>NC_083412.1:23883180-24508180 GCF_020745735.1 Hemiscyllium ocellatum
GGTTGGAGGATCTGAGCTACAGGGAGAGGCTGAACAGGCTAGGGCTGTTTTCCCTGGAGTGTCAAAGGCTGAGGGGGTGACCTGATAGAGGTTTATAAAATCATGAGGAGCATGGATAGGATAAATAGACAAAGTCTTTTCCCTGGGTTGGGGAAGTCTAGAATAGAGTGCAAAGTTTTAGGATGAGAGGGGAAAGGTATAAAAGAGACCTAAGGGGTAACTTGTTCACTCAGAGGGTGGTACGTGTATGGAATGAGTTGCCACAGGATGTGTTGGAGGCTGGTACAATTGCAATATTTAAGAGGCATCGGGATGGGTCTCTGAAAAGGAATAGTTTCGAGGAATATGGACCAAGTGATGGTAAATGAGATCAGATTAGGTTGGGATATCTGGTTGGCATGGACCGAAGGGTCTGTTTCCGTGCTGTACATCTCTCTGACTGTAGCTCTAAATGGTGATGAATTTGTTGATTCCATTACTTTGGTCATGTTTAATTTTGTAAGCGTTATTCTCGAAGACACAATATGAAATGTTGCCAATATGATAGTATGGGTGAGAAACTATAGTTAGAAGGACACTGAAACTGAGTATTCTCAGTGAAAACAGTGAACGTGTGAATAAAGATCTTGAAAAGATGAAGGTGCTTGATGAAGCAATAGAGTTGGCGGTCTGTGCTGATCAAAGCAGTGGAGCCTTTAATTTAAGATTGTTACTCAGGGTGAAGAATGGCTGAAGGCAGTGTCTTTACAGCAGTGAAGTTACCAGTGTCCGAGAATTAGGGGGCTGCTCCTGCATTAGAGAGAGATGCCCTGTGGTGAGTTTAACCGTGGGTGACCACACCTCAGGCCAAGGGTGAAGTTGAGAAGCCAGACATGTTTTGGTTACTTCAGCCAGAGCAGGACTCGCGCTGTGGGCATCAGTCTGCATCACAAACCAGCTGCCCAGCTGACTGGCAGCAGAAGATTGCTGAATATTGATCGCTCTGTCAAAGGGAGTGGCAGAGGCAGAGACCACGGCATCTTTTAAGAGGAAATCTACCCGCTTGACCAAGCTTGTAATTGTCTGCCCTAATGTCACCATTTCTCACGCCTCAATGAATTCTGCTTTATAGCTTTGGTGAAACCCCTCTGGATCTGTTAAAAACGTGATCTAATTATAAATTGGTTTGTTGAAAGTGGAACAAATATTATGAACTGGGTGAACACCCAAGTCTACAGAGAAAACAGGATAAGAAACCTTGATATCTGGAAGACTGGAGTATAAGTTTTAGTGTAGTTGTACAAAACTATGGTTAGATCCCACTCACAGAACTATGAGCAGATCTGGGCACCACACTTGGGAAGGATATGTTGACCTTGAAGGGAGAACAACATGGGTGTACAAAACAGTACCTGAACTTCAGGGATTAGATTATGAAGAGAGAGTGTACAAATCAGGCCTATTTTCTGTAGGATTTAGAAGGTTAAGTGGTGATCTAATAAAGGTTTTCAAGATAATAGGAAAATACAGGGTGTCTCCATCTCTGAGCCAGAAGGTCTGAGTTCAAGTCCCACATGCTCCAGAGTTGTGGAATAACATCCCTGAACAGGTCAGTTAGAAAATATCTAGATCAATGACTTTGACTGGTTGGGGATTCAAGAACTGGAGAGCATAAAATTAGGGCCAGACTGTTCAGGAGAGATGTTAGGAAGTACGTCTAAACTCAAAAGATGGGAGATGAATGGAGCTCTGTTCCACAAATGGTGGGAGATGGTGGACCTGGTGTTAATTGTTGAATCTGAAGTAGAGTTTGGTTAAAGTTTGTGAGAAGATTTGTAGTTCGGGTGCTCGTTGTTGTGGTTCTGTTCGCCGAGCTGGGAGCTTTTGTTGCAAACGTTTGGTCCCCTTTCTAGGTGACATCTTCAGTGCTTGGGAGCCTCCTGTGAAGCGCTTCTGTCCTGATTCCTCCGGCATTTATAGTGGTTTGAATCTGCCGCTTCCGGTTGTCAGTTGCTGTCCGCTGCAGTGGCCGGTATATAGGGTCTAGGTCGATGTGTCTATTGATAGAATTCGTGGATGAGTGCCATGCTTCTAGGAATTCCCTGGCTGTTCTCTGTTTGGCCTGCCCTATAATAGTGGTGTTGGCCCAATCGAATTCATGGATGCGGGTTGTTAGCTGTCTTCCTGTTTGTCCTATGTAGTGTTTTGTGCAGTCCTTGCATGGGATTTTGTACACTACGTTGGTTTTGCTCCTGCTGGGTATCGGGTCCTTTGTCCTGGTGAGTTGTTGTCTGAGGGTGGCTGTTGGTTTTTGTGCTGTTATGAGTCCTAGTGGTCGCAGCAGTCTGGCTGTCAGTTCAGAAATGCTCCTGATGTATGGGAGTGTGGCCAGTCCTTTGGGTTGTGGCATGTCCTCATTTCGTTGACAACGAACACCAACTAGCCACGAAATGACATGACCAGCTATCCCTAGTAACCATACACTCAGATGACAAACACCATGAATTCGATTGGGCCAACACCACTATTATAGGGCAGGCCAAACAGAGAACAGCCAGGGAATTCCTAGAAGCTTGGTTAAGCAAAGGGATAAGGGCAATGCCAGGTATATGGAGTTGGACCTCAGATCAGCCATGATCTTACTAAGTGATGGAACAGGCTCGAGGAGCTGAATGGCCTCCTCTGTTTTTGTGTTCCTATGGCAAAAGAATTCATTCTCACCAGCTGCAGAGATGGACGGAATGGTTTCTGCCATTTTCTAAGTGGTGATGGACTGCAATGCCATCTTGAGTTCAGTCACTGTGAGCCAGCCCAGTGTTTTCTGATGTGATTAGCTTCAGCCATTGCTTGGCTGGGCTATCACATTGAAGATGTCCACATAGGACAACACTAATAATGGTTACGTTCCTTTAGTCCTGCATATGATGGTGATACCAGACAATACATTGACTGACCTGTCCCGATGATGAGATTGCACATTGCAGTTCTCAGTTTCAAATGGTTTGATCCTTTTGCAGGTTGCTAGTATGGCTTGATGATAGCCACAGAACAAAAGGCTGTGTTTAGGTTTTGGACTCCATTGCGAAGTGGCAGTGAGTGCGTGTATGTTCAACATGGCATTTCTGTTAGTACCTGCTCTTGGTAAAAGTGCTTTCTCATCATTTGGAAATGATTGAGTCTCTGAAAGCAAGTTAGTGTTTATTACAATTTTTAGTTTGAGATATGCCTCGGATTTAGGACCAAACCCAATGGATTGAAACAGAGAGTTGTGGATAACCTGCTCAAAATCTACAGAGGGGCAAATGATATCAGAAATGGATGTTAGTTTGCAAAGACAGAGGGGTTTGGCTGGGTTTGTTAAGGAAGGAGATAGCTGTGGTTTTGAAAGCGAAAGGCAGCTATTGGCCATGGCTCAAGAGACTATGCTGGAAGCCGGGGCGGGGGGGTCCAAAACTCGAGGGTGCAGGCGTAAGGTGAGCGGGATATGTATAAAGGACCTGAGAGGTAACTTTTTCACATAGAAGGTGGTGCGTGTACAGAATGAACTGCTAGAGGAAGTGGTAGAGGCTGGTACAGTTAGAACATCTTAAAAGACATCTGGATGGGATATATACATGAATAGGAAGGGTTTAGAGTGATATGGGCCAAATGATGGCAAATGGGAGTAGGTCAGACTGGGATATCACGTCGGCGCAGATGAATTGGACCGAAGGGTCTGTTTCCCAAATGTAAGATTCGTTAAGTGAGCCCAGATTGGTCTTGAGGGCAAACTTAGATCATGTAAGGTATGGATTGAACAAGATAGGAGAGAAACTGGAAGAAGATGCAAAGTCAGCAATAACACAACAGGGAATATTTGGCTGGATAAACCTAGGGCAAAGACTGGGATATGACAGAGGGAGTGAGAATGGTCTCAAAATCAGGAAGAAAAGAGTCTGTGATCACTTTGTTTGGAGTGAGGGTGGAGGGTGCAAGGGAGAGAGGTTGAAGGAGATGATTGGCAATGAAGAAAGGAGACTGGGGGGTCTACTTATTATCATGATCCAGTTTTATCAGAGGAAAGCAATTGAATCTTGATGTGGTCCAGCCACATTGGGCGATGCATGCTGAAACCGGTTCTGCCTCACACTTGCCCCAGTTTATTTTGTCTCCTGTCATGATTTATTTCCCTGTACTCCCTCATTTACTGAATGTCTCGAGAGAGAGAGAGAGAGAGAGAGAGAGAGAGAGAGAGAGAGAATGTTAAGTGGTTGTTATGGGGGACTTTAACTTCCCAAATATTGACTGGGAGAGCTATAGCTCGAGTTCATTAGATGGGTCGGTGTTTGTCCAATGTGTGCAGGAGGGTTTCCTGACACAATATGTAGACAGGCCAACAAGAGGTGAGGCTATACTGGATTTGGTTCTAGGTAATGAACCAGGCCAGGTGTTAGACTTGGAGGTAGGTGAGCACTTCGGGGACAGTGACCACTACTCGGTGACTTTTACTTTAGTGATGGAGAGGGATAAGTGTGCGCCGTAGGGCAAGAGTTATAGCTGGGGGCAGGGAAATTATGATGCAGTGAGGCATGACTTAGGATGTGTGGATTGGAAAAACAGGCTTCAAGAGAAGAACACTAATGAGATGTGGGGATTGTTCAAGGAGCAGCTACTGCGTGCCCTCGATAGGTATGTACCAGTCAGGCATGGTGCAAACGGCCTTGTGAGGCAGCCGTGGTTTAGTAAGGAATTGGAATCCCTTGTGAAAGGGAAGAAGGCGGCATATGTAAAGATGAGGCGTGAAGGTTCAGTAGGGGCGATTGAGAGTTATAAGGTAGCCAGGAAGGATCTAAAGAGAGAGCTAAGAGAAGCGAGAAGGGGACATGAAAAGTCTTTAGCTGGTAGGATTAGGGAAAACCCAAAGGCTTTCTATAGGTATGTCAGGAATAAAAGGATGACTAGGGTAGGTATCGGTCCAGTCAAGGATAGTAGTGGGAAGTTGTGTGTGGAGGCGGAGGAGATTGGAGAGACACTAAATCAATACTTTTCATCAGTGTTCACTCAGGAACAGGACACTGTTGCTGATGTGAATATGGAGTCACAAATGATTAGAATGGATGGCCTGGAAATATGCAGGGAAGAGGTTGTGGGAATATTGGAGAGGATGAAGATAGATAAGTCTCCTGGGCCTGATGGCATTTAGCCTAGGATCCTATGGGAAGCTAGGGAGGAGATAGCAGAGCCATTGGCCTGGATTTTTATGTCGTCATTGTCAACAGGAATAGTACCAGAGGACTGGAGGATAGCGAATGTGGTCCCCTTGTTCAAGAAAGGGAGTAGGGATAGCCCTAGTAACTATAGGCCAGTGAGTCTGACTTCAGTGGTGGGCAAAGTCTTAGAGAGAATGGTAAGGGATAAGATTTATGAACATCTGGATAGGAATAACGTGATCAAGGATAGCCAGCCAGCATGGTTTTGTGAAGGGCAGGTCGTGCCTCACAAACCTTATTGAGTTCTTTGAGAAGGTGACTAAGGAAGTGGACGAGGGTAAAGCAGTAGATGTTGTGTATATGGATTTTAGTAAGGTGTTCGATAAGGTTCCCCATGGTAGGCTAATGCTAAAACTACGGAGGTATGGCATTGAGGATACATTAGAGGTTTGGATTAGGAATTGGCTGGCTGGAAGGAGACAGAGGGTAGTAGTTGATGGACTATGTTCATCTTGGAGTGCAGTTACTAGCGGTGTACCACAAGGATCTGTTTTGGGACCATTGCTTTTTGTTATCTTTATAAATGATCTAGAGGAAGGGCTTGAAAGCTGGGTAAGCAAGTTTGCGGATGACACAAAAGTCGGTGGAGTTGTGGATAGTGAGGAAGGAAGTGGTAGGTTACAGCGGGATATAGATAAGTTGCAGAGCTGGGCAGAAATGTGGCAAATGGAATTCAATGTAGCTAAGTGTGAAGTCATTCACTTTGGTAGGAGTAACAAGAAGATGGATTACTGGGCTAATGGTAGGCTACTTGGTAGTGTGGATGAGCAGAGGGATCTTGGTGTCCATGTACACAGATCTCTGAAAGTTGCCACCCAGGTAAATAGTGCTGTGAGGAAGGCATATGGTGTACTGGGCTTTATTGGTAGAGGAATTGAGTTCCGGAGTCCTGAGGTCATGTTGCAACTGTATAAGACTCTGGTGCGGCCTCATCTGGAGTATTGTGTGCAGTTTTGGTCGCCATACTATAGGAAGGATGTGGAGGCATTGGAACGAGTGCAGAGGAGGTTTACCAGGATGTTGCCTGGAATGGTAGGAAAATCTTATGAGGAAAGGCTGAGGCACTTGGGGCTGTTCTCATTGGAGAAGAGAAGGTTTAGGGGAGATTTGATAGAGGTGTATAAGATGATTAGGGGTTTAGATAGGGTCGACACTGAGAACCTTTTACCGCTAATGGAGTCAGGTGTTACTAGGGGACACAGCTTTAAATTAAGGGGTGGTAGGTATAGGACAGATGTTAGGGGTAGATTCTTTACACAGCGGGTTGTGAGTTCATGGAATGCCCTGCCAGTAGCAGTGGTGAACTCTCCTTTATGGTCATTTAAGCGGGCATTGGATAGGCATCTGGAAGTTATTGGACTAGTGTAGGTTAGGTAGGATTCGGTCGGCGCAACATCGAGGGCCGAAGGGCCTGTACTGCGCTGTATCTTTCTATGTTCTATGTTCTATGTTAATTCGGTGAAATTTCTTGTTGAAGGATAATTAATGAAAAGGTCGAAGCTGCCCCACTGTAAGCTCCAAACAGAGATGACACTGTGATTCCACTGTGCAGAAAGGAATGTTATGGTTTTGAGGCCTAATCTGTGCTTGGTCCAACAAGGGAGTGTTAAACCTTCCAAAGGCATCAGACTTTCTATGCAGCCCATCCCTTATTGTTGAGAGTCCCCCTCCCAGATTCCCTGGAGAGGCAGTTGCCCTTATACGGATTTTAAAATATGATCAATTGGAAACATTATACCACCTCAGGATTATCCCCATGCTGCTGTGATGCCTGCTCAAGTTGAACGGCCTCAGTCCCTGTGTGGACACGGGGAAGAAAGCAGAGGTTAGCTCAGGATCAGCAGTAAGATTGGGGAAGAATTTTTGTTGGGCAAAATAAAACTAAATTGTGCCCTGTGGCCCCCAAGCTGTGTTAACAGAGTAACAACTCCAGGCTGTCGTTCACTGCGCCCTTTCAGTCATTTGTTTACGAGAAGCTGCAGTAGCTCACCGAGGGCTGGAATGTGAGATCCTAATCTAGGATGGAGTTTGCAAGGGGGAGGGGGAGGGGGAGTGGGTGTTGGGAGAGAGGGGTTTGAGGAGCTTTCCCCACTGTTTAAGGAATGTGGCATCTTAAACAAAACATTTGTGAGCAACATTAAAATCCCTCCCAGGGAGCTGGCAACAAGTGTGTGAATTGTGACACAAATGTTCCGTTTGCCAGACCTCGACACTTCAACTAAACATTCCATCTTAGTCCCACCTGCCAGCACCCGACCTATATCCCTTCAAACCCTTCCTATTCATATACCCATCCAGATGCCTTTTAAATGTTGGATGGTACCAGCCTCCACCACTTCCTCTGGCAGCTCATTCCATACACACACTATCTTCTGCGTGAAAAGATTGCCCCTTAGGTCTCTCTTGTATCTTTCCCCCCTCACCCTAAACCTCACCTTCTAGTTCTGAACTCCCCCACCCCAGGGAAAAGACCTTGTTTATTTATCCTATCCATACCCCTCATGACTTTATAAACCTCTATAAAGTCATCCCTCAGCCTCCGACGCTCCAGAGAAAACAGCCCCAGCCTGTTCAACTTCTCCCTATAGCTCAAATCCTCTAATCTTAGCAACATCCTTGTAAATCTTTTCTGAACCCTTTCAAGTTTCACAGCATCCTTCCGATAGGAAGGAGACCAGAATTGCACACAATATTCCAACAGTGGCCTAACCAATGTCCTGTAGAGCTGCAGCATGACCTCCCAGCTCCTGTACTCAATACTCTGACCAATAAAAAAAAGCATACCAAACGCTTTCTTCACTATGCCATCTACCTGCGACTCCACTTTCAAGGAGCTATGAACCTGCACTCCAAGGTCTCTTTGTTCAGTAACACTCCCCAGGACCTTACTATTAAGCGTCTAAGTCCTGCTAAGATTTGCTTTCCCAAAATGCAGCACCAAAGGGTTTGTATGTATGACTCTAATTCTGCTAGGACATTACAGAGAGGTGTAAACAACACCAGCCATTAATAACAGAAGACTTTAATTGCCCATATATAGAATGGGATAATAGGGTAAAGGGGTCAGTGAAGAGCAGGCATTCCCAGCTTGTGTTCAGAAGTATGGTCAGATGCTTCATGTACGCCCAGACTCCATACCATCGAATGCAGCCCTCATTGGGGCTATGCTGGTGAAGGGGCTGTCATACGTCTCCTTCTGAATGTGCCTTCACAAAGAAAGCCTGGAGAGTCACAGAGTCATAGAGATGTACTGCATGGAAACGGACCCTTTGGTCCAACCCGTCCATGCCAACCAAATATCCCAACCCAATCTAGTCCCACCTGCCAGCACCCGCCCATAACCCTCCAATTCATATACCCATCCAAATGCCTCTTAAATGTTTCAACTGTACCAGCCTCCACCACTTCCTCTGGCAGCTCATTCCATACACGTACCACCCTCTGCGTGAAAAAGTTGCCCCTTAGGTCTCCTTTATATCTTTCCCCTCTCACCCTAAACCTATGCCCTCTAGTTCTGGATTCCCTGACCCCAGGGAAAAGATTTTGTCTATTTATCCTATCCGTGCCCCTCATGATTTTATAAACCTCTGTAAGGTCACCCCTCAGCCTCTGACGCTCCAGGGAAAACAACCCCTGGAGCGTTGGAGGTGGGCGGAGAAGGGGGGGGGGGTGGTGACCTTATAGAGGTTTACAAAATTAAGAGGGGCATGGATAGTATAAATAGACAAAGTCTTGAGGAGATGCAGCGGTTCTTGTTGAGGTTCATCCTGAGCAGCTCCGTAACACAGGACTCTGCTCTACAGAGACAAACTGCACCTGAAAGACCAGCGGCTGGGTGAAAAACACCCTTTGGTCTTCCAGAAACATGTTGGTCTTCCAGTGTAGAGAGTTGACCCCGATTGAGTGTTGCAGACCGGCACATTCCAAAGACTACATGTGGAGGGATGCACTAAAGCTTGGCACAGCTGTGTTGCCAAGGGGCAGTGGGGAAAGACCACTGCCTGGGACTTTTCTGCCAAAGTATACTGAGGGTCTGTTAAGATCTGAAGCCCCCTTGTTGCCTTAAAAGGAATGTGAAGAGTTTTCCTTTCATGAGTAAAAAATGCCTTTGTTCTGCAACTGCTTGGAAACTGTGAGAAATGTGAAATTCCAGTGTTTTGTTGTTGTTCTTTGTGCAGAACTGTTTTTGTAACTTTTTGCATGTACTTGTACTTTCTGTATGAAGAAAAGATGTGTTTGCAATGAAAAAAAAACGTCCAGTTTAATACGGAGGAGGATCCTGTTAGGCCTGGTTCTTGGGAATGAGGTAGGCCGAGTAGATCAAGTTGCCAGTGTTGGCAAGGCAGGTCCCTTTAAGGGTCAGCCAGAGCAGGTCCAGAGTTGGTTGACAGCAGTTGATAGTCATTGGACTTTGTATTTAAGAGCTGGGTTTTTCAGTGTTTGTAATTGAGTGATTGGTTAACTCAGTTGGCGGTCTGTCTTTCTCAAAAAAAAATAGCTGGGTTCTTTGGCACTGGTGGTGCAATGAAAGTGTTCCTACCCCTGAGCCGCAATGTTTCGGTTGAAGTCTCGAATGACAGGGCAAGGTGAAAGCTGTTTTTGTGCTGGATTATAGGTTTACAGTCAAGTACCAAGGGCCACAGTCATTGTATCGTAAAATTTAGGATGATGGTGGAAAATTGTGCACTGTGCGGCAGACAGTGTAGAAGTTCATCAGGACTCTGGCAAGTTGATGGATCTGGCAGATGCAGTTCACTGCAGAGAATTGTGAGGTGGTACACTTCAATTCCAAGAATATGGAGGGAAAATAAGGATATTATTCTTTAAAAGTGTGGAGGGACAGATATAAATTATTAAAGGAGGCGCAAATTCCTGATGAGCATGACTTTGAGATGCTGGTGTTGGACTGGGGTGGACAAAGTTTAAAAATCCCACAACACCAGGTTATAGTCCAACAGGTTTAATTGGAAGCACACTAGCTTTCGGAGCGACGCTCCTTCATCAGGTGGTTGTAGAGTATAAGATCATAAGACACAGAATTTATAGCAAAGGTTTACAGTGTGATGTATCTGAAATTATATATTGAAAAAGACCTGATCTTCCACTCCACAACCACCTGATGAAGGAGCAGCGCTCTGAAAGCTAGTGCTTTCAAATAAACCTGTTGGACTATAACCTGGTGTTGTATAATTTTTAACTTTATTCCTGATGAAGGGCTTATGCCCGAAACGTCGACTGTCCTGCTCCTCGGATGCTGCCTGACCGGCTGTGCTTTTCCAGCGCCACACTTTTTGACTTTCACTCTCCAGCATCTGCAGTCCTCACTTTCTGTCATTAAAGAAGGCACCACAAGTAGAGAAAGAGCTGTTAATAAATCATACAGTCCTCTAAGCTTCATTAACAGGGGCATAGAGTCCAGGAGGCAGGGAGGTTATGAAGAACTTCAACAAAAACTTTATTAGACCTCCCTGAAGTATTGTGTAGGGTACCCCTGTACTGGGATCCCCACCACAGGGGGATTTGTGAACGTATTAAGTGCAGAAGGGGTTTTCCAAGAATGGTTCCAAAGATGAGATGGTTCAGTTTTGAGGAAACATGATTGGACTTGGGACTATTTTCCTTAAATCGAAGAAGGCTAAGAGGAGGTTTAATAGAAGTTTTCAGATCATGGAGGGTCCAGACAGAGTGGATAGGGAGAAATTGTTTCTGCTCGCAAGAGGATTGAGAACCAGAGGGCACGGATTTAAAGTGTTTGCAAAAGAAACAAATGTGAGGTGACAAAAGGGATGGTCCCTCAGCAAGTGATTAGGGTCTGGCAGTGCGATGGCCGCAGCTTCACTTGAGGCATTCGAGAGGCGGTTCGATAACTATTGCAGTAGAAACGATCTGCACAGCTGGGGAGAAAAGTTAGCACAAAATCAACACGTGCAGGGAGCCACAAGGGAGCAATGGGCTGAATAGCCTCCTCCTCCTGCACCGTGACAATCCTGTGATTCTGTGAACAGGTTCCACCATCTCGACAGATGAAGCCGGTAAATTGCAGGACGACACCACGGTTGGGTGAGACTCGCCCTCCAAGCTGCGTGCCATCCTGCCAGGAACATTCCTCCCTGCCCCCATGCCATGACTGGGTCAAACTCCTGAGGCAACCTCCGCTGCAGGACTGTGTAGGCGTTTCAGAGGCGGCCTCCCCTTCACAGGCGCACACGCACTGACTCGGGATAAAGGGTCAAATCATTGGGACTGCGATGGGATCTCTCAGATTGCAGACATGCAGTGAGTCGGCGGGGGGTAGAGGGATCTGGCTGCAAGTGGGGATATGATCCTGTTGAATCGTGGGCGTTGTGTTGACAGAGTCTGGAGTCGAACTCTCTGACTCAGGAACGGCGGAGCTCCTGAGTGAGTGAGTCATGGAATGACGCCTGCTTTACCTTGCTGGATGTCTGGGAGACATTGGGACATTGCCAACATCCCGTCACCCATACACTCCTGTCAATTCTTGGGATTTTTCTGTGTGCGAAACACCATAGCTGCAGATGTCGCAACTCCAACTCCTCCACCTCTTTCAAGAGCTGGCTACAGGGGAGTCGAAGCAGTCACAAGCTGTTTATCTGAAAGTGCAGGCTGGACAGGTTGAAAGGCAAACTCCTCCACGCGATAGTGAGGAGGTGGGGTAGGGGGAGGTTATTGGTGTTGGACCAGGAGGCACCAGAACTGGGCCTGCTTGGCGATGCATGCGTTACACATTAACAGTCACTGCTTAGTGATCCTGATGCATGCTCCACCCCAATACCTCACCCAGGAATACAAACAGCAGCAGTGCTTCCAGCCTCTCCCTCATAACCTCAATACATACTCTCTCCCTCTCATCCCCCCCATCCCCCCCATCCCCCACCCTCTCATCTCCCCTCTCTCACCCCCCTCTCTCTCTCACCCCCTCACCCTCCCTCTCTTTCACCTCCCTCTCTCTCTCACACACCCCTCTCTCTCTAACACCCCCCTCTCTCTCTAACACCCCCTTCTCTCTCTAACACCCCCTCTCTCTCTAACCCCCCCTCTCTCTCTAACCCCCCCTCTCTCTCTAACCCCCCCTCTCTCTCTAACCCCCCCTCTCTCTCTAACCCCCCCTCTCTCTCTAACCCCCCCTCTCTCTCTCACACATCCTCTCTCTCTCACACATCCTCTCTCTCTCACACCCCTCTCTCTCTCACACCCCTCTCTCTCTCACACCCCTCTCTCTCTCACACCCCCTCTCTCTCTCACCCCCCTCTCTCTCTCTCACCCCCTCTCTATCTCTCTCACCCCTTCTCTCTCTCTCTCTCTCACCCCCCTCTCTCTCTCACACCCCCTCTCTCTCACACAGCCCCTCTCTCTCTCTCTCACAGCCCCTCTCTCTCTCTCTCTCACACACCCCCCTCTCTCTCTCACACACCCTCTCTCTCTCACACACACCCCCTCTCTCTCTCTCACCCCCCCTCTCTCTCTCACCCCCTCTCTCTCTCTCACCCCCTCTCTCTCTCTCACCCCCTCTCTCTCTCTCACACCCCTCTCTCTCTCACCCCCTCTCTCTCACCCCCTCTCTCTCTCACCCCCTCTCTCTCTCACCCCCTCTCTCTCTCACCCCCTCTCTCTCTCACCCCCTCTCTCTCACCCCTCTCTCTCACCCTCTCTCTCTCTCTCTCTCTCACCCCCCCTCTCTCTCTCACCCCCCTCTCTCTCTCTCACCCCCTCTCTATCTCTCTCACCCCTTCTCTCTCTCTCTCTCTCACCCCCCTCTCTCTCACACACCCCCTCTCTCTCTCTCTCACAGCCCCTCTCTCTCTCTCACACACCCCCCTCTCTCTCTCACACACCCTCTCTCTCTCACCCCCTCTCTCTCTCTCACCCCCTCTCTCTCACACAGCTCCTCTCTCTCACCCCCTCTCTATCTCTCTCACCCCCTCTCTCTCTCTCTCACCCTCTCTCTCTCTCTCTCTCACCCCCTCTCTCTCTCACACACCCTCTCTCTCTCACACACACATCCTCTCTCTCTCACCCCCCCCCCCCCTCACCCCCACCTCTCCTCTACCTCTCTCCTCTCTCTCTTCTTCCTCTCCCCCGCCCCGTGTGTGTGGGCACCAACCAGGTTAGCTTGGTTCTATTCCACTGCAGAAAAACTAGTTGATTCTAATGGGCACTATTTCTGCCCCCTCATCCTCTCCCCATCTGCTCGCTCATTCCTTCGTGGCTGATCTTACAACGTTATTCCTCGTTGACTTTTCCTCCCCCTGGCTCTTGAGGATTAGGTGAATGGGTCTGAGTGGGTTACTCTTCGGAGGGTCAGTGTGGACTCGTTGGGCTGAAGGGCCTGTTTCCACACTGTAGGGGATCTGATCTATTTCAAGTCAATAAAAGAAACTGTTGAGTACCATGTGGAAAAGGACACCTTCCTGGTGATTTTGCTTTTGACAGATCCGAGCCCATGAGCGGGCGATGGTTCAATGTCCTTGTCTGGGGGCTTTGATCCGTTTCGGTTCTGAGTATCCCCAGGTGCACAAATGGTAATCCTCTTCTGACCCATTCCTTGCATCTAACTGGCAGAGGCAATATTTTGGCCGTGTACCCAGGCCCGTCGCATGGCTGGTGTGTGGGAAAACTGAAAGCTGACTGAAAGGTTCCCTCTCCACCTCCACTTTGCTTCCCCTTGACTATGCCAATGAAGTGAGGGTTTGCAGACATTGTCAGGTTAGTCGCGAGGTGTCCATTGGCTCAATGCCAGCACAACCCTCATTATATTTTTGACCCTGTTTATTACGTTCACTTGGTGGCAGGAAACATGCAAGTTGCTCATGATCTAAAGTCGGTCAATACGTCAGGGTTGCAGGCAGACAGGATTGTAAAGAAGGTGTTTGGTGTGCTTGCTTTTATTGGTCAGTGCATTGAGTATCAGAATTGGTGCGGTCACGTTCCGGCTGTACAGGGCATTAGTTAGGCAGCTTTTGGAATATTGTATGGCATTCTGCCTTGCTACAGGAAGGATATTCGGGAACTTGACAGGTTTCAGAAAAGATGTACAAGAACGTTACCAGGGTTAGAGGGTTTGAACGACAGGGAGAGGCTGAATAGGCTGGGACTGTTTGCCCCGGAGTGTCAAAGGCTGAGGGTTGACATTGTAGAGGTTTATAAAATCCTGAAGGTCATGGATAGGGTAAATAGACAAGGTCTTATCCCAGGCTGGGGAGTCCAAAACTAGAGGGCATAGATTTAGGGTGAGAGGGGGAAGATTTAAAAGGGACACAAGGGGCAACTTTTTCACACAGAGGGTGGTACACGTATGGAATGAGCTGCCAGAGGAAGTGGTGGAAGCTGGTACAATTACAGCATTTAAAAGGCATCGGGATGGGTATATGAATAGGAAGGGTTAAGAGGGATATGGGCCAAGTGCTGGCAAATGGGACTAGATTAATTTAGGATATCTGGTTGGCATGGACAAGTTGGACCAAAGGGTTTGTTTCCGGGATGTACATCTCTATGACTGTATTGTAGGGGCACATTTCTACCCAGTCATGGTGCTGAGCTTATCCAATCCATAGATCACCATTGGAGTGGCGATCCTGCATCACAATGTCCTCCTCTCTACTCTACCATTGAGCCAGTCAGTGAGGTGTTTCAATTTTCCACAACTGACCTCTGGACCTGACTTCAGGCCAGAAAGTCCCTTCTCCCTGTAGGTCAGACAGCATTAATGGAAGGAGAGATAGAGTGAACATTTCAGATCGATGACCTTTCATCAGAAAATTGACATTAAGTTTGTGATGTGAGTCCCCCTTTCTTTCTGTAGATTCATAGCCACCTGAAACTCCATTGAGACTACTCCCTATCATTACACTATGAAGGGAGAGGAAGTCCTGAGAACAGAGACATTTTAGTTACGTTACCCTGGGCCTGTGTTGTTTACCAGCGATTGTCCAAGCAGGGTGCCTACCTTACAACACTTCAAAATTGTTCCATTGGCTGCAACATGTTTAGCAGTGTCTGGTGGTATTCGCCGATTCAATATGAATACGACTGTTTTGTGAACTCACTGCACTGGCTGGTGCCTCTCCCAATGAAAAAACAACATGGGAAGACTGAATTGCAGGACCAGGTACTGCCAAGGTAGAAGTTTTCTCTCGGGTCTGCCATATTAGGAATTTTATGGCTTCACAGAGGGAGAAAACCCAACCTCAAAATGGACCAGGGAATCGATTACAGAGACTCCAACAATAATCCATTCTGACTCTGATAACAAAGTAGTTGAGGGAGTGCTGAGCTGTCAGAGATGCCATTTTTTTGGATTAGACGTTAAGCCGAGGCTTTGTCCGCACTCCTCATTATCCTGATCAGGATTTATTCCTCAATAACTATCTGTAAAACCAATGGTTTGCTCGCTGCCTGATCGCTGTTTGTGCAATCTTACTGTGCATACTTTGCCATTACAGACATGACTCCATTTTGTTGTCCTGTGGTTGTGAGGAATGGGAGTTCCTTTTATTACGATTTGGCTTGATTTATTTATGGTCACGTGTATTTAACGATGCGAAATATAATTAACATCGGTGAAAAGCTTTCATTTGTCGCCCGCCATTTTGATAGTTCGAGAAAAATGAAACGATGTAGCTTCAGGAGCAGCCCATCTGGGTTTGAGCTCTGACCCAGCTCTACAGTATCGCACCCTGTCAAGGGAGTGAAATGGGAGAAGAGCAATTCCCAGAAAACTCCAGGGAAAGGGAGTCTGTCAGTAAACCTGTCCGGGAGTGAGCTCTTTCTGCAGAATTGCTGCCATGTAATGTTGAACACTTGGCCTCCAGGATTACTCTGATGTAACTAGTTTCAGCCATCAGCTGAACGCACCAGTCTGTGCGCATTCTTTTTTGAGGTCACCTTGAAACTACAGATAGAAACTTAAAATCTGTTCTTTTTTTACACACTGAACAGTAGATTGACAAATCAATTCAGGGCTGTCCAATGCATTAACCACTTGACAATGTGACTAATTGGGAATCCTGCTGTGACTAATTGTATTTCTGATCAGTAAATTACAAAATGAGTAAGAGTTTTATTAGTTAGGGTGATCTCATCCTCATTTTTACACAAGGGAATCAACCTCTGAGTGCAGTGGATGGTGAGGCATAATATAGAGTGAGTGTTCTTTTCATCATTGTGTGCTCGCTTACTGAATTAAAAATCACACAACACCAGGTTATAGTCCAACAGGTTTAATTGGAAGCACACTAGCCTGTTGGACTATAACCTGGTGTTGTGTGATTTTTAACTTTGTACACTCCAGTCCAACACTGGCATCTCCAAATCGCTTACTGAAGGCTGGCTGGTGTTAAGTAGACGTCACTTGAGACACATTTACATCGACTGAGCATGTGGGGGGTTGGGGGGGGGGGGGGGGCGGGGGGGGTGGGGGTTGGGGGTGTAGGGGGGGGGGGGGGTGTGTTGGGGGGCTCTATACTAAAATGAGTTAAAATGGTTAAACTGTGGTTGGCACATTACTGGAGTTGTAATCCAGGGAATTTAAATTTGGTTAATTAGATCAATCTGAAATGAAACGCCGGTGACTGGATTGTTATTTTAACAACACAACCTGATTCACTGTTCTGTCAGGAAGTAAATCTGTCTCTCTGTCAGCCTGGTCAACAAGGCATTAAATAGGATTGGAGCAGCCATGATCATCACGAATGGCAGAAAAGACAATTGGTGGCAAATGGTGCCTTCTGGTTGCTGCCTTCCTGGATATATGTTCCTGCAGACTCTCGGCCAAATAGCTGTCCTCTGAAATAGCCCCAGGAGGCATTTGGCTAAGTTTGGGAAGGTGGCTCACTGCTGTCTTTTCAAGGACACTTTGAATGCTAGCCTCACCGGAGATGGCCACATCCTGTGAATGAATTTCAAAACAAAACCTTTGGAACTGGTCTAACTTGCTGCAGCAGCCTCATCCCAGCTGTCACCCATGGAGGACACCATGCTGGTGATGCTGTTAGTCTGCTCAGCTGTATTACTGATCTCTGCATTGTGAAAGCTGATCTGAAAGGTTTATTCATGCTGGCTGCCGCTGCTTATCTCAGCATTTGATTTATTGCTCGTATATCTCCCAGCGTTTCTCGTTAACAATGAAAGAAGAGGAAGCTGTAATCATCAGATTGTTGACAAACCAGTGACAAGCTTGGTGTGACCGGTGAGAGTGTGTGAGTATGTGCCAACAGCAGCAGGCCTGCCTTTATGGCTGTATGGAACTCGATTTGACTGCGTTTGACAGTGATATTTTATGTACTACACTGAACTCTTTAACTGGCTCCATCTCCTTGCTTTTTAGGGTGTTAAACCTGTTGAGAGTTTTCTTTCTGCAGTAAATCCTACAACCCAGTTTGAGAATCGTTTGTGTTCAAAATGGAAAGAAAAGGCATGAAACCTTATTTCTGTATTGTGGTCCTCAACATGAGGACGTCCCAGAGGACCTCATAGACAATTTTTGCCCATTTATAGCCAGTGTTTTGAAGAGCAGTTATGAATGCAATTTATAAAGTGCAGAGATACTGACCCAGTCAGCTTCCCTACACAGCCGTGTTGAGGGGTAAATATTGGCCAGAGGTGGTGGAACACCCTGCTTTTACACTCTTACGAATAAACTTCAATTTTCTGGTTTTATTTTGTGCTGCTCAGGTTTGGGTTTCCTTTATTGTCTATTACTCTTAATTAGGCAAAAGTGAGGCCTGCAGATGCTGGAGATCTAGAGTCAAGATTAGAGTGGTGCTGGAAAAGCACAGCAGGTCAGGCAGCATCCGAGGGGCAGGAAAATCGACGTTTCAGGCAAAAGCCCTTCATCGGGAATAGAGGCAGGGAGTCTCCAGGGTGGAGAGATTTATGAGCCTCCCATTTCTCAGCTTCTCATCTGAAGAGTGGCACCTCCGACAGGGCTGCACCCACCCCCCCCTCCCCAGCACTGCGTTGGAGTAGGTCAGCTTTAATATTTGTATTCAAACATCTGGAATGGAACTTGAACCCGCAGCCTTCAGGCTCCATGGCACAAAGGCTCCCACTGAACCTTTCTGCTCTTTCAGATCGATGTAAAAATCCCAGCACAGAAGAAGGCCCCTCGGCCCAACTCATTCATGCTAACCAGGTTTCCCAAACTAAACTAGTCCCATTGCCTGCGTTTGGTCCATATCTCTCTCAACCTTTCCTATCTATGTCCAAATCTCTTTTAAATGTTATAACTGTAACTGCACCTATCACTTATAGAGTCATAGAGATGTACAGCATGGAAACAGACCCTTCAGGCCAACTTGTCCATGCCAACCAGATATCCCAACCCGATCTAATCCCATTTTCCAGCACCCGGCCCATATCCCCCCAAACCCTTCCTATTCATATACCCATCCAGATTCCTTTTCCTCTGTGTGAAAAGCTTGCCCTTTAGGTCCCTTTTATATCTTTCCCAGCTCGCCCTAACCTCCTGCCCTCTAGTTCTGGACTCCCCCCATCCCAGGGAAAAGACCCTGTCTATTTACCTTATTCATGCCCCTCATAATTTTGTAAACCTCTATAAGGTCACCCCTCAGCCTCCGACACTCCAGGGAAAACAGCCCCAACCTGTTCAGCCTCTTCCTTTAGCAAAAATCCTCCAACCCTGCCAACATCCTTGTAAATCTTTTCTGAATAGAGTCAAGTTTCACACCATCCTTCCTATAGCAGGGAGACCAGAATTGAATGCAATATTCCAACAGTGGCCTAACCAATGTCCTGTACAGCCGCAACATGACCTCCCAACTCCTGTACTCAATACTCTGACCAATAAAGGAAAGCATACCAAACACCTTCTTCACTATCCTATCTACCTGTGACTCCACTTTCAAGGAGCTATGAGCCTGCACTCCAAGGTCTCTTTGTTCAGTAACACTCCCCAGGACCTTACCATTAAGTGTATAAGTCCTGCTAAGATTTGCCTTTCCAAAATGCAGCACCTCACATTTATCTAAATTAAACTCTGTCTTCCTCTGGCAGTTTATACCAGATTGAGAGGAAGAACCACTTCGTCTTGTTTGCGTTCAGGATGGACTGGTCAAGAAGTCATGGTTAAAAAGTCATTTCAGCCTGGGCCCTCTTTACAATATTTGATTACATATTGTTAAAGAGCGGTCTCCCCCCTCCCCCTCCCACTCCCCCCGAGAACTAAAACCGAAACACGCAAAGAAGAGCGCCTTATCCTATAAACTGTAAAAGGGGAGTGAAAAGCGGTTTCACCTGCTTTTCAGCAACATCTCGTCGTTAACTAAAATAAATCCCTGACACCTTAAAATCGACAAGTCACAATTTATTTATCTAAGTCCAGCAGTGAACAAGTTAACTAAACTATTAACAAGACGAATAAATCTCTTCTGACTCCTAACGATTTCTGAATAAAACAAGATTCTAATGATATACTGTTCCAATAAATATGAGTCCCATTCATATAACAAAAATAGAATTTAGTCTGTCGAAATTATAGCCAGGTTACATGTCTTCCGGAATGTTCTGTGCCTTCTCCATTGATTCTTCTGTCAGGACTATCCTCTCTGTCGTTGGTACTGCTATTAATTAGATGGTGCTTTCTGTAAGACACAAAGGAGGCTGTGAGAGCCAGCAAACTCTCTCTTGAGAGCTGAGGTTGTTAGCTCCGGGGGTTTTGCCCACCTGACCCCTTATTTTATATCCTTGATGACATATTATTAGTTCTTAGAATAGAATTGGTCCTATGTTGTCAAAGTCATCAGATTTAAATTTAATCGGTTTTTGGTCTCTAAGTGCCTGGTTCAAATTGATTGGCTGAATTCAAAAACTTGTTGTCTTGGTAAAATCTGCTACTTGGCCTGCTAACTGTTCGGCTTTTCGATACAAATGTCTCAGTTTGGGCTCTCTGTGTACTTGCAAACTTTCAACCTGCCGCTCACTGGCATCCATTTTAATCGCTAAGCACAGAAAAAGCACCATCTTTTAAAGGTGCCACACAATGCTTTCCCCTGTAGCATTTTACAATTTTACAAACACCAAATTCTAACTCCCTGCCTCTCAATCTACAATTACTCAACCCAACTTTGCAGCGATATTCAGAGTAAATACTTCAAATCATGGTATGTTGGTGAAAAATTACACTCAACATAAATTTTTGTTAGACTGTTAGCTATCCCCCGTGTATTTTGTCTCTCTTCTTTCTTAACTCCACCTCTACCGGGCTATTTACATCCAGGGAGGAGCAACTCCAAAACATCCTTGCACGGTTGCTCCTGGGTCCCAAAGACCTGACATAGTCAAGAGCCCTCAACTAACATCATAAAGAGATTGTCTGGTAATGCATCTTGGCATTGTTTCTGGGATTTTGTATTGCAAAACCTGGCAGCTGTGCCTCTTCCATTACTTCAGTGAGTCCAGTTCATGCAGGAATGCAAGACCGACAGGAGCCTTTGGTTGATCTGAGGTTGTGAGAGGTGCTCCATCAATACAGATTCCCTCTTTAATTGATATGATTGTCATCACAATTACTGGAGAGTCGGGGTTACTCCACCTTGAGGACCTTCCAAGAAAGAAAGAAATGTCGAAAGGCTGCGACAAACTCACGTTATATTTCCGGTTCTACCTGTGTGTAGCGTACAGAAGGTTTTGTAATCTTGCTTTGTTCTGGCTGGTGTAATTAGTTCATGATTCTTTTGGTGTTTCTCCCTCCTGTGTGTACGTGGGATGGTGACACTGGGAGGCCATGCTGAGTTTAGTAGGCCTGTTCAGATGGATTCTCTCAAGATCAGAGTGATGCTGGAAAAGCACAACGGGTCAGGCAGCATCCGAAGAGCAGGAAAATCAGCGTTTCGGGCAAAAGCCCTTCAGGAGGGCTTTTGCCCGAAACATTGACTTTCCTGCTTCTCAGATGCTGTCTGACTTGATGTACTTTTCTAGCGCCACCCTAATCCTGACTCTAATCTCCAGCATCTACAATCCTCACTTTTGCCTAGAATGAATTCTCTGTTAACCTCTGATTAGCAGAAGGCCATTCATCCCTTTCAACTTGTTCTACCATTCCATGTGCAGTGGGTTGGACGCTTGCTTCTGAATGACAACGTTCTCGAGTCAGATTGTACTCCAGAGCTTGAGCAGAACGACCAAGGCTGATGTGACAGTGTGGTTTTGCGAGCACACTGATTAGCTGCCATGTTGCTTACATTAAAACAGTGACTTCACTTCAAATGTCTCAGTTTGGGCTCTGTATGGACTGCAAACGTTCAAGCTGCGGCTCACAAATAGTGTTTCTTTCTTCCCCCCCCGAAGCACTTTGAGGCATCTGGTGTTCTGAGAACGGCTGTATAAATGCACCGCTTTATTTTGTTAGATTCTGTTAAATTCTCTGTGAAGTCACCAAAATACTGTAGGTCTCATTCTTGAAATGGTCCATTAATCCCCGGCATCTGCAGCTTTTGTGTGCGTTGGGGAGGGGGGGTTGGGGGGAGGTGGTGAGAGTTTCAGATTTCCTGGAGTTTGTTTTTCGGGTGAAGAAGTCTTTCCTGATTTCACTTCTGATCAGCGGAAGATGAAGGTTGTTCATTGTGGGCTTACAATTCGGAGGAACTAGTTTCTCTGCGTCTACGATATAGGATCCAATTTGTTTTCTGGCCTGTGTTGACAGGCTCCCTCTCTCAGCTGCCGGGACAATGGTGAGAGAGGGAGTCCAAATTGGAGAGGATGTTAGATGGTTAAACCCTGCTTTCCCCACCACAGCCTTGAATGGCTGTGAGACGATCAATATTTGAACAAACTCCCAAGGATGGCCAAAACCAAGTTTTCACAGCACGGTGGCTCAGTGGTTAGCACTGCTGCCTCACAGCACCAGGGTTCCAGGTTCAGTTCCAGCCTCGGGTGGCTGTCTGTGTGCAGTTTGCACATTCTCCCCGTGTCTGCGTGGGTTTCCTCCGGGTGCTTTGGTTTCCTCCCACAGTCCAAAGATGTGCAGGTCAGGTGAATTGGCCGTGCTAAATTGCCCTAGTGTTAGGTGCGTTAGTCAGAGGAAAATGGCTCTGGGTGGATTTCTCTTCAGAGGGTCAGTGTGGACTGGTTGGGCCGAAGGGTCTGTTTCCACATTGTAGAGAATCTAATCTAATTTACCCTTGCTAGTTTTGTCCTTTTGATCTTTTGACTTTGCAGCAACAATGTGGTGTAACTGTGCTTTCCCCTGACTGAGGGGGTTGTTGTTCTACCTTCATGCAAGAACGTGAGTACACTGCATATAGAAGCCCAGTCCATCTCACAAGCCAACCTTCCATCCATTGACTCCACCTACACTTCTCAGTGTCTCAGGAAGGCAGTCAACATCATCAAAGGCACCATCAAAGACTCTAATCTCTTCCAACCTCTTCAGTCAGGCAGAAGGTACAAAAGCTTAAAATGCATGTACCAACGAATTCAACAACAGCTTCTTCTCCGCTGTTATGGTCTGAATGGGCCTCTCCAATTTTAAATTTAATGTTGACCTCGCTCTCTGTGCACCTTCTCTGCAGCTGTAGTGTTGTATCCTTCACTATGTCCTGGTATCCTTAGGCACTTTGTACGGTACCATCCTGCCTGTACTGCACACGAAACACAACTTCTTACTGTACCTAGGTACATGTGACAATAATAAATCGAATCAATCCATGTGAATTGTGAAATGAGTGTAAAAACTTGATGATGCCACCCCCAGTGACAGAGTAGGATTGTACTGCTGACATTTGGTTTCTTAATGGGTTATCTCTCGCTTTAAAGAGCTTGTGACTGAACCTCTTTGCTCTGTGCCTCTCATTGTGTCACCACCTTTCATCGTCACTTCCCTGAGTGTTGTGACCTGCATTACTTGTGTAGGTCAGTTAGTCACATTTTGGCACCTCTGGCTAGAGGGTTCAGTGAGGGCAATCAGAAGAGGTGACCATATCATAAAGTGTTGCAGAAAGTACAGTGAAATATGAGGAGCTCCCCTCTCTCCCAATCCTCCAACACCCCGCAAAGTGATAGGGATCTTCAAACGTGAAGTCTCAGTTGGAAATTCCGTGTGGAGATTCATAGGATTTTTTTTATTGTTGGATAAAACTACTGAGGGATATGGAGGCTTGAGTGGATGATGGGTAAATGGGTTTGAGGTATAGATCAGCCATGTGAGAAAATACTGCAAGTGAACAGGAAGGGAAGATTCAAGACTCTGTTCCTTTAATATAAGTAGTCCCTTGCCACAGACAGCAGTTGAGGCCAAAACATTGAACATTTTCAAGGAGGACTTGGATGTTGTGCTTTGAGCGAGAGGTCAAAGCTCATGGGGGGAAAGCAGGAACCATGATCGTGTTAAGTGGTGGAGCAGGTGCAAAGGGCCGAATAGCCTACTCCTAGTTTCTATCTTTGTATATTTCTCTTTCCAATTGGTGTAGGAAGGCTAGACCTTGAGGAGGATAATTGACAGGAGTGCTCTGAGGCAGGAAGTCACATGATTGTAACTCCAGGAGGATGACCAATCAGCATTGACATTCTAGCTGCTAAGTGGCCTCCTTCTGGTCCTCTGCTGTTCCCCACCCACACATATCATGAAGTAAGGGGTGGGAAAAACCTATGAATTTTTTTTTCAGCACCCCCAGCAGTTCAATATATTTCCAGAGGTTTGATGGTG
The DNA here is from genome assembly GCF_020745735.1 of Hemiscyllium ocellatum. Classification (NCBI taxonomy): domain Eukaryota; kingdom Metazoa; phylum Chordata; class Chondrichthyes; order Orectolobiformes; family Hemiscylliidae; genus Hemiscyllium; species Hemiscyllium ocellatum. The sequence goes on from NC_083412.1 coordinate 23,907,088, forward strand.
CAGTGTGGGATTGGATGGTCTGCCTTAGCAGGGGCTCATGTTTAGCCATGAGGAGAGCTGGTGTGGGAGTCGCTCAATCCTGTTCTCACCTCTGACAGAAACAATGTGGCTTCAGCAAACTCCGATGTCCAACTGCAATCATCTGTCTTCAATAAAACCCAATCCTGTAACTGTGCTGAATTGTAATCTCTTCACTGTCACAGGCCCTTGTTTTTGTTTCTCTCTCTCTTTAAGTACAAGGAGCAGAAGGTGATGGTAGTTCTTGTACTTCAGTAATGTTTGCATTCCACAGATTCCTTTGGAAGTATTTCAGCGACAGAGTTTGCAGGAGAATGCACGACCCCCTGGAGAGGGCCACGGGGGTTTAGCAGGAGGTCAGCAATTGCATCGAGCCAAGAATTCTTTCCCCTTGTTGGATGTTTCGGGGCCCAGGTGGAGAGATTAACATGTTGTGATTTGAAAAGCCAGAGCCTTGCCTGCCTCTGGTGATTAGTCATGTAGCCGCCTCCTCCTCCTGCTGCTGCTGGGATTGTCTGAGGAACTCAAAGCCCTTCACACAGACAGATAACACGAGGGTAGGGCAAGGGCCAAGTGCAGGTTTTCTGATAGAAATGCATATTTTCAATCTGTGCGGGCAACTGTGATGTGGGAAAACCATCCAATCCCACACTACACCATCAAACCTCTGGAAATATATTGAACTGCAGTTTGGGGGTGGGCGTAGTGGTGGTGGTGGTGGGGGAGAGGGAGTCAGCCAGTATAGGGGGTTGGGGCGAAGAGCCTGTGACGGTTTTGAATGGATTGGGAGCAGGCAACATTGTCCAACCTAGTCTGAGTGATGAGGGAAGGCGAAGAATTGAGTTGCATCTACATAGTGCCAGTTGCATCCTCAGGGTGAGTTACTTTTGGAGGGCGGCCACTGTTGTGGATTGAAGCAACAAATTTGCACATAGCAAGGCCTCACTCTTCGACAAGTTTAATGATCAGGTCATCTGTTTTGGAAGTGAACAGCTATTGGCCAAGAGAATAGGGAGATGCTGAAGCTGTTCAAATTATATCTATCATCACCAGGGTAACTTAATTTACCCAAACTACTGAATGCTGCATCACGAAGACTTAATACGACCTATTGAGAGCTCTAGGCTGTGGTTTGTCCATTCCAGGATCAGGGAGTGCTTTGTTTGATGTTTGTTGTAACATGAAAAGCAAATAAAATGTTTTTTGGCTTGGTCATGACTGGAGGTTGCCTCGGATGCAGACATGAGCTCCTGCCAGGCTTTGTCGGACTGGAGCACTCCCTGAGATTAACTACTAATGGGACCTTTGACCTCTTCGATCTTCCTGACTACAGAGTGGATTGTCAGCTTTGGGTCACCTTCCTGGAAGCAGCATCAGGTGACCTACTGCCACTATCTACCCTCCTGCCATTCAGCCCATCTCTAGACCTTGCCCTTTTTACACCGGTTGTTATCCATTTGGATTACTGGAACAGTCTGGACCCTCTCATATCGATTCCCGTGCCTGTCCCTTTTCAGAATTTCCTAACAAAGAAATGAAAGCCTTCAAAGAAGGTGAAAAAAATACCCTTTTTACCAAATGCCAGTCTGATTTTCTTCCTTGTCCCATAGGATCATCTTTAATTCCTGAAAACTCTGGGACAATCCATGCGGATTGGTAAACCCTGATCTGTCTCATGTCTTAATGGATGTTGCCTGCTCGAACCAAACAGCCTGAGGGGAGCTTGATTCCCGCCGGATGTCCCATGGTGTCACTCCAAGTTGTATTTTTACTTAAACTTCAGGCTTATTGGAGTGACAGGCTGTTGGAGGAAAATGAAACTTCCTCCAGCCAGGGTGACTATGTCTTCTATTCAGCACGCCATTTTACAATGCAACTGAGCAAGAACTTGCATTCCTGGACTGCTTTTCCTGAAACGTCCCAAAATACTTCCCAGTCCATTGTGGGGTACATGTGGCCGATGTGGTCTGTGAAAACATGGCAGCCAGCTTGTTACCACAAAGCAAGGCCCCACAACTAGCAACGGGAGAAATGGTCAGCTGACCTGTTTGTTGGCTATTGTTTTGAGAGGTAAATATTGGCTGTGGCACCATGTGATCTTCCTTGTTCTTGGATCAAAACATTGTGTTGGGATGTTTTATATCCAACTGAGACAGGGCCTGGATTTAATATCAAATCCCAAACGAAGCAATTTATAGGGCAGGCTTTCATCAGTACTGTTTTGATTGTTCTGCTTCAATCTCTGGAGAGAGTGACTTGAATCTGTGCCATTTTGCAATGGGTGAGAGAGTGACTGAGACACAGCTGACACAAGGCTAACCGTAGCAGCGTTTACAATGATGGCTGGTTAGTCTGCAGCAACGACCACCCTCTTGTGCTTGATTTTGCCTTTGTGGTACAGCAGACCGTGCAACTACACAATGCCGGGACGTTGCAGTGACCGGAATCTGGTCTGATGTCCTGGCACGAGTCAGTGGAAAAGGATCGAGAATCCGGCCTGAAGTTTGTTTAGGCTTCATCTCCACATCCAATCCTGATCCAGAGCCAATGGGTTATTTGAGGTAATCGCAGGTGATGTGATCAGGATCTGTCCTTCACTTTCCTGCTTGCCCTTGCTCATCCTTGACCCCCCCCCCCCCCCCCCCCCCTCACCTTCCAGAGCTCAAAGATCTGTTTCTCTCAGCCTCGAATATTTTCCAAGGAGCTGGCTTCCACTGTTCTGTGTGGGAGAGGATTCCAAAGTTCGGTAAGCCGCTGAGAGAAGGAATTCCTCCACCCCTCCATCTTAAGTGGGAGACACTTTATTCTGAACTGTGCACTCCAGATAGCCTCAAATGGAGAAAGTACCCTGTCAGAATTTTTAAAAACTGCATGTGGGCGTCACTGGCTAGGGTAGTATTTATTGCACATCCCCAATTCCCCACTCCACCCCATCCCTGAGAAAGTGGTGCTGTGCTGCTTTTAGAATTTCTGCAATCCACATGTTATAAGGACATCAACCTATTAGGCAGGGAGATGCAGGATGTGGATCTTGGCACGCATGAGGAGTTAGATTTGAGAGGGGCTTGCATGTTGTCGTGCCCCCATGCATTGGCTGTCCTTCTCCTAAGCAGCAGAGTTCTTGAATTTGGAAGGTGCTGTTGAAGGAGCCTGGCTGTGTTACAGTAGCGCATCTTGTTGATGGGTTCGCACTGCTGCCCCTGTGCCTGGGCAGTGGAAGGTAGTGGCTGTGGTGCCAGCGAAGTGGGCTGCCTTACCCTGGATGGTGTGGAGTTCTTGAGATGGTTGTATTCTTGAGTATTGGTGTAACTGCATCTATTCCAGCAAGTGGCGTGTATTCCATCACTTTCTGACTATTATATGTCACTTCTCATTTTTCCAACAAGTATAGGTTAAACCTAGGAGAAAGCGAGGACTGCAGATGCTGGAGATCAGAGCTGAAAATGTGTTGCTGGAAAAGTGCAGCAGGTCAGGCAGCATCCAAGGAGCAGGAGAATCGACGTTTCGGGCATGAGCCCTTCTTCAGGAATGAGGAAAGTGTGCCAAGCAGGCTAAGATAAAAGGTAGGAAGGAGGGACTTGGGAGAGGCGCATTGGAAATGCGATAGGTGGAAGGAGGTTAAGGTAAGGGTAACAGGCCGGAGTGGGGATGGGGGTGGAGAGGTCAGGAAGAAGATTGCAGGTTAGGGAGGTGGTGCTGAATTCGAGGGTTGGGACTGAGACAAGGTGGGGGGAGGGGGAATGAGGAAACTGGAGAAATCTGAGTTCATCCCTTGTGGTTGAAGGGTTCCTAGGCGGAAGATGAGGCTCTCTTCCTCCAGCCGTCATGTTGCTATGGTCTGGCGATGGAGGAGTCCAAGGACCTGCATGTCCTTGGTGGAGTGGGAGGGGGAGTTGAAGTGTTCAGCCACGGGGCAGTTGGGTTGGTTGATGCGGGTGTCCCAGATGTGTTCTCTGAAACGTTCCGCAAGTAGGCGGCCTGACTCCCCAGTATAGAGGAAAGCCACTTCGGGTGCAGTGGATGCAGTAAGTGATGTGTGTGGAGGTGCAGGTGAATTTGTGGCAGATATGGAAGGATCCCTTGGGGCCTTGGAGGGAAGTAAGGGGAGAGGTGTGGGCGCAAGTTTTGCATTTCTTGCGGTTGCAGGGGAAGGTGCCGGGAGTGGAGGTTGGGTTGGTGGGAGGTGTGGACCTGATGAGGGAGTCGCGGAGGGAGTGGTCTCTCCTGAATGCTGATAGGGGAGGGGAGGGAAATATATCCTTGGTGGTGGGGTCCGTTTGGAGGTGGCGGAAATGACGACGGATGCTATGATGTATCTGGAGGTTGGTGGGGTGGTAGGTGAGGACCAGTGGGGTTCTGTCCTGGTGGCAATTGAAGGGGCAGGGCTCACGGGCGGAGGAGCGGGAAGTGGAGGAGATGTGGTGGAGGGCATCGTCGATCACGTCTGGGGGGAAATTGCAGTCTTTGAAGAAGGTGGACATCGGGGTTGTTCGGTATTGGAACTGGTCCTCCTGGGAGCAGATGCGGTGGATACAAAGGAATTGGGAATATGGGATGGCGTTTTCACAGGGGGCAGGGTGGGAGGAGGTGTAGTCTAGGTAGCTGTGGGAGTCGGTCGGTTTATAGTAAATGTCCGTGTTGATTGGTTAAACCTAACCAATCTTTCCTCATCTGGCAATCCTTTCAGCACAGGAATGAACCTGGAGAACTATCTAGGAATTATGTCCCACACAAGACCAAAGCTCCACAGTACTTAACTGCAGTAGAGCTTCCCTAGTTGTACACAATCAAGGCTGTTGTTGAATTTCCCTTCCCAATGACTTGCTGAGTCTGTATACAAATGTGCTGCAGTTCATGCACAAGGACATCCAGATTCCCCCTGTCCTGCAGTGTTTTCCTGTCCCACTTCATTCATATTCACTTTTTCTGTTCTTCCTGCCAAAGTGGACTTCACGAGGTTTTCCAATTTATACTCTGCCAAACGTTTGCTCACTCACTCAACCTCTCCAAATCCTTTTAGAAGAATCTTTGACCTTGTTCCCAGTGATGTTTGTGAACATGTCCCCTCCCACAGGTAATCAAAAGGTGGAGACACTCAGCAATACCATTGACTGATTTGTGACTGTAAATCAACAATGTTTTCCTGCATTTAGCATTTATTAGAAGTGCTCAAGTGCTTTTTTACGCATAATGTTTCCACTGATGGTTGTGTGCCGAACCAGAAGACACAGCTTAACAATGCAGGGTAGACTATTTAGGACAGAGAGGAGGAGAAATTTCTTCACCCAGAGAGTGGTGGCTGTGTGGAATGCTCTGCCCTAGAGGGCAGTAAGGTCCCAGTCTCTGGATTCTTTTAAGAAAGAGTTGGATAGAGCTCTCAAGAATAGTGGAATCAAGGGTTATGGAGATAAGGCAGGAACAGGATACTGATTAAGGATGATCAGCCATGATCATGTTGAATGGCGGTGCAGGCTCAAAGGGCTGAATGGCCTACTCCTGCACCTATTATCTATTGAAACTATAGTCTTAACACCCTGAAATTTTCTGTGTGTTGCTTGCTGCAGTGTCCTGGAGATTGACCTTTAATTGCTGGAACTTCCAGATGAGTTGGTAGCTCTATCAGAGAACAGATAAGATAGAGGGATCAATAAGATACTGTGAGAGTTTGTACTTCACTCTGTGTCCTGCCTACAAACATCACAGAGTAAAGGAAGCCTCTGGCTGTGGAAAGATACAGTAGCAGAAGATTGGTGTGTGCTAACTGCTGCTGCAGTAATTGCTGGCCGATTGTGCTCAATGTGTTTGTTTGGTATTGCCTTGTCGCTGGGGAATATTATCTCTGCCAAAGTATTAGCAAGCCACAGCAATAAAATTAGCTGGGCGGGACGTTGAGGGATGGAAAGCAGAAATTTGAAGTGTATGTCATTCCCCTGGGTTTTCTGCCTGCTTTATGGGAATAATTCATTGCAGAACAAGCTGATCACACCTCAGTTAATGGTCGGTGCTTAAAAGGAGCTGTAGCATTGAGCAAGACTGTTTATGTCAAGGCGTGCCACATTGCTCAGTGTGGGGAATGACATATGATGAAATAAGGCCCCAAGCAATGTTTGTTTCTGAGACATGTAACCAATGTCAGAGTTCCAGATTTCTTTGGCTTCTTCGAGATATCAAGCTGATGAAGACTGCGTTAGGATTCTGGCAAGATTACAGAAGACCTTTTTCAGTTCCTCCAGACGAGTACCCTTTATAAAAGGACACCAAAACTGAGGGGTATTTTCTGAACTGTCATAAGCAATGGACAGACTCGGTGTTATTGCAGTAACCGTCTTTGTCCTCACACTTTGCATCCGTTCAGACTGCCAGAGATTGCAGCAATAGTTTGACAGTTGCTGTATGTTGGGACTTCCACTGGCACTTACACACTGAGAGCACCAAGTAGACCCTGTACCAGCCATAATCCACTGTCCTTAAATGTTTCCAAAACTCTGTTTGTATTCTAGCACATGCCAAATTTTGTTCACCTTGTACTCACTGGCCTACTTTGGTGTCTGATCCCTCGGCATGTCAATTATATCTCCTTCCACTTGTTCAAATCCACTTGCCCTTCTGTGTCCTGGAACTGCTTCCTGGCCTGCACAGCCTCAATATTCCTCCAACACTGGATCCTTGCACATGCCAGATTTCACCATGGCATTGCCTTTCTTTCTAAAATTATTTGTTCACGGTATGTGTATGTGTCATTGGCGAAGACAGCAGTGAATACCCATCCCTAATTCCCTAGGGAAGGTGGTGGTGGTGGTGGTGGTGGGCTGCCTCTTTAAGCAGCTGTGTGTCTTGGCATGTCCAGGGAGGGGGTTCCAGAACAACAACAGGAAGGGAATGGTGATATATGTCCAAGTTAGGATGATGAGTGGCTTGGAGGTGGTGCTGTTCCCACATATCTGCTGCCCTTGTCCTTCTAGATGGAAGTGTTCATCTGTTTGGAAGGTGTTGTTGAAAGAACTTGAGTCTGTGTATCTTGTAGGTGTCATTACGATCACCATGCAGAGATGGAGGGAGTGAAAGTTGAAGGAGTTGCATCTGGTACCAGTTAATCAGGCAGCTTTGACCTGGATAGTTCAAGCTTCTTGATTGTTGGTCAAGTTGCACCCTGCAGTTAAATGTGCAGTTTTCCAGCACATTCCTGACTGGCAAATTGTAGCGGGTCAGGAAGCCCATTACTCACTCAGGATTCCTTGTCTCTGACCTGCTCTTGTAGCCACAGTATTTATATGATTTTGTCCAATTTAGTTTCTGGTCAGTAGTTAACCTTCCCAGGATATTAATAGGAGGGGTTTGAGCAGTGGTAATGCCATTGAATGTCAAGGAGAGGTTAGATTCTGTCTTGATGGAGGTGGTTATTTTCTGGCACTTGCATAACATGAATGTTACATATAAGCTGACAACTGGATATCGCTCACATTATGTTGCATTTGAACACTGATCCCTTCAGTATTTGAGGATTCGTGAATGGTGCTGACCATTGTACAGCTGTCAGCAAACGCCACCATTCCTGACCTTATCAGGTAAGGGAGGCTATTGATGAAGCAGCTGAAGATGGTTGGGCCGAGGACACTAACCTGAGGAAATCCTCTAGAGGAGATGTTGTGGAGATGACTGACCTCCATCTATCACAACCATCTTCCTATGTGATAGGTGTGACTCCAACCAGTGGAGCATTTGCCCCCGTTACCCATTGACTCCAGTTTTGCTCAGGCTCCTTGATGCCACACTCTGTTGAATGCAGCCTTGATGTCAAGGGCTGTCACACTCACTCCAGGAATTCAGCTTTTTTGTCCATGTTTGAACCAAGGCTGTAATGAGGTCAGGAGCTGAGTGGCCCTGGTGGAACCCAGACTGGGCATCGCTGAGCAGGTTATTGCTGAGCAGGTGCTGCTTGAAAGCATTGTTAATACACCTTTCATCACTTTACTGATGATCAAGAGTAGACTGTTTGAGCAGCATTTAGCTGAGTTAGATTTGTTCTGCTTTTATGTACAGGGCATACTTGAGCAATTTTCCACATTGTCGGGTTGATGTCAGTGTTGTAACTGTACTGGAACTGCTTGGCTAGGGGAACGGCAAGTTCGGGAACACATGTCTTCAAGTATTATTACCGGAATGTTGTCTGAGCCCACAGCCTTTGCAGTATCCAGTGCCTCCAACCATTTCATGTGATACCACGTGGAGTGAATTGAATTGGCTGAAGGCTGGTGTCTGTAATGCTGGGGATCTCTGGAGGAGGTTGAGATGGATCATCTACTCAGCATTTCTGGTTGAAGCTTGTTCCAAATACTTCAGCCTTATCTTTCAAGCAGACGAGAAGGTGAGAGGCCAGGCACCAGAGCATTGGAATGTTTGAGTCTGGAGGTTGGAGCACAAACCAAAAATTAAGGCATGGATTTTGAAACTGTTAGCAGCTTATGAGCATACCAGAAATGAAACCGGAAACCAACTTATGTCATGCATTCTCCCTGCTTGAAACCGAACTGAGCATGAGATTGCTCACTGGGACCTGAACGAGAGGATTATATGTAATATAAGAGGTTTATTACATTATGTGAGCAGTGTTACTTTTTAAGTGCAATGAAGACACAGAATCCATAATTGGGTTCAGACAGTGTCTGTGCTGGTTTGCCAGACAGGTTTCCTCACTTTGTCCGAGTTCCCGAAAGCATGCCCTAAATCATTAAGCTCCCAAGATGTGCTGTCTCCCCCTGGTTCATTCACTGCAACAAGTTAACTTAGAATCAGGGCCCTTCCCTTACCTTCGTCCCTTACTTTTCTCCCAGACCCATGTGAATCGGAACCAATATAACCCGATTTCCTTGCATTAACTATGTAGGAGTTTATTAATTACAAAGCACAAGACGAATCAGTGATACACAGAGGTGATTCCAAAAAAATAAAAAGAAATTGAAAAAATGTTCAGGTCTGTCTCTGCAATGTTGACAAAGAATGGATGGTTGAACATTGAGACTTTTGCAGCAGATCTGACCTTAGTAATTCAGTAACCAATTTCAAGATGTTTTTAGTTTTCCGGTTGATTGAAATTCTGTTGTTCAGATTCCTTTTGCGAGTACCTGAATTCCAGCATCCAAGCTGATAGCCAGACGGATAACTTCTTGCACTCGGAGTGAGTGAGTCTCTTTTCTTGCAGCACTGGGGTGGCCAGTGGATAAATCTTTGACTCTGACTGTCACAGTACCTTAATGGTTTGAATCCAGGCTAGTTCCAATAGAGCACAATCAAAAGCTCATCATTTGTATATCGCTGAAGGCAGTACCAATATAGCTTGCATTCCTTTCTGAGTATTACACATTGGTAACTTAAACTGTTGGTTTACCTGCTCAGTCTCAGCAGCCCACTCAACACAGTTTAATTCCTGTTCTTGCATATTCATCAAAGGGAAATCAAGAAAATGTGTTTGCGATGTAACCCTCAGAAGGTCATCAGCCCTTCATTACCTTTGTAATCATGAGAAATCGCAATCCAGTCCGTTTCGACTTGTCTCCCACCACTACTTCGGGCTGTTGTTTGAAATTCCCTTTGCATTTATGACGCATTTAATAAAGATAAAAGGCAGATCTTTTCGAAGCTAAAACATCTGGGAGGTGATGGCCTAGTGATATTATCACTGGGCTATTAATCCAGAAACTCGCTGAATGTTCCAAAGAATTAATGTTCAAATCCCACCATGGCAGATCATGGAATTTAGAACATGGAAAGTTACAGCACAGAACAGGCCCTTTGGCCCACGATGTTTTGCCGAGGTTTTATCCTAATGTAAAATATAATAACTTAACCTACGCACCTCTCAACTCACTGCTATCCATGTGCATGTCCAGCAGTTGCTTCAATGTCACTAATGACTCTGCTTCCACCACCACCCTTGGTAACCCATTCCATGCATTCACAACTCTGTATAAAGAACCTACCTCTGACGTCTCCTCTATACCTTTCTCCTTATATCTTAAAACTATGTGCCAGTCAATCCTGCGCTGAATTTGAATTCAATTTATAAATCTGGAATTAAGAATCTACTGAAGACCATAAACTATTGCTGATTGTTGGAAAATCCCCACTGGCTCACTCATGTCCTTCAGGGAAGGAAACTGCCATCCTCACCTGGTCTGGTGACTCCAGACCTACAACAATGTGATTGGCTCTTATTTGCCCTCTGAAATGGCCTAACAAGCCACTCGGTTCAAGGGCACCTTGGGACGGGTAGTAAATGTTGGCCAGCCATTGACGCCCATCAACGAATAGAAAAAATCGAATACCCTCCATGCACAGGAAATCTCCCTCCTGTTTTTATCCTCCATTTTCCGGTCTTCCATCCCCAAGCCATACCATTCACCTGTTGGGAGTGCCACTGCCTCAAATCTGCAGGGGCTCTGTGTGAATTTAAGATCGTTCCCTGTGCTAACTTCAGAAGCCATCCTGCAAAAGTGCAACAATAGAAAGGGCAGGTTCCTTCAAAAAATGGACTATGAATTTTGTCAGAGCTCATCCATGAAGCATGTACATCATCGCTCCCGTTCCATATTTTGTCTTTTGTCTGAATGAAACCAGAGACTTTGATACCTCGTGCTGGAGTGGAGCAGTTCCCATGGATTTAACTGACTTCAGTAATGATTGTTCAGTGATCCCTGATGGTTTTTAATGTGACCTGACCTCCTGATAATCGCAGAGCGCTGCAAGGATTTCATGTCATGTTGAGTATTTGAATTACCAAGTGGCTCAGTTTCTCTGATTATGGTCTCCTGAAGGGTCAAAGTGTGATGCATTCCTCGCTGAAACGGTAGTGTCGTCTTGTTGAAGGTATCACCTTCTGGGTCTCCCTCTTCAGGTTGACATCTCCAGGTGTGAGTTATGACTAAAGTTTCGCCCTCTGTATAGATTGGTTCCCTCACCATTCATTGCATCACCATTTTGCAGATGGTGCTTCATGTAAAATGGCTGCCTCCTCCGCCCAATGAAGCAACAGTGTTAGTGGTCAACATTGGGCTGAAATGTATCAGGTTGGGCTTGAAGACGCACAAACACAAAAACTCGCCAATGCAGCAACCAAAAGAGCCCAAAAACAAAAATCAACAAGTCAGACAACATTCAAAGAGAGAAACAATTGACATTTCAGGTCAAAACCAAAGAACAATGGAACTGAGAGAGTTTTGAGCGTCTGGGAAGGGGACAGGAAGTAGGAAACAGATCTGTGATAGGGTGGAGGCTAGAAGCAGTTAAATAATGGAAGTTTGAAAGATGCAACATTTCAGCATTTCTTTGAAGTCTGTCGGAAATAAATGATGTGTTTGTACAAGAGCAATTTGTACCATGTCTTCAATATTCAGGAAATCCCATAGCCAATGGAACAGAGTCCCAACAGGCTGCAGTGAGGTCATGACCTGGAAGGTAACTTGAATGTTATGGGTTCAGGGGTGAATAGTGACCAGGACAATGGGGAGTGCTCCAGTATCCCAATCCAACATACTGCTGGGGGCTCTTGCACCCGGCTCTGAGTGACTTTGCTATGACGTTTAATGCAAAACTTGAAAAAACAACACCAGAACAAATGTGTTGGCAAGAGTTATAAAGATTCAGTTGTAGTTTATGACCGCTCTGAGTGTGCAGACTGATATAGACTGAGGACTCTCGGGGAGCGAAGTCTGAGTTTCAATTCTCCTGTTAGCCATCGCCCCAGCTGCCATCACCTTCCTGGCTTCTTTGGCTCTGGTTTGACCTCCCCCTGCAGCTCCTGTCTCCACCCCATGAGCCGCTGTTTGAATGAAGAGTAGGCGATAGTTCAAAGCTCTTGAATTCCTCATGATCAGGGCCTCTTCGATGTGTGCTAACCTTGTGCTACCACATCAGGTGTAAGTCAGCTTTGTGGGCTGTTGTTTATGTTCTGCAGAAATGATTGGCATGCAAAATGTATTCTTGTTGAGAGGCTTCAACATTCCGCACTGAAATACCTCCTCCTGTCAGAGACTCGGGCTGTTAGAGACCTGATAATGAAGACAGAATGCAGAAAATCAGGCCTGCAAGCTTTTAAACTACATGTCTTATGGGGCTGAGCAAGGGAAGAGTGGAATTTGATGGGGGGGGGAGAGGAAATAAACCCTGGAAAAATTAGGAGCCACAACCTGTGCTTTTACATTTCGAACATTAATAAAGAAATTCCAGACCGATTATTCAGAAATGTTTGGACAAAGCTCTGTGGTAGGTGAGGCTTGAACCTAGCTCTCCTTATCCAGAGGTAGGGGCATTTCCACCTCGCACAGCCCAGCAGGTTGGTTTAGCAACAGGACAGGCTGGTTAGGCTGTCGCTGTGTTGTTGTGGTGAAATGACTCTTGGAGTGAAGTGGTTCCCCTCGGTTGCAACATCAGCCCCAGGTATGTTGTGCAGAATCAGGAAGTGCTCTGCTTTTTCACAATCCAGCACGGGCAATTTGCAAAACAAAGCAACCGCGGCCAGGGTGTCAGCTGGGTAACTGGCCTGATACTCCAGAGAAAGACAGCTTCCCTGTGGAGCACTCTTGTTGAGGCTGTCGTATGCTGAGGGTGCCCTGATGCTCTGTGCCCACTGCGATGCTGACGTTGGTACACAATGTCGGTAGCATGATCCCATATACTTGGAGCACAAACCGCAGACGACGGCTGCCAGTTGTCTTGTGGGCTGAGGGCTGTCGTTGACGTGAAGGAATAAACAGTCAGAGGAAAGCACTTGCGTTTCTGTAGCGCCTTTCACTACCACAGGACACCCCTCAAAGTGCAAGACAGTCAATGTGTTCCATTCTCTTTTGGATGTAGTGTCACTGTTTGAAAATAGGAGTTACGGCACTGATGATTTGTAATCGAGCCATAGAAGATTTATGGCACAGAAAGAGACCATTGTGTTTCTGCCAGCCAAAACACATTGTAAACTGATGATATGTTGCTTTGTCCATATTCTCCAAAAACGTTGTAAAGTAGGCGAGGGTTTCTGCCCTTTCAGGAGGAAATGTTCCAGATCCCTACCACCCTCTGGGTGACCAGATATTTCCTTCATCTTTCTACCATTCACTTTCAGTCTATGCCTCTCGTTACTGGCTGTTCTGCTCAGGTAAATAGACCCTTCCCATCCCCTCTATCCAAATTATCTTGTACGTTTTAGTTAGGTCTCCCCTCCGCCTCCTGTTTTTCCAAGAACAGCACCAGCCTATCCAACTTTGCTCACAGCAGCATTGTCTTTAATTCTGGTCACATCCTGGTCCATGTCCTACACATCCCTGGCTAGTTCAGATACGCTCTTTCTGGAGTTAGGCAATCAGAACTGCACTCGGCTCTCGGGCTGTGACCTGGCTTATATTTTGCAGTCGTATCTTTGGTTGGGGTGGGGGGCGGTGGTATTGGTTGAGGGGTCTGTATTGATCGAGGTACTGAGGAAAAGGGCCACTGTTCCTCTTCGACGCAGTGTCTGGGATCTTTTAGATCCACCTGACAGAATATTGGTTTAGTGTCTCATCCAAAAGACAGCACCCATAATAGTGCTGCAGTCCCTCAGTCAGCCTGGACTTAGTGCCTCAGTCTCTGTTATATTGTGTATATTGCAGAAAGTGAGGTCTGCAGATGCTGGAGATCAGAGCTGAAAATGTGTTGCTGGAAAAGCGCAGCAGGTCAGGCAGCATCCAAGGAACAGGAGATTCGACGTTTTGGGCATAAGCCCTTCTTCAGGAATGAATATTGCCCTGTAGCTGACTTATAGACCATTGACATCATAAGTGCTGCAGTGCAAATGTTTGTAGCATGCTTTAGGTAATATTATTGTCATTCAGAAGTGTCTATTTATAATTTGTTTCTGCAGATGCAGCTAAATAAGTTCATGTTGTTTTATCGTCTTTATATTTGCATTCAGCAGTCTATCAGTCTCCTTTTTAAAATAGGGGAAGGATGAGAACATTTATATAATGTCACATCACATTCTGTCAGTCCTGAGTGAATTACATCCAATGAACTAACTCTAAAGCTAGTGATCTAGATGAATGTGGCACTCTGCATTGGTGAACACTAGGAGCCCACGGGAAATGAGTGAGTGATTAGATTTTTGGCTGGTGCTTGAGAGCAGACGCTGAAGGCCTACACTTTGAAAATAAAGTCATGGAGAGTGTAAAACCGAGAGCGAGGACTTAGTTTCACTTCAAATCAGAAAGGCAGCACTTTCTCGCTCGTGTGTCAGGTCAGATCCTGTGTTCAGCTGTGAAGCAGCTTGGATTTGTTTCAGTGCCTTGAGGTGATGGCCTAGCAGTATTATCACTAGATCATTAAACCAGAGGTGCTAGTAATGGTCTAGAGACCCAGGTTCGAATCCGACGATAGCATGTGGTGGAATTTGAATTCAGTTTAAAAACAAAATTGAGTATTAAGAGTCGAATGGTGACCATAAAACCATTGCAAATGGTTAAAAAAAATCCCATCTTGCTCACTAATGTCCTTGAGGGAAGGAAGCTGCCATCCTTACCTGGTCTGGCCTATGTGTGACTCCAGACCCACAGCAATGTGGTTGACATCAAAGTGCCCTCTGGGCAATTAGGGATGGGCAGTGACACCCTCATCCCATGAATGACTAACACAAAAAGCATAAGACATCTTCCACACAGTGACAGTTAGGGTCACACAGTGAGGTTTAGGGTCACACAGCGAGGTTTAGGGCCTGGGATACACTGGCTGAGAATAGTTGAGGCTGGTTTGACCCTGCAAAAGGGAATCAGGTGCTGATTTGAAAAGAAGCAATCTGCTGAGTTACAGCTTGAAGCTGAGAATGGTGCAAAGTGAAATGCTGAACTGGAGGCTTTGTGCAGACAAAATGGGCACATCTGCTCTGTAGAAATTCGGTGATTCTGTTAACAAGAAAAGAGCAGAAGCCAAGGGGCGAAGTGTGTGGAAGAGCGATGTTTTCAAGCATTAGCCTGCCACAGCACTAACACCCAGACAGTGCTGTGTACCACTGACAAGATACACTGCAGTGCTTCAACAGCACCTTCACAATCTAAAACCTGTACAACACAGAAGGACAAGGGCAGCAGGTATGTGGGAGTGCCATCACCCATAAGGTCCACTCTAAGCCACTCGCCATCTTGAACTGGAAATATATCGCCATCCCTTCACTGTCACTGAGTCAAATGTTAGAATCCCTTCCTGACAGCACAGTGGGTGTCCTAACTCCTCCCCTGCCCCAGAGTATTACAGCGATTCTAGAAGATAACTCCCCACCACCATCACAAGAGCAGCGCAAGAAATACTGCCCCTGCCGGTGGTATCCACATCCAGCAAATGAACACAGACAAAATGGCAGGAGAGGAAGATGTGCAGTTTTTGGTTTCCTTAAAAAAAAGAGGTAGTGATCGAGATCAGTAAGAGAAGAACAGATCCTCTGAAAAGCAGAGAGAAAAATGTGTCCCTCCTCATTCCAGGCAGGAGGAGTTTTGAGTTTTTAATAAAGCGTCATTAATGGGATCACTCCTGAACGCAAGCAGTTGCCTGTCTCCCACATTTGTGTCTGAGTACTGCCCTGATGAGGCCATGTTTATTGCAAGTGCTGACGTTTCCCCATTCACCCATAACCACTGCTCCCCTCTATCTGGTGCCTTTAATCCAGGGAAACTTCCCTGAGGCATTTTGTAGGTGTGTTTAACTCACAGTTGAAGCTGTGCTGTGAGAGATACTGGAGAGCTGACTAAATGTTTTGTTGAAGAGGTAAGTTTTAAGGAGTGTCAATGAGGAGGGAAATATGAGAAATGGGAGAATTGCATAAAAGAGGAATAGCAAATCTAACAGGAATAACTTGTTGAATGACGGCATTCACATTAAAAGTATTCTCGTTCGTATCCAGGGTATTTATGTTTTCACTTTTAATGTTCTGGTCGCTCCTCGATGAGAATTTTGGCTTTAGTTGGAAAAGTGAAGTGTTTCAGTATGGCCTGTGGAAAATGTTCGATCTGGAATTTAAAATCCTGTCATTTCACCCCCTGCTTTGTTGCTGCAACCCCCACCACAACAGGCTTCAGAGACTGAGGCTTTAC
The DNA here is from genome assembly GCF_020745735.1 of Hemiscyllium ocellatum. Classification (NCBI taxonomy): domain Eukaryota; kingdom Metazoa; phylum Chordata; class Chondrichthyes; order Orectolobiformes; family Hemiscylliidae; genus Hemiscyllium; species Hemiscyllium ocellatum. The sequence continues at coordinate 23,923,203 of NC_083412.1, forward strand.
ACTGCCCTTTTACACAAAAAAATGAGTTGTGTTTCCAGATTTTACTTCACAGTGGACAAGCACAAATATTTACCTTGTCTCCTGATTCTTGATTACCCCGTACCATGAAAGGGCATAGAGTCATACAATGTATTCAAGTCATAGAGATGTACAGTGCAGAAACTGATCCTTCAGCCCAACTCGTCCATGCCAACCAAATATCCCGATCTGACCTGTCCCATTGACCAGCACCCGGCCCATATCCCTCTAAACCCTTCCTATTCATATACCCATCCAGATGCCTTTTAAATGCTGTAATTGTACCAGTCTCCACCACTTCGTGTGGCAGCTCATTCCATACACACACCATCCTCTGTGTGAAAAGGTTGCCCCTTGGGTCGCTTTTAAATCCTTCCCCTCCACCTGAAACTTATGCCCTCTATGTTTGGACTCACCCACCCCAGGGAAAAAAAACCCTTAATATCCATGCCCTGCATGATTTTATACACCTCTAAGTTCTCCCGTCAGACATATTTTATTGAATTGCTTGTATTATTGTAATCCTTCTGATTGTTTAATATTCTCAACTCATTTTCTCAATGAACTCAAAGGCTTTCAAATAGTTTGATTTATTTGGTTGACCATTTGTCTTTTGTTTGCTGAGTTTTGTGGACCATGGTTTTGCTTCAAGTGTTTCCACTTTTCTGAGTACATTCTTAATGCAATTTAGAGTTGCACTCCTTTCTCAAGATGCTGACAGTTAGCTTTGAGCTGGTCTTAATTACTGCTAGCTCGGATCTTTCTCCTCCTCGCAATCTCATTCTCCAACCTTTATTATGTTTCTGTGACCCATGTCTCAAATCATGTCACAACGTTTCTTCCCTTCCCCCACATTTTCTCCCTTCTCTCTCTTTCCCGTGTGTGTCAATGAGAAATGCATTACTGTGTTTCTTAACCTTCCAAACAGATCCCTCTGGCAACACACACACACACACACACACACACACACACACACACACACACTCTCACTCTCACACACACACAGAGAGACACACACACAGACACACACTCTCTCTCACACACACAGAGAGACACACACACACAGACACACACTCTCTCTCTCACTCTCACACTCACTCTCTCATTCTCTCACACACACAGAGACTCACACCCAGACACACACACACACACACACACACACACACACACTCTCACTCTCTCACACACACACACAGAGACACACACTCTCTCTCACTCTCACACTCACTCTCTCTCTCATTCTCTCACACAAACACAGAGACTCACACCCAGACACACACACACACTCATTCTCTCTCTCTCACACACACACACGCTCTCTCTCTCACACACACACACTCACACAGACACAGACACACACACACACACACACACACACAGACACACTCTCTCACTCTCTCTCACACACAGACACACACATACTCTCACTCACACACACACACTCTCTCACACTCACACTCTCTCTCTCTCTCTCTCTCTCTCTCACACACACACACACACACACACACACACACACACACACACACTCTCTCACACACACACACACAGACTCTCACACACACACACACACTCTCACTCTCACACACACAGACACACGTGCTCTCTCTCACTCTCTCTCACACACACACACACAGACACACACACTCTCTCACTCTCGCGCACACACAGACACACACACTCTCACTCTCACACACACACAGACACACACACACAGAGACACACACATACACACTCTCTCTCTCTCACACACACACACACACACTCTCTCTTTCACACACACACGCACAGACACACATACTCTCTCTCTCTCATTCTCACACACACACACACACACAGACTCTTAAGCTGACGATGCTTGTGCACCCTTCTTACTCCCACATACACCAAATAAAAGAGAGAGACATTGTAAGTTATGATGGGGCTAAGCATCAGAAGTCTGTGAGTACTGTTGGAATGTAATTGTTCACTGGATAAGTTTCCCATTGCTGGTGTCAGCCGTACTCAGTGTCTGTAGATAAGCAGCTAAAACATCCACCTCCCAGTGCTATTTTTGTCAGTACAACTCTAAATACTGGGAACTGTTTTCTGAGTCTGAATCCAGACCTGCTGTGTTAAAATGACTTGAGCTGTAGTTGGACAGTTCTACAATATCCCCAAACCCCTGCATCTTGCAAATGGGCAGGCCTGTAGCAACATTGGCGCGCAGTTGCAATTGTCAACGCATTGGGCATGTCACGTTGTGATGACGATTTCACTCTCCGGAAAGGTCTGACATGTTTGGGTGAGGGGTTCGGTTCCAGCCTCCTGGACACACACATCGATCATTTTCATGTCCACGTAGCTCGCCCTGCTCTCCTGCCTTTTGCCCGTTCGGTCGACTTGCGCGTGTTTTCCCTTCAGTTCCTTTTCCGTGTGCTCCTTCCTTTCGCCAGTCCCATCTCGCACAAGTGAGAAAGGTAAGAGGTGTGATAGGCACAAGGCTAAACACCTTGCCTAAAAATGGGGAAGAAATGCATGATGGGAGTCATGCGTGTGGCCCACAGAAGAAAGAAATGGCTTCCATTTATGGAAACTCTTTTGGTCACTCTAGACTGCTTGAAATTGCTTCATAGTCATTGCAGAATGAATCTTCACCACATCCTACTTTTAGGTTGAGATGTAAAGGGACTGGCTACTCTAATGTGGTCGAGGAAAACCACAAGGTTGTTTAATGAGAGCGCAAAGCAACTGTTGTCTCCGATAAGATCTGTGGTAGCAGTCGGGTTCAAGTAACATTAATAGTTCAGTTTTGTTACTAAGATTGAGGGAGATGAAGTCGGCAGGTCCATCTCCTTCAAAGTCCAAAGACTTTTTCGCAGCCTAAATCTTACAATCTCATCATATCAGGCAGTGCTCAATGTTAGCATTAACACTAGAACCTAGCACCTTGTACAACAACACTCGGTCAAGTTCTTTTTGAAGTGTGTTCATTGTATGGTAGAAAAATATGTGGGACATGCTGGCATAGAAACAGGCCATTCAGCCCACTCCTTCCATGTCAGAGTTTATGTTCCATTCGAACCTTTTGAGATGATAAGATGTCTTCAAGAGGTATATTTTGTCCTTTTTTTTGAAAGAGAGGATGTAATCAGAGGTGTGGAGCAGTCTATTAAGAACTCATAAAGTACTTATGTTGGGTTTTTTCTAGTTGGAGCAATAGAAGCAGCCTGACTGGGTGGGGTCGAGCTCCCACAGAACCAGGATCTTTAGTTTTAGCTTTTAGCAGTCACTGGGGTCTTGAAGCTGGTTGTGGAATCTCTTCTTCCTCTCTCTGTTACAGCTAAAAGCTGGGGTTCTCCTCCTGCTCCTAGAATTGCATGTGAGACTATCTGTTTTACTGATTTTGCTTTTTTCCAAGGGTGTGTTTGTGGGCTGTTTCACTGTTGGAACAGTTTCTGTTTAGTAATTAAATTTTCTACAATTCTCTTAAGTTTTCCAGTTGAGTTAGGTTATTCCAATTTCTTCTTTCTTTTGTTGCATTTTAACGATGGTGTATGAATGGAGTGTGTCTTACTTTACGTCAAGTATTTTGACCAGTCAGATTTCATCTGGATGCAATACTTTACACTTGGCTTTAAAATAAGAAAAGGTCAGGGTCTAGATGACCATCTTAATATAGTTGAGGGGATTTGGTCTGGTCCATTACATTTTGCTGATTGTTATCAATGAACTCAGTGAAGGGATCAGAGGTATACTTGGATGACACTAAGATAGGTGGGAAAGCAAGTTGTGAAGAGGACATAATAGGAGGTTACAAAGAACATATTGATAGGTTAAGTGAGTGGGCAAAGATGGGACAAAAGTGTTTGGAAAGGCAAGGACTCATTAGGGATAGTCAACATGGCTTTGTGCGTGGGAAATCATGTCTCACAAACTTGATTGAGTTTTTTGAAGAAGTAACAAAGAGGAAGAGGATTGATGAGGGTAGAGCAAGTAGATGTGATCTATATGGACTTCAGTAAGGCATTCAACAAGGTTCCCCATGGGAGACTGATTAGCAAGGTTAGATCTCTTGGAATACAGGGAGAACTAGCCATTTGGATGTAGAACTGGCTCAAAGGTAGAAGACAGAGGGTGGTGGTGGAGGGTTGTTTTTCAGACTGGAGACCTGTGACCAGTGGAATGCCACAAGGATCGATGCTGGGTCCACTACTTTTTGTCATTTATATAAATGATTTGGATGTGAGCATAAGAGGTACAGTTAGTAAGTTTGCAGATGACACCAAAATTGGAGGTGTAGTGGACAGCGAAGAAGGTAACCTCAGATTACAACAGGATCTTGATCAGATGGGCCAATGGGCTGAGAAGTGGCAGATGGAGTTTAATCCAGATAAATGCGAGGTGCTGTATTTTAGGAAAGCAAATCTTAGCAGGGCTTATACACTTAATGGTAAGGTCCTAGGGAGTGTTGTTGAACAAAGAGACCTTGGAGTGCAGGTTCATAGCTCCTTGAAAGTGGAGTGGCAGGTAGATAGGATAGTGAAGAAGGCGTTTGGTATGCTTTCCTTTATTGGTCAGAGTATTGAGTACAGGAGTTGGGAGGTTATGTTACGGCTGCACAGGACATTGGTTAGGCCACTGTTGGAATATTGTGTGCAGTTCTGGTCTCCTTCCTATCGGAAAGATATTGTGACACTTGAAAGGGTTCAGAAAAGATTTACAAGGATGTTGCCAGGGTTGGAGAACTTGAGCTTATAGGGAGAGGCTGAACAGGGCCGGGGCTGTTTTCCCTGGAGCATCGGAGGTTGAGGGGTGACGTTATAGAGGTTTACAAAATCATGAGGGGCATGGATAGGATAAATAGGCAAGGTCTTTTCCCTGGGGTTGGGGATGCCAGAACTGGAGGGCATTGGTTTAGGGTGAGAGGGGAAAGATATAAAAGGGACCAAAGGGGCAACTTTTTCACACAGAGGGTGGTGAGAGTGTGGAATGAGCTGCCAGAGGAAGTGGTGGAGGCTGGTACAATTGCAACATTTAAGAGGTTTTTGCGTGGGTATATGAATAGGAAGGGTTTGGAGGGATATGAGGCCGGGTGCTGGCAGGTGGGATTAGATTGGGTTGGGATATCTGGTCGGCATGGACGGGTTGGACCGAAAGGTCTGTTTCCATGCTGCACATCTCTATGACTCTAAATGGAGTATAATGTGTGAAATTGTCCATGTTGGCAGGAAGAATAAGAAGGAAGTGTCTTATCTAACTAGTGAGAGACTGCAGAGCTCTGAGATGCAGAGGGACCTCTGACCTAATGCAGGAATCCTAAAAAGTCATGATGTAGACATAGCAAGTACTCAAGAAATATGAGGGGAGCTGAATACAAAAATACTTCACTTATACAGGGCACTGGTGAGATTGCAGCTGGAGTACTGTGCATATATAAGTCTCCTTATTTAGGGATGTAAATGATTTGGAGGTGATTCAGAGGAGGTTTTCTGGGCTAATACCTGAATGGACATATGGCTTTATGAGGAAAGGTTGAACAGATCGGTGTGTACCCTCTGTGATTGAGAAAGGTCAGAAGTGGCGAGACTGAAACCTACAGAGTCCTGAGGGATCCTGACCAGTTGGATGTCAAGACGATGTCACTACTTACGGAAGAATCTAGAACTGGGGTAGGGTCACTGCTGTAAAATCGGGGTCATCCATTTAAAACTGATTCCGTTGCATAGATTCATAGAGATGTACAGCATGGAAACAGACCCTTCGGTACAACCCGTCCATGCCGACCAGATATCCCAACCCAAGCATATTTTCTCTGAGTCTTTGGAGCTGTCTTCCTGGAATGCTGATGGAAGTAGAGTTTTTGTGTATTATTAAAGAAGAGGTGAATTGATTCTTGTTAGGCAAGAGGGTGAAAGGTGATCAGAGCAGGCAGGAATGTGAATTTAAGATTACAGTCCAAATCAGTGATGATTATCTTGATTCTTCTTCACAGATGCTGCTAGACCTGCTGAGCTTTTCCAGCACCGTCTGCCTTTGTTTCCGAACTAGATGGGAACCACATTTTTAAGGGGCGTGTCATAACATACAGTGTTGGTACCAACCTTATGGCAAGAATGTGGATGCACTGGAAAAGTTGTAAAATGTTTGACAAAGATTGATCCAATGCATATCTTCAAACTGAGGAAAGGTTGTGAGGATGTTGGCGAGAGTGGGAGGAGGAGGAAGATCCAAACTAGAGGTTAGACAGGACTGTAGTTGAATGTCTCATCACGATAAACGGCACTTCATACAGTGTAGCACTCCACTGGGAGTGTCAGTGTCGATTATTGTGCTCAGATCAATGAAGTGGAACTTTGACTCTCAGAGGATGAATGTGTGACTAACTGAGACACCTTAGAGCAAGGTTGGGGGAAATCAAATGCGTGAGCTTGGTAACGGAGGGAAAAGTCTTTGTACCACGCCGAAAGGTTGCTTCTCTTTCCATCAGCACATCGGTAATTGTGGAAAATGTGTCTTACGTTGAAAAGGAGCTCAGTCTTTCTTCAGCCTGTCAGGAGTTATTACTACTTGCTCCTGATCTGACATGAAAGGAATGCTCTTTGTAAACGTGGAATCAATTTAAAAGCCTTGTCTGCAAGTTATCAGAATACACTCCATCGCTGTGAGTACTCCGTGGAGAGCCTGGGTTTCTGATGGCACTCCTCATATTGCAGCTTGTTGTCAGGCGAGAGAGAAATGGAAACTCTGTTGAAGCACTCATGGGTGGGGATCTTTCATCATCTCAGTCCTAAGCGGCCCACTCCTGTACCCTTAAACTGTGACCCCTGGTTCTGATCATCAGGAACAGCAGTCTTTCATTTACCATGGCTGGAATTTTATAGATTTCTGTGAAATCACTCACCCCCCCCCCCCCACCCCCACCCCCCAAACCAACCTCATATATAAAAACCCTTGATATATCACTCCTGCTGTCCCGAGAATGAGTCTGGTAAACTTTGGTTGCACATCCTCCATAGCCTCCGTCTGTAATCATGCCTGAGGTAGAGGTCAAAAAAGCACACAATACTCCAGGTGTGGCCTCACCAAGGTCCTGCACAATTGCAGCAAGACATCACTGCTCCTGCTCTCGAATCCTCTCACTAGGAAGGTCAATGTGCCATTTACTTTCTTCACTGCCTGCTGCGCCTGCATGATCATGCTCAGTAATGGATATCAGTCATCTCCACCTGATAACAGATGATGTTTCTTGCGACATGTTAAGACATTAAAGCTGCATTGTTCATCGCAACATTTGTTCTTCAACCAACTTCATAAAAACAAATTGGTTTGCCATATTGCTGTTTTTCTTTGAGAGCTGGCTATAGCAGAATTGGCTGTTACATTCCCTACATTGCAGAACTGACTACATTTCAAAAGTGCTCCATTGGCTGTGATTCACGAGCCCATGGTGGTGAGGTAGCTTCCATGTTTTCCGTCTAGCTGGCCGAGACTTGTCCTGCTCCAGGTAATTGTTCCATGAGGAATGCTCTCGGGATGAGTGGAGAATCGCTGGAAAAGAACAAAGACTGAAATTAAGGCTGGCAGAACTTTGCAGTGATGTCACTCAGTCTGCCAAGTAAGTCAAAATTGCAGCGTTATTCAAGGCTTTGCTTAACTCTTTTAAAGGGGTGAATTTCCTGCAGGATAGTTTTTTTTAAACTATTCCCTGGTTAGTGCTGCTTTACTCAGTGACAACTCACGGGTCCCTCACTGGTCACCTTCAGACTGGGGTTTAGCATCTTTCTTTCTTAACTTTTAATTCATACACAGGATGTGAGCATCACTGGCTGGGCCAGTATTTTACTGTCCACCCCAAATTTCCCAGAGGACATTTGAGAGACCCACATGTTGCTGTGGGTCTGGAGTCACGTGTAGGCCAGAACAGGTAAGGATAGCAGTTTCCTTCCAAAAAGGACATCAGTGATCCAGATGGGATTTTCCAACAATCAGCATTGGTTTCACAGTCATCCTTAATTCCAGATCTTTGTTGAATTCAGATTCCACCATCCATCAGTGTGGGATCCGAGCACAGCTCTCCAGCTTATTACCTGGGTCCCCTTATTGATACCCTAACGTTAACACCACTGGGCCATCACTTCGCTATCCTTGTTCTCCTCTCGTGTCTTTGTTTACATCTGGCAATCACTGGTTTCAAATTCTGAGAAAATAATGGCGTTTTAATGCTCAGCTGAATGAAAAATGTTGCTTTAATTATTTCACAGGGTATGGGCTTTACTGGCTGGGGCAGCCCTTGTTTATTTTAGATTGTATGTGTGTGTGTGTGTGTGTGTGTGTATAGGAAAAGCTCCAAGTGCATTCACAAGGTTTGCAAGAACAGTAGGAATCCAACAATTGGCTCGTGGATTATGATTGGTAGGGTTTTGTCATGTAGTGCTGGACCAGAAGTCTGTCTCTGTGCAAAAGCATCTGTAGAGAAAAAAAATCAATTCAGTATGTCAAGCAGCATGTAGCAACAAATGTGTCTCAGTAGGGGGGGGGCAGGCATTAAACATCAACTGGAGTTGTAGTGTTGTATTCAATTTGACCTCTGCCACTTCATGTGACACGGCAGTGAGCAAAACCTGGCTTCCCAAATCATCAAAGCAGCTCATCTCCAGTAAGAACCATAGCCAGGCAATCCCGCATTCATTATCCTTCACTGTGAATTCACTGCACAGGCTGTCAATTGGGTTACCAACTCTGTCTGCATGTGTTTTCAATCCTGATGTGACTTCGATTGGAACATTAAACAGGAAGTGGCGATTAATGAACTTAGGAGGTGTTCCAGCAATTGGAAAAGTACAGAAAGAATTCACGTGGAATGATGTGTGTCAAAATGTGGCCTGGTTTGCTGTCATTGGAACCGAGTGTTAATCTGTTTGGGTCACAAATTGGCCATCTGTCACTTGCCAAACAGATAATTATCTACCCTATTCCCCCAGTAAAAACTGTCTACAGTTTCTTATGAGTAGCATTTACACGTTGGATCTCGAGGAGATGGAACCAGTTGGATATTTGACTAGCATTTGTTGAATTGTTTACTTTATCAGTTGAGTTCAGTCTCTGGGAAGTCACCAGTTTATTCAGCTGCAGCATTGACCTTTGGCATGAGTGAGGGATGGGCCTTGTGTACGCTGTGCATGCATATCATGGCCTGACAGGAAATTCAGAATTAACCAACAACTGCACTTTAGACCAGGACTGCCCTCTGCATAGTACAGTGAATCCACATGTGATGCACTGAGTTTTTGATCACTGGTGAGTAATAGATACTCTGGTTGGACATGTGACTGCAATCCTCATATTGGCAAATGTGAACTTGAAGCATTTTTTGTGCTCGTGAGCAAAACATAGAAATGAAAAGCAGAAAGTCTGAGTCTTTTTGATAGTCGTGAGTGTTTCCCTTCCTTAGTTATTAAATAGCGGGAGATGTTCATTGAGAGACACACACACACACACACACACACATATATATATATATTCTGGATTAGTGGTGCTGGAAGAGCACAGCAGCTCAGGCAGCATCCGAGGAGCAGCGAAATTGACGTTTCAGGCAAAAGCCCTTCATCAGGAATGCACACACATCCAGCTGTACTGTTTATCTTGTTGTAAAGGATTTTGACTGAAAATAGTATGTGTGGCTCACTGTTTCTTTTATCCACCCCCATGGCTAATCATTGATTTCTGCCAGACGTCTGTTTAAACCCGTGGCAATCATGTTTTCCTTTCTGATGAGTGAGGGCCAAATGTGTGGATGTTACGAAGATTTTCCCCAAGTTCAAACTCAGGTGCACTTTGTATCTTGACCATCTTTATGACAGGGGAGGAAAGCTGATGGAATGTTGGCCCTGACTTCAGGGGGAATGAGGAACCCTTACAGTAAGGTGAGAATTGTCTAAGGTGCTGGTGAGATTCTATCTGAAATACTGTCAGCAGTTTTGGTCCCCTCGTTTAAGGAAAAATCATTTCATTGGAAGCATTCAGAGAAAGTTCACTAAGATGATCCCTGGTCTGGAGGGGTTGGCTTATGATTACAGGCTAAAGAGCTTGAGACTCTGCTGACTGGAGTTTAACAGGATGAGAGGTGATCTCATTGAGAAGTGTAGGATTCTTAACGGTCTTGATGAGGTAAATGTGGAGAGGATGCTTCACTCATGGGAGAGTCTCAAAATAACTGGCTGCCAATTTAAGACAGAGCTGAGGACAAATGTCTTCTCTCCGAGAGTTGAGTGTTTTTGGAACTCCTTGTCATGGAGAGCTGTGGGGACAAAGCCCTTGTGTACATTCAAAGCTGAAATAGATTCCTGATCAACACGGGAATTGAGAGTTATGGGAAAAGGGCAGGAAAGTGGACGTGAGGAATGTCAGTTAATTATGATCCTACTGAATGGCAGAGCAGGCTTGAGGGGCCGAGTGGCCTTACCCCACTTCCTATTCCTTATGGTCTTAAGGTGGATTTGAAAATGAAAGTAAGTGAAGTGGCTGTTGGTCCTGTAAAGAGAGAGAATGGGGAAGTGCGTTGTAGATAATAAGGAAATGGCAGATGCAATGAGCAAATATTTTGCCTCTGTCCTCATTGTAGACGATACAAATCAAATCCTGTACCAGCTGTAAATCAGCAAGTGGAAGGGAGAGAAGAATTTAGTGCAAGTACAGTCACGAGGTAAGTAGTCCTGAACAAACTGATGGAGCTGTAGGCTGAGAAGTCACTGGATCCAGATGGAATTCAGCCTAGGGTCTTAAAGAAGGTGACTAATGGTGTTGACGCACTGACAATAATTTTCCAAAAACCCCTGGATTCAGGTGAAGTGTGATTGGCCTGGAATATTACTGCTCTACTTCAAAACGAGGGAGACAGAAAACAGGGAATGGTTAGCTGATTTATTTGACATCTGTCATGACCAAGAGTTAGCATCGATCGTGAAGTGCAGCCAAGCATTTTGAGAACCTCCGGATAATTGGGAAGAGTCAACATGGTTTCATTAAAGGAAATCTTTCTTTAATCAGTTTCATTAATGCTGCCTCACAACACCAGGGACCCAGGTTCACTCTCGGGCGACTGTCTGTGTGGAGTTTGCACATTCTCCCTGTGTCTGTGTGGGTTTCCGCTGGGTGCTCCGGTTTCCTCCCACAGTCCAAAGATGTGCAGGCTGGGTGGATCGTCCATGCTAAATTGCCCATAGTGACCAGGGATTTGCAGGCCAGGTGGATTAGCTGTAGGAAATGCAGGGTTACGGGGTCAGGGAGTGGGTCTGAGTGGGATACTCTTCAGAGGGTTGGTGTGGACTCAATGCGCCGAATGACCTGTTTCCACACTGTGGGGATTCTATGATTCTACGGACTGTAGCACAATGTAAACTGGCCTATTCCTATCCATTATGCTCAGTGTGGTAATGGGGACTGTGTGTGTGTGCATCCATCGTGACGTTTCTATAATTTATTTACGAAGACACTCCGTTTATTTCAAAGTCAGGAGCTGATAAGTTCCTCATTAATAATCGCCAAAGACATTCTGTTTCTGAGGGTACCAGGCTTGCAACCAATAAGAGAGGCCTTTAAATCTCACAACTCAGCATGTTATTACATTCCAAATATCAGGAGGCTACTGGCCTTGACGTTTCTACAGGTCCCAAGAGATAGAGAACACAATGCGCTGAGGCAAGCTGCTTATCTGAGAAAATTAAGGCGATGATTCATCCAGCGTCTCTCTGTCAACATCCAAATAAAAGTGAGGACATCTGCAACTATGCAGAAGCAAATGCAGACTCCACGTGTTCTAACCCCAGCAATATTGTATAGTGAAAGGGTCAGGAAGTGCTTTCCCAGTCACTTTCTTTCACAACTCAGCTCAACGCGGTGCCTGCTGTCCTGGTTTCTCACCGTCCACTCACATCATTGGGAACTGAGGTTGGTAGACAGAGCGCCTCACTGGTCCTTGAGGTAGAAGCCTCAGCTTCATTCCCAGTACTGGACTGAATCCAAGTGTGACCTTGACACTCTAGAAGTGTCAAGTCTTGTCTCGACAGTGAGACTTTGCTGTGTTAACGGCACTACACCAATGCACCTCGAGTTACAATTTCCTGTCACAGCCGGAAGCCAGGGTTTACAATCGGTCCAATTTGCGTGAAAAAGCGCCAAGAAAAAGTGTTGGAGAGACTCAGCAGGTCTGCCAGCATCTGTGGAGAGAAGTCAGAGTGAACGTTTCACAATGTAACTCTTCATCAGAATTAACTTCACTCCATTCTGATGAGGAGACGCTAAACCTGAAAAGTTCACTCTGCTTTATCTTCACCAGATGCTGCCAGACCTGCTGAGTCTCTCCAGCAATTTCCCTTGTTGTTTCTGATTTCCAGTTTCGACAGTTCTCTTGGGTTTTCTTCCGATTGGATGAAAATGTAGACAAATGGCTTGTTGATTGGGTTGGGACCGAAAGCAGTTGGGAGCATGCCTCATCTGGTCCTATCGATTGTAAGCCCATTGCAGGAGAAAGTGAGGACTGCAAATGCTGGAGAATAGAGCTGAGAGTGTAATGCTGGAAAACACAGCAGCTCAGGCAGCATCTGAGCAGCAGGAGAATCGCCATTTCAGGACAAGCACCCTTTAGCCTCAAACACTGATTCTCCTGCTCCTCGGGAGCTGCCTGAGCTGCTGTATTTTTCCAGCACCACACTCTTGATTATGCTTTTCCTCAGTCTGACCCAGACTCAGTTCAATGGTGGCTGCATTGGGGAATCACACCTCTACAGAACAGGCCTGAGCGGGCGACTGGCAAGTAACTCTCACACCACACAACTGCCAGCTGATGGCCATCTCCAACAAGGCAGAACCTCATCATCATCATTCCTGGACATTCCATAGCATTACCACCATGGATGGGTAGCACGGTGGCTCAAGAGTTAGCACTGCTGCCTCACAGCGCCAGGGACCCGGGTTCGATTCCAGCCTCGGCTGACTGTCTGTGTGGTTTGCACATTCTCCCCGTGTCTGCGTGGGTTTCCTCCGGGTGCTCCGGTTTCCTCCCACAGTCCAAAGTTTGTACAAGTTAGGTGTATTGGCCATGCTAAACTGTCCCGTAGTGTCCGGGGATATGTAGGATAGGTGTGATAGCCATGGGAAATGCTGGGTTAGGGGGATGGGTCTGGATGCGATGCTCTTCGGAGGGTCATTGTGAACCCATTGGACAAATGGTCTGTTTCCACACTGTAGAAAATTCCGGGAATCGCTGATATCAACCTCTGGGTGATTACCATTGGTTAGAAACCGATCTGGGCAATAAATACCCTGGCTACAACAGCGGGTCATGGACTGGGAATTCTGTGTCTAGTAATTCACCTCCTGACTCCCTGTCACCATCTCCAAGTTGCAAGTCAGGGGTGTGATGGAATAATCTCCACTTGCCAGCAACACACTGAGAAACCCTATACATCCAGAGGTAAGTACTCATTTCAACACCAGTGTCCTGCATCACTCTGTACAGACACAACAGTGTATACCGTCCACAAGAACTCCTGCAGCGACTCATCAGGGCTCCTTTAGTTCGCGTTTTGCAAATCCGCAGCCTTTACCATCCAGAAGAGCAAGGGCAGCAGGTATGTGGGAACTCCGTCACCCCTAAGTTCATCCCAAGCTGGAACTTAATCACTATTCATTCAGCATTACCTTCTGCAGCTCCCTCCCTATCAGCATTGACAATGTTCTGACAACATACTGACGGCAGAGGTTCAAAGCAACTCACCACCAACAGCAATTAGTGACGAACATTCACCCAGGCCTCATGGGTGAACAATAGTATGTCAGATCAAGGAGAATAGGAGGCTGGTTAAAGGTGGGAACTGTTAGTTAAGGATGGCATTTGTGCAGTAGTTAGAGATGACTCTTGGTTCAGGAGACCAGAGCATGGAATCAGTTTGGGTGGGGCTGAGGAAAAGACTTAGTGGTGGGAGTGGTCTGCAGGCCACCCCCTGAGCTGTGGCCATTATGTGGGACAAACCATGGAAGAAAGAAAATTACATGCTTGTGATAAAGGGACGGTAATAGTTGCAGGTGACTTTAATCTCCATACCGAGTGGAAAAGTCAGATTGGCTGTAGTGTGAGGATCATAGAATGCTTTCAATAGAGTTTCTTAGACCATAGCCTTTTGAAATACACCAGAGACCAGGATAGCTTAGGCTGGCTGTTGAGATTAGAGTGGTGCTGGTAAAGTACAGCAGATCACGCAGCATCCGAGAAGCATGAAAAACGACGTTTCGGGCAAAAGTCCTTTATCAGGAATTCCTGATGATGGGCTTTTGCCCGAAACACCGATTTTCCTGTTCCTCGGATGCTGCCTGATCTGCTGTACTTTTCCAGCACCACTCTAACTTGCCTCTAATCTCCAGCATCTGCAGTACCCACTTTCGCTTAGTTAGGCTGGCTGTTGTCCATTGTGACACAATTTATGAATTACCTGAGAGGAGAGGCACCCCTACGTTCCGGCAACATCAAAATGAATGAATCTTACAACCAGTTTGAGAGAGAGAAGGCTGGGTCTGAGGCTGGTTTTGTAAGTGATGATAATGGCAACTCAGTGTGCATGAAAACTGAGCTCGGTGAAGTGAGCTAGCATTCTAGGCTAAAGGATAGATCACAAATGGCAGAGAGATTAGGAAATATTTCAGAACCCTCCGAATAAATATATTCTGACGATGAAGAAAAATCCTAAACCTGAGGGCCCACCAACCATAGTTAACTAGCAAAGTTAGGGAAAGCACACAATTTTAAAAACGAATTAACTGTGCAATGATGAGTGGCAGGTTAGATGATTAGTAAGAGTTTAAAGAACAATGAAGGAAAAAGTTAGCAAGTGGAAGAAGTTAGAGTATGAAAAGAAACGAAATAGGAATGTAACAATGTATAGCAAGATGATCCATGGTCCTATTAAGACATTATAGAGTTATACAACATGGAAATGGACCTTTCGGCCCAACTCCTCCATGTTGTCTAGGTTTCTTAAACTGAACCAGTCCCACTTGGCTCATATCACTCTGAACCTTTCTGATCCATGTACCTATCTCCACCACCTCCTCTGGCAGCTTTTTCCATACCTCTGCACCACCCTCTGTATGAAAAGGTTACCCCTCTGGACCCTTTTGAATCTTTCCCCTCTCAGCTTAAACCTATGCCCTCTGTTTTTGCACTCCCCACCCTGGGGAAAAGGCTATTCACCCTCTCCATGCCCTTCATGATTTTATGAACCTCTATAAGATCACCCTTCAGCCTCCTTAGGCTCCTGGGAAAACCTTATCACTTATCCTTCTAATACAGGATACCATTTTTCCAATCAAAGTCGACTTGCCGATGAGTCAGCACTCATGCGGTGTAAAGTGTTGTTCCCCTTTACTCTGGTGTTCTTATGAATTATCCTGATTGAGTGAAAAGCTTGGTCAAAATGTACCCTGTCTTCTGCAATATTCGAGCTCTACACCAGCAAACACTTATTTGCCCTATTTGAATTGAAAATGCTGGTGAAGATTATCATCCCCAGAGGCAAATGAAATCTTCCCGGGCTTACCCCGATAAATGTTTGCCCCCAGGGTCTGTGTGGAATGCAAACCCCTTTGAAAATCTGGCTGAGTGCCTCAAATAAGCTGCGGTCCAGAGTAGTTGGAAATAGATTCACTTCCAGCTCCATTACCCACCAACATCACAGGCCGTTTGTCCACATGACGCTCCTGATCAGAGGCCTTCCATTTCCCAACAGAAAAGCTGGCAACAGGCTCCGAATGTTTCTTCTGGAGGTGTGCCTGGTGTTGGGCAAGGCAAGCATTTATTGTCCATCCTTAGTCACTGTGCGAAGGTGGTTGGTTGACCTTCTCTGAGCACTGTTGTCCACGTGTTGAACATTCGTCCACAGTGCTGCCAGAGAGACCCCGGATCTTTGTCCGTTGGCAGTGTATGGAGATGGCATGTCATGTACTGGTGACCTTGGAGGTACTGGGGGGGGGTCTCCTGTTTGCTTGGAAGTAAGGCAACTGTGACCACAGTACTGCTGTTCATTTTTGTCCAACCCCTGATGATGATCCATGTTTCCTTGTGTTGACGACAATGCTGTTCAGGCTATCCCAAAGCCTCATTGGTTAGCCGTGCACTCTGTGAGATGGCTGCACATACAGGGTTAGCTTGGATTGCTGGTTTGTGATGCAGAATGATGCCAACAGCGGGGGTTCAATTCCCACGTCAGCTCAGGTTACCATGAAGGACTCTCCTTCTCAACCCCTGCCCTCATCTGAGGCGTGGTGACCCTTGGGTTAAAGCAGCATCAGTCGACACTCATGAAGGAACAACCGTACCGTCTGTAGGGTTATGGTGACTTTGCCTTTTTGTACCAGTGAGAGATTCCTATCACTTCAGTTACCTGGGAGAATGGCTCAAGGACATAAAGGTGGTTGTTTGCTGTTGCACTAGATTAAAATACAAAGGCTTTTATCTATTTTGAGTATTATACAATCATGGGGACCCCCCACCCCCTTGTGATTTACAGTTAATGCATTAGCTTTTTGAAGTCACTGTTGCAATGTCGGTGATGAATTAGATCCTTCTACAAACTAAGGAAGCTGCATGCAACATCACAGTGAATTCCCGGTGGGAATATTACTGGGCTAGGAATCCAGATTATAGACTCATGCTCTGAGGACAAGCCTCCACAGCAACCGACAGAATTTAAGTGGGATTAATGATTCTGCAATATAAGCCAATTTCCATATTCGTTGTACAAACCCATCTGCTTCACTTAGGTCATAGAAATGTACAGCATGGAAACAGGCCCTTCGGTCCAACTCAACCAGATATCCTAACCTAATTTAGTCCCATTTGCCAGCATTTGACCCATATCCCTCCAAACTCTTCCTATTCATATACCCATCCAGATGCCTTTTAAATGTTGCAATAGTACCAGCCTCCAGCACTTCCCCTGGCAGCTTATTCCATACATGCACCATCCTCTACGTGATAATGTTGGCACTTAGGTCCCTTTTAAATCTTTCCCCTTTCAACTTAAATCCATGCCCTGTAGGTTTGGACTCCCCTACCCTGTGTAAAAGAAAATACCATGACTTCACACCCATCAGTGTCACAGACCCTTGACTATCCAACAGGCCATACACAGTTTCGGGCCAGCAAGTGACGGGCAGTATTTTTACCAGCAGTGCTCACATCTGGGAAATGAGGGTTTAAAATAGGGTCATAAAGTTGCATGGTTTCACCTCTCATGACATTTTTTGATGTTCCCAGTCTGTTGTATTTTATTTAGAATACGCTTCACTTATTTTCCTACCACCTGATGAAGGGGCGTCGCTCCGAAAGCTAGTGCTTTCAATTAAACCTGTTGGACTATAACCTGGTGTTGTGATTTTTAACTTACTCTCTCTGCAAAACAGGAGTGACTTACCCAGGAAAAATCAAAGGGATTTTAAAAACGAATGAGAAATGATCTTTTCCAGACTTCAATTTAAATTGGTGGAAACTTGGGACTCGAACTGCATTTGCTTAGCAAGTTGATTACTTTTGACAAGACAGATCCTGAGTGTCTTGAGGCATTTAAAGTTGTCGAAGGATTTGAGTTAATGGAGCAACTACTTTTGCTCATGGCCGGAGCGGGGGGAAACCCAGAAGTAGGGAGTATGCTCCACATAGTAAAGACCAGACTGTTTTGGGAGACAAATTAGGAAGCAGTTTTCTCAACCAATGGGAAGTGAATGTCTGGTACTGACTCCCACCCCTACCCAACCTTACGAAAACAAGGCAGTGTGTAAAAGATCCAGGAATCTACTCCACAGATTGATCTTTCCTGCTGACTCTCCAACAAACAACTAAGTTACGGTGGAGATCAGTTGCTCGGTACAATGGACCGGAGGGTCCGACTGGCTTGTTCTCTATGTGCAAGTCGGGTCTGAATGTAAGAAGAGTTGAGAACACAGCGTTCTGTTGTGTACGTGTCTGAACATGACAGAATGCTGCAGCTATGAGTGGCTTCAGTGCTGACGTGCCCATGGTGTTTTCTGTTGCCAGTGTTGTGGCACTGCCAGGGTGGGTGGGTGGGTGTGTGTGGAAGATCTTCAGAACGCGGCTTTGTGATGTCCTCTTATCTCTCAGTAACTGGTCGGCTGGATAACCAGTTAAACATTGATATTCCTGCTGAAATGTCGGCACGGTTCCAAAATGACATTGGCGTAAGATGTTAGTGTGCTTGTGTGTGTGTATTACTGGGCTAAGCTGCAGTTTGAGTCAGATATAGTCTAATTTAAAAGAAACCCCTGGTTCCATCTTGGAGTTGGAGTTGTTTGTGGAACCAAGTTTCGTTGAGGTTGCTCTCACTCAGCAAGTCGTTGTCCTAACGCCAACACAAGCCGGGAGAGAGACACCTCCCCTTCTCTGGGAGCCATGGGTTTCTGCTTGGGAGGCGCTAACCTAATCCAGAGAAAGGTCAGCTTCAGCATCCCTCTGTTTGCTCCTGAATATCGAACTTGGAAAAATCGCTCAACATCCAAACACCAGTTCATACTTGCCTTTTTTTTATCATGATGTTTCTCTCTCTCTTCCCAAAAAGGCAGCTGTGCATTTACACTGAATGTTTTGTAACCCTGGGACAGTCCAAAGCACCTTACAGCAAGTGAACGGACTTTTGTGTCATCACTGCTTTTAAAAACGGCAACCTTATTTTCAAGATTAGCGTCCGTAAACAGCTTTGTCAAGGTAATGTTGCTTCAGTCGCACTGCTCGCTCATTACACACCAATGGTGGTTAAACCATCAGGGAGGGGTCACCGCACTGTTGATGAAGGGAAAGGTTCAATCCCCACACTGTTGGTATCCCTGTGTATAGCAAACAAACTGAGCAGCCAACTGAGCTTTGTAACAGTAATGAGGTCATCTGTTTTAGTGATGGTGGATTGGAGACATGTATTTTGAGGGGGTGCTGTACTGCCTGTGGTGCATGTTTCAGATGAGACACTTTGAAAGTGCTTCCCTGTCGCTGCGTGGCCTGAAGGGACACCATCCGGTCCAGGTGAAAGTGCTGCAAATCTTCGCTTTTGAAACAAACCCATCAACCGGAATCAAACCTCTGCCTACAGTCACGCGATGCGCCCTTTTTAAGTTGTTCAGTCAGTCGGAATCAGTGCCCAGAAGGTATTGATGTTCCTTGTTAAAAAATAAAAGCACCGGCAAATATTGGCTTATCTGTTACTGGCTCAACTGAGTCATCTCTTATTTGTAAAGCTCGGTTTGGCATGTTGTCCATTTGTACATTGATATGACGCCTGATTGTAAACCTCACTGATGAGGGTCTTGGTGCTGCATTGGAGATTGGAAGGTGCACTGTCTTTGAGTCTGAGTACTGAATTGTGGAGACTCCCACCCAGCAGTAAACAGTGCCAATGTACGCTGTTTTTTAATTGTTTTATGGGATGTGTCCATCACAGTCAAAGCCACTATTCATGGGGTGGCACGGTGGCACAGTGGTTAGCACTGCTGCCTCACAGCGCCAGGGACCTGGGTTCAATTCCCGCCTCAGGCGACCGACTGTGTGGAGTTTGCACGTTCTCCCCGTGTCTGCGTGGGTTTCCTCCGGGTGCTCCGGTTTCCTCCCACAGTCCAAAGACGTGCGGGTCAGGTGAATTGGCCATGCTAAATTGCCCGTAGTGTTAGGTAAGGGGTATATGTGGGTTGCGCTTCAGCGGGTCGGTGTGGACTCGTTGGGCCGAAGGGCCTGTTTCCACCCTGTAAGTAATCTAATCTAATTACCCAGTCCCCGGGTTTCCTGGGGAAGCCAGTGATGAGCTCTATTCTTGAGCTGCCACAGTCTGACTTGTGGGTTCTGGGGAGACAGAAGGTGAGTTACTCGCCATGTAGTTCCCAGCCTCTGACCTGCTTTGGGGCCACCGTATCAAGATGGCTGGTCAAGGTAACTAACAGCCATGACCTACTGCCTCAGACACGATGAGCCATTCAAAGGTGTTGCCCAGGAGCTTTATAAAATGAAATCTGACGCTCATTAAGGCATCAGATCAGAGGAACCAAAACTTGCCTGAAGAGGTGTGTTTACTGAAAGGATAAAAGCGAGGCAGAGAGGGAGGTTTGGCGGTCAGGGCCTAGGGAACTAAAGCAGCACTGATGGAGCGGTTAAGGTCAAGGGGCAGGACTTTGAGGAGTGCAGATGCCTCGGAGGGTTGTATAATCTGAGGAGATTTTATAGTTAGGGAGGAACAGGACATGGAGTGTTTGGGAAATCAGAATGAATGTTTTAACATCAAGCCTTCGGTTGACCAGCAAGCCAGAATGAGTGAGCAAGCACAGGGTCGGTAAGGAACCAGAACTTGATGCAAGTTAGGGCCTTGGCAGCTCAGGCTTGGAGAAGCTCCACATGGCAGAAGGTAGAGTGCAGGAGATCAGCCAGAATGTGTTGGAATAGTCAGATCCGAAGGGAAGGGGCAAAGGTGTGGGTGAGTTCTACAGCAGCAGTTCAGCTGAGACAGGGCAAAGACTGAGGTGAGTTAGGAAGCACGAGATCTCATGGAATACAGGGAGAACTAACCATTTGGATACAGAACTGGCTCAAAGGTAGAAGACAGAGGGTGGTGGTGGAGGGTTGTTTTTCAGACTGGAGGCTTGTGACCAGTGGAGTGCCACAAGGATCGGTGCTGGGACCTCTACTTTTTGTCATTTACATAAATGATTTGGATGTGAGCATAAGAGGTACAGTTAGTAAGTTTGCAGATGACACCAAAATTGGAGGTGTAGTGAACAGCGAAGAGGGTTACCTCAGATTATGACAGGATGGGCCAGTGGGCTGAGAAGTGGCAGATGGAGTTTAATTCAAATAAATGCGAGGTGCTGCATTTTGGGAAAGCAAATCTTAGCGGGATTTATACACTTAATGGTAAGGTCCGAGGGAGTGTTGCTGACCAAAGAGACCTTGGAGTGCAGGTTCATAGCTCCTTGAGAGTGGAATTGCAGGTAGATAGGATAGTGAAGAAGGCATCCCATATTCCCAATTCCTTCGTCTCTGCCGCATCTGCTCCCAGGAGGACCAGTTCCAACACCGCACAGCCCAGATGGCCTCCTTCTTCAAGGACCGCAGATTCCCCCCAAACGTGGTCGACGATGCCCTCCACCGCATCTCCTCCACTTCCGGCTCCTCCGCCCTTGAGCCCCGCTCCTCCAACCGCCACCAAGACAGAACCCCACTGGTTCTCACCTACCACCCCACCAACCTCCGTATACAGCGTATCATCCGCCGTCATTTCCACCACCTCCAAACGGACCCCACCACCAGGGATATATTTCCCTCCCCTCCCCTATCAGCGTTCCGCAAAGACCACTCCCTTCGTGACTCCCTCGTGAGGTCCACACCCCCCCCACCAACCCAACCTCCACTCCCGGCACCTTCCCCTTCAACCGCAGGAAATGTAAAACTTGCGCCCACACCTCCTCCCTTATTTCTCTCCAAGGCCCCAAGGGATCCTTCCATATCCGCCACAAGTTCACCTGTACCTCCACACACATCATCTATTGCATCCGCTGCACCCGATGTGGCCTCCTCTACATTGGGGAGACGGGCCGCTTACTTGCGGAACGCTTCAGAGAACACCTCAGGTACGCCCGGACCAACCAACCCAACCACCCCGTGGCTCAACACTTTAACTCTCCCTCCCACTCCACCGAGGACATGCAGGTCCTTGGACTCCTCCACCGGCAAAACATAACAACACGACGGTTGGAGGAAGAACGCCTCATCTTCCGCCTGGGAACCCTCCAACCACAAGGAATGAACTCGGATTTCTCCAATTTCCTCATTTTCCCCCCCTCCCACCTTGTCTCAGTCGGTTCCCTCAACTCAGCACCGCCCTCCTAACCTGCAATCCTCTTCCTGACCTCTCCGCCCCCACCCCACTCCGGCCTATCACCCTCACCTTGACCTCCTTCCACCTATCACATCTCCATCGCCCCTCCCCCAAGTCCCTCCTCCCTACCTTTTATCTTAACCTGCCTGCCACCCTCTCCTCATTCCTGATGAAGGGCTTATGCCCGAAACGTCGAATTTCCTATTCCTTGGATGCTGCCTGACCTGCTGTGCTTTAACCAGCAACACATTTTCACTAGTGAAGAAGGCGTTTGGTATGGTTTCCTTTATTGGTCAGAGTATTGAGTACAGGAGTTGGGAGGTCATGTTGCGGCTGTACAGGACATTGGTTAGGCTACTGTTGGAATATTGCATGCAATTCTAGTCTCCTTCCTATCGGAAAGATGTTGTGAAACTTGAAAGGGTTCAGAAAAGATTTAAAAGGATGTTGCCAGGGTTGGAGGATCTGAGCTACAGGGAGAGGCTGAACAGGCTGGGACTGTTTTCCCTGGAGCGTCAGAGACTGAGGGGTGACCTTATGGAGGTTTACAAAATTAGAGGGGCATGGGTAGGATAAATAGACAAAATCTTTTCTCTGGGGTTAGGGAGTCCAGAACTAGAGGGCATAGGTTTAAAGTGAGAGGGGAAAGATATAAAAGAGACCAAAGGGGCAACTTTTACATGCAGAGGGTGGTACGTGTAAAGAATGAGCTGCCAGAGGATGTGGTGAAGGCTGGTACAATTGCAGCATTTAAGAGGCATTTGGATGGACATATGAATAGGAAGGGTTTGGAGGGATATGGGCCAGGCCTGGTAGGTGGGACTAGATTGGATTGGGATATCTGGTTGGCATGGACGGGTTGGACATGTTTCTATGACTCTCAGAAGGTTGTGAACTGACTCATGCAGACAGTTACCTGGGAAAGGGGTGAAATTGGAAGGCAGGAGGCTGGAAGAACACAGCAAGCCAGGCAATACCAAGAGGTGCATAAGTCAAGATTCAGGTGTAACCCTTCCTCAGGACTTGCGGTGGGTGTGGGGGGAGATGCATATAAAGGGGGGTGAGAAGGGCAGGGTGGCAAAGTAGGGATAGGTGAAGGCAGGTAGAGGGTACGACTAGGTTGGTCAATGGGAGGGTTGAATCCGGTTGGTAGCAGGGAGCATTGGCATGGAGGGGGAATGGCTGGGAGGTGAGTCAGGGGATGGGGAGGGAGGTTATTTGAAATTGGAGAACTCAATGTTGAGTCCTCTGGGCTGTAGGGTGCCCAGGTGGCAGATCAGATGTTGTTCCTCCAATAGGAGCAGTGGTAGCTAGGGAACAGGGATTGAAAGCAGTCCGTTCAGGCTTCCTAATGTTGAAACGGAGGGATTTCTGCGCATCCACTAGTGCATATTCAGAGAATCCTTCTGACCATGTAGCGACCTTGAGGCAACCAAGAGAGAGTGAGGTAGAGGTGGGTGCTGTTAGTGTACATGTGAAAACCAAAGCCTTGTCTGACCGTGAGGTTGCACGTAGACAGGAAATAGCAGGGAACAGTAATAGATTATATTAGATTAGATTACTTACAGTGTGGAAACAGGCCCTTCGGCCCAACAAGTCCACACCGACCCGCCGAAGCGCAACCCACCCATACCCCTCCATTTACCCCTTACCTAACACTACGGGCAATTTAGCATGGCCAATTCAACCGACCTGCACATCTTTGGACTCTGGGAGGAAATCGGAGCACCAGGAGGAAACCCACACAGACACGGGCAGAACGTGCAAACTCCACACAGTCAGTCGCCTGAGTCGGGAATTGAACCCGGGTCTCAGGCGATGTGAGGCAGCAGTGCTAACCACTGGGCCACCGTGCCACCCACTAGTTAGTTAGTTAGAATTGCTTCAGAACCGTGGCATGAGTCCAAGTCTGATTGGAGGGATTCAGTTCAGTGAAGCTGGAAAAAGATTTGGGAAGTGACAAAGCTTTCAAGAACTTTGAAGAGGAAACTGAAGTTTGGTGACTAGATGGTATTTTTGGAAAGTAGAGGGTTGATGGTGACCAACTTTAGGGAGACTGTGAGGAGGACAACATAGAATCCAAAAGGACATTGACAAGTTGATGGAGTGGGTGGCTAGGTGGCAGATGAGGTTTAATGCAGAGAAATGCGGCAGTTTGGGAAGAACATTGAAAGACAGTATAAATTGGGGGTTATGATTTGGAGATGTCGGTGTTGGATTGGGGTGGACAAAGTTAAAAATCACACAACCCCCAGGTTATAGTCCAACAGGTTTAATTGGAAGTACACCAGCTTTCAGAGCGTCCGAAAGCAAGTGTGCTTCCAATTAAACCTGTTGGACTACAACGTGGTGTGTGTGATTTTTAAATTTGGGGTGTAATTCTAAAAAAGTGTGCATGAGCAGAGGGGGCGTGTGTGTGTGTGCGGGGGCGCACAGATCATTGAAAATGGGGTAGGAGAGGTGGAGAGAGAAGATAATAAGGCATGCAGTGTTCTCAGCTTTATTCATGGAGCATAGACCACCAGAGCAAGGAGGTGATGTTGAACTGGTTAGACCTTAGCTGGAGTACTGGGTACATTTGTGGGTGCCATGTTAAAGGGAAGATGTAAATGCGTTGGAGAGGGTCCAGAAGCGATTTACAAGAATGGCTCTAGCAGTGAGGAACTGCAGTTGGGATGGTAGGTTAAAGAGATTGGGACTGTTTTCTTGGAGGCAAGGAGGCTGAGAGGAGATTTGATAGAGGATGTTACAGTCACGAGTGGGCTGGTTAGAATCAACAGGAAGAAGCTGTTCTTGCTCCTAAGAAAAAAATAATGAGAGCACGTGGATGAAGTTCAAATAAAGCAGGAGTGATGAGGAAAAAGAACAATTCCCACAGAGTATGGAATGCACTGCCTATGAATGTGGTATGGGCAGGTTCAGTTGAGGCATTCAAGGGGGCTTAGGATAATTACTTGGATGGAAGTGGTGTGCTAGGATACTGGGGGGAGAAAGCAGGAAGTATAGACTAAGGAAGGCACAATGGTTTCCTCCCTCACTGTAACAATTGTGTAATCCTGAGAGCGGGACCTCCTGTATGTTGCTAGTAGCAATGGTAATGTCATTGAGTGTCAAGGGGAGATCACTGGATTCTGTCTGTAGGAGATGGTCATTGCCTGGCACTTTTGTGCTGGGAGTATTTTTCAATTGTCACCCCAAGTCTGGATATCATCCAAGTCTGCAAATGGACAGGCGATCTGAAATGTCTGCAGAGTTGTAAGTGTTGAACGTTGTGTAGTCAGCAAGCATCCCCACCTCTGACCTTCGGAAGGTCATAGATGAAGCAGCTGGTTGGGGCTGGGACACTATCCTGAGGAACTCCTGCAGGGATGCCCTGGAGCGGAGACGATTGATATCCAACAACCACAGCCACCTTCTGATGTACTGGGAATAACTCCAACCAGTGGAGAGTTTGTTCCTGGATTCTCACTGACTGGAGTTTTGCTGGGTTTCGTAGATTTCACATTCGGTCAGATATTATATTGTCATGTTACCAAACTGAGAGTACCTCGTTTTGACCCAGGGTCACTAGGCTCGCTATGTTGATATTACTTTCTGTCCACAGACCCCACCAGACCTGCAGGGTTTCTCCAGCACTTCCAGATTTTGTCTCAGGTCTTCAGCATCCGCAATTTTACTTCGGTCTTCCTCTTGGTAATCCAGTTGATGAAGGATAATAATTTCATGCAGGGCAATGGGAATTGGCTCCGCTTTCACCATCCTCTCGGGCAGCGCGATCCAGGCCACGGCAACTCACCAGAGTGGAGAGTGTGTGGAAATGTCTGTGCTCATTCAGTTTGTCTGCGTTTCTTTGCAGATCGAGGAAGGGAGTAAGGCAGCTGCCGTAGGCAAACTCCAAGTTGGGGACGAGATGGTCGGCATCAACGATGTGATCCTCACCGGCTACAGACAGGAGGCGATCTGCCTTGTGAAAGGCTCTCACCGGACTCTGAAGCTAGTGGTGAGAAGGTGAGGCACTAAGCAAAATCGCATGGCTGTAACCTTGACTGTTACCTTGGCAACGGAGCTTTGTGTCCATGTTCCAGAGGTGGCTGATCCACTTAGAACATTACAATGTAGTACAGGCCCTTCAGCCCTCGATGTTGCCCTGTGGATCCAAACTGAAGCTCATCCACACCTACACCATTCCATTCTCCTCCACCTGTTTATCCATTGACCATTTAAATGCCCTTAAAGTTGGCGAGTCTACTACTATTGCAGGCGGTGCATTCCACGCCCCGACTACTCTAAATAAAGAAGCTACCTCTGACATCTGTCCTGTATCTATGTCACCTCATTGTAGCCATCACCATCTGAGGAAATAGGCTCCCACTGTCCACCTATCTAATCTTCTGATCATCTTGTATGCCTCTATTAAGTTACCTCTTAACCTCCTCCTTTCTCAAGGTGCTCAGCCTTTCCTCATCACACCTTTCCTCATCACACCTTCCCTCCATACCAGGCAACATCCTAGTCAATCTCCTCTGGACCCTTTCCAACGTTTCAAGGCATGAGCTCTTGCAAATGTACACAGTAGGCCAGGCAGCATCCGGGAAGAGAGAGAGAAAGGTCAGGTTCATAAACATAAACTTAGTTCTCGAGTTTGGGCCCAGCGTTTGATGTTCCTTTCACAATCGTGAGTGGCACTTTGCATCCCAAAATAGACCAAGTATCATTTCCCTGTTTCCGGAACGTCCGTTCTCCTGTCAGCCGATTTCCTCCCTGTGACATGCCGACATGGTGGAAAGCCGTGACTCATGATGACACGGCGCAGCTGTGGTCGGGCTGGGGATGTTCTCCTGACAGCAGAGAAGGTTCCGGAGGGAGATTCGAGGGAGGCTTTCAGCACTATGAACGGTTCGAGTAAACAAGGACAGCTCGAGGGTCAGTGACCTGAGGGTGTGGGTTCTTGGGTAGAAGAAAGCAGAAAGGGATAAGGAAGAGTGCTGCATTTTAACACAGTGAACTGTTATAGTGCACTGTCTGTAAGGTTGGCGGAAGCAGATTCTATAGTAGCACTGAAAAGGCAAGTGTGCAGGGCTACAGGGAGAGAACGGGGTGGGTCAGGCTATTTAGTGAGCACTTTCAGACCACGATGGAGTGAATATATTTCCTCTGTGCTGCAGGATTCCATTAGCTTGCTGTAAAATTAACAATCTGTACTCAGTGGCCCATATCTTGTTAGAGTCACAGAGATATACAGCACAGGAAAAGACCCTTCAGTCCAACTCATTCATGCTGACCACATATCCTCCATTAATCTAGTCCCATTTGCCAACACCAACACCCGGCCCGTATCCCTCTAAACCCTTCCTGTTCATATACCCATCCATATACCTTTTTAAATGCTGTTATTGTACTGGCCTCCACCACTTCCTCTGGCAGCTCATTCCATATACAGAGGAACCTCGATTATCCGAATGAGCTGGGCTGGCAGTATTTTGTTTGGATAATTGATTATTTGGTTAATTGATTCGATGCTTCTCCTCTGGGGCTTGGAGTTTTCTGAAGTTTCCTTTTCTCTCGCTCTGTCTCAGGGTTTGTTTCTGAACAGACGCACACTTGTGTGTAAGGGACCTGCAGCATTGGTAAAGTCTCAAAATTGCATACACACACACACACACATACAAACACACACGTACACAAACGCACGCACCTTTTTACTGTAAGTTTTTGACAATTTTCACCTCTGCCCTGTACAGGGCAATTTTGGAGAGATTATCTGGGGAAGTGAGGAGGAAGGGGGGGAGGTTTAGGGTACACCCCTGTGTAGAACTCCAAGGAAAGTGTGGGGAGAGACAGAGAGGGTGGGAGGTCAGCCATTTGGAGATGGTGCCTGGGCTCCCATCGATGTCCAGGACTGTTCTCAGCAGCATTTCAGTAAGCCGCATTCACTTTTAATCAAAAGACGCGACCAGTCGGGACTTTGAGATCATCTTCGGATAATCCGAAATTCGGATAATCGAGGTTCATCTGTACAGGCATCACCCTCTGTGTGAAAATGTCCCTTAAGTCCCTTTTAAATCTTTCACCTCTCACCTTAATCCTATGCCGTCTATGTCTGGACCCTCCACAACCAAACCAAGTAAAAGACCTTGTCTATTTCTCCTATCCATGCCCCTTGTGATTTTATAACCCACTATAAGGTCCACCCCTCAGCCTCCAATGCTCCAGGGAAAACAGTCCCAGCCTGTTCAGCCTCTCCCTATAAATCAAACCCTCCAATCCCGGCAAGCCAGTAATCAACAAATAGTGCCAAGTACTCTGCACTTCCCTTTGCCTCGGAGGCTGTATCTGTTTTTTTTTCCCTCCTCCTGGAAGTTGGAAGTGTTTAGAAATTCCAGGGGATTTGGGATCGATTATCTGTACATGAACAAAGCATAGAAGAGTTCTTACTAGACTGTGAAGAGTCGAAACCAGGTTAACATAGTTAATTCAATGTCAAAGCAGGCACTGATACCAAAATAAAGAGAGAAGGGAGAGAGAGAGAATCAAAATGATGATCAGAATAAGATAGAGGAAAAAGATTTTAAAAGAGAAACGAATATTATCAACTTTTTTTTAAAAATCCCCAAAAGTAATTAAAATATGAGGAAATGAGATCTCACACTTGTAAAATTTAGTTCATAAAATACTAGAATTCCTGTAGTGTGGGAGCAGGCCATTCGACCCATCGAGTCCATACTGATCTTCTGAAGAGCACCCACCAACCCCTTCCCTATCACTCTGCGTTTCCCCGGCCTGCACATCCTCTGGACACTACGTGGCAATGTAGCACGGCCAATTCACCTGACTTGCTCATCTTTGGACTGTGGGAGGAAAACAGAGCAGGAGGAAACCTCTGCAGATGCAGGGAGAATGTGCACACTCCACGTAGACAGTCGCCTGAGTGTGGAATCGAACCCACATCCCTGCCGCTGTGAGGCAGCCATGCTAACCACTGAGCCATCCCCTCGGTGCAGGTTTTGCATTTGTTAATTTTTAATGTGTTGCTGGAATGTGTATTTTGTCAAATTCCTGGTGAATTTGGAGGTTAGTGTGTAAGTGCAGTAGCTTTATGTCTTCCATAAACATCAACAGCACACCTTAGTGCGATGCTGTTACTTGTATATCTTCTGCAAGAGCTATCAATCTTGGATATTCCATTGTGCACAAGTGAATACTCAATAGCATACTGCTGATGCATTCTTTAAGAATGGTACTTCCAGGAAAATCTGACCCTGAATTAACTGTTGGGGACAGTCACTTTTATTCAGATGTAAATTGTTCTGCTTTGTAGTTAAACATAGGTGTGTAGTTAAATTTGTGACAATCCAGACTTCATGGTCCAACTTGTTCTGCTTCTTAAGAAACAATGTGAAAGCAGTATTTGCTGCCTGACTCCCTGTTTGAATGTGTGGGACCATAGGAAGTTCCATTTGTTGGTTTTCTAGATACAGGCTGACCCTGTCATGACAAGTTACAGGAACTGCACAGTTCAAAATAAGCAATTTAAATGACTTTGAGCCCTTTGGATTATCCTCAGTGGGAGAAACACTGTGCGGGGCTTAAAGTGTCATAGGAGTCCCTGTCGTATATTGCAAAGGCTGAGCATAGAATCCCGACAGTGTGGATTCAACAAGTCCACACCGACCCTCCAAAGAGACCCACCCAGACCCATTCTCCATTACTCTACTTTTACCCCTAACCTACACTATGGGCAATTTAGCATGGCCAATTCACCTGATCTGCTGCGCATCTTTGGATTGTTCGGAGGAAACACACACAGACACAGGGAGAATGTGCAAACTCCACACAGACAGATGCCCGAGGCTGGAATTGAACCCGGGTCCCTGGCACTGTGAGGCAGCAGCACTAACCACTGAGCCACCATGCCGTCCTTACCGCATCTAGTAAAGTTGCTATTTGTAGTGGGAGATGTAACAATAGTCGCTCAATATTGGCTGCCTGTAGAGATTCCACTCAGTACAATGCATTGTCTCATTCCTTCTGGTCGCGGGCTCGAACCCTGCTCCAGAGAATTTAGCACATGGCATTCCCGTGCAGCACTGGGGGATTGCTGCACTGCTGGAGGAGTCAAACTTCAGACGAAACCTTCAACCGAAGCTTGTCACCGCTCTGTGGGTGGATGTGGAATATCCCATAATACTCCTTCAGAGAAGAGCGGGTGAGTTCCTCCTGGTTGGAAGGACAGGATTTATCACCCCATCAAAATCATGGAAAAGGGCTATCTGACCGTGACCTCGCTGCTGTCTGTGTGAGCTTGCGGTGCTCAAATGGACGGCTGTGTTTCCGACAGTACAGCCGCGACTCTGTTTCAGTTGCACTTGGCCAGCTGCGGAGTAGGTTTGGGATGTTGGGCAATCCGGAAGGGTGCTACGTCAATGCAGGTTGCCCTTGCTAGCTGTCGCAGCAGAGCGGTGATTCTGAAAGCATGCCGTTGTCTGAAGCAGGATTCAGGTTCCCAGTCAGACCCAGTGCCAAGGTTACTGGTTACATGTCCTCTTTCCGTTCCCATTGAGCACTTATTCATGGCTCACCTTTGGATTGTTAATCATTCATGGCTGGCAGTTGAACTGCTGCTGCTCCTGTGAGGCGGAACAGATCCCGAACGCAGCTCTCAATATTTTATCACTTTGTTGGAGCCCAAAGAAAGCCTTCCCAACTCTGGTTTCACATTGCGATGGTGTGTTTCCGATCTGTGGTAAGTAGCGAACAATTCCATAAAGGCATCCAGCTATGCCTTTGACAGAGATCCACTGTTCCTTCAGCGTCGGTGGGATGGAGTCCTGTGGCTCCCAGAGCAATGCGAGCTCCTTTGTCACTCAGACTGCAGCAGCTTCAGAGTAAGGCCTAGCCACTGCTGCCTAAGGGCAACCAGGGGATGGCCAAGAAATCTCACTGATGCCCACATCCTGAAAACCTTTCTTGCAGAAAAAGCCCCAATCTGATTCTGTCCCATATTTCTTCAGAAGTTCACTCAGTAGGATCGCTTTTGTGCATTTATTTTGAACCAGTTGTT
Source organism: Hemiscyllium ocellatum (assembly GCF_020745735.1). Classification (NCBI taxonomy): domain Eukaryota; kingdom Metazoa; phylum Chordata; class Chondrichthyes; order Orectolobiformes; family Hemiscylliidae; genus Hemiscyllium; species Hemiscyllium ocellatum. Next base: position 23,954,178 of record NC_083412.1, read on the forward strand.
TTGCCTCAGAGAGTGGTGCAAGTCTCAGCCAGAGACAGCATACGAGGCCAAAACATGGGGTGTTTTGAAGAAGGAGTTATCGTCATAGAGGTGTACCCACAGAAACAGACCGTTTGGTCTTATTCATCCATGCTGACCAGATATCGTAACCTAATCTAGTCCCATTTGCCAGCATTTGGCCCCTATCCCTCCAAACCCTTCCTATTCATATACCCATCCAGATGCCTTTTAAATGCTGTAATTGTACCAGCCTCCACCACTTCCTCTTGCGGCTCATTCCATACACATACCACCCTCTATGTTTACTTCACATTCTCCACTCAGCGTAGCTTCCATCGTGCTTGTTAACGTATCTTTTCTTAAAGAAGAGTCCCGCAAGCGACCACCTTGGATGGTTCTGCATCTGCAGGAACAGTCCTGTCTCCCCACCTTGTGGATGGAGTGCGATGCTGTCCAAAAAGGGCATTGTCAACTGGGGTAGGATGATCTCTGAGTGCCTCGCACTTATCAGGAACACGATCGCCAATATTCAGGACATGGGGTTGGTCATCTGCCTCATCAGCCTGGACCAGGAGAAGGTCTTTGACAGGATATCACATATGTGCATGAGGGCTGTCCTGTCCAATATGGGCTTTGGGGAGGGAATCCGAAATTGGATCACAGCAACAGTATGTGATGGATGGCAGTTATAGGAAGGGGGAAAGTCTCAGATACAGTCACATAGATGTGTTAACTCCAGGAAGGGTAAGAGAGGTAGGCACCTAGGGCAGGAGTCTTTTGTGGATACACACATTTCAAACAGGTATGCTGTTTTGGAAAATGTAGGGGTGATTGATTCTCAGGGAAACGGAGCACGAGCAATCAATTTCTGGTATTGAGACTGGCTCTAATGCAACGAGGGGTACGTCAGCTTCCAAGAGATCGATTGTGTTAGGGGATTCTGTAGTCCGAGGAACAGACAAACGTTTCTGTGGCCAACAGAGAAAACTCAGAATGGTGTGTTGCTTCCCTGGTGCCAGGATCAAGGATGTCGCGGAGAGGGTGCAGAATGTTCTCACAGGGGAGAGGGGCCAGCAGGGGGTCATTGTCCACATTGGAACCAGCAATATAGGAAGGGAAGAGGTTGAGATTCTAAAGGGAGATTACAGAGAGTTAGGCAGAAATTTAAAAAGCAGTTCCTCAAGGGTAGTAGTATTTGGATTACTCCCAGTGCTACGAGTAGCGAGGGCAGGACTAGGAGGACAGAGCAGATGAATGCATGGCTGAAGAGCTGGTGTATGGGAGAAGGATTCACATTTTTGGATCATTGGAATCTCTTTTGGGGTAGAAGTGACCTGTACAAGAAGGACGGTTTGCACCTAAATTGGAAGGGGACTAATATACTGGCAGGGAAATTTGCTAGAACTGCTCGGGTGTATTTAAACTAGTAAGGTGGGGGTGGTGGTGGTGGTGGTGGGACTCAGGGAGATAGTGAGGAAAGAGATCAATCTAAGACTGGTACAGTTGAGAACAGAAGTGAGTCAAACAATCAGGGCAGGCAGCGACAAGGTAAGACTAATAAATTAAACTGCTTTTATTTCAATGCAAAGGGCCTAACAGGGAAGGCAGATGAACTCAGGGCATGGTTAGGAACATGGGACTGGGATATCATAACAATTGCAGAAACATGGCTCAGGGATGGGCAGGACTGGCAGCTTAATGTTCCAGGATACAAATGCTACAGGAAGGATAGAAAGGGAGGCAAGAGAGGAGGGGGAGTGGCATTTTTGATAAGGGATAGCATTACAGCTGTGCTGAGGGAGAATATTCCTAGAAATACATCCAGGGAAGTTATTTAGGTGGAATTGAGAAATAAGAAAGGGATGATCACCTTATTGGGATTGTATTATAGTCAGAGGGAAATTGAGAAACAAACTTGTAAGGAGATCTCAGCTATCTGTAAGAATAAGAAATTTTAACTTTCCAAACATCGACTGGGACTGCCATAGTGTTAAGGGTTTAGATGGAGAGTAATTTCTTAAGTGTGTACAAGACAACTTCCTGATTCAGTATGTGGATGTACCTACTAGGGAAGGTGCAAAACTTGACCTACTCTTGGGAAATAAGGCAGGGCAGGTGACTGAGGTGTCAGTGAGGGAGCACTTTGGGGCCAGCGACCATAATTCTATGAGATTTAAAATCGTGATGGAAAAGGATAGACCAGATCTAAAAGGTGAAGTTCTAAATTGGAGGAGGGCTAATTTCGACGGTATTAGGCAAGAACTTTTGAAAGCTGATTGGAGGCAGATGTTCGCAGGTAAAGGGACGGCTGGAAAATGGGAAGCCTTCAGAAATGAGATAACAAAAATCCAGAGAAAGTATATTCCTGTTAGGGTGAAAGGAAAGGCTGGTAGGTATAGGGAATGCTGGATGACTAAAGAAATTGAGGGTTTGGTTAAGAAAAAGAAGGAAGCACATGTAAGGTATAGACAGGATAGATCAAGTGAATCCTTCGAAGAGTATAAAGGCAGTAGGAGTTAACTTAAGAGGGAAATCAGGAGGGAAAAACGGGGACATGAGATAGCTTTGGCAAATAGAATTAAGGAGAATCCAAAGGGTTTTTACAAATATATTAAGAACAAAAGGGTAACTAGGGAGAGAATAGGGCCCCTCAAAGATCAGCTGGGCGGGCTTTGAGCCACAGAAAATAGGGGAGATACTAAACAAATATTTTGTATCAGTATTTACTGTGGAAAAGGATATGGAAGATATAGACTGTAGGGAAATAGATGGTGACATCTTGCAAAATGTCCAGATTACAGAGGAGGAAGTGCTGGATGTCTTGAAACGGGTAAAGGTGGATAAATCCCCAGGACCTGATCAGGTGTACCCGAGATATTTCTGTGATATCACAGATATAACTTCTGTGGGAAGCTAGAGAAGTGATTGCTGGGCCTCTTACTGAGATATTTGTATCATCGATAGTCACAGGTGAGGTGCCGGAAGACTGGAGGTTGGCAAACGTGGTGCCACTGTTTAAGAAGGATGGTAATGACAAGCCAGGGAACTATAGACCAGTGAGCCTGACATTGGTGGTGGGCAGGTTGTTGGAGGGAATCCTGAGGGACAGGATGTACATGTATTTGGAAAGGCAAAGACTGATTAAGGATAGTCAACATGGCTTTGTGCGTGGGAAATCATGCCTCACAAACTTGATTGAGTTTTTTGAAGAAGTAACAAAGAGATTGATGAGGGCAGAGCGGTAGATGTGATCTATATGGACTTCAGTAAGGCGTTCGACAAGGTTCCTCATGGGAGACTGATTAGCAAGGTTAGATCTCACGGAATACAGGGAGAACTAGCCATTTGGATACAGAACTGGCTCAAAGGTAGAAGACAGAGGGTGGTGGTGAAGGGTTGTTTTTCAGACTGGAGGCCTGTGACCAGTGGAGTGCCACAAGGATCGGTGCTGGGCCCTCTACGTTTTGTCATTTACATAAATGATTTGGATGTGAGCTGAAGAGGTACAGTTAGTAAGTTTGCAGATGACACCAAAATTGGAGGTGTAGTGGACAGCGAAGAGGGTTACCTCAGATTATGACAGGATGGGCCAATGGGCTGAGAAGTGGTAGATGGAGTTTAATTCAGATATATGTGAGGTGCTGCATTTTGGGAAAGCAAATCTTAGCAGGACTTATACACTTAATGGTAAGGTCCTAGGGAGTGTTGTTGAGCAAAGAGACCTTGGAGTGCAGGTTCATAGCTCCTTGAAAGTGGAGTCGCAGGTAGATATGATAGTGAAGAAGGTGTTTAGCATGGTTTCCTTTCTTGGTCAGAGTATTGAGTACAGGAGTTGGGAGGTCATGTTGCGGCTGTACAGGACATTGGTTAGGCCACTGTTGGAATATTGTGTGCAATTCTGGTCTCCTTCCTATCGGAAAGTCGTTGTGAAACTTGAAAGGGTTCAGAAAAGATTTACAAGGATGTTGCCAGGGTTGGAGGATTTGAGCTATAGGGAGAGGCTGAACAGGCTGGAGCTGTTTTTCCTGGAGCATCAGAGGCTGAGGGGTGACCTTACAGAGGTTTACAAAATTATGAGGGACATGGATAGGATAAATAGGTGGGGTGTCCAGAACTAGAGGGCATAGGTTTAGGGTGAGAGGGGAAAAATATAAAAGAGACCTAAGGGGCAACCTTTTCATGCAGAGAGTGGTATGTGTATGGAATGAGCTGCCAGAGGATGTGGTGGAGGCTGGTACCATTGGAACATTTAAAAGGCATTCGGATGGGTATGTGAATAGGAAGGGTTTGGAGGGATATGGGCCAGGTGCTGGCAGGTGGGACTAGATTGGGCTGGGATATCTGGTTGGCATGGATGGGTTGGACCAAAGGGTCTGTTTCCATGCTGTACATCTCTATGACTCTATGGCCAACAGTTTGTGCAGTCTCAATCCTTGGGTGGGAATCAGAAAGCTTCCTGAGCAGATCTGAAGTCGGGCAGGACTGCCCCCTCTCTCCTGCCTTGCTGGTGTGTTGTAATAGAGTCTTTTGCAGAGTCTATCAGGAAGGATGCAAACTTGAGAGAGGTGACTATTCCAGGCAGCAGAGGCCTGTACGTCAAAGCCTCCCTGTACATGGGTGATGTCATTGAGGATTGATCCATTATCTCCTTTACCATCAAGGCAGATTACCTCAAAGTGCTGTGGATATGGTTTGCAGGGACCGGGGCATGTGCCCAAACCAGGGAGGAGTGAATCACCAAGGTGAGGGAGGAACTGGGCAGATGGCAGCACCTTGCCCTCTCCATTGCCAGTAAAAACCTGGTCTTCAGGTGTGAGGCACTCTGTTGGTCTGGTGCATTCCCCAAACCTGTGCCACTACAGTCAGCCAAGCCATCTTCCACTTCATCTGAAGGTCAACGATGGACCGTGTCCACAGGGATACCATGTACAAAACTCTGGATAAGGGGAAGAAAGACGTATCCAACACCGCCCTCCTCCTGATGACCACTTTTGTGTGCAGCTGCATCAAACTGTGCATCAGCCCTCAGTATGCAAACACCAAGTGTCACTATATAACGAGGTTCTACTGTTCCCTGTGTTATAAAGGATGGAGCTGGCCTGTTGCTGTGGAATGCTCCGAGTAATTGGACTGTTCCATATCCTCAGTCCCTTGTAGAGAAATATGTGAAGGCTGACGACCAGTCCATCAGGAAGTGGTCAGCTCAAAGGGTCCTGGAGACCCTGCAGGCAAAGGAGATGGTGGATCCTGTCGGGTGATTCCCTGAGCGGACTGTCAAAGTCATTCGGCAGAATGCCTCATCACCAAAACTTTCCAACAAGCACCAACACGTATTTTGGCTGGTGGGGAGAAGGCCACTATCTATTAGAACCTTCATGTATGCTTTACTATCGAACGCAGCCCTCAACGTCTCTTCACCAGCACAGCCGCTGTCACACATCTCCTTCTAGAATGTGCCTTCTTGTCGAGATTCATCCCAAGCAGCTCCGTGAGCCAGGACTCTGCTCTAAGGCTGTTCCCCAGGACGTGCACGCAGACAAACATCGACTGCGCCTAGAGGATCACCAACTCTGTGAAAGACACGCTTTGGCTTTTCAAAACGAGGAGTTCATCTCCACTGAGTGTTGCAGACCGGCACACTCCAAGGTCAAGGCCGATGTGCTGAGGGATGCACTGAAGCTTGGGACAGCTGCCATCAGGGTGCAGTGGGGAAAGATCACAGTCTGAGAGACTTCTGCCAAAATATAACGAGGGTCCGACCAGTTCTCTGACCCCACCCCACATTCTCCCATTGCCTGAAAAAGTATGAAAATATTCTTCTTGCATGAATTATAAATGCCTTTCTTTCTGCAACAATATAGTAGCTCTTTGGGATTTGAGACTCTGATGTGTCATTTGTGCTTCTGTTTTAACTCTGCAAGGACTCTATGGAACAGCTTGAGAATGCTTTGAATGTACTTATAGACAGTTTTTAGGAATGAAGTCCAGTATATTTTTGCAATAAAAGAAAAATGTTGTCCAAATATCGATCCCATGCACCTGCCCACCCACCGTTCTTATAAGATGGAAAGGCATAGGATTGAAGATTTGTAAACACTCTGGTGAACTGCATTCACCTCAATATTACTGGCCTCATAGTTTTCAGGGTAACGTACAGGACAGAATCTTTAAACATGGCCCTTGGCTTTCTGTCTGTCCTTGTCTGTGCCCCCTCCCTGTCTGTCCCCCCCTCTCTCCCTGTCAGTGCTCTCTCTCTCTCTCTCCCTGTTTGTGCTCACTCCCTGTCTGTGCTCCCTCCCTGTATGTCCCCCTCTTTGTCCCTGTCTGTCCCCCTCTCTATCTCTGTCTGTGCTCACTCTCTGTCCCCTCTCTGTCCCCCTCTCTGCCCCTGTCTGTGCTCATTCTCTGTCCCCCTCTCTCTGTCCCCCTCTCTACCCCGGTCTGTGCCTCCTCTCTGTCCTGGTCTGTGCTCCCTGTCTGTCCCCCTTTCTGTCCCTGTCTGTGCTCCCTCTCTGTCCCGCTCTCTCTGTCCTGGTCTGTGCTCCCTCTGTCCCCCTCTCTGTCCCTGTCTGTGCTCACTCTCTGTCCCTGTCTGTCCCCCTCTCTGCCCCTGTCTGTGCTTATTCTCTGTCCCCCTCTCTGCCCCTGTCTGTCCCCCTCTCTGTCCCTGTCTGTGCTCACTCTCTGTCCTTGTCTGTGGTCCTTGTCTGTGCACCCTCTCTGTCCCTGTCTGTGCCTCCTTTCTGTCTGTGCTCCCTCTCTGTCCCCCTCTCTGTCCTGGTCTGTGCTCCCTGCCTATCCCTCTCTCTGTCCTGGGCTGTGCTCCGTCTCTGTCCCTGTCTGTGCTCCCTCTGTCCCCCTCTCTGTCCCTGTCTGTGCTTACTCTCTGTCCCCCTCTCTGTCCCTGTCTGTCCCCCTCTCTGTCCCTGTCTGTGCTCCCTCTGTCCCCCTCTCTGTCCCTGTCTGTGCTTACTCTCTGTCCCCCTCTCTGTCCCTGTCTGTGCTCCCTCTGTCCCCCCTCTGTCCCCCTCTCTGTCCCTGTCTGTGCTTACTCTCTGTCCCCCTCTCTGTCCCTGTCTGTCTCCCTCTCTGTCTCTGTCTTGCTCACTCTGTCCCCTGTCTGTGCTCATTCTCTGTCCCCCTCTCTGTCCCTGTCTGTGCTCCCTCTGTCCCCCTCTCTGTCCCTGTCTGTGCTCTCTCTGTCCCCCTCTCTGTCCCTTGCAACATATGTCTGGGAGCCACAGGATGCCTTCGAAGCAGATATCTGTGGATAGCAGACCCACTGCAGACTTGGCCTGCACTGCAGTGCTGTCTGAGGAAATGTGTTGTGGTTGAGATACTAAACTGATTCCTACCTTTCCCTGTCAGGGCGATGTGAGGGATCCCATGGCCCCATTTGAAGAGCAGGACCATTCCCCGTGATATTTATTCTTGGAACAATTACACCGAACAAGCACACGATCTGGTCAGCAATTGGGTGACAGCTTGTGGAGCACTGTTCTGCAGCAGCTCGCAGAGTTCAGAAACGGGCTGTGTTCGGAAATGGGTTCCGTTGGGTGTGAGGTGCTTGGCAACATCTTGGGCTGCTATCGGTCCAAGGCAGCGCTGGCTGCTCCTGCAGGAGAATGCATCACTGGGGAAAGGGACTGAGGTGGGTGGGCGCTGGGATTTGTACACAGTTGCTCAACTTTCCTTTACAGAAGAAAACAATGTAAAGTCAAGGTTGTAATTGTTGAAGTTGCCCAAGGCTGGCACATTGGCACTGGATCCTGACTTGTACTCATTCGCACTCACCCTCTCTCCTCTGTGTTCCCAGTTTGAAAATATTGCAGTTCCATCATGGGATTCAGATTCCTCCCTGTCTTTGGAACGTTCCCCAAGATTCCCGAATTCCTACATTTTCAGCACTTTGTGCATCCCCAGTTTTATTTGTTGCAGTATCACTGAGCAAGCCTTCAGCTGCCTGGCCCGGTACCTCCCTCCCAAAACATCCCTCGCCCTCTATCCCACTTCCCACCTCGGTGTTACTAAAACCCACCCAGCCTTTGCCAATCTGTTGTAACATCTCATCAGGTGCCTTGTATCAAGTTGTGTCTGTTTCACATTCCCTGCAAATGCCTTGCTGTGCTAAAGGTGCTCTGTTGTTGCAAGTTGTTGTTGCAATGGAATTCTGGAAGGTGTAAAAATAGATAAGTTCCCTGGGCCGGATGGGATTTATTCTTGGATTCTCTAGAAATCCAGGGAGGAGATTGGACAGCCTTTGGCTTTGATCTTTATGTCTTCATTTTTCAACAAAGCGAGTAGAGACAACCCTGGTAATTATAGACCAGAGAGCCTTACTTCAGTTGTGGGGAAAGTGTTGGAAAAGGTTATAAGAGATAGGATTCATAATCATCTAGTGAGGAATAAGTTGATGAGGGATAGTCAACACGGTTTTGTGAAGGGTAGCTCATGCCTCACAAACCTTATTGAGTTCTTTGAGACGGTGACCAAACAGGTGGATGAGAGTAAAGCGATTGATGTGGTGTATATATGGATTTCAGAAAAGTGTTTGATAAGGTTCCCCATGGTAGGCTATTGCACAAAATACAGAGGCATGGGGTTGAGAGTGATTTAGCGGTTCGGATCTGAAATAGGCTAGCTGAAAGAAGACAGGGTGCTAGTGGTTGGATATGTTCATCCTGGAGTTCAGTTACTAGTGGTGTACCACAAACGTGAGGTGATTCACTTTGGAAGGAGTAACAGGAATAAAGAGCACTGGGGTAACGGTAAAATTCTTGGTAATGTAGATGAGCAGAGAGATCTCGGTGTCCATGTACGTAGATCCCTGAAAGTTGCCACCCAGGTTGATTTGGGTTATTAAGAAGGCATATGGTGTGTTAGCTTTTATTGGTAAAGGGTTTGAGTTTCGGAGCCATGAGGTCATTCTGCAGCTGTACAAAACTCTGGTGCAGCCGCACTTGGTGTATTGCATACAGATCTGGTCAATGCGTTATAGGAAGGATGTGGAAGCTTTGGAAAGGGTTCAGAGGAGATTTACCAGAATGTGGCCTGGTATGGAGGGAAGGTCTTACAAGGAAAGGCTGAGGGAACTGAGGCTGTTTTTGTTAGAGAAAGGAAGGTTGAGAAGTGACTTAATTGAGATATATAAGATAATCAGAGGGATAGATAGGGAGGACAGTGAGAGCCTTTTTCCTCAGATGGTGATGGCTAGCACGAGTGGACATAGCTTTGAATTGAGGGGTAATGGATATAGATTAGAATCCCTACAGTGTGGAAACAGGCCCTTCAGCTCAACCCGACCCTCTGAACAGTAACCCACCCAGACCCATTTCCCTCTGACTAATGCACCTAACACTATGGACAATTTTAGCATGGCCAATTCACCTAACCTGCACATCTTCAGACTGTGGGAGGAAACTGGAGCACCCAGAGGAAACCCACGCAGACACAGGGAGAATGTGCAAACTCCACACAGTCACCCGAGGCTGGAATCGAACCCGGTTCCCTGGCGCTGTGAGACATCAGTGCTAGCCACTGAGACACCGTGCTGCCCATATTGGACAGATGTCAGAGGTAGTTTCTTTAGTCAGAGAGTAGAAGGGGCGTGGAACGCACAGCCTGCAACAATAATAGACTCACCATCCTTGACATTTGAATGGTCATTGGATAAACATATGGATGAAAATGGAATAGTGTAGGATATATAGGCTTCAGATTGGTTCCACAGGTCAGCGCAACATCCAGGGCTGAAGGGCCTGTACAGCGCTGTAATGTTCTATGGTTGATTGAAGAAATAGGATTCTCATAAAAGAGACATCCTTGTCGCCCATGAGGACAGAATGACAAGAATACCAACTCCGAAGGAGCAAGACATTTTATACTGCATGAGACAAGGCTGATGATTGCTTTGCTTTGTAAGTGAACTCCAGTGCATCGTGATGTCGAGTTGGGGATGACTGAGGCGCAAACATTGGCTGAATTTCAAAGCGAGCAAGTTGAAGCTGGTTTTCAAGACATTGCTGAAGGGAATGTGGCTGTACCCCAATGTTGTGTTCAGATTACCCGGCAACGCTCAAATATTCCAACAGCAGATAAAGCTGGCTGTTTCATGTTGCTTTTGTTTAGTAGCAATGCAAATGTTATTCTCCAATAACTAGATAGTACAGCCAAGGCAAAGAAGTTGCAAACGAGTAATATGGTATGTGAATTTCAGTGCTGGTGTGATGTCCTAATGACTGACTGACTGTATCAACCAGCACATCCCTTTGGCTGTTCGCAACAGGCAGGATCCTGATCGTAGTCGATCAGCCTGCACAAATGGTGGACAGCACTCATTAAATAATCCCAACTGGATTGCAATAACACCATTCTGGCTCCCAGTGTTTAGATTAGATTAGATTACTTACAGTGTGGAAACAGGCCCTTCAGCCCAACAAGTCCACACCGACCCGCCGAAGCGCAACCCACCCATACCCCTACATTTACCCCTTACCTAACACTACAGGCAATTTAGCATGGCCAATTCACCTGACCTGCACATCTTTGGACTGTGGGAGGAAACCGGAGCACCCGGAGGAAACCCACGCAGACACGGGGAGAACGTGCAAACTCCACACGGTCAGTCGCCTGAGGCGAGTGTGATTCCTTCCTGCTGAATGAAGGTACGTGCATTCATCGACAGGATCTGACCCATTGCAAACAGAAAAACAAGTCGACGCATTTGCATCGTTTTTAATTAAACCAAGCTTGGGGAAGGAACAGCCATTCCCCGACACATTACCCCCGGCAATGTCATTATCAACCACAGCCAACCTGACTTCAGAGAAAAGCTTGGCAATTAACTATTCCTCGCTGCAGAGCCCCAGGCAACATTTTTGCTCATTATCATGTGGTATGAATTATTTTGAGATTTGGTATTCTTGTGATTCTGTCCTGACAAGTGTAAGACAAAAGCAGAGTCCTTTTACTTGCAGTAATACCCGAGCGTTGTACAAACAAGCAATGGAATTTTCTCATCGATATAACCTGCTCTCAAATTTTTAAAAAGTGAAGGAGAGTTAAATATGGCCCTCCCTCTCCAGCCTGCTGCTGTTAGAATCTTCCCTGGAGTTTTAACCCAAGTGCTCCGATCAGGAATAGGTGTTGGTATTCTTGTGCAGTTGACTGAGTGTCTCCTTGGGTTTTTGTGATGGAATTTAGCACAGGGACCCTGTCAAGACAGAGGCAAAAAGATCAGTGAAGAGCGTTTCAATCTAGGTTTTGTAACCTTCTCTTCTAATGTTCACCTGACTGGCCTTCCATCTTTCAATTTTAAAATGGAGTTCAAATCTGCCCCACAAGCCTTTGAGACCTCTGTTTCTCTCCACCTCGCTCCTCTTGAGTATCCCCTGATGTATTGGCCTTGCCAGCAGGACCCTAAATTTGTTAGTCTAAACCTCTGTGCCTTTCTCTCTGGCTCCTTCCATAGGGTGTGCAGCCAGAAGTCGTGGTGCACATTGGCACCAACGACATAGGTAGTAAGAGGGGTGGGGAGGTCATTCAAGAACTCAGGGAGTTAGGCTCGAAGCTAAAAGCTAGGACAGACAGAGTCGTCATCTCTGGGTTGTTGCCGGTGCCACGTGACAGTGAGGCAAGAAATAGGGAGAGAGTGCAGTTGAACGCGTGGCTGCAAGGATGGTGTAGGAGGGAGGGCTTCAGGTATTTGGAAAATTGGACTGCATTCTGGGGAAGGTGGGACCTGTACAAACAGGACGGGTTGCACCTGAACCAGAAGGGCACCAATATTCTGGGGAGTAGGTTTGCTAGCACTCTTCGGGGGGGTTTAAACTAATTTGGCAGGGGGATGGGATCCAGACTTGTAGTCCAGCAAGTAAGCTAGCTGTGTTTCAGGATGTCCAAGAATGTAGTGAGGCTGTGGAGAACGTAGCACTGACAGGGAATACTTGCAGACACAGAGATGGGCTCAAGTGCGTATACTTCAACGCAAGAAGTATCAGAAATAAGGTGAGTGAACTTAAGGCATGGATCGGTACCTGGGACTATGATGTGGCCATCACGGAAACGTGGATAGATGAGGGACAGGAATGGTTGTTGGAGGTTCCTGGTTACAGATGTTTCAGTAAGATTAGGGAGGGTAGTAAAAAAGGAGGGGGGTGGCATTGCTAATTAGAAATGGTATAACGGCTGCAGAAAGGAAGTTTGAGGGGGATCTGCCTTTGGAGGTAGTATGGGCTGAAGTCAGAAATAGGAAAGGTGCAGTCACCTTGTTGGGTGTTTACTATAGGCCCCCCAATAGCAGCAGAGATGTGGAGAAACAGATTGGGAAACAGATTTTGGAAAGGTGCAGAAGCCACAGGGTCGTAGTCATGGGTGACTTCAACTTCCCAAATATTGATTGGAAGCTCTTTAGATCAAGTAGATTGGATGGGGTGGTGTTTGTGCAGTGTGTCCAGGAAGCTTTTCTAACTCAGTATGTAGATTGTCCAACCAGAGGGGAGGCCATATTGGATTTGGTACTCGGTAATGAGCCGGGACAAGTGATGGGCTTGTTAGTGGGTGAACATTTTGGTGATGGTGACCACAATTCTGTGACTTTCACCTTGGCCATGGAGAGAGATAGGTGCGCACAACAGGGTAGATTTTACAATTGGGGGAAGGGAAATTATGATGCTGTAAGACAGGATTTGAGGAGCATAAGTTGGGAGCATAGGCTGTCAGGGAAAGATGTGGTGGAAATGTGGAACTTTTTCAAGGAGCAGATACGACGTGTCCTTGATATGTATGTACCTATCAGGCAGGAAAGAAATGGTCGTGTGAGGGAGCCTTGGTTGACGAGGGAGGTTGAATGTCTAGTAAAGAGGAAGAAGGAGGCTTACATAAGGTTGAGGAAACAGGGTTCAGACAGAGCAGTGGAGGTATACAGGATAGCCAGAAGGGACCTGAAGAAAGGGATTAGGAGAGCTAAGAGAGGGCATGAAAAATCCTTGGCGGATAGGATCAAGGATAACCCCAAGGCATTTTATGCGTATGTGAGAAACATGAGAATGACGAGAACGAGGGTAGGTCCGATCAAGGACAGTAGTGGGAGATTGTGTATTGAGTCGGAAGAGATAGGAGAGGTCTTGAACGAGTACTTTTCTTCAGTATTTACGAACGAGAGGGACGGTATTGTTGAAGAGGAGAGTGTGAAATGGACTGGTAAGCTAGAAGAGATACTTGTTAGGAAGGAAGATGTGTTGGACATTTTGAACAACTTGAGGATAGATAAGTCCCCCGGGCCTGACGGGATATATCCTAGGATCATGTGGGAAGCAAGAGAGGAAATTGCAGTACCGTTGGCAATGATCTTTTCGTCTTCACTGTCAACGGGGGTGGTACCAGGGGACTGGAGAGTAGCGAATGTTGTGCCCCTGTACAAAAAAGGGAATAGGGATAACCCCGGGAATTACAGGCCAGTTAGTCTTACTTCTGTGGTAGGCAAAGTAATGGAAAGGGTACTGAGGGATAGGATTTATGAGTATCTGGAAAGACACTGCTTGATTAGGGACAGCCAGCACGGATTTGTGAAGGGTAGGTCTTGCCTTACAAGTCTTATTGAATTCTTTGAGGAGGTGACCAAGCATGTGGATGAGGGTAGAGCAGTGGATGTAGTGTACATGGATTTTAGTAAGGCCTTTGATAAGGTTCCGCATGGTAGGCTTATGCGGAAAGTCAGGAGGCATGGGATAGAGGGAAACTTGGCCAATTGGATTGAAAACTGGCTAACTGGTCGAAGTCAGAGAGTGGTGGTAGATGGTAAATATTCAGCCTGGAGCCCAGTTACAAGTGATCAGTTCTGGGTCCTCTGCTGTTTGTAATTTTTATTAATGACTTGGATGAGGGAGTCGAATGGTGGGTCAGTAAATTTGCAGATGATACGAAGATTGGTGGAGTTGTGGACAGTGAGGAGGGCTATTGTCGGCTGCAAAGGGACTTAGATATGATGCAGAGCTGGGCTGAGGAGTGGCAGATGGAGTTCAACCCTGCCAAGTGTGAGGTTGTCCATTTTGGAAGAACAAATAAGAATGCGGAATACAGGGTTAACGGTAGGGTTCTTAGTCAGGTGGAGGAACAGAGGGATCTTGGGGTCTATGTACGTAGATCTTTGAAAGCTGCCACTCAGGTGGATAGAGCTTGTAAGAAGGCCTATGGTGTATTAGCGTTCATTAGCAGAGGGATTGAATTCAAGAGTCGTGAAGTGATGTTGCAGCTGTACAGGACTTTGGTTAGGCCACATTTGGAGTACTGTGTGCAGTTCTGGTCACCTCACTTTAGGAAAGATGTGGAAGCTTTGGAGAGGGTGCAGAGAAGATTTACCAGGATGTTGCCTGGAATGGAGAATAGGTCGTACGAGGACAGGTTGAGAGTTCTTGGCCTTTTCTCGTTGGAACGGCGAAGGATGAGGGTTGACTTGATAGAGGTTTATAAGATGATCAGAGGAATAGATAGAGTAGACAGTCAGAAACTTTTTCCCCGGATACAACAGAGTATTACAAGGGGACATAAATTTAAGGTGAAGGGTGGAAGATATAGGGGAGATGTCAGGGGTGGGTTCTTTACCCAGAGAGTGGTGGGGGCATGGAATGCGCTGCCCGTGGCAGTGGTAGAGTCAGAATCATTGACGACCTTTAAGCGGCAATTGGATAGGTACATGGGTGGGTGCTTAATCTAGGATAGATGTTCGGCACAACATCATGGGCCGAAGGGCCTGTTCTGTGCTGTATTGTTCTATGCTCTATGTTCTATGCTCTATGTTCTATGTTCTATGCTCTTTAAAATCTGTGTCTTTAGACACGTTTTTGATCACCTCCCCTAATTTCTCAATATTTAGCTCAGCGTACGTTCCTTTGTCTGTTTATTTTCCCATGATGTACCATGCTTTGCTACATGCAAGGTGCTGTATAAATGCAAGTTGCTAAATCTTGGAATCCATGCAGTAAAGTTAAACGTCCTTGTTCTGTTTAATTTGTGACTGTGTCCATTTGTTAGTAGAAACAGATCTTGTATTTCTGATTCAGAATATATCCTTTTATAAAACAAAAGGTGCCTTTCAGCTTCCAGCCATAGCATTACACAGCTCAGAAACAGACCCTTCGGTCTAACTTGTCCATTCCAACCAGATACCACAATCATCCCATTTGCCAGCATTCAGCCCTTATCCCTTCCTGTTCATATCCTCATCCAGATGCCTTTTAAACTTTATAGTTGTACCAGCCTTCACCACTTACTCTGGCAGCTCATTCCATACACGTACCACCCTCTGCATGAAAAAATTGCCTCTCAGATCTCTTTTATATCTTTCCCCTCTCCCCTGAAACTTATGTCTTCCAGTATTGGGCTCCCCCACCCCAGGGAAAAGATCTCGACTAGTTACCCTGTCCATGTCCCTCATGATTTTATTAACCTCTTTAAAGTCACCCCTCAGCCTTCGATGCTCCAGGGGGAACAGCCCCAGTCTGTTCAGCCTCTCCCTATAGATCAGATCCCTGGCAACATCCTTGTCGATCTTTTCTGAACCCTCTAAAGTTCCACAACATCCTTTAGCAGGGAGCCGCAATTCCGAAAGTGACTTGTACTGTCCAAATATGACATCCCAACTCCTGTGCTCAGTGCACTGACCAATGAAGGCAAGGGTGCCAAATGCCATCTTCACCAGCCTGCCTACCTGTCACGCCACTTTCAAGGAACTATGCACCCCCCCTTCCAGTCCGACAAAATGTAAGATCACATTCACTGCCTGAACCAGACCTCTGGGACGTGGAGTCTGTCAGTTTGACCCTTGGTGTGAAATCCTGTGACGAAGGATGTTTTGAGGAGTTGAACCAATCAGCATGAAAGAATGCGAATTGGAATATCGGATTAATGTGCTGGAGCTACCACCGAAGCAAGGGGAAAGTTGGAAATTCCTATCAGGGGACTGTTGACGGAAGTCATTGCTCTTGGGTGATTAACTGCATTAGGAAAATTCCTTTCAAGGACAGATGGCACGTGGTCTGATTGTTAGCGCTGAAGGTTTGGATGCTGGAAGCTGTGTTTAATTGTGAAACACATTCAGTCATAAGTAGGAGGATTTTAGACTCTTTCTCCCCCCCCCTCCCCCCCCACCCCCATGCCTGTGGGCTACATCTGGTTTTGTGTTGATAACAGCAACAGCATTTACGCAGCAGCTATAACATGGTAAGGTGCCTCCAGGTGCTTCGCAGAGACGTTATGAGATGTTTTTGTTAATCATGTCAGTATAATTTGAGATGTGGGTGTCACTGGCTAGGTCAGCCTAGTCCTGGTCGACCTTGTTATTAGGAAGGGAGATCAAGGATCGTGACCTAACGACCGTGATGTAATGGCCATCTACTTGGAGAGGAACTTGGGGCCCCACGCATTGGCTGCCATATCCTCCAAGGTGATAGAGGTCATGGGTGATGCTGTTGGAGGAGCCTGGGTAATTCAATGCAATGTCTCTGGTACACACTGTGCGTCATGGTGTAGGTTGTCAAAGTTGAAGGTGGGGATAGGGTGCCAATCTAGAGGGGATGCTTTTTTTGGATGTTGTTGAGTTTCTTGATTGTTGTTGCAGCTGCCCTATCCAGGCTGGTGGGGAGTATTCCATCAGAATCCTAAACTCACTACAGAATATCCAGCCTCCGGCCTGCCCTTGTTCTCACAGTATTTCGATGGTTGGTCTCGTTGAGATTCTGGTCGATTGTAGGGGGTTGATAGTGGGGGGAATTCAGTAGTGGTGATGCCACTGAATGTTAAGGGGTGAATCCCTTTTTCAAAGAGGATTGTTGCTCAGAACTTGCATACTGGGAATTTAGCTTGGCAGCTATCAGCCCAAGCCTGGGTATCATCTAGGTCTTGTTGTCGGAAGCTCGCGAAGTGATCGCTGGGCCCCTTGCTGAGATATTTGTGTCATTGATAGTCACAGGCAAGGTGCCGGAAGACGGGAGGTTGGTTAACGTGGTGCCGCTATTTAAGAAAGGTGGTAAGGACAAGCCAGGGAACTATAAACCAGTGTGCCTGACGTGAGTGGTGGGCAAGTTGTTAGAGGGAATCCTGGTGGACAGGATTTACACACATTTGGAAAGGCAAGGACTGATTAAGGGATAGAGCGTGGCTTTGTGCGTAGGAAATCATGTCTCACAAAATTGATTGAGTTTTTTGAAGAAGTAAAAAAGAGGATTGATGAGGGCAGAGTGGTGGACGTGATCTATATGGACTTCAGAAAGGCGTTCAACAAGGTTCCTCATGGGATACTGGCTAATAAGATTAGATCTCATGGAATACCAGGACAACTAGCCATTTAGATACAGAACTGGCTCAAAGGTAGAAGAAAGAGGGTGGTGGTGGAGACTTAGAGACTCTGAAAGACTGGAGACCTGTGACCAGTGGAGTGCCACAAGGATCAGTGCTGGGTCCTGTACTTTTCGTCATTTTTATAATTGATTTGGATATGAACATAGGAGGTATAGTTAGTAAGTTTGCAGATGACACCAAAATTGGAGGTGTAGTGGACAGCAAAGGAGGTTACTTCAGATTATAACAGGATCTTGTTCAGATGAGCCAATGGGCTGAAGAGTGGCAGATGGAGTTGAATTTAGATAAATGTGAGGTGCTGCATTTTGGGAAAACAAATCTTAGCAGGACTTATACACTTAATGGTAAGGTCCTGGGGAGTGTTGCTGAACAAAGAGACCTTGGAGTGCAGGTTCGTAGCTCTTTGAAAGTAGAGTTGCAGGTAGATAGGATAGTGAAGAAGGCGTTTGGTATGCTTTCCTTTATTGGTCAGAGTATTGAGTACTGGAGTTAGGCAGTCATGTTGTGGCTGTATAGGACGTTGTTTAGACATTTTGGAAATATAAAAGGATGCTGCCAGGGTAGGAGGATTTGAGCTACAGGGAGAGGCTGAACGGGCTGGGGCAGTTTTCCCTGGAGCATCAGAGGCTGAGGGGTGACCTTTTAGAGGTTTATAAAATCATGAGGGGCATGAATAAGGTCTTTTCCCTGAGTTGGAGGAGTCCAGAACTAGAGGGCATAAGTTTAGGGTGAGAGGGGAAAAATTTAAAACGGACCTAAGGGACAATATTTTCACATAGAGGACTGTGCGTGTATGGAATGAGCTGCCAGAGGAAATTGCAACCTTTAAAAGGCATCTGAATGAACAGGAAGGTTTTGGAGGGATATGGACTGGGTGCTGACAGGTGCGACTAGGTTAGAATATCTGGTAGGCATGGATGAATTGGATCGAAGGGTCTATTTCTGTGCTGTACATCTCTATGACTAAATCAGAGTTGACCCTTCCTTGAAACATTACTCTGATTTCTTCCTGCTGATGCTGCCAGAGCTACTGAGCTTCTCCAGTAATTTTTGTCTGTGTTTCTCATTTCTATCCTCCGCAGTTCTCTTAATTATTCTTTAATTAAGATTGTTCCTTGCTGTTGATGCCGAGCATGGGGGAGGGAATGGTGAATGCTTTCAGCTCCAATGACTTTTCCCGGCCTTCAGGGGGAGCTCCTGGACCACAGCTTGAATGTCACCATCTGCTGGGGAGGGAACGGTCCTGTCCACCCAACATTCAGATCAATTGAAGATTGTTTGCCTTTTTATCCCAACCTGCCCCCGAAGGTGGAGCCGTTCAGAACAACAGATAGGGCTACGCTTCTGACCTAGTGCAGCAGCATGCTTGTGGACATGGTACTGAGGGCTAGTCCAGGCCTGAGTCTGTCTTGTGCTAAAAGAACTGAATTTAGCTGGGGCATGGATTGAGATTAGGACAGGCTAAGGGAGAGTAGTGTCCTCCAGGTTCTCGGATCTATCTAATGTGGAGACCTTGTTTGTGCTTGTTATGGTCAATGGCAGTGTTGTGAT
The DNA here is from genome assembly GCF_020745735.1 of Hemiscyllium ocellatum. NCBI lineage: Eukaryota > Metazoa > Chordata > Chondrichthyes > Orectolobiformes > Hemiscylliidae > Hemiscyllium > Hemiscyllium ocellatum. The sequence continues at coordinate 23,973,084 of NC_083412.1, forward strand.
GTAGCCACTTTGCTCTCAGCATCATCCAACATTACCCAACACTAAGGATAATGACTAGATTATCTGTTTTCAGTGATGTTCCTTGATAGATGTATTTTATCTTGGACTTCAAGAGATCTCCCCTATTTTCCTTGGAATATCCAAGAGGACAAATGCAAATTTTAACCTCTTGTGTGAAAGGTGGTATTGGAGGCCGTGCAACCCTCCCTCAATATTGTGCTGACCCTGTCAGTGCGGATGTAATTTTCAGCTCCCGGGAGTCTTGACCTATCTTGTTCATAGACAGGGGTGTTACCAATTTAGCTACAGCCGACACTTGAACAGAGGCAGCTGAGGCGTGCCATGTGTGAGAGAGTGATTTCAGAGCAGCCAATTCTGGAACTGCCCGAGGATGACAGCTGAGTGAAGCTTTGCAAGCGGACAGCAAATAGCCACCAAGTGGATGAAGTGAATTCCTCTGTGAACAGCCAGTGGTAACAAGGCTACAAATTGAGAAAGAATGAGATAAGACCTGAGAAGGTGTCAGTGGGAGTCCCAGTGGTTACTTTCAAGTGCCTTGATGTTGCTAAACAGCATTGGGCTTTTAGTTTTGTTCTGTGCACCAGCTGTTCTCTCGCATGTTAAAAGTGAAGGGCAGCTCACATTTTTCTGTACACAGGCTGGCCTCCCGCATATTAAAAGACAAGGATAGCTCACCAGGATAAGTGAGGACTGGATCGGTTACATGGAGCAGGAGCTTGTGCAGATGGTGTTTGGAGTGATCGGAGGGAGGGATTGAGGATTTATACTTCCCCCTTCCCTGGATGGAACATGACCTACTGCAGCCCATGGGTCAGCTTGTGATCACATTGATTTGGAAAGCAGCTATTGTCATGGTTTGACAAAGAGGTGGAGCAGAGTGTTGGTTGGAGGTGGAGACAAGTACTTACTGTGTTTACAAAGCAGCTTTGTGTGACCTTGCTAGGTCAGCACTTTTAATTTCTGTTAATCTATGCATAAGTATGAGCTGAGCCCCTGACCCAGAGGCTGTTGCAGAGATCTTTCTTCACTCAGAGGTCATACTTCACCCCTTCTGTTAACAGAAATGCCTCAGCTTGTGTTCAGATTGCAGTCTTAGAAAGTATCTGAGAGGACTGGCGTGGTGCCCTAGTGGTTAGCACTGCTGCCTCACAGTGCCAGAGTCCTGGGTTTGATTCCAGCCTTGAGTGACTTTCTGTGTGGAATTTGCACATTCTCACCATGTCTGTGAGGGTTTTCTCCAGGTGCTCTGGTTTCCTCCCACAGTCCAATGATCTGCAGGTTAGGTGGATTAGCCATGAGAAATGCAGGGTTACAGGAATAGGGTGGAGTGCTGTTCAGAGGTTGGGTGCAGACTTGATGGGCTGAATGGCCTTTTCTCACACTGTTGGGATTGTATGATTCTATGAACCAGAGCAAAAGATTTCTGTGATGTTGACACTGTCACATTGTTTGTAGAGAGAATGACTTGCATTTGTCTCGCACCCTCTGCAATCTCAGGTCATTACATTCTATAGCAAGTGAGATACTTTCTGAAGCATAGACTCTGTTGTAAGGTAAAAAAAAATGCAGCAGCCCATATGGATACAGCAAATAAGTTTGAGACAGTCTCTTCTAGGTGTTTTGAGAAGTAGAAATATTCACCTGGGGAACAAGTTTGGTTTTAGAATTAGTGCCTTGGAATCTTTTCTATTAGGAGGAGAAAGTGAGGTCTGCAGATGCTGGAGATCAGAGCTAAAAATGTGTTGCTGGAAAAGCGCAGCAGGTCAGGCAGCATCCAAGGAACAGGAAATTCGATGTTTCGGGCATAAGCCCTTCCTGATGAAGGGCTTATGCTCGCAATCTTTTCTATTACCTTGGATTAAAATTTCATCCAAAAGCTGGCACCTCCTACAGTGCAGCATGTAGCTTGCAGCTCTGTTCTCATCTCTGACCTGCTGCCTATTACCAAATGACAAACTGCAAGACTTCTAAGAGAGTGGTATTGATAGTCTTGTGATCCAACAATAGTGGCAAGTTGAATAGTGTTTCACCCAACTTTGTGCATTGTAGTCATTGAATACTCCAGTGCACTTGCAATGACAGACAACACATTCTGGTCTGGCAGTTCAATAATTTTTTCGATGCACGTTGCTGGAAGAGAGCCTCTGATCATGGAAAAAGGGGTGGAAAATAGGGAGCTACCCCGGTCATTCTCTCATCAGCCAGTCAATATTCTGTCAATTTCCAGACGATGAGATGGAGAGATCGAATACAATTTTTTTAAGAAAGATAATCACTTGTTAATGGTCCTTAACAGGGTGCTTTTAACAAATGTTTAAACTAATAGATTTAACTAATAAAGATAAGCAAGGATAATTCTGTAGAGCAGTACTGAAGGAGTGCTGCACTGACAAAGATAACAGGTCCTTCAGTGGGATGTTCAGCTGATACCATGTCTGCTCTTTCAAGTTGACCTGCAAAATGTGAAGCGAGAGGCTGTCTCTTAATGTCTAAAACTGAACATTCAAAGGAAAGCCTGGTTTCCCCCACTTCATCTCACAGTTGGGAAAGACACTGCTTCCACTTTGTGGAAGGGTGAGGTGGAGCCCTCTGGAAGAAGTAAACACGGCGAGGGAGCACTCACTGAAAGACAGGACACGAAGAAGCTCAGAGGAAGAGAAGGATCATGCGATGCTTGTCCACAAATCCCTGAAGGACAGGTTAATAGGGTGGTTAGGAAAACAGATGGAGCCTTTATCAGTCAATGCGTAGATTGTATGAACAGAGAGGTCATATTTGAGCTGTGCAGAATTTTGGTTAGGCCACAGCTAGAGTATTGTGTGCAGATCTGGTCCCCACACTATAAGAAGGATTTGACTGTATGCAGTGGGTGCAAAGGAGCTTCACCAGGATGTTGCCAGAGTGGAGCCTTTCAACGATGAAGAGAGGTTGGATAAGCTCAGACTGTTTTCCTTGGAGCAGGGAAGGTTGGAGGTGAACCTGATAGATGTGGATAAGATTACAAGGAGCGGGTGAATAGAAAGCAGCTGTTCCTCTTAGTTGAAGGGTCAGCAACAAGGAGCCATGATTATAAAGTGAACAGCAGGAGGTTTAGAGGGTATTTCAGGAGAAGAAATTTCACCCAGAGGGTGGTATGAATCTGGAAGGTACTACCCAAGAGGGACATTGAGGACTTGGATGGGCACTTGACCGGGGGAACAACTTGGGTTTTAGAATTAGTGCCTTGGAATCTTGTATAGTAGCTTGGTTTAAAATTTCATCCAAAATCTGGCACCTCCTACAGTGCAGCACGTCAGCTTGGAGATAGCTCCCCCTAGAAGAGACTGTTTCAAGGTTATTTGCTGTATATGTATGAACTGCTGCATTTTGTACCTTACTTTCTGAAGCCTGGACTCAGTTGTATCTCATTGGCAATGGAATATAATGGTCTGAGATTGCAGAGGGTGCTAGACAAATACAAGTCATTCTCTCTTCAAACAATGGGATAATATTCAAGGCTGAGGGAAACGAGAGTTAATTTAGTGTAATTTTGGAGGTATAGACTCAATGGTACAAAGGGACTCTTCTATACTGTGTAATTCTAAATGCAAAGAAATTCTCCCAGCATCATGGCCAATATTCATCCTTCCACTTAACTGATCGATTCAGTGCTGCTGACTACAATTCCAAAATATAAGTAATTGGTTATAAGTCTTTCTCTATCCCCATCTCTCTCTTTCTCTTTCAGTGTTTCAATCTCTCTCTCTCTCTCCCCCTTTCTCTTTGTGTGTGTCTCTCTCTCCTGTCTTTCCCCGTGTCTCTCTCTTTCTCTCTGTGTCTCTCTCTCTATATCTTTCTGTCTGTCTCTCTCTCTCTCTCTGTGTTTCTATCTCTCTTTCTCTCTCCCTATTCTCTCTCTCTCTCCCTCTGTTTCTGTCTCTCTCTCTCTCTCTCTCTCTCTCTGTGTTGCTTTAACTGGTGTGTTCAGTCCTTTCCAGGTTGTAGTGCAGTCTGTGCAGCTGGTGCCCAGGTGTAACTCCCTCCGCTGTGCTGTTTACACACACACACACACACACACACACACACACACTGAGATTACGATGGCCTCTGTGTGTCGGGCCTTCAGGTTTCCATGGCAGCCTTTTACATCAGCTGGCCTTGGGCAGTGCCTATTGGGTGACAGCGGCAGTGAGTTGCAGAAGCCGAGGTGTAAATGGTTCAGGAACCGAGGCCGGCGAACTGGGAGAGAAATGCTGTGAGTCACCTCGGCTGCTGGGTGCACTGGAGAGGAATACCCAGGGTGGAGGGCAGGAGGGGGACACAGTACCAAACATGCAGCATCGTGACATTGGTCTGGTTTTGTTTACAAATGTTGTTCTTGGCTCTGCTTGCTGAGGCCTTGAGAGTCAGGAGCAAGTATTTCAGCAGTGTTGTTTGAGGAGGAGAGCAAAGGTCAGACTGCCTGAGGACGATTAGTGAACCGGTTTAGTGCATTGGGTCTACTCAGCCCCTGTCCTCCACCATTCACTAAGACCATGGTTGGTCTCATCATTGAAAATTCCTGATAACCTTGCATCCATTTGCTCGTTAAGAGTCTACCCCTGCTTTAAAAAGATTCAAAACTGCCTCCACTGCTTCTTGAGGAAGAGAGTTTCAAAGATTTGTAATCCCCTCCTAAATGAAATTCTCCCTGTCCTAATTGGGCAAACTGCTGATTTTTAAATAATGATGGCTCATTGTTACCTCATTCCAATCAGAAGATGACCCACGCCAATATACTGCCCTTGAAATGTAAACTATGCAATGTCTGTCTTAATTTGTGAATATTCATTATTGCAAGTTTAGGTTTTGTGTTTTCTGAACTAGTAACTGGTAAGTTTTCTATGTGCTGAATGTGGAAATGTTTCTGCAGCCATGGTGATTTCTTGTAAATCGACTTTTGAGACCTGGCTTTAGGGTTTCTATGTGTTACTAATGGACTTGTAATTATTCTTGATTGTTTTGTGGTTTGGTAAGATAAGTAATAGGGTCTCAAGGTTTGTTAGTCTTCAGAAATGTCTTTCTAACCCTAAGGTACACTGCAAAGCTTAGACAGGGTGACTTTTGCACTAGAATTTTTACTTTAAGGTTTGGGCATTCTTTGAATTAGGACAGGTGTACAGAGCAGTGCTCCTGAGAAGGGAAAACTATTGAAAGACTAGATATTCTTGTATTGACAAGTTACTGTTAGTCCAAGACCAGAATTGTTGGGTTAAAACGCTGAAAAGGTTACTTAAAGCAGATCACATTTAAGCAGATGTATAATAGCTCCAGTGAGAAGCTATCTACAGTTCTAGACTAAAAGTTGAAGTCACAGGTGACTTAAATCTCAATAAGGTAACAGATGTAACAATTCTGATGTGAGTATTGTATGAGTGGTGTTTCAGTGTACTGTACCAGGGGTGTATTTTGGGTACAGTACAAAAGCTGTTTTGTTTTAATTTATGACAGAGCACTTTGAGATTAATGAAATTATACTTTTCTGCTGCAATCAAAATCTTTGCATCTGTATTATAATTAGATGGTTTGGTTTATTGTTCTTCACCTTCGTTTCTCTTGTTCATAAACTTCTGTTTTATTGTTAACAATATCTGCAGCATTACATGTTTAAGCTTCAGTGAGAGACCCACTTTGTTAAAACCAAAACAAATGAATATATGATCTATCAAGCCAGGTTCCTGCCTTGGATCTGACTTGTCCAGAACTAACATTAGCTGGGATCCATCATGAGCTTTTATTATCTGTAATAACCTTTGGATGTAGCAGGTTTGAGGTGTGATGCTACCCATCTGCCCTCTCTGGTGGGTGTAGAAGATGCCATTATTTCTCCCTCAGTTTCTCACTTCTAGACAGAGGTGCATGTCATGCACACACTGGCCTGCTGTGTTTCCCTGTGTGATAACTCTGACTGCACTTTGTAAGAGCCACACTGGACAGAAAACACTTTGACTCTGGCTCACAGCCTCAACACATCCCATTGAGTCAAACAGCACAGAAACCGACCCTTTGGTCCATCCAGTCCATGCCGTCCCATTTTCCCAGACTAACCAAGTCCCACCTGCCTGTGCTTGGCCCATATCCCTCCGAACCTTTCTTAGTCGTGAACTTATCCAAGCATCTGCTACCTACATTCATCACTTCCTCCGGAAGCTCATTCCTCACACGAACTGCTCTCTGCAAAAGAAAAAATATGCTGCAAGTCCTGAAATCCCCCACCCTGGGAACAAGACACCCGCCATTAACTCCATCTATACCCCTCATGATTTTATAAACTCCTGTAATGTTGCCTCTCAATCTCTTACACTGCAGTGAGAAAAAAGGTTCCAACCTCTCCTTAATACTCTAATGCTGCAGTGTTGGTATCGCTCTTCTGAGTCCTCTCCAGCTTGATAGTATCCTTCTTATAACAGGGTGACCAGAACTGGGTACAGTGGCTGTTTAAATGCAAGAGCTGTCTTCTGTGGTAATCCTTTTGGGCGTTATTACCAGATCGGTTCAACTTAATTTATTGCCGTGGAGTTTGAGATCCCAACCTGTGGGACATGGGCCAAGTTTCCAAACAGCCTGCCCTGACAGGAGGGAAGAAAGCACTGGGTTCTCCCAGTAGCTTTTCCGAAGCTTGGGCTCGGGTCAAACAATTCGGCATTATCGAGGTGACCCGAGAGAGCCTGCTGTTGACCCCGGCAGCATCTTTCTCGTGTGGACTGATATCAAGGCGATGAGGTGGGGATGGAAGGAGCATGTTGAAATGTAATTGTGGGTCAGCCTGTGATTTGGTGAGGCCAAGACAGCAGTTTTTGTTTCGAAGAGTCCCAAGCTTGGAAGAGGAAAAAGGCAGTGGGAGGTGAGAGTCCGGGTTTATGAGGAGACGCGGGCGTTTTTAGAGTTTGATGGAATTCAAAACATAAACACATCAGCCAAGGTCGTCTTGAATGCCAGAATAGTCTTCAAGAGCTGACTGTTCACCTTGGCTCAAATGTTTGTATGTAATCACGTACATTTGCATAGCACCTTTGCTGCACTTAAAAATATCATGTGTTTCACAAGGGTATTCAGATGAACTTTGACACTGAGCCATTCATTGGGGCAGATGGCTGTAGAGGCAGATTTTAAGCAGTGATTTTGATGAGAGAGAGACAGACAGACAGAGAGGCTAAAGTGGAATTGTCAGCGTTAGGTTCTCAGCAGCTGGATGCACAGGCAGCCACTGGTCGAACACGAGATTCAGAGACGCTCAAGAGATTAGGATTAGAAGAGCATGGCTCTCTCCGGGTTGTAGGGCTGGGGGACAATTCACAGAGAAAGGGCAAAGGGAACACCAGGGTGGCAATTTAAAAATTGAGCTGTTGCTGTTCTGAGAACCATTTATGTCTGAGAGCAGAGAGGTGTTGTGTGACCACAGCTGGCTGCCAGTTAGAATGTGCTTCTGGCTTCAATGTTTACATTTCCATCCTTATAATTCACTCATTTCCTGACAATCCGAGATGAAAGAGGGTGCCCTGGAATGATGTCACTGCCTGTCACGACACAAATGTTATTGTGAGTGATGGGTGTAATAGGGAAGTCAAAATCCACCATTACAGCAGGGAACTGACAGTGTGAATAATTGCTGCAAATTGATTGTTCCAATCTGTTGGGATAACATTTCTATTAAGACACCCTGCTCCACAACTAACCAGAGCACAGAGTCTACTCATTCACATCCTGCTGTCAGATGGAATTACAGAAGTTTCAGCTGCTCTAAAGCATCAGGAAAATGATTCTTACACACTCACGCGTGCATCCAGACTATCACCAACACGTACTGTCTCACACCCTCCAGCATGTACACTCTCTGTCTCTTTATGTTCCCCACACACCTATTCTCTCTGTCCCTGTCTCACACATGTACACAATGAACTCTCACCCACTCTGTTTCACCCCTGTAGGTAAGCAGACAGACAGACACACGCACATACACACACATATACACACAGTGTTTCTCATAGACACTCAATCTCTTTCTCACTGGCACCACTCTCTTGCACATACTCCGCCTCTGACTGTCTCTCTCACATACATGCACATACACTCTGTCTCTTTTTCTCATACACACTCTCACTCGCACACAATCTCTGTCTCTTATACGCACATGCACATATATTATCTCTGTCTTTCATACACTCACTGTATGAATTTCAGATTTATGTAAGGTCACCTTTAATGGGACGATGTGGAGGTGCTGGTGTTGTACAGGGCTGGACAAAATCAGTTAAAACCTGGTGTCATGTGACTTCCGACTTAATGAGATGAGGCAGAGACTGTCCAACAGTAAACTGGGAAAATCGGTAAATGGGTAAAATAACTGAAGAGCAGTGGAGCATGTTTAAAGGAACATCTAACGCAATACAGAATCAAGTTACTTCACAGAGGGGAAAATGCCCCACTCCACAGAAACCACAGCCAAGGAGAGTGAAAGAGATAAGAGACAGCATTAAACTCACCAACAAGGCTTATTAAAATGCAAAGGACAACACAGATCCTACTGAATGGGAGAGATGAAAGACCAGAAAAGGACCACAAAGCAGCTTATAAGAGCTACTAAAAACAATGATTAGAGGAAACTTGCCAGGGATGTCAAATCATTAAGAAGAAATTTCCAGTTACATAAAAGGAATGCGAGTGGTCAGGAGCAATGTTGACCCATTAAAGACTGCAAATGGCAATATTATCAGTAACTATGGGGAAATGGTAGACATAATGAATAATTCCTTTGCCTCAGTATTTATAGTTGAAAGGATAGCTATCCAGAAGTCCTGAGGAAGTTGATAGGGAGTCAGGAACAGGGACTGAATAAAATTCATGTGAGTAAAATATTGCTAATTAGGAAATTAAGGGAATTAAAGACAAATCCCTGGGACCTGACAGTTTCCACTCAAGGTGTTAATGGAAATAAGGCAATACATTGTAGATGCTCAAACTAGAATTGTTCAGAGTTCCCTCAATGCAGGAGTCACCCCCCTGGATTGGAAAATTGCAAGTCACTCTGCTTTTTAAGAAGGGTGAGAGAGGAAAACCAGGGAGTTCCAGAGCAGTTAGCCTAACATCTGTGATGGGGAAATTGTTGGAATCTAAACTCAATGATGGAGGTAACTGAAACAGCTCAAAAATGTTTAGTTTATCGGGAGAGCCAGAATGGATTGATGATAAGTAGGTCATTGAGTTTTTAAAAGAGTTGGCTAAGGTGATTGATCGGGAATTATCCATGGAAGTTGTTTGTATGGACTTCCAGAGGGCATCTGATCCAGCCCCGTATAAGAGACTGCTAACTAAGGTAGAAGCCTCCGGTATTAATGACACATTGCTAACATGGCTGAGAAATGTTGAGAAGCTGGCAACAGAAAGCAGAGATAATGGGTAGGTACTGAAATTAGCAGGATTTGAGCAGTGGTGTCCCACAAGGATCTGTGTTAGGAACTCAGTTATTCAAATTACTTATTTACAGCTTAGATAATGGCATAGCAAGGCATTTATCCAAATCGGCCGATAATTCAAAGTGAGGTGGCATTGTAGACAATGTAGATGATAGCATAAAATAACACAGGGATATTGATAGACTCAGGGAATGAGCAAAACTGTGGCAGATGAAGTTCAATGTAAGCAAGTGTGGGGTTATCCATTTTGGATGGATTCGGGTAATTTCTAGATGGTTATGAAGTTAAATATAGTGAATGACCAAAGAGACTTGGGCGTTCAGGTGCGTAGATCTTTAAAATGTCACAAACAGTTGCAGAAAATAATCAAAAAAGTCTTCAAGGTGTTAACAGGAAAAGACAGAGTAGATAACAATAAACTATTTCCACTGATTGGAAATTGTAGAATGGTCTGGGAATTAGGGCCGTACCGTTCAGGAGGGATGTTCAGAAACACTTGCACACACAAAAGGTGGTAGATGTTTGGATCTCTCGTTCACAAGCAGAAGTTGATGCTGGTTCAGTTGTTAATTTTAAATCTGGGATGGGTGAAGTTTTGTTTAACGAAGGTTTTAAGGGCCAAAGGCAGGTATTTGGCATTAGGGCACAGATTAGCCTTGACCCAAAGATGTACAGGTCAGGTGAATTGGCCGTGCTAAATTGCCCGTAGTGTTAGATGCATTAGTCAGTGGTAGGGTAGGGGAGTGGATTTGGGTGGGTTACTCTTCAGAGGGTCGGTGTGGACTTGTTGGGCTGAAGGGCCTGTTTCCACACTGTAGGGAATCTAATCTTATTGAGTGATGGAACAGGCCCGAGTGGCTGACTGGCCTATTCATGTCCGTATGTTTCATAGACACTCTCTCACACACTCTCTGTCTCTCACTCTCATAAACTCTTTCTCTCACACACTCCCATTCTGATTCTCACATTATCCCACGTGTAGGCTGTCTCTCTATTTCTCTCTCTCTCATCCGCTCTGTCTCCCATTTACTCTCCCATTCTGGTTCACAAACACGCACAGTTTCTCACTGTCATACTTTCTCTCACGCACATACTTCCTCTCACTCTTGTGTATGTTCTTGTAGAGTATGGTTTGTCACTCTCTCCCTGATCGCCCGGAGGAGCACACCACTTATTTAGCTGCCATTCCTACCTTCTAGTAACTACTGGATTGAAAGAAAAAGAGAGACCTCACTTTACTGCACCTAAACACTGTCCTCCTTCCTCAGAAAAGCCCTAGACTCACCAAAGCCCACACTTTGATCCCAATGGTGTCACTTTGACTTCCCAACCCCTCTCCAAAATGGCTGCCTCCAAAATGATTTACTGGTGTCCACTTGAGAATGGCAACACAGAAATGAATCACAATTGCATCCAAAAGCCTCTCCATAAACTTCACATTTTGGGGTGAGTGCCAAGTTATAATCGATGATTATGACTGGCACAAATGTTACTTCACCACCAGACCACAGCTTTGGTTATTCCAACGCTCTCCTGCCCAACCTCCAATACATGAGCTCCCTCAAACCTCTGCTGCCAGTATTCCAACCCACACCGAATCCTATTTCGCTGGTGGCTGTCTACCTACATTGGCTCTTGGGCTACCAACATATCTCAATGCAGAACTTCAGCTTCTTCAATTTTCTGACCCTTCCCTATATCTGTAACCTCTTCCAACCCTACAACGTCTGAGGTGGCTGCACATCTCTGGTTCTGGCCAATATGATTGGCTGTGCCAGCACCTTTAACTGCTCTGAAATTCCTCCCCGTAATCTCTCCATCTCTCGTACTGTGGCCCCTGTTTGATGATACTCTTTAGAACCTCATTGATCAAGCTCTCAAATCACTGCCCGTTTTCGTGGCCCGACTCTGCGCCTGTGAAATGACTTTGGAGATTTTGATACGTCACTGTCGATATAATTGCAAGTTGTTGTGAAAGTTGTCCCTGGGAATTGGTGTGTTTCCCAGGAATCTAAAGCAATGATGTCCCATTGCTTCAGTTTGTGGGGAATTCAGAGAGAACAGTTTGTCCTTCCATTGGCATTAACATGGAGTAAAATTTACTCATAAACAGAGAACAAATGCTTAAAAATAAACCACCCACTGGGTACCGGTCCCTCTTGCCCTTGCTTCTAATTGTAATTGCCCTTCATCCAGAATGGTTGCCTATCCAAGGGGTTTTGTGTTGGAGGATAACAGGCTAATACCTCTTATAGTTGGAGGTGAGAAAGGGAAAACTGAAGTGACGCACTGATGTTTATGAACCCATCTGCTAAACACCGCAAAGATTTTGTTTGTGTGTGAATATTGGGAGCTGGAGGCTGAAACATTCCTGAAGAAGGGCTCATGCCCAAAATGTCGATTCTCCTCGTCCTTGGATGCTGCCTGACCTGCTGCGCTTTTCCAGCAGCACTTTTTCAGCTGGAGGCTAGCGGTAAGCATCAATCAGAAAGGCATCTCTTGCTGCTGTTAGGACAGTGACTCCGTGGTTAGCACTGCTGCCCCACAGCGCCAGGGACCCGGGTTCGGTTCCAGCCTCAGGCAACTGTCTGCGGGGAGTTTGCAAATTCTCCCCGTGTCTGTGTGGGTTTCCTCCCATAGTCCAAAGATGTGCAGGTTATGTGAACTGGCCAGGTTAAATTGCCCATAGTGTTCAGGGCTGTGTCAGGTAGGTGATTGAGTCAGGGGAAATGTAGAGTAATAGGGAAGAGGAATGGGTCTGGCTGGGATACCCTTTGGAGGGTTGGACTTGTTGGGCTGAATGGCCTGTTTCCACACTGTGTAGGGAATCTATGATTTTATAATGAGGACCACGATGAGTTATTTCAGAATAGGAGGCCAATACTTGAACTCCAAAAGATGTCAATTGAGACCATGATTCAATGAATCCATAGTTAGAATGTGACACAGGCATGCTGTGGGGAAATAGTTGGGAGTAGGTTGTGTTGCAAATGTGTGAGTTTTCTTTCAGAAAGCAGTATTTTAACGCAGAGTCTACAAGTAATTTCAGGCATGAGATATGGTAAAGATGGAATGCTTGAGAAGAGCAGGTGATACAGGACCTGCAGAGGCATCCAAGCCCTAATAACTGCTCTGTCCGCACGGTTTCTTTAAGAGTCAGCATTGGTGACTTGGCAATGCAGCAGCCCAGGAAGTAGCAGGAACATGAAAACTTTCAGAAACAGCGGTATACTGTGCTATCCGCCTGGAGAATTGAAATGATTTAAAGGTGCGGAGGACAGGTACCTTTGGAAGAGAAAGTGAGGTCTGCAGATGCTGGTGACCAGAGCTTATGCCCGAAACGTTGAATTTCCTGTTTCTTGGATGCTGCCTGACCTGCGCTTTAACCAGCAACACGTTTTCAGGTACCTTTGGAATTCAAGTGCAGCCTTTCCGCAGTGTACCCTCTTTATACAGAAACAGGAATTCACATCCTTACTGAGTCACTGCTTTGATTTCGGTTCAGTGGACTGATGGGAATTGCACCCCATCTTTCCAGACCATTATTGGCACTGCCAGCTTCATGTGGTTGTGCATCTTCATGGGTCACATGTGTACACACCTTACACCTGAACTAAAAACTGCCTCTCGACATAAATACCTGAAAAGGGCAGTCTCCACAGAGAGATTCTAAATTGTGGTCCCCTTCTGCGACAATATTAGTGTGTGTTTCTGGTTCAGGTACCTTTGGTGGGTAGAAGCCCAACTTTCTGTCCCCGACGCTTCTAACTGTGAGGAACGATTTATTAAAATTGTGAAGTATTTTAACCTCCAATGTTCTGATTCTGGCTGGATGACTCAGATGTCTCTGAATATGTAACACAGAAGGGAGCCATCTGAACAGAGCCAAGTGTCTTTGTGAATGACTAAAAATAGTGGGTGTACAGTGATTGAGAAAGCAGTTCAAACTTTTCAGTTTCTAATTATTCAATTGTCGATTTTCAATTGGCCAGCCCCACGGTAACCCTAGCAACATGGTAACCTGGTTGGCTACCTTTGTACATGGTAACGATGGTACCTGATAATAGCGAGGTTTGAGAAGATTTGTAGCTCTGGTTGAGATTCTGGCTCGAGGTCTGCTTGCCGAGGGAACCCAAACATATAAAGAGAAAGCGGGCTCTACCACCAATGCTTCATCCAGAGGCTCACTGAAGATGTTACTTAGTATGGTAACAAAATGTCTGAAAATGAACCTTCCAGCTCAGAGAGCAAACCTACGTCCAGATACATGATCATTTTGTACACAGTAAGTCCTACGCACTATAGATGGTAACTCCAGTTGCACAGTAACCCCGCTGCACATTGTATATAGTAATTTACAGTAAGTGTTGCATGGGACGAGCCTGTGTGCAGTATCCCACTTAAACCTAGGGTCTGACTTTCTGATCTCTCTCATTTCACCGGAGGTTGCCATCTCTGGTTGGGTGTAACCAAGCTCAGCCTTTTCCCAATATTTTGTAACCGGAAAAGCAAAAATAGAGTGTGCAAGGAAACTCTCTTTTAGAAATAGTGTCATAGAGATGTACAGCATGGAATCAGACCCTTCGGTCCAACCCGTCCATGCCGACCAGATATCCCAACCCAATCTAGTCCCACCTGCCAGCACCCGGCCCATATCCCTCTTAAACCCTTCCTATTCATATACCCATCCAAATGCCACTTAAATGTTGCAACTGTACCAGAGCAGCAAAGGCAGTAACTGTGCAGGTTCACTGCTGTGTCAGTTTCTTTCTGCCTCTGTTTCTTTTTGTCCCAAGATTTTCGAAAAGGTTTCAGTGTGTGGATGTCCCTGAAGAATCGGTATCATCGTTGTGGTGTGTTGCTGCAGTACCGCAGGCTGGGAATGGGAATGCATTCATCTTCAGAGCTCTGCCTTGCATTCGTTGCACACCGAGATTCGTTTTCGAAGCGAGTCACTGCTTGATGAAGCTGTTACTTGAGACTTGCGAATACAGTCTCCCCCCACCCCACTCCGAGACAGCTGGATCGCACTGGCTAATGGCAGTAACGTAATCTGTGGGTTTTGGATAATGTATGTTAACCTCTGGAGGATTGCTGCTGTAGGTTGTGTGTTACCAGAGCCCCTGAAATGTGCGCTGCAGCTTTGTAGTTCCCCTCTACCTGCCTGGTCAAGTGGTGTCTGTTTTCAAGGCTATTTTGACCTCCGGAAGTCTAACCTAATGGTCTGTTTTGTTCATGCGCTCACAGCTGTATTACTAACATGGAGTTTGCCATGTATCCGTTTGTCCTTTGTCTGGAAGAAAGAATTTGCATTTACCTCGAGTCCTTCCTGACTTTGAGACTGGTACCTATTGAAAGGCCTGAGATCGTATTCCTATTGATTGTCATTTTACAATTTCCTGTGCCACTGACAGGGTCTCATCACTTAAAGGTAGCAGGAATTTGCATTGCTGTAGCTCCTTTCACAACCTTGAGATATCCCAAAACACTTTCCAGATATTTTTGAAGATGCCTTGCTGATGTCATATCAGAAAGGTGGCATCCAAATAGTACACAGCAAGATCCCACGAATGCCAATTAGTTGGTGATCAGATAATCTGCATTGTCTGACCGTTGAGGGCTAGTTATTGGCCTGGATGCCAGGAGGGAAATGGTGCAGTTCCTATTTAGTAGTGCCACAGGACATTTTACATCCACTTGAGCCAACAGATGGGGTCTTAGATGAACCTGTCACCTGATGAATGGCACCTCCAACAATGTGGCACTTTCATAGTACTTCACGGGTAGTGGTTATGAGCTCAATTCCTGTGGGCATCACTCACAGGTTCCTTTGTGGAGCCTCTGCTGTTAAATAGCCAACTGGTGCATGTCATCTAGATTCTAAGGTGAAGAGTGGTCCCTTGTACCAGAGACTGACACTCACCAGTGCCCTCAGTAAGACGCCTCAAACAGCTCTCGTGTGTTTTAACCAAGCTGCCATTTTCCAGGAAAAGGAAAATAGACCATTGTTGCCAATTTCTCTACTGGGTACCATTGCCTAGTGCCAGTCACTGTACTTGTTTAGGCATACCCTGTGTTACCTCTCTCTCTCAAGAGAAGCTTTTCTGGTGTTCCACTGCTGCCCTTGCAGTTTTTAACCTCAAAGTGTTGTCTCTGCGTGGGACTGTCTCCAAGGCGAATGAGCCATACCTGCCCGTTATGATATAGTGTGGTGATGCAGAAGTTAAGTTACGTGACCAGGAACCCGGAGGATGTGAGTTCATATCTGATTGGGGCGTGTTTAAGTTTTAAAATAAACTGATGGAGATAGATGCTTCACTATTTCACTGACTCCCCCCTTTCCTGACAGGTACCTGTTTTTACCTGCTCTGGTGTATATGTGATTCCTGTATTGCCAATATGGTGGGCCCTTACTGACCATCTGATATGGGCTTGGAGGCTCCTTCACTCAAACCAACCCATTGGCAAAAAAAGATGGCCAATGCAGGCGGCAAATGACTTTTATTTTAAAAGAAAACCTTTACAACAAACAGTTCTTTGAAAAATGCCTCTAGGATTGTTTGTCCTGAGTTGCTGGACATAAAATATGGGAGCATAATTTGGCCATTTGGCTCTTCAAGTCTGCTCAACCATTCAATCACGTGTTTCTGAACCCCATTCTCCTGCCTTCTCCCCATAACCCTACCCATGGTAACATCATCTCCACACCCACTCTCTCCAGACCTTTCAGTTTCCTGTAAGTTTCCATCAGACCCTTCCTCAACTCCATTGAGTACAGACCCAGAGTCCTCAACTGCTTCTCGTATGACAAGCCCTGCATTCCCAGGATCATTCTTGCAAACCTCCTCTGAACCCACTCCAACACCAGCACATCCTTCCCTAGATACAGGGCCCAAAACTGCTCACAATATTTCAAGTGCAGTCTGACCAGAATTTTAGAGAGCCTCAGGAGTACACCCCTGCTCTTGTATTCTAGCCCTCTTGACGTGAATGCTAACATTGCAGTTTCCTTCCTGACTGCCGACTGAACGTGCAGGTTAACGTTAAGAGAATCCTCAAGTGGGACTCCCCCAAGTTGCTTTGTGCTTCAGATTTCTGAAGCCTTTCCCCATTTAGAAAGTAGCCTATGCCTCTACTCTTCCTGCCTGGGTGCATAACCTCACACTTTCCCAAATTGTATTCCATCTGCCACATTCTCTCCCCCCCCGCGCCCCCCCCCCCCCCCCATTCTGAGCCTGTCAAGTCCTTCTGCGTCCTCCCCACTTCCTCAACACTATGTGCCCCTCCACCTATCTTTGTGCCATCTGCAAAACTTAGAATTTAGAATCCCTACAGTGTGGAAACAGGCCCTGCTGCCCAATAAGTCCACACTTAGCAAATCAGCATGGATTTAGTAAGGGGAGGTCGTGCCTGACAGACCTGTTAGAATTCTTTGAAGAGATAGCTAGTAGGTTGCTATCTACCATTGGATGCTATCTACCTAGCTTTCCAAAAGGCCTTTGATAAGGTGCCTCACGGGGAGGCTGCTGAGTAAGCTGAGGGCCCCTGGTGTTTGAGGTGAGCTACTGGCATGGACTGGGGATTGGCTGTCTGACAGAAGGCAAAGAGTTGGGATAAAAGGTTCGTTTTTGGAATGACAGCTAGTGACAAGCAATGTCCCACAGGGTTCAGTGTTGGGGCTGCAGCTGTTCACTTTATATATTAATGATCTGGATGGGGGGACTGGGGACATTCTGGCGAAGTTCGCCAATGATATGAAGTTAGGTGGACAGGCAGGTAGTACTGAGGAGGTGGGGAGGCTGCAGAGGGATTTATTCCTGAAGAAGGGCTTATGCCCGAAATGTCGATTCTCCTGCTCCTTGGATGCTGCCTGACCTGCTGCACTTTTCCAGCAACACATTTTCAGCTCTGATCTCCAGCATCTGCAGACCTCACTTTCTCCTGCAGAGGGCTTTAGACAGTTTAGGACAGTGGTCCAGGAAATGGCTGATGAAATTAAACGTGAGCAAATGCGAAGTCTTGCAGTTTGGAAAAAAGAACACAGGCCTGGACTATTTTTTAAGTGGTGAGAAAATTCATAAAGCCAAAGTACAAAGGGATGTGGGAGTGCTAGTCCAGGATTCTCTAAAGGTTGACTTGCAGTTTGAGTTCGTGGCTAAGAAAGCGAATGTAATGTTGTCATTTATCTCAAGAGGTTTGGAATATAAAAGCAGCGATGTGCTACTGAGACTTTATAAAGCTCTAGTTGGGCCCCATTTAGAATACTGTGTCCAATTCTGGACTGCACTCCTCAGGAGAGACATTCTGGCACTGGAGCGTGTCCAGCGGAGATTCACCCGGATGATCCCTGGAATGGTAGGACGAACATATGTTGAACAGCTGAGGATCCTGGGATTGTATTCATTAGAGTTTAGAAGGTTGAGGGGAGATCTAATTAAAACTTACAAGAAAGGGTGGATGCTGGGAAATTGTTTCCATTAGACAGGGATACTAGGACCTGTGGGCACAGCCTTAGAATTAGAGGGAGTCAATTTAGAATGGAAGTGAAGCGACATTTCTTCAGTCAGAGAGTGGTGGGCCTGTGGAATTCATTGCCATGGAGCACAGTGGAGGGTGGGACATTAAATGTCTTCAAGGCAGGGATTGATAAATTCTTGATCTCGCAAGGAATTAAGTGCTATGGGGAGAGTGCGGGGTAAGTGGTGTTGAAATGCCCATCAGCCATGATTGAATTGCAGAGTGGACTTGATGGGCCGAATGGCCTTACTTCCACTCCTATGTCTTATGGAACCCCCGAAGAGTAACCCACTCAGACCCACTCCATTATCCTATATTTACCCCTGACCAATGCACCTAACCCATACATCCCTGAACAATATGGCCAATTCACCTGACCTGCATATCTTTGGATTGCGGGAGGAAACCAGAGCACCTGGAGGAAACCCACGCAGACACGGGGAGAATGTGCAAATTCCACACAGACAGTTGCCCGTGTTTGGTATCGAATCCGGGTGCCTGGCGCTGTGAGGCAGCAGTGCTAAACACTGAGTCACTGTGCCACCCCTATGAACACTGACCCCTGCGGAGCACCACTAGTTACTGGCTGCCATCCTGAGAAAGACCCCCTTCTCCTCCACTCTCTGCCTTCTACCAGTCAGCCAATCTCCCTGTCTGCGCCCCTAACATTATGGGTGCTTATTTCGCCGCCCTGTTTAAATTATTATAATAGTTAAGTGCTCCAGGGCAGCCCGATTGGATCAGCAACCCCCTATCCCAGAGAATTGCTGGAGCAACATGCAATCAGATGTTTTGGTTGTGGTGGTGGGTTTGGGATGGGCGGGGTTGTATTGCAACTGAAATACAAAACCTTTCCCCACTTCTTGAAATGTGAGTGTTCCCCCAAGAAGCAGTCGGTTGAGAGACGGGAAGAGGGGGAGGAAGGAAAGAAAACTGACCATGGCTCGATGTGGAAGATGACTTATTGCCCCCACCCCACCCTCTCCTTCCAATAAGACCCTGCAGGGAACCTGTTTGTTGAGCTGGTGTAGTGGGTTGCAAGTGTTGCCATGGTTTCCGAGGGCTGTGAGTCGGTCTGTGTGCAGTCAGTCAGAGAGCCAGTCACTGATGGCTGTGTTTGGATGTGACTGGGGAGGCTGGGCTTAATCACAAGGGGCTGTTAGCTCAGGGAGAGGGACTGAGCGCAGGGCTGCAGGAGAGGGACTGAGCGCAGGGCTGCAGGCGACGTGAGGAATGTGGTGTCCCCTCCTTCTCCCCTGGACTCTTTCGCTTCTTGTTGAGCAGTGTTTGCAGCCAGCCTGTTTGGAGAGTCAGTGAGGGAGCCTTGTCCTTGTTTCATTGTTCCAGTCTGAGGGACCGAGCGAGCGGGCTGGATGTGCGAGGTGCCTGCAAGTTTCACAGCTGGCTCCGTGCTGTCCCTCCAGCCCCGGACTGCGAGGGCAAGGTGAGCTGTTTGGTATTTGTTCTTTCTGGTCAGTTTGTTAGCCCTCCCACCCCCGATGCCTGTCCAGTTCGGTAAGGAGATTGGGGGGTGGGGGGAGGTGTTTGTCTAGGTTACTGTCTTTGTGTCTTCCACTGCTCTGGTATTCCCTGAACCTTCCCCCACCCTCCCTTTGACTGAATGGCTATTGCCACAGAGGGGCCCATGGTTATACGGGTGTGCTGGAAGTATAGTTCTGTCCTCTCCCTCCCTCCATCCCTCCCCGTTGATGCTCAGGAGTGCTATGGGGAGGAGAATACCATAACCGGATTGTGGATAGAGCCATGCACACCCCTCCCTCCCTCTTTCCAAAGCTGGCGGAAGGCTTGCATTCATATAGCAGCCCTGGGGGAAGACTTGCATTTATGTAGCGCCCTAGGGGAAAACTTGCATTTATGTAGCGCCCCTTTTGTGATCTCAGGGCACCGCCAGCAAGCAGTCAAGCACACGTTTTGAGCGACGGCTGATGCTGCCAGTTGAACTGAGCATGGCAGCACAGCACGCTCCCGGAGTCCATCGCCGAGTGGACCGTTTCCTTGTCGAGGAGTAAATGTGGGTGAGGATTTCAGGCCTGTCTGCACCACCAGCAGTGCTGTGGGGTCTTTGACGTCCACCTGAGAGGGCCGGAATGGAGCAACGTGTCTTCAGAAGGAAGGCTCCTGTGACCCAGCAAGACCCCTCAGGTTCTGAGAATGGAGGGGTTTAAACTGAGAATATGTTGCTTTGTGCAAGAGTTCCCTTTGTTTGTAGCAGTGTGTCATACCTGTAGCTGAGTGACGCTTGCCATATCCTTATGCTGTTAGCTGCTCACTGAGGTCCTAGTGTTGTTCGGAGTTGCTGAGCATTGATAGTGTGCTTTGGATTCCGCTTTCCACAGGAACATCCACCAAATGCCACCTACACCGCAATGCCCCCCCCCGCCAGCGAAGGTTTCACATGGATGCTCCAGGAGATGATATTCCCTGTCTTGCTGTATCCTCGTGTTGGCTGTGTTATAACGCTGTGGGACTTGCAATTGAGTGTAACGTGGACACATTGTTATTGCACGTGTGGTTTGTGGTATTTGTGGGAAAGTTGCTGTCCCCATTCCCATTTCTTATAGACTGGGCCAAGGAGGCTATTTGCTTTCCAGTGATAAAGTACTAGTGAGACTTAATAGGAAGAAGCCCTTATCTTCCCACAGTGCAGTTCATAGTATGATCGCAGTCAGGTAGCTGTGACATGAAGCTGTGCATTGTGACCACGCCTGTGAGGAGAGTTGTGGCTGTAGATCTGCACCATATGAAATCCGTAGAAACTCTCCCTTTTCTCCACTCCAAACTGGAGTGTCGATATCGGGCAAATGGGAGCTCCACGTAAACCCTTTCTGAACCTTCGACGAAACGGATCAATGGAACTTGCACTGTCACTGTTTAAGAAGGGTGGTAAGGACAAGCCAGGGAACTATAGACCAGTGAGCTGGACATCGGTGTTGGACAAGTTGTTGGAGGGAATCCTGAGGGACAGGATGTACATGTCTTTGCCTTTCCAAATACTGATTAGGGATAGTCAATGTGGCTTTGTGCGTGGGAAATCGTGTCTCACAAACTTGATTGAGTTTTTCGAAGAAGTAACAAAGAGGATTGATGAGGGCAGAGCTATAGATGTGATCTATATGGACTTCAGTAAGGTGTTCGACAAGGTTCCCCATGGAGACTGATTAGCAAGGTTAGATCTCATGGAATACAGGGAGAACTAGCCATTTGGATACAGAACTAGCTCAAAGGTGGTGGTGGAGAATTGTTTTTCAGATTGGAGGCCTGTGCCCAGTGGTGTGCCACAAGGATTGGTCCACTACTTTTCGTCACTTATATAAATGATTTGGATGTGAGCATAAGAGGTATAGTTAGTAAGTTTGCAGATGACATCAAAATTGGAGGTGCAGTGGACAGCAAAGAAGGTTACCTCAGATTACAACGGGATCTTGATCAGATGGGCCAATGGTCTGAGGACTGGCAGATGTCGTTTACTTTAGATAAATGCAAGATGCTGCATTTTGGGAAAGCAAATCTGAGCAGGACTTATATACTTAATAGTAAGGTCCTATAGGGAGTGTTGCTGAACAATGAGAGCTTGGAGTGCAGGTTCATAGCTCCTTGAAAATGGAGTCGCAGGTAGATAGGATAGTGATGAAGACGTTTGGTATGGTTTCCTTTATTAGAGTATTGGGTACAGGAGTTGGGAGGTCATGTTATGGCTGTACAAGACATTGGTGAGGCCACTGTTGGAATATTGTGTGCAATTCTGGTCTCCTTCCTATCAGAAGGATGTTACGAAACTTGAAAGGGTTCAGAAAAGATTTACAAGGATGTTGCCAGGGTTGGAGGATTTGAGCTGTAGGGAGAGGTTGAATAGGCTGGGGCCGTTTTCCCTAGAGCTTCAGAGGCTGAGGGGTGACCTTATAGAGGTTTATAAAATTATGAGCATGGATAGGGTAAATAGACAAGGTCTCTTCCCTCTAGTCCAGAACTAGAGGGCATAGGTTTAGGGTGAGGGGGGAAAAAAATAAAAGAGACCTAAGGGGCAACTTTTCCACACAGAGGGTGGTACGTGTATGGAATGAGCTGCCAGAGGGAGTGGTGAAGGCTGGTACAATTGCAACATTTAAAAGGCATTTGGATGGGTATATGAATAGGAAGGGTTTGGAGGGATATGGGCTGGGTGCTAGCAGGTGAGACTAGATTGGGTTGGGATATCTGGTTGGCATGGACGGGTTGGACTGAAGGGTCTGTTTCCGTGCTGTACATCTCTATGACACTCTTTCTCTAATAAAAGAAAGAATTTGCATTCAGATGGTGTGAAATCATGATGTAGTTTTGACAATCCATTTGTACACAGCAAGTGTCCAATAACAGCAGTGAGTTCATGGTCAGTTACCTTGCCCTCAGGTGCTGGTTGAAGGATGTCTAATGTTTCTGGGCGTACGGCAAAATTGTCCAACTTGATCTTGAGCAGTGCCAAGTGGGAGAGCAGCTGCGGCTGAGAGATTTGAGGGGAGGGCTGGAGGTTTCTTCTGGGAATATTATGCTGAAGAAGTTCAAGAGATGGACATGTTTTGCTAACGCGATTATTAGTTTGTGTTTTCTTCACCTCATTGGAAGGTAGCTATGAGCAAGATAATGGACCTCACTCAAATGCATTGGAGCCCAGTACATTGCCATGGTAACACCCTGACTTAGGTGAACCTTTCTAAGGATTAAAGGCATTGAAATAGAGATTGCCTTTGGTCTCCCTTTATTAAACAGGGAACTTCCATAAGTGTTCAAAGTTTGTGCGAAGATTTGTAGCTCGGGTGCTCGTTGTCGTGGTTCTGTTCGCCGAGCTGGAAGTTTTTGTTGCAAACGTTTCGTCCCCTGGCTAGGCGACGTCATCAGTGCTTTGGAGCCTCCTGCGAAGTGCTTCTTTGATGTTTCTTCCGGTATTTATAGTGGTCTGTCCTTGCCGCTTCCGGTTGTCAGTTTCAGCTGTCCGCTCTCGTGGTTGGTATATTGGGTCCAGGTTGATGTGTTTGTTGATGGAGTTTGTGGATGAATGCCATGCCTCTAGGAATTCCCTGGCTGTTTTCTGTCTGGCTTGCCCTATGATAGTAGTGTTGTCCCAGTCGAATTCATGTTGCTTGTTGTCTGCGTGTGTGGCTACTAGGGATAGCTGGTCGTGTCGTTTCGTGGCTAGTTGATGTTCATGTATGCGGATTGTTAGCTGTCTTCCTGTTTGTCCTATATAGTGTTTTGTGCAGTCCTTGCATGGTATTTTGTATACTACATTAGTTTTGCTCATGTTTTGTATCGGGTCCTTCGTTCTAGTAAGTTGTTGTCTGAGCGTGGCTGTTGGTTTATGTGCCGTTATGAGTCCTAAGGGTCGCAGTAGTCTGGCTGTCAGTTCTGAAATGCTCCTGATGTATGGTAGTGTGGCAAGTCCTTTTGGTTGTGGCATGTCCTCGTTCCGTGGTCTTTCTCTTAGGCATCTGTTGATGAAGTTGCGCGGGTATCCGTTTTTGGCGAATACCTTGTATAGGTGTTCCTCTTCTTCTTTTCGCAGTTCTGGTGTACTGCAGTGTGTTGTGGCCCTTTTGAATAGTGTCCTGATGCAACTTCGTTTGTGTGTGTTGGGGTGGTTACTTTCATAGTTTAGGACTTGGTCTGTGTGTGTTGCTTTCCTGTATACCCTTGTGGTGAATTCTCCATTCGGTGTTCTCTGTACTATCACGTCTAGGAATGGGAGTTGGCTGTCCTTTTCTTCTCTCGTGAATCGGATTCCTGTGAGTGTGGCGTTGATGATCCGGTGTGTTTTTTCTATTTCCGTGTTTTTGATGATGACAATCACATAACCTACACCAAGGAGAGGGAAGCACTGAAAGCACTAAGAAACGATAAGAACATAATCATACTACCAGCAGATAAAGACAGAATGACGGTCATCCTAGATAAATCAGATTACATCCAAAAAGCACAACAACTACTCGCAGATACCAACACCTACCAAATGAAGGAATTTGACCCCACACCACAACTCACCAATAGAATAAATAACATACTAAGGAATCTACAAAAAAACGGACAGATAACCAAAGCTGACCTACAAAGAATGAAACCAGAAAGCAACAACACCCCCAGATTCTACGGACTACCTAAAGTACACAAACCAGACATCCCACTCAGACCCATAGTATCACTACCAGGGACACCAGCATACAAACTGGCCAAAGAACTACAACAGAAACTGAAACACCTGGTCAGCGGATCCAAACACTCCATACAATCAACACAGGAATTCTTGGACGTCATCAGGAATACACACATAGACAAAGAAGAAACCATGATCTCATTCGACGTGACGGCACTGTTCACTTCGATTGACAAAACCCTAGCCAGAGAAACAATAGCCAACCTACTGGACATACAGAACAGAAAACAGGAGGCGGAACCTATCAACAAAGACGGCATACTTAAACTACTGGACTTGTGCCTCACTACACACTTTACATTCAATAACCAGACATACGAACAAATCAACGGAACACCCATGGGATCACCAATCTCGGGACTCATAGCAGAGGCAGTTATGCAAAGGTTAGAACAAACAGTCCTACCACAAATTCAACCCAAACTCTGGGTCAGATACGTCGATGACACGTTTGTAATCATCAAAAACACGGAAATAGAAAAAACACACCGGATCTTCAACGCCACACTCACAGGAATCCGATTCACGAGAGAAGAAGAAAAGGACAGCCAACTCCCATTCCTAGACGTGATAGTACAGAGAACACCGAATGGAGAGTTCACCACAAGGGTATACAGGAAAGCAACACACACAGACCAAGTCCTAAACTATGAAAGTAACCACCCCAACACACACAAACGAAGCTGCATCAGGACACTATTCAAAAGGGCCACAACACACTGCAGTACACCAGAACTACAAAAAGAAGAAGAGGAACACCTATACAAGGTATTCGCCAAAAACGGATACCCGCACAACTTCATCAACAGATGCCTAAGAGAAAGACCACGGAAAGAGGACATGCCACAACCAAAAGGACTAGCCACACTACTATACATCAGGAGCGTTTCAGAACTGACAGCCAGACTACTGTGACCCTTAGGACTCATTACGGCACATAAACCAACAGCCACGCTCAGACAACAACTTACTAGAACGAAGGTCCCGATACCCAACATGAGCAAAACTAATGTAGTGTACAAAATACCATGCAAGGACTGCACAAAACACTATATAGGACAAACAGGAAGACAGCTAACAATCCGCATACATGAACATCAACTAGCCACGAAACGACACGCCCAGCTATCCCTAGTAGCCACACACGCAGACAACAAGCAACATGAATTCGACTGGGAAAACACTACTATCATAGGGCAAGCCAGACAGAAAACAGCCAGGGAATTCCTAGAGGCATGGCATTCATCCACAAACTCCATCAACAAACACATCGACCTGGACCCAATATACCAACCACGAGAGCGGACAGCTGAAACTGACAACCGGAAGCGGCAAGGACAGACCACTATAAATACCGGAAGAAACATCAAAGAAGCGCTTCGCTGGAGGTTCCAAAGTACTGATGATGTCACCTAGCCAGGGGACGAAACGTTTGCAACAAAAACTTCCAGCTCGACGAACAGAACCACAACAGTGGGAACTTCCATTTTAAAGACAGATTTCCACATTGATGAGTGATATAGAGACAAATATTCATCTTCAGGGCCCAGCCTGAACTTTTCCACATTCAAAATGGCCAGAAGCACACTTTTAACTGCAACAATTTGCATTTATGTAGTGCCTTTAACTGAGAAAATTGTCCTTTGGCACTTCACAGAGGAGTGATGGGAAAATTCCAAACCCAAATCAATGAAGGAGATACTTGGAATGGCAGCAGCCATATGCTTAGCTGAAGAGATGGATTGCACAGTGGCTCAATGGTTAGCACCACTGCCTCACAGCGCCAGGGACCTGGGTTCGATTCCTGTGTATGTGGAGTTTGCACGTTCTCCCCGTGTCTGCGTGGGTTGCTCCCATAAACTATGAATGTGTGAAGGAAGCAGTTCTTCCAACAGTGCTCTGGAGATCTACATTTATCCGACAGAGTCGAGGCATCTTTGATTTAACACCTTGTTTAAAAATTTGACAATGCAGCACTCCCTTAGTTGCAGTGAGAGCCCGGTTTATGTACTGATGTCCCTGCCTTTCAGCTCTGAGAATCAGTGCTAACCAAAGCTGCTACGGCAGATATTCCGGTTTCCCTCTAAGTGCTCCAGTGGGATCGTTAGAAAGCCTCTTCACAACAGTAATCAAGTTCTGTGATTGTCAGGAAATGGATTCCATCACTTAACTTTGATTCCAAATCCCTTTGCCATTTATCAACAGCAATCAGCTGTATCTACCCATTGTCTTTAATGCACCCATAAGGCCATAAGGTGGAGAGGCAGTATTAAGGCATTTAGCTTGTTGAGTCTGCTGCACCATTCAGTGACATTGTGGGCTGATCTGATTATCTCCAACTCCACTTTCCTGCCTTTTCCCTATTCCCCTTAATTCCCCGACTGCTTAAAGCTCTGTCTATCTCAGCTTTGAACCCAACCTCGACAACCCCGTACAGTAGAGAGAAGAATTTTCTCCTTTAATCTGAGATGATGCCTTCTGGTCCTAGCCTCTTCCAGAAGGGAAAAACCACCCTTCTGCATGAAACCTGTCAAATCCCCTAAGAATCCTACATGTTTCAACAAGAGTTGCCTCAAATCCTTCTAAAAGCCAATGGCTGTAGGCCCAACCTACTCAACTGCGCCTCCACACCTGGTATCAGCCTTAGTGAACTTTCTTTCCATTGCCTTCGATGCC
Organism: Hemiscyllium ocellatum; assembly: GCF_020745735.1. NCBI lineage: Eukaryota > Metazoa > Chordata > Chondrichthyes > Orectolobiformes > Hemiscylliidae > Hemiscyllium > Hemiscyllium ocellatum. The sequence goes on from NC_083412.1 coordinate 23,999,931, forward strand.
AATATAGCTTCCCTTTGTTAAGGGGCCTAAAACTGTTCAGTTTAGATTAGATTACTTACAGTGTGGAAACAGGCCCTTCGGCCCAACAAGTCCACACCGACCCGCCAAAGCGTAACCCACCCATACCCCTACATTTACCCCTTACCTAACACTACGGGCAATTTAGCATGACCAATTCACCTGACACGCACATCTTTGGACTGTGGGAGGAAACCGGAGCACCCGGAGGAAACCCACGTGCAAACTCCACACAGTCAGTCGCCTGAGGCGGGAATTGAACCGGGTCTCTGACGCTGTGAGGCAGCAGTGCTAACCACTGTGCCACCGTGCCGTCCACAGTATTCCAGTTGTGGTCAGATTAGTGCCTTCTCTGGTTTTAGCAATGATGTGGCATTGCCGGTGTTGGACTGGGGTGGACCAAGTTAAAAATCACACAACAGCAGGTTATTGTCCAACAGGTTTATTTGGAAATACAAGCTTTTGGAGCTAGCTACCCGACAAAGGAGCGGCGCTCCAAAAGCTAGTAATTCCAAGGAAACCTGTTGGACTATAACCTGGTATCGTGTGATTTTTAGTTTAAGCAAGATGTCCCTATTTTCCATACTCCATTCCCTTTGAAATAAAGGCCATCTGCCTTCCCTATACTAGCTGAACTGGGGGTGCTAGCTTTTTGTGATGAATGCATGACGACTCCTGTTGAACTTCAGAAACATCAACCGAAGTTGCTGGAGAGACTCAGTTGATCTGGCAGCATCTGTGGAGAGAAATCAGAGTTAACATCTGGGTCGAGTGACCCTTGGGCTCAGAACTTCCCCATTGAACTTCACATAGGCGTGTGGTAATATTATGTCAAGCCAAAAACTAATTGATTACACAATGACTTGGCCAGAGAGACAACATTTCAGGAAGGGTTTAAAGCTGAACAAGTCAAGGTTTAGGTAGAGAACCCCAGAGTGTGGGATCTGGGTGGTCAAAGACACGTTCAGGTGAAATACTAGTGATGTAGAAATCAGTCCCAGTCAGAGTAACAAAGAGCTTTGGGGGGGCAGGGAGGGGTTTGAGGCGTTTGGCCATGGTAAAGGTGCAATTACAGTTTTAAATTTGAAGTATTGGAGCCAAAATTGGTCGGCAGGGAAACGTTGGTCATGACTGAGTGAGATTTTGTGCAGGATGACAGTGCATCTATATCGCGATGTTTATCAACTTAGGTTGCCCCAGTTCCATTGCAGTAGAATACTGTAATGTAGAAAACCGAGCAGCCAATGTGCACACAGAAAGATCCCACAAGGAGAAAACAAGCAACTCGTCTGCCTTTATGACTTGGAAACTGGGGAGAACTCCCTTACCCTGCTGTGTCGCCGTAACATAGGGGTCTTCCTTATCCAACTAAGGGCATGAGGGGCTCCAGTTGAATCTTCCAACAGGGTATGGAATAAAATCTAGTCTCAGTGACTGCCTAAATTGTTGTAAAAATCCATTTGGTTCACTCAGCTCCCTTAGAGAAATCTATCTGCCATTCTTTGCCGGTCAGTCTACAGGTGACTCCATTGGCCTGAGCACGCCATTCCAGTCAAGTCCGGAACAGGCAACAAAATGCAGGCCTTGCCGGAAATACCCACCGCCCACAATAAACAAGTCATACTCTGGTCTCCACGTAATCAAAGGGTTTACCAGTGTGATTCATTTTATTATACCTCCATGGATTTGTGGATTTGGTCAGTGATGGTGAGCAATCTTTCATGGATTATCCAGATTAGTTCTTTCAGCAATCTGCTGAACGGGCTGGTTTAGAATCTGCGAGGCGGTATGTTTTCCTGCATGAGTGTGGCCTCGCTCGCTGATATCCGAGTGGGAATTCTTAAGCTGGGTTTGAAACATTTCTACAGCAGTGACTTATTGACTGGGGCTGAGATTTATGCTATGGATATGCAGGGTATGATGGACAGAGGGTGGAGTTTGATTTCAATCCCATGTAACGTGTTCTACTTCAGCTGGAGGGGTGGGTGAGAGGTCAGGTCCTTTGGTTGTGAGGGCATCTTATGTCCTGCTTCCCAGAAGAGGGTGCAAGGGTTTGTCGAGTTGTTATTTGGCAGGTGAATGTTGACCCTGCTGTGTATGTCCACAGCTGACTGGTAGTTCAGATTTATTTATTTGCTATGGAGTCCTCAGAAAAGGCACAGCTGAATCTTACAGTCTCCCCATGATCTCTCAAGACGCCGCGATTGGAGGATAGCTGTGTAATCGGTGTTAGATAATTTCCAAATTACTTGCACATTCCCCTGTCCCCAGTCAGACCAGTCCCAGGAGGCTGTTTTCCCATGACGGTGGAATGGTGCCAGGGCTGACTAACCACCCCTGAATGGGTGACGTGCTGATCCGTTGGCATGTTCCTGCACCCAGGGAGGGATGCTGCATCGGAACTGTGACTGCTGTCCAACCATAAGGGGCATGGAGTCTGTGGAGAGCCAGCTCCTGCAGTGAAGCATCTGGCATCCAGGTGGCCATTCTGTGGTCCCGACAAGACTGTGGGTGAAGAGAAGTGGTTTCCAGGCAACGGGCTGCACTGGTGAGACTTGGCAATAATGTGAAGCCTGTCCCTGCTCTGCTGGTGTTGGGGTGGGGGGGGGTGGGGTGGGGGGGGGTGGGGGTGGGGGGGGGTGGGGGTGGGGGTGGGGGGTGGGTGGGGGGGGGTGGGGGGGGGGGGGGGGGGGTGGGGGGGGGGGGGGTGGGGGTGGGGGGTGGGTGGGGGGGGGTGGGCGGGGGGGGGTGGGGGGGGGGGGGGGGGGGGGGGGGGTGGGGGGGGGGTGGTGGGTGGGGGGTGGGGGGGGGGGGTGGTGGGTGGGGGGGGGGGGGTGGGGGTGGGGGGGGGGGGTGGGGTGGGGGGGGGGGTGGGGGGGGGGGGGGTGGGGTGGGTGGGTGGGGGGGGTGGGTGGGGTGGGGGGGGGGTGGGGGGGGGGGGGGGGGTGGGGGGGGGGGGGGGGGTGGGGGGGGGGGGGGGTGGGGGGGGGGGGGGGGGGGGGGGGGGTGGGGGGGGGGGGGGGGGGGGGGGGGGGTGGGGGGGGGGGGGGGGGGGGTGGTGGGGGGGGGGGGTGGGGGGGGGGGGGGGGGTGGTGGGGGGGGGGGGGGTGGTGGGTGGGGGGGGGTGGGTGGGGGGGTGGTGGGTGGGTGGGGGGGGGGGGGGGGGGGGGGTGGCCACAGTTTCTTTTACTTTGGGGTTTGTGTAACTTCCCAGTGTGAGTGGGGAGGCAGATTGGGCGCCATATTAGATCAAAACAGGCTTCACATTATTGATCAAACAAGGTCAGCCGAGTTCTGAAGAAAATCTCTGAAGGCCATCCGTGCGTATCCCATATTTGGATTGTTGTACGCGTACTTGACCTTTAAGAGAGTTGGCCTTTAAAGATTCTGGTTGTATGTATCCATTGTTGTGACTCTGCCTGACAGTCTGCGGGATGTCTGCGAGCTGCACCACCCACATAATTAGTAAGTTACTGCAATGTCTGCTGCACAAATTGTAATGTGTTTGGATGGTTTAGCTAATCAGACCCTCCGTGCCCGATGAGCTTTTGACTATTCTCACTGAGATGATGTCGAGCGCAGTGTCGACAGTTTGCCTGGTGGATTGTCAGCAACAAATGCAGCAAACTGCTTGTAGCATTGACTAGCACCTTTGAATCTGGGGCTCTGTGTTACTAATCCAGCTGCTCAGGAACCTCAAGTACCCACTGATCAGTTTATTGCATAGCCCCTCCGTGTTGACACTTGGTCTAACACCCCCAGGAAACCTGTCGTCATTTCACATAACATCCTGGAGACAAAGGAGCTCAACAGATCTCCTGTATATGCTCATCAGGAGTTGGTCTGCTGCAGAACTGACCCTGCTTGATAGGTCATCACTTTGTTCTGGGTGGCTGTGGTTCAGTGTGTAGCTCTCCCTTGTCTCCCTGTCAGAAGGTCATAGGTTCAGGCCTCACATAGTCTCATAGAGATGTACAGCATGGAAACAGACCCTTCGGTCCAACTCGTCCATGCCGACCAGATATCCCAATCCAATCTAGTCCCACCTGCCAGCACCCGGCCCATATCCCTCCAAACCCTTCCTATTCATATACCCATCCAAATGCCTTTTAAATGTTGCAATTGTACCAGCCTCCACCACATCCTCTGGCAGCTCATTCCATACACGTACCACCCTCTGTGTGACAAAGTTGCCCGTTAGGTCTCTTTTATATCTTTCCCCTCTCACCCTCACCCTATGCCCTCCAGTTCTGGACTCACCCAACTCAAGGAAAAGACTTTGCCTATTTACCCTATCCATGCCTCTCATAATTTTATAAACCTCTATAAGGTCACCCATCAGTCTCTGACACTCCAGGGAAAACAGCCCCAGCCTGTTCAGCCTCTCCCTATATATAGCTCAAATCCTCCAACCCTGGAACGTCCATATAAATCTTTTCTGAATTCTTTCAAGTTTCACATCTTTCTGATAGGAAGGAGACCAGAATTGCACACAATATTCCAACAGTGGCCTAACCAATGTCCTGTACAGCCGCAACATGACCTCCCAACTCCTGTACTCAATACTCTGACCAATAAAGGAAAGCATACCAAACACCTTCTTCACTATCCTATCTACCTGTGACTCCACTTTCAAGGAGCTCTGAACCTGCACTCCAAGGTCTCTTTGTTCAGCAACACTCCCTAGGACCTTACCATTAATTGTAGAAGTCCTGCTAAGATTTGCTTTCCCAAAATGCGGCACCTCGCATTTATCAGGAAATGCACTAAATTGGAGGGGGTCTTGCTGTTATGGTGTGTGATAGGTTATTGCTCTCCGCATGTAAAGAAGGATTATACATCCGTTGGAGACTGTGCTGCAAAGGCTGACTCGATTGGGTTCCTGGACTGAGGAGGTTCGCCCATGATGAAAGGTTTAACAAAGTGGGTCATATTTGAGGAACGTGAGACAATCGGATTCATCTGTACAAGATTTGGGAAGAAGTGTGACATGATAGACACTGAGAGATATGTTTCATTTGAAATCAGGCTCATAAGCAGCATCTTCTCAGGACATTTGATAACCAAATCGAATCTGTCCAAACTAGCTACAGGTTTCAGGATGGTTTAAACAGGTTCCAAGGGAAAGGGTGTGGAAGGGAACAGAGAGAGAGAGAGAGAGAAAGAAAACAGTCCAACAGGAACAGATCAGCACTGCACCATAAAAGTAGCAGGAAGTAGAATTTGAAACAACAACATGTGTTGACATGGCATGTAGAAACATTTTGAATTGTTTGATTGTACCTCTGTGAAGCTGCTTTGAATGCTTCCTACATTAAAAATGTTCTGTAAGTGCAAACTGTTGTTGATGTGCTTTACTCCGTGCCCACTGAGATCTCCACTGGTGCCCCAGACCCCAACCAAAGCAAAATCCAAGCAAGCACCAGAAAGCAATCTCCCAAGGGCCATTCAGCCACTAGGTAGGTGTGGGGGTGAGGGGCTACCATTCGGACTGAGCGAAGGCCTTCATAACAGCTTAGAGGCACAAAGGAAGAATTTGCGTTTTTGTAGCACCTTGGACGTCCTTCAGATTGTCGAGTAAGCGTTCCCGCTAATGAAATCGTAATGGCAGAAGTGCAACATGTGGGATTGTGCACAGCAAGCTTCCAGAAACACGGAACATAAGAACGAGGAGCAGGAGTAGGCCATCCGACCCATCGAACCTGCTCCGCCATTCAATCAGATCATGGCTGATCTTTTCATTGCCTCAGCTCCACTTACCCGCCTGCTCTCCATTACCCTTCATTCCTTTACAAGTCAAAAATCTATCTTTGCCTTAAAGACATTCAACGAGGTAACCTCAACTGCTTCACTGGGCAGGGAATTGCACAGATTCATAAAGTTTCGGGTGAAGAATTTCTTCCTCAATTTAGTCCTAAATCTGCTTCCCCTTATTTTGAGGCTATGCCCCTGAGTTCTAGTTTCACCCACCAGTGGAAACAAGCTCCCTGTTTCTGTCTTATCCATTCCCTTCATAGCTGTGGATGTATCTAATGTATCATTCTTCTAAATCTCAATAACACAATCAGTCTCTCCTCATAAGCCAACCCTCTCAACTCTGGAAGCAGCCCAGTGAACCTCCTTGATAGGCAGGGACTAGCTTTAATGTCTCATTTCAGACAGTGCATCTCCTTCCAAGGTGCACTGGGAGAGTCAGCCGGGATTTTGTGCTGAAGTGGGACTTGAACCTCCAATGTTGTGATCCTGAGGCTGCCTGTGGCTTGGGGTGAAGGCTCTGCTGTTTCCTGTGTGAGGGTCGACAAGTCAGCATTGATTGGGATTGCCTCCAATGCACTCGGGGTGGCCTTGCTTTAAACTGTGCTGGGGACATAAAGAATTAGGGGACTGTGCGGTTTGCTAAGTTGTCATTTGCAGGTGCCCCTCCATGATGTCTGGGTACTAACTCTGCCTTTGAAGGAGGGAGCAAACTAATATTGAAAAACAGGTTCTTGGTACAAGTGGAATTCCATCTGTAGCAGTGTGATGAACAGATATGAGTGATAGGCCCTGCAACATATGAATGACTCGTATGTGCCTAGACTGTGTGGTTGTGTTGCTTGGAAAGCTATATTTGGCAGTCAGCTTTCAGTATCGTGTCAACACCTTGGTCCTTCTTCCACTGGGCAGGCAGCTTTGTGGCCAAGTCTTCAGGAAGTGAGTGTGTGCGCTTTCCAACTTCTCCTGTCTCTCAATCTCTGCTTTGCTGAATGTCTTCCTTCTATTCTTTGGCTCACTCAGGAAGGGGAACATGGTGGATATTCTAGCGCAGAAAATTCCTCTTGAGACCGAGGCTGAAGTGGTAAGGAGCTTTCTGACAAAGATCTTAAGAGATTCCATGAGGTAACAGATCGCCTTACCCCTTAACCCCCTTCATGCCTCTCTTCCCGTTACTGGTGTGAAGCAGCCAAGTTTATCCTAAGTACAACATGTTGGAGAATGGTCTAATTAAGGAATGTAGAAGATATTGTAGGTTAGGCTTATCAATAAAGAGTGGAATTGCCAACCATTTACCCGGCATTCCATTCTTGTGGGCACTTTATTAGACTGTTTCTTGTTGGGAAAGCAGCCGTTAACGATCTGTCCTCAGTCGCCTAAGGCCATCAACAATTGACAATGTCGGCCATGTTTCCTTTCAGCAGGTAACATGAATTTTAGCGGCAGCCTGCAGCTTTCACAGTTAGTTTATGTGCTTTCAGCACAGAATAGCAACCTAGGAATTGCTAGATGAGAATAGACCCAGAGCCCAGCTCCCCTTTCACCTTGTACCATTCTGGTGGCCCCATGATTATACTGAGACTGGAGTTGTTGATCATCCAACTTTATCAATTATCTCCAACAGTCTGAGAAATGAGGCATGGTAAAGCCCATGGCTTCAACAGGCCTAAATCCACCAGCGTGGTTTACTCTCAAACCTGCTCCACCTGCCATGTCAAATCATTGCAGTATATTAATTCCTTTCTCTGCTTACCGTTGGAGGGATTTGAACTCCTGAACTGTGTGTTGCTCGTCTACAGTTGCACAACAGACCCGAGTGTTAAGCAATACATATCAGGGTTGGTTAAATGCTGTCTTAATAGAATCTACGTGTGATAAACGTCAAGAAACGATCCATGGAGGTTCTATCCTTGGATCTCTACAAGTGTTTTGAATGTTGTGTTCCTTGCTCACAGGAGAATGGGTGATGATATATTCCAGGGAGGGGTCTCACGTTTCCATTTCCAACCTCATCCTCCAGACTCTGAGGGGGACGGGAGTTGGTAAATTGAGCTCTTTGCAAGGTGCTGAAAGAGTGGGCTGCGCTTCTGCCAAAATGAGATATTTATTTGCGTAGATAATTTATCTGTTATCCAGAGGACAGCGGCAGAGATCCGTGCATCTATTATCAGGTGAGGTAAACCCCCACAAAGGCACATACCCTTAAGATTAAAGTGAGACCATTCAGGAACGATATTGAGCAGCAATTGTGAATCTCTTGTCTCGCTCGATTCTCCACCCCTCAAGGAGAAAACAGGTTAACTTGGGGTTAGTTGACAATTCCAAGCCAGAGATTGATGGGTTTTGGCTTGGAAAGTGGAGTTGATACCGATCAGCTATGATCTACTGCTTCCAAAACTTGCTTGCAAATCCTGCCATCTCCTTGGTCTTCCCTTGGCACAGCTACCACCTGACCTTCCCTTCCAAAATGGGGTGCAATCGAGGTGCAACATGGTCTGCTCCAGTTACTATATTTCAAGGACCTGAGTAGCCTCCTTTATAGCACAGAGTAGAGCCATCTATAAAGGTCCTTGTCGGTACGCACTATGTTGGTGTGAGGTACAGGAATATTCCACGAAGGAACTTTCAGGTCCTCACTCGGTGGCCCTGATACAGGCACACACCAGCGAAGGCACTCCCCCTGGTTAAACAGGCACCGTCCATTAATGATCTTCAGAAATATGATCACCCTTCATCTCTCCAAAGAGTTTTTTACTTCTCCCATTCACCTGGATTTGTTTGATCTTCGAGGCTGGAGCTGGCTTTACTACAAAGTCCCCTTTGCTTGAGCAAGACCAGAGCAATTTTCTTAAAAAATAATAATTCTGGGCACAATATGTGGGCTTTTGAGAGAAAATCCATAACCTCAGTGATTGGAAAAGAGGAGTCAGTAATTCCAGGTGAATGTAAGGGGAGATGACAAACTGAGACTGCTTGTCAGCTAATAGCCAAGTGAAAGGGCTCATCTGAGGGAAAATGATCTCGCAATGTTTCTGCACAGCCTAAAGCAGTTTTTCCCTTTCCCTGTTCACTGTTAATGACCCATCATTAGAGGTGAAGTGCGCCTATTGCACATTACTCTTGCAGATCAAAGGCGACCCACTTGGTGTGTCCAGGCCCCTCAAGGTGCCCAATTTTCTTCCCTGTTCTCAATGGCTCGCTCTTACAAGGTTTAAACAGTGTCAGGTGAAAATTGACACCTGCAGCCAAAGTGATTTGCCGTCACTTTCAAATGAAAGGCAACGAGAATTTTTATTGTCGGAGCACTTGAGGGAGGGCCTCACTTGCATTTTATGGAGGATGACTTGGGAGTTTTAGTTCCAGTCAGCAGTTGAATGTTCTCAAGAGTCTGTGTCGGAGTTACGGGAATTAAGGGGTAGAAATTTTGGAAGTACCCTGCCTATCAGGTAACGAGGAACGAAATGGATTGTCAGGGCCCTGATGCAGGGCCAATGTTGGTGTCCTCTCTGTGGGATTTGGATTAGGACAGGCCTACTTGACTGCGGGCCAGCAAATCAGGTTATGGCTCCGCCGTTCCTTTGAACCGTAGGTGGTCTCACATGCTCCGGACAGCTTTTGCGCTGAACACGTTGCAGTGCGAGAGACTTGAAAAGACCTCAATTAAACCCTCTCTCTGTTCCCATGTTAACGTGTTCCCTCCCTCTCTTTCAGGAGTAATGAGCCTGCGGGTAGGCCTCACTCGTGGCATTCGACGAAGTTCACAGACGACCAGCCAGAACCTGCCAGGATGCAGCTGTCGTCCAGCGGACTGTGTCCGTCGTGGCACTCGCGCTATCACACCGCGTAGGTGCCTCACTCTCTCCGGGTTTGAATTCCTTGTCGACTGACTTTGTGCTGCCATCTTTCTATCCATCGTCAACATTCGGCCTAAACCTGCCCTGTTCTCCTTTACCCAGTCATCCGTTGGTACAGCCTCCGGCTGCCAGAGATGCCCCTCGAAGCAGGTCGAAGTGAAACCAAAGAGCAGTGGATGTCACTTGACGATCTGTGTCCCCTGTTAGGCCAGGGGGTGGACCAGGCCCAACCAGCCTGCATTCCCACTGGTCGAATGTAACTAACCAACTGTCCTATGGCTTCAGTATTCCCAGGGAAATTCTGCACACTGCTCCGTGTCAACACAGTCTCACGAAACACTTCTTCGTTCTTTCACGGACAGTCAACGGGTTCCCCACCCCTTCCCCAAGCTGCTGTGAAGTGTTGAGATCATACCTGGATGACTAGTAACCCTTGCCAAATCATTGTTACTTCTTCCAACTTCCAAAGCCTGCTTGGAGCCCAATGGTTTTATAATCTGCACTGCTTCTTGCTGCAGGCTTGGCTCTGAAATCACGGTCATGTTTCCCATCTTGGATGCTTTACTAAGTGTGAGTTATCACTGATCTAGAAAGCCCATTGAAGTCTAGGCTTCAGTCACAGAAATGTGCAACATGGAAACAGACCCTTCAGTCCAACTCTTCCATGCCGACCAGATATCCTAAATAAATCTCGTCCCATTTGCCAGCACTTGGCCCATATCCCACTAAGTCGAGAGTGTGGTGCTGGAAAAGCACAGCAGGTCAGGCACATTCTGAGGAGCAGGAGAATCAATGTTTCGGGCATAAGCCCTTCATCAGGAGTAAGGTCCAAAGCGTTGATTCTCCTGCTCCTCTGATGCTGCCTGACCGGCTGTGCTTTTCCAGCACCACATTCTCGACTCTTATCTCCAACATCTGTAGTCCTCACTTTCTCCATAACCCTCCAAACCTTTCCTACTCATATACCCATTCAGATGACTTTTAAGTAATGTAACTGTACCAGCCTCCACCATTTCCTCTGACAGCTCATTCCATACACACACCACCCTCTGTGTAAAAGTGTTGCCCCTTAGGTCCCTTTTTAAATGTTTCCCCTCTAAACCTATGCTCTCTAGTTCTGGATTCCCCCACCCCATGGAAAAGACCTTGTCTATTCACCCTATCCACACCCTGTCATGATTTTATAAACTCTATTGGGCCACCCCTCAGCCGTTGATGATTCAGGGAAAACAGCCCCAGTCTATTCAGTCTCTCCACATGGCTCAAACTCTCCGACTCCTGCCAACATCCTTGTAAATCTTGTCTGAACCCTTCCAAGTTTCTCAACATCCTTCCTAGAGGAGGAAGGACAGAATTGCATACGGTATTCCAAATGTGGCCTAACCAATGCCCTGTATAGCTGCAACGTAACGTCGAACATTACAGCGCAGTACAGGCCCTTTGGCCCTCTATATTGCACCAACCTGCGAAACCAGTCTGAAGCCCATTTAACCCACGCTGTTCCATTTTCATCCATATGTTTATCCAGTGACCATTTAAATGCCCTTAAAGTTGCCAAGTCCACTACTGAGTTGGCGAGTCGACTCCCATGTCTCCCAACTCCTATATTCAGTGCTCTGACCAATAAAGGAAGGCATACCAAACACCTCCTTCACTATCCTATCTACCTGCAACTCCACTTTCAAGGAACCTACACCCTTGATTTATCTGACCTCCCCAAAAAATGCAGATTACTGTGACCCATAGGTAAGGAGCGAAGCAAGCAGCCTTGGATCATGTTTCTAATCTCTGCGGGTGATGTCAGTTGCCAGTTGAATTTGGATTAACTGCCTGCGAGTATTCACAATGGCGGGAAATGGTCATTGGAGCTGGAGGTCAGAGGGAAGCTGGGGGCTGGGGATGGGGTAGCGGGAATGGATGAAAGTGCTTGATCTTGAGTTACCAGTGCAGGAGGTGACACAGGAGGGTGAGGTTCATCAAAGGTGTGCAAAACACTACTTCTCAAAGAGGCCTTGGTTCATTTCAGATGGAATTGACCTTTGCGACAAAGCACGTGGGAAAAGGTTGGCACATGGAATAGAAATACAGCTGGGATCTGCTTGAATAGTAGATGGTTCTGCCTGGTGAAATGACCAACTCCCGTTATGGACAGGAGGGGAGGGGAGGTTGTTGGGGTCGTGGACCTGACCAGGTGGTCACGAAAGGAACTGTCTTTGTCGAAAGTGGAAAAGGGTGGGGAGGGAAATATATCTCTGCTGGTGGGGTCCTCCGTGACCACCTGGTCAGGTCCACGCCCCCCCTCCGCCCCCCCCCCCCCCCCCCCCCCCCACCAACAACCCACCCTTCCCTCCTGGCACCTTCCACTGCCACCACAGGAATTAGAGTCATAGAGATGTACAGCATGGAAACAGACTCTTCGGTCCAACCCGTCCATGCTGACCAAATATCCCAACCCAATCTAGTCCCACCTGCCAGCACCCAGCCCATATCCCTCCAAACCCTTCCTATCATATATCCATCCAAATGCCTCTTAAATGTTGCAATTGTACCAGCCTCCACCACTTCCTCTGGTAGCTCATTCCATACACGTACCACCCTCTGTGTGAAAAATTTGCCCCTTAGGTCTCTTTTATATTTTTCACCTCTCATCCTAAACTGAAACCCTCTAGTTCTGGACTCCCCGACCCCAAGGAAAAGACTTTATCTATTTATCCTATCCATGCCCCTCATAATTTTGTAAACCTCTATAAGGTCACCCCTCAGCCTCCAACGCTCCAGGGAAAACAGCCCCAGCCTGTTCAGCCTCTCCCTGTAGCTCAGATCCTCCAACCCTGGCAACAACCTTCTAAATCTTTTCTGAACCCTTTCAAGTTTCACAACATCTTTCCGATAGGAAGGAGACCAGAATTGCATGCAATATTTCGACAGTGGCCTAACCAATGTCCTGTACAGCCGCAACATGACCTCCCAATTCCTGTACTCAATACTCTGACCAATAAAGGAAAGCATACCAAACGCCTTCTTCACTATCCTATCTACCTGTGACTCCACTTTCAAGGAGCTATGAACCTACACTCCAAGGTCTCTTTGTTCAGCAACACTCCCTAGGACCTTACCATTAAGTGTATAAATCCTGCTAAGATTTGCTTTCCCAAAATGCAGCACCTCTCATTTATCTGAATTAAACTCCATCTGCCACCTCTCAGCCCATTGGCACATCTGGTCCACATCCTGTTGTAATCTGAGGTAACCCTCTTCGCTGTCCACTACATCTCCAATTTTGGTGTCATCTGCAAACCTACTAACTGTACCTCTTATGCTCACATTCAAATCATTTATGTAAATGACAAAACGTAGAGGACCCAGCATCGATCCTTGTGGCACTCCGCTGGTCACAGGCCTCAACAACCCTCCACCACCACCCTCTGTCTTCTACCTTTGAGCCAGTTCTGTATCCAAATGGCTAATTCTCCCTGTATTCCATGAGATCTAACCTTGCTAATCAATCTCCCATGGGGAACCTTGTCGAACGCCTTACTGAAGTCCATATAGATCACATCTACTGCTCTGTCCTCATCAATCTTCTTCAAAAAACTCAATCAAGTTTGTGAGACATGATTTCCCATGCACAAAGCCATGTTGACTATCCCAAATCAGTCCTTGCCTTTCCAAATACATGTACATCTGTCCCTCAGGATTCCCTCCAACAACCTGCCCACCCCCGACGTCACGCTCACCAGTCTATATTTCCCTGGCTTGTCCTTCCCACCCTTCTTAAACAGTGGCACCACGTTTTCCAACCTCCAGTCTTCCGGCACCTCACCTGTGACTATCGATGATACAAATATCTCAGCAAGAGGCCCAGCAATCACTTCTCTAGCTTCCCACAGAGTTCTTGGGTACACCTGATCAGGTCCTGGCAATTTATCCACCTTTACCCGTTTCAAGACATCCAGCACTTCGTCCTCTGTAATCTGGACATTTTGCAAGATGTCACCATCTATTTCCCTACAGTCTATATCTTCCATGTCCTTTCCACAGCAAATACTGATACAAAATATTCATCTAGTATCTCCCCCATTGTCTGTGGCTCCACACAAGGGCTGTCTTGCTGATCTTGGAGGGGCCCTATTCTCTCCCGAGTTATCCTTTTGTCCTTAATATATTTGTAAAAACCCTTTGAATTCTCCTTAATTCTATTTGCCAAAGCTATCTCATGTCTCCGTTTTTCCCTCCTGATTTCCGTCTTACGTATACTCCTACTTTCTTTATAGTCTTCTCAGGATTCATTTGATCTATCTTGTCTATACCTGACATATGCTTCCTTCTTTTTCTTAACTAAACCCTCAATTTCCTTAGTCATCCAGCATTCCCTATACCTACCAGCCTTCCCTTTCACCCTAACAGGAATATACTTTCTTTGGATTCTTGTTATCTCATTTCTGAAGGCTTCCCATTTTCCAGCCGTCCCTTTACCTGCGAACATCTGCCTCCAATCAGCTTTCGAAAGTTCTTGCCTAATACCGTCAAAATTGGCCTTTCTCCAATTTAGAACTTCAACTTTTAGATCTGGTCTATCCTTTTCCATCACTATTTTAAAACGAATAGAATTATGGTCATTGGCCCCAAAGTGCTCCCCCACTGACACCTCAGTCACCTGCCCTGCCTTATTTCCCAAGAGTAGGTCAAGTTTTGCACCTTCTCTAGTAGTTACATCCACATACTAAATCAGAAAATTGTCTTGTACACATTTAAGAAATTCCTCTTCATCTAAACCTTTAACACTATGCAGTCCCAGTTGATGTTTTTAAAGTTAAAATCCCCTGCCATAACTACCCTATTGTTCTTACAGATAGCTGAGATATCCTTACAAGTTTGTTTCTCAATTTCCCTTTGACTATTAGGGGGTCTATAATACAATCTCAATAAGGTGATTATCCCTTTCTTATTTCTCAGTTCCAACCAAATAACTTACCTGAATGTATTTCCAGGAATATCCTCCCTAAGTACAGCTGTAATGCTATCCCTAATCAAAAACACCACTCCCCCTCCTCTCTTTCCTCCCTTTCTATCCGTGCTGTAGCATTTGTATCCTGGAACATTAAGCTGCCAGTCCTGCCCATCCCTGAGCCATGTTTCTGTACTTGCTTTGATATCCCAGTCCATGTTCCTAACCATGCCCTGAGTTCATCTGCCTTCCCTGTTAGGCCCCTTGCATTGAAATAAATGCAGTTTAATTTATTAGTCCTACCTTGTCCCTGCCTGCCCTGATTGTTTGTCTCACTTCTGTTCTCAGCTGTACCTGTCTCAGATCGATCTCTTTCCTCACTATCTCCCTGGGTCCCACTCCCCCACATTACTAGTTTAAATCCTCCCAAGCAGTTCTAGCAAATTTCCCTGCCAGTATATTAGTCCCCTTCCAATTTAAGTGCAATTTGTCCTTCTTGTACAGGTCACTTCAACCCCAAAAGAGATTGCAAAACCTGCGCCCACACCTCCTCCCTCACCTCCATCCAAGGCCCCATAGGAGCCTTCCACATCCATCAACGTTTCACCTGCACTTCCACACATATCATTTATTGTATCCGTTGCTCCCGATGCGGCCTCCTCTGCATTGAGGAGACTAGATGCCTCCTAGCAGAGCGCTTTAGGGAACATCTCCGGGGCACCTGCCGCAATCAACCCCACCACCCTGTGGCCGAACATTTCAACTCTCCCTCCCACTCTGCCGAGGACATGCAGGTCCTGGGCCGCCTCCACCGCCACTCCCTCACCACCTGACACCTGGAGGAAGAACGCCTCATCTTCTTCCTCGGAACACTTCGACCCCGTGGCATCAATGTGAACTTCACCAGTTTCCTCATATCCCCTCCCCCCACCTTCCTCCAGTTCCACACCTCCAGCTCAGCACCTTCCCCATGACTTGTCCTTCCTGCCAATCTCCCTTTTCACCTATCCGCTCCACCCTCCTCTCTGAGCTATCACCTTCATCCCCACCCCCATTCACCCATTGTAGTCTTTGCTACCTTCCCCCACCCTCCTCCCCGACCTATCACCCCCATCCCCACCCCCATTCATCTATTGTACTCTATGCTACTTTCTCCCCAACCCCACCACCCTCCCATTTATCTCTCCACTGCAGTCACTCTACCTGTATTCCTACTGAAGAGCTTTTGCCCGAAATGTCGATTTTCCTGCTCCTGGGATGCTGCCTGACCTGCTGTGCTTTTCCAGCACCACACTAATCCAGACTGTTGCTATCAGTTGCCAGGGGAATCGAATGTAAAAGTAACCGTGTTTGCTTGCGATCTATTGAGTGTCAGTGAGTCCACATCTCGAGTAATGTGTACAGTTTTTTCTCTCCTTGGGAGCATTGCAAATGCATTGGAAATGGTTCAAAGAAGGTTCATTCCACTGATACCTGGGGTGGGAGGTTATGTTATGAGGAAGGTTGGCCAGACTGAGTCTGCGTCCATGTATTACCGACTTTGAAAGAAGGTGAATGTGGGGTGGATGGCGCAAGAGCAGATGGGAAAGCAAAAGCAGAGGATGACTCAGAGGATTTTCAGATGGATGTAGACAGGAAGAGCAAGTGGGCAGGGACTTGGCAGGTGGAATATAATATGGGAAAAGGTGCGGGTATACACTGTGGCAGGAAGAATGGAGGAGCTGAATATTATTTAAGTGGCAAGACTGCAGAATGTTACAGACTGAGGGTATTGTACACAAATCACAAATGACTAGTTGGTTGGGTAGCATTGGAGACAACTTGAAGGTTGGTCTTTATTTCAAAGAGAGTGAAGTACATCAATCGGGAGACCTTGCTAAAATAACAGGTACCAGTCAGACCACACCTGGAGAATTGCAAACAGTTTTAGTCCCCTCGTCAAAGGAAAGATATACTGGCATTGGATGCGGTCCAGAGACGGTTCACTAGGCTGATACCACATATGGAGGGTCTGTCTTTTGAGGAGAGATTTGGGTGTGTACTTATTGGTGTTTAGAAGAATGAAATGCAACCTTATGGAAGCACATAGGGTTCATGATAGGGGCTTGACAGGGCAGATGTGGACAGGTTGTTTTCTCCTTGTGGCAGAGTCAAGAATAAGAGGACATAACCTCAGAATAAGGGGGTCACCTCTTTAAGACAGATGATAAGGAGTTTCTTCCCTTTGAGGGCAGTGAATCTGTGGAATTCGTTACCACAGAAGGCGATTGAGGCCGGGTTATTCAGTATATTTACAGCTGAGATAGACAGATTCTTTTGATCAGTAAAGGAGTCAGGGTGAAAAGGCAGGGAAATAAAGTTGAGGATTATCTGATCACCCATGGTCTCACTGAATGACTCGACTGGCTGAATGACATAACTGTGCTCCAACATCTTGTGGTCGTGGGAGTTTAGGAGAATCAGGATTTGGATCAGTGGTGCTGGAAGAGCACAGTAATTCAGGCAGCATCCAACGAGCAGCGAAATCGACGTTTCGGGCAAAAGCCCTTCATTAGGAATAAAGGCAGTGAGCTGGAAGCATGGAGAGATAAGCTAGAGGAAGGTGGGGGTGGGGAGAGAGTAGCATAGAGTACAAAGGGTGAGTGGGGGAGGAGAGGGTGGAGTGGATAGGTGGAAAAGGAGCTAGGCAGGTTGGACAAGTCCGGACAAGTCATGGGGACAGTGCTGAGCTGGAAGTTTGAAACTGGGATGAGGTGGGGGAAGGGGAAATGAGGAAGCTGTTGAAGTCCACATTGATGCCCTGGGGTTGAAGTGTTCCGAAGTGGAAGATGAGGCGTTCTTCCTCCAAGCGTCTGGTGGTGAGGGAGCGGCGGTGAAGGAGGCCCAGAACCTCCATGTCCTCGGCAGAGTGGGAGGGGGAGTTGAAATGTTGGGCCATGGGGCGGTGTGGTTGATTGGTGCGGGTATCTCTGAGATGTTCCCTAAAGTGTTCTGCTAGGAGGCGCCCGGTCTCCCCAATGTAGTGGAGACCACATCGGGAGCAACGGATACAATAAATGATATTAGTGGATGTGCAGGTAAAACTTTAATGGATGTGGAAGGCTCCTTTAGGGCCTTGGATAGAGGTGAGGGAGGAGGTGTGGGCCCAGGTTTTACAGTTCCTGCGGTGGCAGAGGAAAGTGCCAGGATGGGAGGGCGGGTTGTAGGGGGGCGTGGACCTGACCAGGTAGTCACGGAGGGAACGGTCTTTGCGGAAGGCGGAAAGGGGTGGGGAGGGAAATATCTCCCTGGTGGTGGGGGTCTTTTTGGAGGTGGCGGAAATGTCGGCGGATGATTTGATTTATGCCTCGTTTAGGAGAATCAGGCTATTTATTGAACCATATAAAATTCTGAGGGGAACTGATGGTTTGGATGCTGAGAGGATGTTTCCCCTTGTGGGAGAGACGAGAACTGGAGGGGGGGATACAGTTTAAAAATAGGGGACCATCCATTTAAGAGAGAGAAAGAGAAGGAGTGTTCTTTTTCCTCCTGGTGGATATGAGTCTTTGAAACTCTCTTCCCAGAGAGGGGAGGTGATGAATTATTGCATAATCCTCAGGGTGAGGTGGATAGATTTATGACTGAAGACTGTCAAAGGGTATCAGGGGTTTTTAGGGGGGTCGGAAAGTAGGATGGAGTTCCCAATCAGATCAGCCGCGATCTTATTAAATGGTAAAGCAGAATTGAGCAGCCAAGTGGCTTAATATCTGTAATTCATATCTTCAATAAGACACACTTCCTTTTATCGAAATTTCAAGTTACTGCCCCAGTCTATTACAATGTTACAAACTTCATAAATGGACCAAGGCCAATGAAGAGTGATAGAGGCAGGTTTAATGACCTTTTCCGAAACAAAGCTCTCAAGCGTATAAAAAAAAGTGATGTGAAAGGCGAAAGGGAGTGGGGTTAATTGGGTTAAGTAGATTGGCCGTGCTGAATTGCCCGTGGTGTCTACGGATGTGCAGGCTGGATGGATTAGCCTGGAGAAATACAGGGTTACAGGGATGGGATGGTGGGGTTGCGTCGGTGTGGACTCGATGGACTGAATGGCCTGCTTCCATACTGCAGGGATTGCATGATTGTTCTTGTGAAGGTTATGCACAGGCCTTGCATGCTGAACGGCCTCCTGTACCGTACACATATATGTCTGTTCAATGCGTGGTCTGACCAAAACCATGTCTCGATTCCCTTCTGCTTTCTCTCCAGCTCTTCATCGAATGACCTCTCAGACAAGTGGGATGAGACCACTCTGCAGCGTGTTTCTGACCAGTTCAGCTCCCTCGGCAGCATGGACAGTCTGGACCAGCACCATGCCATCTACCAGGGCAGCAGCCTGTCCCCCACTCACTCCAGCAATAGCATGGACCACATCTCTGGGCACAGCAAGCGGGATTCGGCCTACAGCTCCTTTTCCACCAGTTCCAGCACCCCAGACTACACCCTGTCGTCATCCAAGAGTGACACATCATCCTCCACTGAGAATGTGTTGAACAGGGGGACCCCCTGGGAGGCGCCAAGGCCCAGCAATGGCAACGGACGCCCAGGCCCGAGCGCAACCGAGCGGTCCGGTCTAGAGGACAGGCCTGTGATCCCAGGGCCCGAGGACGCTGCACGGCCGGAGGAGCACCTCGGCTCCCGGCCTCAAGCGCCAGGCAGGACCAGCTTCGGGCCTGTGTGGCATGTGCCGGAGAGGAGGAGTCAGGGCGAGACCAGGGCACCCCGGCGGATCTCCCCACCCCCGCTCCCTCCTGTCCGCAGCGACAGCTACGCCGCCACAAAGGTGCACGAGAAGGCGCAGGCCGGAGGGCCTCCTGATGGGAACGGGACCTCTCGGCAACAGCCCTCAGCCAAGCCTCAGCTTTGTGGCGACTGGGCCCTGGAGGGCACTGAGCATGAGGGAAGGAGGGCGAAGCAAGCCAGCCCTCTGTACTGGGCCGAGGCTGCTCCCCAAGCCCCATGGGACGATAACAAGCAGCTTAGTGCCAGCAAGCTTAGCCTGTCCAGCACAGACATCCGCTACGCCCAACCCACCTTGTCCTCCTCTCACCAACGGCAGCACAGTGATGAAAGCAACTTTCACCATAGCAACAGCACCAGGATGGCACTGTGGGACAATGGCCTTTATCATGGCCCACAACAGACAGCGCCTGAGAATGCTCCCCATTCTGATCGGAGCCAAACCAGGCCAACAAAGGCAGTAGTTCCAGCTCCCACCAACTCCTGGCAGCCTGACCTAGCAGGTGCTCACCCTGCCTGGGCCAGGCCCGAATGCTGGGATAACCAGAAGGGAGCTGCCTACTCCTTCAGTCCAGATCACAGCAGCAGTGATGCAGGCCCCTGGCCTGCCGGCTACCAGGTCTTGTCCCTCGATGGTCACGTCCCCTGCAGGCCCGAAGCAGGGGCATCACGTCTGCCTTATGGCCCGCCTGGTCACCTGGAGACAGGCCGGTCCCAGCCGCCAAGCAGTCGGTGCTGGCCGCAAGCAGATGGCACTGCCGTGTGCCCTGACAGAACGCCCCTACTTCACTCCCTGGCACAGGAGAGTAGGAGGCTGCCCCCTGAGGCCTCGGTCTACCCGCAGGTCAAGCAGCAGCAGCAGCGGAGGAGTGACCGCTTTGCCACAGCCCTTCGCAATGAGATCCAGACTAAGCGGGCACAGCTGCAGAAGAGCAAGAGTGCCGCGGCCTTGGCACCCGTTTCCCCTGAGACTGTGGGCAGGGCCGGGGACACTGTGGCGGAGTGGCTGCCCGATGCTTCTCCCTCCCCCGATGTCTCCTGCGCCTCCTACAAGGACGACCTGAAGGAGGCCCAGGCCCGAGTCCTGAGGGCCACCTCCTTCCAGCGGAGGGACCTGGGGCCAGTGGCAGCTCCCCGCCAGCCCCATTCCCCCGCTGCTAAAGAGGAGGGGCCCTCCCCGCCCTCAGCTCTCCACCCAAGGGTTCCAGTCCCCCTGACCCGCTTGGGTGGCAGGAAGCGACTGACCCCAGAGCAGAAGCTGCGTTCCTATTCCGAGCCGGAGAAGATGAACAAGGTGGGCACCCCCGATGAGGCTGGAATCTCCCATCCTCCTCCTCCACCGGGCACAGAGCCCCACAGCTCCTTCGCTGACAGGCGGCATTTCTTTGAGGCCAGTGGGAGGCCGCTACCCCTGCCTGCTCAGGGTCCCCGCCCTGGAGGCACTGAGGCTCAGCTCAGGCTCCACGGGAAGGGTAGCGGCAGCAAGGCCGAGGACAGGCTTCTGGAGACTGTGGACCGGGACCAGGCCCGAGTCCGGGCCAGCTCACTGGGAGGGGGCTGTGAGAGTGCCCGGAGGGCCCCCGATCCCGGGGGGAGCTGGCCGCTGCGATACATGGCTCCTCAAACTAGCGGCCTCCCTGAGCAGCCCAACCCCGCTGGGTATCCCCGCCACCTGGACCCCAGCGGGCACAAAGCTGGGCCGCAGCGCCTGGGCACCTTCGCAGAGTACCAAGCGACGTGGAGGGAGCAGAGGAAGGTGCCGGAGGCCCGGGGTTCCGGAAGGTTCCATTCTGCGGACGACATCCTTGAGCAGAGTTTCCAGGAGCCTGCAAGCCCACAGTATGTCCATGAGCGATCCAGATCGTCTCCTTCCACTGATTTCTACGTCCAGGTAATCTCTCCCACAGTTACTCTCCCTCAGATTCCTGACCATTGCCAGGCTGGCTTTTACACTCAAAAGTTAACGTGGTTTGTTTGCCCAGCATTGAACTTTGAACTCCCAGGCAAGTGTAACATCACAAGCCTGCAGCTGCAGAGTGTTTATTTTATTGATTCGTGGAATTGGCTAATATTTAAAGCCTATCCCTGATTACCTCAAGCGTAGTTAAGATTCTGCGGACTTGCAGCCTCACATAGGCCAGACCAGATAAAGATGGCTGCTGTTCCTCCTTGAAGAGCTTTAGATGGGTTTCAACAACAGTTAACTTTCCTCTTAGTCCAGGCTTTTCCTCGTTAACTTTCCGATTTGAGCAGCCTCCGAGGGGTGGGATTCTCGTGGGCAGAGCGGGTACCTGGTTATTGTAAAGCCAACACACGTACGTGTGGCAGTTCTCTCTCCGCGGCCCTGTGACCCAGCCCAACAATTCCCGAGCAAAGGCTTGGGGTGGTGGTAGTTAGGACGAAACGTGGTCTCCATCTGGTTCACCAGCTCGACGCTGAGGTGGGGGCAGGAGGATGGATGTCAGCTCCAGGCCCAACAGCTGCACAGTCCCCCTGTTCACAATGAATGGCACAGAAATGGACCATTTGGCCCAACCTGTCCGTGCTGCAGTTTATGGTCCACTCAAATCACCTCATCATTTCATTCCAACAGCAACACCATTACCTCCCCTCGCCACCCCATGTAGGTCTCCTGAAATGTATTATTACAATCCCTACCATGTGTAAGCAGGCCATTCAGTCCATCGAGTCCACACTGATCCTCCAAAGGGCATCCCAAGCAGACCTACCCTCTCTCCTTAACTCTGCATTTACCATGGTTAACCCACCCAGCCTGCACATCGCTGGACACTATGGGCAATTTAGCATGGCCAGTCCACCAAACCTGCACATTTTCGGGCTGTGGGAGGAAACCTGAACAGACACAAGGAGAACATGCACAGTCCACACCATCACTTGATTGATGGAATCGAACTCGGGTCCCTGGCGCTGTGAGGCAGCAGTGCTAGCCACTGTGCCACACTACGTATCTCTACCATTCACCTCAACTACTCACTACCTCTTTACCTCTTGGTAAGGCCCATTTCTCCTGAACTTCTGACTCAATTTATTTGAGGCTATATTACATTCAAGTTCCCCTCCCCCACCATAGGGCAGATGCTCTCCCTGACCTGGTCAAACCACTATGTGAAAGTCAGTTGCGCAAACCAGGTTTTGAGGTTGTAATTTGTGATATGGCACCACAGTAAAATTTGACCTGTCAAAACTGAACAGTTTGATGTTTATAAAGCACCAGGCTGGTTCACCAAAGCACCCCACCACATCTCGATGAGTGGCTACATTCCCATGATGCAGTTTATGTCAGTGGCCTGGGAGATGGCAGTTTGTCATCGAGGCAACCAGGAACACGTGAGCTTGACTCCTGATGCATCAAACCAGCATTTCGACCGCCCCTGGAGTAACGTGTACCTTTTTTGTCCTCTGGCCCAGAAGGTGAACAAACCTGCCCTAAAGGGGGAGCAACAATAGTTCACCAGATTGAACCCTGGGCTGAGAGGGTTACCCTATGTGGAGAGAAGGCTTCTCTGCAGTTTACAACAACAGCAGATGACTTTGTTGAAACTAGAGTCTGAAGAGTATTGGCAGGGTAAGATGCTGAGGGAAAGTTTTTCAAGCTGGAGAGACCAGAACTAAAGCATATTGCTTCAGGTTAATGGGGTTGTCCATTTAGGACCAGGATGAGGAGAAATGTCTTCACAAACAAGGTGGTGAATCTTCCAGGCGAGAGAGCTATGGTAGCTCAGTGGGTGTACTCAAGGCTGCAGTCAATACATTTTTGGACTCGAAGGGAAATGGGGGTAATGCTTAGAGGTAGAGTTGAGATAGCTCAACCTTGAGCTTCTTGAAAACAGTTTGAGGAGTGGTTTGGTCTCCTGCACCTGTTGTGTTCTCGTATCTCTCGTGTCAAGTCACATGTCTTGCTGGAAGCTTCTTGAGATTTCTTTCCTTTATTGTTAGTCAGGTGCTCCTCTGAGGTGAGACACAATGCGAGTTTTACCTCCTAGCTATAAATTTCGAGATTCTGCCTGGAGTTTAGAACATAAAACAGTACAGCGCAGAACAGTCCCTTTAGCCCTCGATGTTGTGCTGACCTGTGAACTAATATAAGCCCATCCCCCACAATATCCCATCATCATCCATGTGCTTCTTGTTTAAATGTATAGTTTCACAAAGGTGATGGATTAACTGGAGACTTGTAACTTATCAGACACTCTGACAGCCATTTATCATCACCTTTGCCCTTGTAGGATTTGCTGAATGATACTGGGCCTTAAAGAGTTAAACTATGAGACCAAGTTGGATCGATTGGATTTGTGTTCTCTTGCTATAGGGACGTTAAGGGGTCATCTAATTGAAGTGTTTATAATGATTGAAAGGAGTCAATGAGGTGGATGAAGAGAGACCCTGTCCCCTGGTTGTGAGGGTGTGCCGATTGAGGAGGTATAACCTTTGAGATTAATGCCTGGAGCAATGCCAGGGAGTTACCCCTTCACACAAAGGGTTTTGGTAATCTGGTGACTCTGTCCCCCAGAAAGGGACGGAAGGAGGGAATCATTTGACAATTTCAAAACGGAGCCTGAGCTGCTTTTGCCCAAAAAGGCTTTGAAGAACCTGGAGTTGCGGTGGGTTAAAATACAGATCAGCTGTATTCTAATGGATTGGGGAGTGAGGTGGGCACCCTCTTATTGCTGTGTACCGTCATTCTGTCCTCACGTTATTGCAGGGCTTGTCCTTGATCCTTCAGCCCCAAGTGAAAGTTTACAGAGGAAGGAAAGCAAATAAGGAACATTATTGGATGGCTTATGTTTACACACCTTTGGGTTTCTTTGGAATGACTGTGTGCTTACACAAGTACCCGAAGCAGTGTGTACAGTCAAGCCTTTGTCGCAGGGAATGCCCTGCCTTCACCTGACACTGGGTGTTTCCTAACTAAGCTGCAGTACGTTAACCTGTCCCAGTCCCAATCCCAGCCGCTGTGGATGCTGTTTTCAGAGTATTGTCATTGAGTTTTGATCCTGGATAGTGTGTTGACTGCTCCTGGGGTGTTTGTAGAGCTGCTCACTCCCCTGCCCCAGCCAGAGACGGTGGGTTTGTCACAAGATGACGACTTCTGTGTGGTTCTGGAGTGACCTCGCCGGCCTGCCTGGGAAGGGGCAGCAGGACCCCTCCCCTGAAGGGTATGAGCCAGCCAGTTTTTACAGCACTCCAAGCCTCCTGATCATCGCCGATCCCTGTCTCCCACACCCACCCCCTCCTCTTTGTAACCCCGAGTCCCATTTCTCAAACTGCTATCGTGGCCCTTGAAAGCACGTTTTCCAGATTGTCTTGTTCTGTTACGAGTCCAGTAACCACCTCACACCCCAGGTGTGTGTGTGTGAGAGAGAGAGAGAGAGAGAGAGATCATCACTGTTTGCTCACAGCTCCCCTCAGGACCTCTGCCCCTTCCCCCTGCACCCAAATGATGAGGTCAATGTTACACATTTCCTATTTCATTGCTCATGTCTGGAGTTACTCACCAATTTGGAGTTGTATCACACCATGGTGAGGATCCGCTGATCAAAGCTCTCATTGTCTAGGAGAAAGTGAGGACTGCAGATGCTGGAGATCAGAGCTGAAAATGTGTTGCTGGAAAAGCGCAGCAGGTCAGGCAGCATCCAAGGAGCAGGAGAATCAACGTTTCGGGCATGAGCCCTTCTTCAGGATTCCTGAAGAAGGGCTCATGCCCGAAACGTCGATTCTCCTGCTCCTTGGATGCTGCCTGACCTGCTGCGCTCTTCCAGCAACACATTTTCAGCTCTCATTGTCTATACAAGCATCCTCCATTCCCGTCAGTGTACAGGAGTGTACACGGGTGTCTGTTCGATGGTAATAGAGTCATACAGCATGGCAACAAACCCTTTGGTCTAGCCTAGTTCTTGCCGTCCATAATCCAAAACTAAACTAGTCTCACCTGCCTACTCTTGGCACATAATACCTCCAAACATTTCTTATTTGTGTACTTATTCAAATGTCTTTTAAACATTATAATTGCAGCTGTATTAATCACTTCCTCTGGAAATTCATTCCACGCGTAAATCACTCCGTTTATATAAAAAAAATGCCCTTCATGTACTTTTTTAAATCGTTTTTGTCGCCTTAAAAGTATGCCCCCTAGTGTTGAAATCCCCCACTCTCGGGAAGAAACCTGCCTTTCACCTTATCTCTGCCCCACATGACGTTATACACCTGTATGCGGTCATCCCTCAACCTCCTACGCTCCAGTGAAAGAAGTCCCAGCCCTATCCAGCCTCTCCATATAACTCAAACCTTCCATTCCTGGTAATATCCTGATCTAATTTTTTCTGCACCCTCTCCAGCTTAATATCCTTCCAATGAGAGGGCAACCGGAGCTGCACGCAGTTGGCCATTAGAGGCTTCACCAACGTCCTGTACAACCTCAACGTGACATGCCAACTCCTATACTCAAAGGCTTGAGCAATGAAGGCAAGCATGCTGAACCCTGTCTACTTGTGATGCCAACTTCAAAGAATTATGTACCTCGACCCTTAGATCCCAGGGCCCTAGCATTATTTGTATAAGTCCTGTACTTACCAAACTGCAATGCCTCATATTTATCCAAATTAAACTCCATCTGCCCCTCCTCAGCCCGTTGACCCAAATCTCTTTATAACCTTGGATAGCCTACTTCACTGACCACTACACCATTAATCTTTGGCTTTCAATAATGCTGCTAACCCTAAGCTTCATGGCAGATGGGATTTCTCATCTCCCGCTCTCCCACTGCAAGTAACTATTCCAGTTTGCAGTTGGAGATTTTTCATTTCTCAGTGGATGCAGTTCGGGGGTGACTTCCTAGAATAGCTTTAGTGCAGAAAGAAGTCATTTGGCCCAAAGGGTCTGAAGGGACTCGTACCCCTTCCCCTATTCCACCATGGCTAATCTGCCTAACCTGCACATACGCGGATTGTAGGAGGAAACGGGAGCACCCGGAAGAAACCCACGCAGACGCAGGGAGAATTCCACACAGACAGTCGCCCGAGGCTGGAATTAAACCTGGGTCCCGGGGCCAAGAGGCAGCAGTGCTAACCATTGAGCCGCTATGATTCGATCTAAGCTTTCAAGCTGTTAGTCAGCTGAGGAGGGTAGATAGTGAGGAATGCATTCTGCTGGTTGAGGAGTCTGAGACTTGGGACATCAACTTCAAAAATATATATATTTTTGAAATTTATATATATTTGGGAGATTTAAACAACCCTTGGATAAGCACATGGATGAGGATGGGATAGTGTAGTGGGATGGGCTTAGATTAGTTCACAGGTCGGTTCACAGGGCCTGTTCTGTGCTGTATTGTTCTATGTTTTATATATAAAAGCTGACCTTACATGAGGGAGCTGAGGAGACAGTCGGTTAGAAGTTTGGGACTCGCTTCTCTAACAAGTAATTGTTACCAGTTGTTAATTTTCGCTCTGAAAGTAGTAAGAGTTTTGCTTGGAGATGTGGGGCACAGGTCAGACTCTTGGGTTGATTGACTTCCCCTTGTTGCTAAGCCCCTCCCCAAACAGTGAGGAAACTGGTCTTGGTGGGAGCTTTAAACAAACCCAATGGATGGGGGAATTGGGTGTGGCACTGTTTTGAGCTGTGCTGTGCTGTGTTTCCAAAGCCCGATTTCAACACTCCAGTCAATCCAGCAGCACACTCCAGGCCCCGGCTCCTCTCTGCTGAGGGCTGCAGGCAAGTTGATGTGAGAGGCCTGGGCCTCCCAACCCTACAATTATCTGGTTGGGACACATTCCTGAGAGCAGGCAAGCTAAAGTGGATTAAGATGGGATAAATACAGGGTAAGGCAGCACAGATCAGGGGAGGTTGGTGAATGATATGGGAAACCAACGCTGCACTGTTAAACAATCTGTTGCTCCCCCAAACTCCAGCACCCCACACACCCACCCACCCTTCCATTGCCAATCCAAACACAAGCTCCGTGGCCAAGTGCCTCTGAACAGGGTTTGGTTTCAGAATGAGCTGCTTCGCATCGCGCGGAATACAGCCTCCAGATGCCAAATGATAGGTTTTGTCGACAGAACTTTTCCTGTTGCAACCACTCTGCAGGACGCTCCCGCTGAAGCAAGAAGGCGGCCAGACGGCTTCCAGAGGGAGATGGAGCAGCCGGCTCCCGGGGCTGAAGGAGGAAGGTCAAGTCCGCCCGCGAGGTGGGTACTGCGGGGCGCGCGCACGCATGCACAGGGGGCTGTCGCATCTCACGGGCATCCACGTGGCACCTGACTGTGGGCTCAGGGACTGAGATGTTTTGTGGTCTGCTTTTAGCGAGTTTGCGAAAGCTGGGGTTTTTTTTAAACTGTATGGGAGGGGTGGTTTCTGGAAGCGATCCCGGGATACTTAGCAGCTTCACTTCTGGAACTGTGACAGCCTGCACCAAAAGTTTATCTCCCACGGGAGAAGCCCATAATGCTTTCAATGAGAATCGAGGCCTTAAGTGATTTGAGTGGAGACATTGTAGGACGACTTGCTACCTCTCCAGCTCCTCTGCAGAGTCAGCCTTGCATCTCGAGTCGATGTGAACGGCACAGGTGGACTCTTTTGGAGGGACATCAAGGAGGGTAGTACAACTCTCAAACACTTCTCCCTTGAAAAGCTGTGGTCTGCAATTGCTGGGGGAGGCTCGTTTGGAAGCTGTTGAGGTAGATAGGTAGGATTTTTGCGTCTGTTAGGAAACAGTATTGCACACTCTGCAACAGAGCTGGATAAAGGAAGGTGAAGTTCAGAGCACCCATAGCCTCATTGGGATAAATGGGCTGAATGGCCTGTGGTCGATATTGAGCATTCTAAATCCGTCAAAACCCTCCCCTCCAAAACAAAATCAGTACTTTGGTCGCTGCAACATTTTAAACATCGCAGGAACTTGCCCCTGTGCTGAGCGTGTGATCTGGTTGAGAGATTTCCTCCTCCAGTCTCTGGTCCCCACTGCAGTAATCCAGCATGGGGTGCACCACTAGAGTTACCCTCCTTTTCAGATCATCGCTGGCCACTACAATTCCAACAGAGAGCCAGGTTTTCTTTCGGATTGCCAGCTGCACGTTTCCAGGGATGAGACTGCGTCAGTGCTGGGTTTTGACCCATTTGGAGATCCAGTGATGGTGTGCGGGGGCAGGTGACTGGAGCACTGAGGTTTTTATTCGGGTGAAGGCACTGGATGGGTCAGTGATCCGTGAGGTGCCTCACTGCCTCAGGATATGTTGGCTTTGATGATGATGATGTTGGCAGGGGGGAAAGCTGGGTGGGTCATCGGTTACAAGTGGATCGTGTTGTCATTGGTGAGTGATACTTCTCCCTGAGCCTGGCCAGGGGGTGCATGTGGGAAGGTGAAATGCTTAAGATCAAAACACACCCACTCTGCAAAGTTAGCTGGAGTGAGAGACCAAGAGCTGGCTCTTCCTGGTCAATCTGAGAAGCCAAATCAGAAGCAACCAGCCATGTTCCCTGTAAACAGGTGCTGCTGTATCACCCTGGTGCAAGTTCTTCAATTGGCCTCCATTACACTGCTGTCACCCAGTGCGGTCTCCTCTCACGGGAAGGGCTGCAGAAGCTCTGGAAAGGCCACAAAGATGCTTCCTCGTGAGATGAAGAGGTTTTATCGACTGAATCAGGGGGGACCAGCAGAGACAGACACAAGCTTCAGGTATCAGGGGGTGGTTCTTCACCCAGAGAGTCGTGACCCTCGGGAGCAGCCCTTCACCTTTGCACTGAGCTTCTGATTCCTGTAATCGAGAGGTGAACCTGTCTCCAGCTGGAGAACAGAGGCTTCTTTGTCCAAGAGCAAAGCACTGTATAACGTTAAGATTAGATTAGATTACTTACAGTGTGGAAACAGGCCCTTCGGCCCAACAAGTCCACACCGACCCGCCGAAGCGCAACCCACCAATACCCCTACATTTACCCCTTACCTAACACTACGGGCAATTTAGAATGGCCAATTCACCTGACCCGCATATCTTTGGACTGTGGGAGGAAACCGGAGCACCCGGAGGAAACCCAGGCAGACACGGGGAGAACGTGCAAACTCCACACAGTCAGTCGCCTGAGTCGGGAATTGAACCCAGGTCTCTGGCGCTGTGAGGCAGCAGTGCTAACCACTGTGCCACCGTGCCGCCCACAAACTAGTCCTGCAACCCTAAATGACTTATCCACATGTAGATATGTGACTATCTGGAAGTTAACCAGTCTCATTGGACCGACTGAGGACGATCTGTCTCCTCATCCTTTCAGGCCTGTTGCCTGTTGATGTCGGGGGTGGAAGAACCAGAGTCACCACCTCGACTTGGTTTCCATCGCTAAGGGAGTTGGGAAGGAATTGCCTGGATTTCATTCTCCAGGGAATTCTGAGCTTTTGTTTTAAATCTCTTCTTTTTTTTCTGTATTTTGCCTCCTGTTTGGAGATTTCACATCTCTGGGTGGGCAGTAAGCGATACCATTATGATGTGGGGGGGTACCGTAACTGGGTGTTTTCTCGGCTGCCCCCCTGTGCAGTCTCTGAGTCGCACTTCCTGTGAGTGCAGATCCCTCTGTTCCCTTCCCTCTCCTCCCAGTCCTTGCACTTCTGCACACTGTGATATCCAGGCAGCGCCCATTTCCATCCTTGTGTAACAAACTTCAGCTAATAACCACACTAATAATCAATTCTAGAGAGTCAGCCGCGCTTGTAAGGTGGCTCAGGGAGGCTCACTAGGAGCTGCATTCATACGGAAATGCGCACATGGACACAATAAATGTACCTTCTATGAAGCACCCGGGAGCTCGGGAA
Organism: Hemiscyllium ocellatum; assembly: GCF_020745735.1. NCBI lineage: Eukaryota > Metazoa > Chordata > Chondrichthyes > Orectolobiformes > Hemiscylliidae > Hemiscyllium > Hemiscyllium ocellatum. Next base: position 24,030,097 of record NC_083412.1, read on the forward strand.
GTCTGTTGTTCCCTGTTGCTTTCTCCAGGCCAACTGTGACGATGCTGTCACTTTAAGAAGGTTATATTGTCCCTTTTTTTTGAAGAGACGTCGTAAAAGCAGATGTGTCGAAGGGTCTGGTCCAACCACGGCAGGGGAGTGGCCAGTTCTCCCAGTTCAAGTTTTCTCTGGCCTGTTTTCAGCTGTAGCAGTCGCAAGGTGTGAGAGTCCAGGGAAGTTGCAAGCTTCTGTAAGGTACTCCTCTGGCCGCCATCTCAAATCTTTTTGGGTGTTGTTATCCTCCTGCCTGTAAGAATCTGTGTTTGAATTTACCTTTTTGCCAAGGGGTGTGTTTAAGTGATGTTACTGGATTGGAGCAGTTAGTTAGTAATAGTTCCTGTATCGGGTCAGTTAAGTTTTCCACTAGTTAAGTTCTTCCAAATTCCATTTTCTTTAGTTGGCGTTTCACCTGTGGTGTTTAAGTAAATTCTGTTTTGCTTAAAGCCGAGTGGTTTGACCAGCTGCCACACACCTGAAATATTCAATTCACGTCTGCCTTTGAACAAAAGACAAAGTTCGGCTCTAGGTTACCTTCAGAAAAAAATTTGAGGGTGTCTAGCCTGGTCTGTAACACAACACAAAATTTAGCATTTCCATGGGAATGCTTCTTCTCTGTCAAGAGGGGGTGTTTGCAAAGTAGCAAAATGCTGTCGCTCGAAGAGATCGGTGTAACTAAGTGTCTGACAGGGTAGAGCTGCTAGAAGCTGTGGTTACCATGACAGCTGCCAGCCAGTTCTGTCCAGGGAGGCCTTGTCCTTGACTCTGGGCCATCAGCCTGTGATCTTGGTGGCTGGTTCACCTGCCTTTGTGGAGCGGGTTTGTCCAGAGGTCGGGCGGGATCAGGAAAGCTGAGCTGGGTGGAAAATGGGGTTTGTTACCCCTCAGTGTTTTTGCTGCAGGTGTGAACTCTTCCACCCCGACATCAACAGTCACCAGGCCTGAAAGGATGAGACATTTAGGCCTCATTCGGTCCAGTGAGACTGGTTAACCTCCAGACAGTCACGTGGATAAGTCATTTAGGATTGCAGGACTAGTTGAGAGAGAGCTTGCACCATCTGAGGCTTTATTGATAATGACACAAAGTAAAAGAGAAAAGAGGCGATGTTGAGCTTTTATGAGCCACGCGCTTGACCTCGGCTGGAGTATTGGGTGCCATGTCATTGGAAGGATACGCACACGTTGGAGAGGGAGCAGAAGCGGTCTGTGAAAATGGTTCCAGGGATGAGAGACTTCAGTCCCGAAGAAAGTTTGGGAAGTTAGGACTGTTCTCCTTGGAGAAATGAAGGCTGGGAGGGATTCCGATTGAAACATCCAAATCATGAGAGGTCCGCACGGGGTAAATAGCCAGAAACGGTTCCTGATCCTGGAGAAGATTGATAGTAATTTATTTGAAAAAAAAACGCCAGAGTGATGTGAGGAAACAGTTTGTCACACAGCAAGTGTTTATGGGCCAGGCCTGCAGACTGTGGTGGAGGCAAGTTCAATCAAGGTTATTCGGAAAGGAACAACGTGCCGGGTTATGGAGAGAAGACAGGGGAATGGCACCAAGGCAGCTGCTCATTTGGAGAGCCTGTATATACACAGTAGGCCACACGGCCTCCTCCCGTCATCGAACAGGTCTGGGAGCCTTAACAGAACAAACATGAGACCCCACCAATGGAGTGTCAGGCCTCTGGGTTAGATGGTTGTGGATTCAGGCCCCACTCAGTACTTAATCCAGGTGAGCACTTCCTGGCACTGCCTGAGTTGCCATTGTTTGTGATGCACAACCGCAGTCCTGTTAGGCCCTCGGGTAGATGGAAAAGATCCTGAGCCACTAATGCAAAGCAGAGCTGCAAAGGCCCTTGATACCCTGGCACAGCACCATCAGGTAAGCAGGTTCTTTAGCCGTTCTCATATTGCTGTGACATTACAGCGTGTGACTGTCCTTGAAAAGAACTTCATTGGAGAACCACAAGGTTGTGCTAGAGCAATGCAATCCTGTTCATTCTTTAATATATGATGAGTCCAACCCAGTGTGGTTCCATCACAAAGACTATCTACCCAGCCTTTGGTACTTATGTGCCAGTGGCCGAAGGTAGCCACTTAATTAAAATCACATCTAAGTTTGCTTTGGTTGATTGGAACAGCAGCTTGCAATTAGACAGCAGCCAACAAACGCCCAGATTGTAATGCAGAAGTGTATCGAATGAAACAAAACTTGACACTGAGCCAGAGTCCGAGACGTTAGAATGTGGGTGCATTCTCGGTCGCAGAGAGGTATTCGAAGGAGCTTTTGAAAGAGGAAATGAGAGATGTAGGAGTTTGAGGGAGCAATTCCAGAACTTGGGGCCGAGACGGCTATTGGCATGGATGCCAGGTGCAGAGGGACTGGGTCAAAGCAGAGCAGAGACACGCACACAAGCAAGACCCAGAACAAAGCTGACCTGATATCCTCACCCAGAGTGACAGAGGCTTTTGTCCTCAGACAGTGTTTGATGTTGAAAGCTCCAGCTTTGTCCATGTGAACACTGGAGTCATCTAGAGTTGGTGTCCAACAACTGTGAGGCTTGGTAACAGCGAATACAGGAAGGGAAGACATAGAGAGGAGCCTTTTTCTCATTGGTGTGGCATAATATACCTTTCTAACTGTGTAAACATCTCTGCTGAGTTGCAGCTGTGATAACAAAAGCTTGCTCTCTGTACAGGCTAAGCTAGCCCATAGTGTAGTAGTTACACAATGGCAGTCAAGCAGTATTGTGGTAGGACCCTGAGGTTATGAAGAGGCTAACATTTGCCCTGCACATCCTGCATTTCTTGCCAATGTGGCGGCTTCCCGTTGTTGCAAAGACACACCGTGACCTTTAACCCATAGCTCATTGTCCTTGCACAATGGCCATCATACCTCGAGAGTGTCAGGCTCTCAACTGTGAAACCTTTTCAGGAGAAACTGTGTTATGGCGCTAAGTGATTTATACATGAGACTTGGTTGAAACTCGCAGTTGAAGAGAGAATAGTGAGTCATTTATGGTTTCCCCCTGCTGTCTGATGTTCAGGGGTGAGGCAGTTGGTCCATGCAAGGCAAGGAAGGGAGGGGAAGAGAGAGAGGAACAGTAAATGGACGATGATTTCTGCATGAGTGCCAGCGACATGCTAGTTCAATGTGAGAGCAGGAAGTCATGAATCAGTGTGTGGTTGTCCAGTGGCTGCTGCTGATGTAGCACAGTCAGGGAGTCAGTTCCTTTGCTGTCACATTCACACACCTGATTACTTCCCCAGTTATCCACACACAGGCCTCCCAGCACTGGGTGTATGGGGATACAGGGGGTCAATGCCAATCAGTGCTGCAGGAGATGCCACCAGCAAGCCAACTGCCCCCAAAGTGCCACCGTTTCCCAACGTGTAAAACTTACTCCAAGCTCTTCCTCTGACTGGGAAGCAGAGGCCAACATTTGGCTGCGAGCTGAGACCTCATGCTGTAAGCCAAATCTGAAAACGGCTGGGTCTTTTTATCAGGCCATCCTTTCTTTCCAAAGACATGGACCTGCGCTCAGATGACTCACTGGCTCAAAGCCAGTGGGCACTTCCAGTGGGTTTTGTTGTGTGCCAGAGATTGGGAGTGCGTATGAGGCCTCAGCATAAAGTGCACCACAGGTTAGGAATTGCCACCCACTGCCCATCCACAGCAGGGTCGCCAAGCCCTTGTGCCCTTGTCCATGGAGCCCAGGACAATCATGGGAGAGAGCTATGCCAGGTTTCTCTGTCCCTGGGGAATGGCTCAGGTATTGGGACTGCAATCAGTAGATCTCCACACGTTAAAAATATCAAGAGATATGGGGATAGTGCAGGAGAAGAGTGTTGAGATAGAAGATCGGGCATGACCTCCTTCAATGATGGGGCATGTTTGAAGGGCAGAATGGTCTCTTCCTCAGATTTCTCATATTCCTGTGACTGGGACTAGGGATCACATCAATGCAATGCACCCCTCAAAAGACACCCAGCAACCTGAAAAACTGGGCAGGCTGCTCTAACTTCAACCCCTTTCAGTTACTGTCTGTGCACAGAACAGGATTTAAAGGAGCCACTCACTTCAGTAAACCACACCCTCGCGTATGCCTAACTAAAAAGAAACCTGATTGAATGCCAACGAGATCACCCTAGAGAGTGGATTTCCAGAATCAGTGGGATAGTGGAACCAAACTCTGCACTGACTGTGGTGACAATGTGTTTCATTTAGCAGTCCCAAGACCACTCTGCACTAGGGGCGGCATGATGGCTCAGTGGTTAGCACTGCTGCCTCACAGCACCAGGGACCCGGGTTCAATTCCTGTCTCAGGCAACTGTGTGGAGTTTGCACATTCTCCCCGTGTCTGCGTGGGTTTCCTCCAGGTGCTCCAGTTTCCTCCCACAGTCCAAAAATGTGCAGGTTAGATGAATTGGCCATGTGTTAGGCGAAGGGGTAAATGTCGGGGAATGGGTCTGGGTGCGTTGCTCTTCGGAGGGTCAGTATGGACTTCTTGGGCTGAAAGGCCTGTTTCCACACTGTAGGGAATCTAATCTAATCTTTTTGACAAGTGCAGGATACTGCAGATGCTGGACATGGAAAACAAAAGCAGAAAATGCACGATGGACCAGGAGAGAAGTAAGGTTAAGGTTTCAGCTTGGTAACAGCAAGTTTGACCAGATGCTTACTCTCTCCCCAGATGCTGTTTTTTATTCACTCATAGGATGTGGGTGACCCTGGTTGGGCCAGCATTTCCTGCCCGTCCCTAGTTGTCCTTGAGAAGGTGGTGGTGAGCTGCCTTCTTGAACCACTGCAGTCCGTATACTATAAGCAGATCGACAGTGCACTTGGGGAGGGAATTCCAGGATTTGGACCCAGAGACCATGAAGGGACGGCGATATATGTCCAAGTCTGGATAGTGAGTGGCTTGGAGGGGAATTTTAAGTGGTAGCATTCCATGTAACTGCTGCCCTTGTCCTTCTTGATGGAAGTAGTAGTGATTTGGAAACTACAGTCTAAGGGTCTCTGGTGAATTTCTGCAGTGCATCCATGGCTGGTACACACCGCTGCTACTGAATGTCAATAATGGAGGGTTTGGATGCTTGTGAATGCAGTGCCAGTCAAGTGAGCTGCCTTGTCCTGGATGGTGTCAAGCTTTTCCAGTGTTATTGGAGCTGTACCATTCTGGCCAAGTGGGGAGTAATCCAATCACACTCCTGACTTGTGCCTTGTAGATGGTGGACAGGCTTTGGGGAGTCAGGAATGGAGTTACTCGCAGCAGTATTCCTAGCCTCTGATCTGCATCTGTAGCCACTGTGTTTATAAAATATGTTCAGTTGAGTTTCTGGTCGATGATAATCCCATTGAGTGTCACGAGGCAGTGAACACTTTTGGCTGTTTCTATAGCCTTTTCAGCTGGGAGAGCAGAAATCCGAAAAGGCCATGCCTTGCAGAGTGCCAAGAGGTTTGAATTCCCTTGTGTGCCTGTTATCAGCATCCAAGATAAACTCGGAAGTCATAAAGCCACCAACAGTAAATAAGTAATAGACCTTGGTGAAATGATTGTCTTATTTTACTGCCTCTATTCAGTCTATTTGGCATTGTAGAACCAGCGAGGACTTTGCAACACAGATTGAGGGCATTCAGCCCATCATAGCCCAGCTGCAGTCTGGTACAACTACTCTCTTAATCCCACATTCCTTGCCTTTCCATTGTAGCCCTTTCTGAATGTTATTGCCCACTTAGTAAGCCTTGATTTGACCCTGTCTCCTCTACAGTCTCACTGCATTCCAGATGCTAGCCACTGGCTGTGGAATAAAATTTTTCCCTCCCCAGTGACAAACAATGATTTGGATGTGAGCGTAGGAGGTCTATAGTTAGTAAGTTTGGAGATGATATCACAATTGGAGGTGTAGTGGCCAGCGAAGGAGATTACCTCAAATTACAACGCGATCTTGATCAGATGGGCCAATGGGGTGAGGAGTGGTATATGGAGTTTAATTTAGATAAATGGGAGATGCTGCATTTTGGAAAAACAAATCAGAGCAGGACTTATACACTTAATGGTAAGGTCCTAGAGAGTGTTGCTGAACAAAGAGACCTTGGAGTGCAGGTTCATAGCTCCTTGAAAGTGGAGTCGCAGGTAGATAGGATAGTGAAGGCGGCTTTTGGTATGGTTTCCTTTATTGGTCAGAGTATTGAGTACAGGAGTTGGGAGGTTATGTTGCGGCTGTAAAGGACATTGGTTCGGCCACTGTTGGAATATTGCATGCAATTCTGGTCTCCTTCCTATCGGAAGGATGTTGTGAAACTTGAAAGGATTCAGAAAAGATTTGCAAGGATGTTGCTAAGATTAGAGGATTTGAGCTATAGGGAGAGGTTGAGTAGACTGGGGCTGTTGGAATATTGCGTGCAATTCTGGTCTCCTTCCTATCGGAAAGATGTTGTGAAACTTGAAAGAGTTCAGAAAAGATTTACAAGGATGTTGCCAGGGTTGGAGGATTTGAGCTATAGGGAGAGGTTGAGTAGACTGGGGCTGTTTTCCCTGGAGTGTGGAAGGCTGAGGAGTGACCTTATAGAGGTTTATAAAATCCTGAGGGGCATGGATTCGACAAATGGACATAGTCTTTTCCCTGAGGTCGAGGAGTCCAGAACTAGACGGCATAGGTTTAGGGTGAGATGGGAAAGATATACAAGAGACCTAAGGGGCAGCTTTTTCATGCAGAGGGTGGTACGTGTAAGGAACGAGCTGCCAGAGGATGTGGTGGAGGGTGATACGGTTACAACATTTAAAAGGCATCTGGATGGGTATATGAATAGGATGGGTTTAGAGGGATATGGGCCAAGTGCTGGCAAATGGAGCGAGATTAGTTTAGGATATCTGGTCAGCGTGGATGAGTTGGGGTGAAGGGTGTGTTTCCATGCTGTACATCTCTATGACTCTAACTCAGGTCTGTGGCCTCTGCTCTCAGTCTTTGTGCCAATGAGAATAGTTTCTCCCTAACCATACGTCAAGGCCCCTCAGCAAATCTGCTCAAAATCATCTCTTATCCAGGGTGAATGGTCTCAACTTCTCCAACTCATCCACCTATGGGCCTGAAACAACTCCTGCCTGGATCCATTCCTGTGAATATTTTTCTGTATTCTCTCTGATGTCTTCATATCCTGCTGAAATGTGGTGCCGCGAGCTGGAATAACTGCTCTGGTTGAGGTTGAGCCTTTGTTTTATGCAGGTTAATTATTTTAAAAATTGCACCTCTGTGCTTCATTCCTTCTAATTACAGTCAGTATCCATGCCATTTGTAATGTCTTCTCAAGCGATGCAGCCTGGAACTATCAATGGCAGCAAAAGCCAAGCTAAATATCCATCAAATGTTCAGAGCCCAGAGGCCACTCAGCCCACATGCTGACTGTTCCAAAGAGCCACCTAGTTAATTCCAATAACCTGATGCTTTCCCACTGCCGGGAAAGTTTCGCCATTTACAGTTGCTTATCCAATTCCCGACGCCACGACTCAACACTTGAGTTCTCCAATTTCAAATAACCTCCTTTCCCATCTCCTGACTCCCTTCCCAGCCCCTCCCCCTCCCTTCCACTCCTCCCTGCCACCAACTGGATTCATCCCTCCCTTTGACCACCCAGGTCATACCCTCTACCTGTCTTCACCTATCCCCACCTCACCACCTTGCCCCCACTTCCCCCTTTATCTGCAGCTCCCCCTCATACCCACCCCCACTCCTAAAGAAGGGTTACACCCGAAACACTGACTTCTCCACCTCCTGATACTGCCTGGCTTTGCTGTGTCCTTCCAGCCTCCTGCCTGTCTGCTCCCCTCCTTTCGGGGAGGAGAAAGTGAGGACTGCAGAAGCTGGAGATCAGAGTCCCGACTAGTGTGGTGCTGGAAAAGCACAGCAGGTCAGGCAGCATCCGAGGAGCAGGAGAATGGACGTTTCGGGCAAAAGCTCTTCATTCATCCCCTCCTTTCAGGCAGGCGTTTCCAGCTCATGACAACTTGCCCCATCTTTCTGCTTGCCTGCCCTCCCCATCGCCTGAAATTCGTGCCCTCCTGCTAAAAAGGGGAAATATTTCTCGGAATCAAAATCCCTCACCGTTTCCTAATCCTCTGATCGTCAGGATGATGGTGTCATCAAGTGATGGTGGTGGGGGGTGTGTTTGGAAACAGAATAATTGCGCAAAACGTAAAACCACAGATTGATGTGTCAGCTGGAGACGTTTTGGTTTTAATGTTGCTTGTTGTGTTTTTGGGAAGAGTTTATGGGAAGGTGTGATGGTGAAGTTGTGAAGGATTTATGCCTTTGGGTTAGGTTCAGCCCTTCAACTGTGGGGTGAGATCACTCCCAGTGATGTAATGAGCCACTCATGGGTGGGGCAGGATGGGAGGGAGGGGACTGGAGGTCATATTGAGAGAGAGAGTGGGAGAGGTGGGAACATCTGAGGGATTGTCACTCACTGAGAACTCCTGACTGCAAAGGCAGCCTGCTGTGGGAGAGAGCTCTGAAAGCCCAAGGGCTCCTCTCCCTCCCACTACACTTGCAGCTGAGGAGAGAGGATTTCCCCACTTGAGGTAAGTTCTCGGGGGGGGTGAGAAGGGAGAGAATGTGTGTGTGTGTGTGAGAGTGAGGCGGTGTTGGAAAACTCGTTGCTATTTTAAACTCCCGGCTGTTTAAGCTCAGGGAGTTATTGCAGTGATGCTGCAGTGTGTTTACTCAGTGGGCTGTGCCCTTCCTCTGGAGCTGGCACGTCCCGTTCTGTCACACTCTAACTCCCACATTCGCTTCTTCACGGGCCACAGGAAAGGTGCTGGGGGAAGTGGCGGGGGGGGGAATGGAGGGGGTGGTGTTTGGAGTTCAACTCGAGAGGGGGACCGTCCTTTTCGAGTTCCAGTTAAATCTAAAACATGCGAGAGAGAAAAAAGAACATTCTGTGTGAAGCCTTTGAAATGCAAATTGCAGGGGAGTGAGCGGTAATGACATGTCAGATAGATTTGAATTTGCTGTAATGATGCCAGCGCTGTGGTTGATCATGGGATGTGAACGAAGAAGCCTCGAGTCAGCTAATGAGAGGTAACCTGTGGATTTGCTAACTTCTGAGGGAATTTCTTCTCTGTGCGTCTGCCCCTGTATCCCTGTAATATCCAGAGCTACAAATCCTCTTTAAACCAGTACTGTAAGATATCCAACTGTTAAGTGGGTGTGAGGCAGGTTACTGTGCTAACTGGGCTTTTTTTTATATCATTTGTGCCTCATATGATTCTTTTAGGAGGGGGCACCCGTCTCTCTCCTGGAGTAACAGTATTTTGCCTGGAATGTAATTCTCCTCGCTCCAGACCAGCTTGGCTGCACCTTCAGCTCCAGGAGAGTCGCAATCTGTAGAATTCCTTCACCACCACACCACCCCCCCCCCCCCCCCATAGCCTTCAACCTGTCCACCAGGGGTTCCTGTGTCAGCTTTGCGTGGTCAACCCTTTTAAGGTACCACATGGTGTCAGCCGTGCGATAAATTTGTCAAGGGCCCGCGTGATTGACCGCGTTGCCCACGTTCTCCCAGCGAAGGTACACTGCTCTATCTCCACCTTCACCCCCAACTCAAGATGCTCATTGAAACTGACCCCCTTGAGCCACCCGACCTGGTCTCGTTGTCGGTGCAATGTTAGGTTTTGTCAGATTATGCTCCTCCAAAGACGTTTGAGGCATTTTCCTCCTCTGATGGTGCTACATAAATGCAGTTCTTGTATGTGCATTGATGAAAATCTCGTGTTGTTTTTATTTTTGCCAAGAGCTCTTTAAATAAAGGAATCGGGAGGGACAGTCCCTTTTAAGTTGGTGCATACAGTACAGTTCCAGTAAAAGTCTGCTGTCTGCATTGAGAGAAAAAAAAGCCTGAGGGTGGTCTGACTTCTGGTGAAGGGGAGAGGTCGGGAAGGTGGCTGCTTCATGGTCACCTCAGCCAGGTGGGAGCCGAATCCCTCCGCATTACAAACCAGCCATCCACTGAGCCAACTGACCCCCTGGCGTTCCATCATGTGGGAACTGATGCTGTTGCGAGTGAGGGACATCACCACAGAATCTGTCCATCTGCGTGTGTTAGTGCTTTGAAACGCTGGCCTGCCTTGTGTGGTTTTTAAAGCAGGGAAGAGTCAGCTCTGGTGGTAACTGGGCAGTGTGTGTAGCCTTTGCTCTGGTGCCATGCTCTGTTAAGCTTGCTGTGCTGCGACCTCAGCTCATTAATCCCAGCCCACACCCAATGGCTGGGGGAGGCCCAGTCAGAGAGACGTACAGCACAGAAACAGACCCTTCAGTCCAACCCCATCATGCCGATCAGATACCCAGAACTAATCTGGTCCCATTTGCCAGCATTGGGCCCATTTCCCTGTAAAACCTTCCTACTCTGGATGTAGGTTTGCTCGCTGAGCTGGAAGGTTCATTTTCAGACGTTTCGTCACCATATGCGGTAACATCTTCAGTGAGCCTCTGAATGAAGCACTGCTGGTGTAGCCCGCTTTCTATTTATATGTTTGAGCTTTCTTCCAGCTCAGCGAGCAAACCTACATCCAGAACCTCAACCTGAGTTACCATATCTTCTCAAAACTCACCCTTCCTATTCATGTACCCATCCAGATGCCTTTACAACCCAGAACCCTTCTGAAGAAGGGTCACTGTGCTCAAAATGTTAACTCTGCTTTCTGTCCACGGATGCTGCCAGAACTGTGGAGTTGCTCCAGCAATTCGGTTTTTTTTTGTTGTTCCCAACTGGAAAGGTCCCCTTTCAGGGATGGAAAGCAGCCATTTTCTTGACAGTGACTCCCCCTTCCAACATTAAAGCCCACCAGGACTGAGCAGCCCCCAAATCATGCTCTCGTTCCTCAGCATCTCCCTCCTGGGGCCAGGCAGCAGCACCACCACCCCAAGGGAGTGAGTGTGTTCCCTCAAGCTCAGAGCTTGCTGCAGGAGCAGTGTGTTCTGACACGGGGAGGCCTGTGTGCACAGAGCTGGGTGGGTGGGTTTGCTGGGAGTGCATGGGACAGATGTGGGAGATGAACAAGGAGCAGGGACCCGGGCTTGCAGCTGGTGATTAGAGCCGTAAACAGCAGGGGGAGCCCTAAACAGGCCCGGGGAACTGCAAAGGGAAGCATTCAGAGGGAGAGAGGGAGAGCAAGAAACATTTTTTTTAGATTAGATTACTTACAGCGTTGCAACAGGCCCTTCGGCCCAACAAGTGCACACTGACCCGCCGAAGCGCAACCCACCCAGACCCATTCCCCTACATTTATCCCTTCACCTAACACTACGGGCAATTTAGCATGGCCAATTCACCTAACCTGCACATCTTTGGACTGTGGGAGGAAACCGGAGCACCCGGAGGAAACCCACGCAGACACGGGGAGAATGTGCAAACTCCACACAGTCAGTCGCCTGAGTCGGGAATTGAACCCGGGTCTCTGGCGCTGTGAGGCAGCAGTGCTAACCACTTGGAGAGGGTAAGAAGGACCTTTCCAGAGGGGAAGCTGGAATCATTCAAACAGACTGGGGAGCAGTTTCCCACATGGCAAATAGTAAAAGCGTCAGTAACCTGGGCTCATAAAGCTATAGCACCTTTTCAAGGTTAAAAATCACACAACGCCAGGTTATAGTCCAACAGGTTTATTTGGAAGCACTAGCTTTCGGAGCGCTGCTCCTTCAGGTGGTTGTGGGGCAGTGCTGCGAAAGCTAGTGCTTCCACATAAACCTGTTGGACCATAACCTGGTGGTGTGTCTTGATGTTTAACTTAGTACACCCCAGTCCAACACCAGCACCTCCAAATCATGACACCCTTTCAAGGCTCACTTCCCAGCTGTTTGTTTGAAGATTGGAGGAGGGGTAACATTAGGAGAAAGTGAGGACTGCAGATGCTGGAGATCAGAGTCGAGAGTGTGGTGCTGGAAAAGCACAGCCGGTCAGGCAGCATCCGAGGAGCAGGAGAATTGACGTTTCAAACAAAAGCCCTTTGTCAGGAATCAGGAGGGGTAACATTGTCCAGTGTTACATTACATCCTCAGCCTGTATCATCGTAAATGGGAAATAAAAACAGTTAGCGCATCTCAAAAAATGGGAGGGCGGGGTCACCATTCACCTGGTAAAACAGAGCAACAGCAACACCAACAACCTGCATTTGTGTAGCGCCGTCAGAAAATAACATCAAGGCGCTTCACAACACAGAACAAAAACTCTGGCAGCAAGCTGCATGAAGGCAGGCAACAAAAAAGTTGAGTTAAAGGCACCTCTGAGAAGGAGAGAGGTTTAGGGAGCATGACCCCAGATTTTGGGGTGTCCGCACAGTGGTACAGCAAAGGGAAGAGACCAGGGGTGGAAAAGTGTAGTGACCTTTGGAGGCTTTTGTTGCACTGGGCAAAGTCATGGAGGTTGAGGGAGATTGGGAGTTGGCAAGGTCAACGAAGGCTTTTAATGATTGTCTGCATTATCGCAGGAGGATCCTGACTTGGTCGCTGTGGGCTCTGACTCGGTCTTGCCTCATATTGAGGGATGACTCAGACTGTGGGGAGTTGAGCGGCCTTCTCTCTGGGCTGTCACCCCAGTGCAGTACTGAGGGATCACTGACTGTGCTGCAGGGGTGCTCTCTTTTTCAGATGAGCCGTCAAATGACGCCTGGTCTTCTCCTCCTCTTGATGAAGATACTGACGTGCCGATGGATTATCCTCAGCTTCCTGATCAGTATTCATACCTGGAACATTGTACACTCCCCAGAATTACTGTAGAAATGCAGAGCTGACTGAAGTGAGGAATTGAGGGGGAAAGGGTCTCTCTCTCTCCAACACCTGTGAACCGACAGCTTATGGAGTGTTGGCAATGGGAAATGGGCCTATCTCATTTTCGAGGTGGTCACACACACAGGAGTTACAGAGAAAGGGCAAGAGAAGCGAAGTCTGCCGGAGGATTGGGATAGCCCCTTGACCCCGCTGCCTTAGGCATTATGGTGACCCGAGGCAATATTGGCCACTCCTCACCTGGCAGTCAGGGACAGCCAGCGCACAAGTGGCTGAGGAAATTCTGCTGACCTTCTGGGGACAAAGCTGTCTGGTCCAGCAGGCATGGATCTGCTGTGGGGGTGGGGAATGCGAAGCCTTTTGTGACCGAATAGCTGACATCTGTCCCTTTTGAATCAGAATGAGAGACTCGCTCAGCAAGCCAGGGATCTCAAGCAGGGAGCGGTCAGTGTGTGGGAAAGGGGTTGGGAGCGTTCACTAGACCCAGTGTGTGTTTTACAGGGACACACTGAACCGGAATCCCTGGCCTATCCTTTTCTAGTGGCTCCAGTCTCTCGGGTCGTGCCCGCCCACCTGTTGTAAAACATGTACAGTAAACACCACCCGGGCCAGTCCTTGCATGGAAGTGAATGTTTACTTTGGTTGGGTCAGAGCTGCTGGTGGGCGAATTGGCACAGCACTCGTGATTCATTGTTCCTCCAAGGGATTATTTTCTCCTGCCTGTCCTCCCCAGGCTGTTAGGAGACGTTGGGATATCACTAGAGGTTGTGAAAGCCGCATTGTGTGCTGTACACACACATTCTTTCTTTCCCCCAGTCCTGGGAGGCTGGCTTTGATGTTGCAATTTCTGTGACTGGATACCGGGTCGGTACAAGGTTTTGAAGATCACAGTAAATGGAGCTGATTGTTTGACACCTCTTAAGTTCAGAGGGACAGGGTGACACAGGGATTTTAATTCTCTCTGAAGTGGGATCAATGCTCCCTCTTTCCTTACACCCCTCCGCTGCTGCCTGCCCCACAGCTGGGAAGCTGAAACCGGAGCACCGACTGGTTTGAATTGTTGCCACCAAGTCTGGCCTCTCGAATCCGTGACAGAGTGTCCTTTGCAGCACCTCCCACAGAGAGACTGCCAGCATATGGTGGTCTGTCTGAGTCGCCCATGTTACAGACTGTTCAGAATTGGCGCCCTGGGCACAGTCTGTACTTGCCAAGTGTTTGCGTGGTCAGTAGTACGCCCACCTCTGAGTCAGAGATTGTGGAATCTGGATCCACACCAGAGGGAGGCAGGCTGGTGATCTGTGCTGCTATCCCAATGCAGTACTGGGGTGGTGCTGCACCATCAGAGGTGCCATCTCTCGGATTACACTTTCAGAACACCTTGGAAGGCTGCGAACCATCCCAAAAGGCTGCTTGAAGATGAGCAGTGAGCTCTCTTGGTTTCCTGAACAACATTGATCTCTCAACCAACATGGACTTCATTCAGGCAGTTGACAAGTTTCCCCATGGGAGACTGGTGAGCAAGGTCAGATCTCATGGAATACAGGGAGACCTAGCCATTTGGATACAGCACTGGCTCAAAGGTAGAAGACAGAGGGTGGTGGTGGAGGGTTGTTTTTCAGACTGGAGGCCTGTGACCAATGGAGTGCCACAAGAATCGGTGCTGGGTCCAATACTTTTCGTCATTTATAGAAATGATTTGGATGCGAACATAAGCGGTATAGTTAGTAAGTTTGCAGATGAGACCAAAATTGGAGGTGTAGTGGGCAGCGAAGAGGGTTCCCTCAGATTACAACAGGATCTGGACCAGATGGGCCAATGGGCTGAGAAGTGGCAGCTGGAGCTTAATTTCGATAAATGTGAGGTGCTGCATTTTGGAAAAGCAAATCTTAGCAGGACTTATACACTTAATGGTAAGGTCCTAGGGAGTGTTGTTGAACAAAGAGACCCTGAAGTGCAAGTTCATAGCTCCTTGAAAGTGGAGCTGCAGGTAGTTAGGATAGTGAAGAAGGCGTTTGGTATACTTTCCTTTATTGGTCAGAGTACCGAGTACAGGAGTTGGGAGATCATGTTATGGCTGTACAGGACATTGGTTAGGCCACTTTTGGAATATTACATGCAGTTCTGGTCTCCTTCCTATCAGAAAGATGTTGTGAAACTTGAAAGAGTTCAGAAAAGATTTACAAGGATGTTGCCAGGGTTGGAGGATTTGAGCTATAGGGAGAGACTGAACAGACTGAGGCTGTTTTCCCTGGAGCGTCAGAGGCCAAGGAGTGACCTTATAGAGGTTTATTAAATTTTGAGGGGCATGGATAGGGTTAATGGACAAAGTCTTTTCTCTGGGGTGAGGGAGTCTCGAACTAGAGGGCATAGGTTTAGGGTGAGAGGGGAAAGATATAAGAGACCTAAGGGGCAACTTTTCCATGTTGAGGGTGGTGCGTGTATGGAATGAGCTGTCAGAGGATGTGGTGGAGGCTGGTACAATTGCATCATTTAGAAGATATCTGGATGGTTATATGAAAAGGAAGGGTTTGGAGGGATAGGGGCCAGGTGCAGGCAAATGGGACTACATTAGGTTGGAATATCTGGTCGGCATGGATGAGTTGGACCGATGGGTCTGTTTCCGTGCTGTACATCTTTATGACTGAATATGAAATCGAATACCTGGTCTCACACTCACTGCTGTCTTTGGGAACTTGCTATGTGAATATTTTCTTTTGTTACGTTAGGGTGCTCACATGTCATGGTAGACCCTTCACAAATGCAAATCACTTTTGGTATCCCAATGCAGTTGTGACTGTTTTTGGAAGAAACTGGAAAATATTTGGAAGATTTACAGAGGTGGTATTTGGGATGCAAATGGCCTGTGAGTCTTTGAAACTCATTTATTTTGGAGGGGGGAAGAAATGGGTCAAATAAAAATGAAATGAAAACAAAGAAGGCTGGAAATGCAGAGGGTTAGTGGTTTGGAAGTAGTGTTGAACAGAATCCCCATCTCTTGGGTTGACGTTAAAGAACACATACAGGGTACGACTTTGAAAGTTAGCATTAGAGGTGTTTGCATTGCCCTGTTCAGTTTTATCCCTGAGGCGATATCATTCAAACAGATTATTTCACAGTCTTCAAAGGTATTCTGGGGCATCCTAAGGTTGTGAACGTCACTATATAAATGCACATTCTTTCTTTCACCTCTCTTTTAGTGATGGCTTTTTTTCTGTTGCTAGATGGGGAGTTGCTAAAAGGTTTAGAGAGCTGATTGCTCTGTAAATGATTATGATTGTTTGGTTGTTTCACACTTTACAGGTTTTTGTCTCCGGCTGCAACTGATTCTTGGAAGTCCTGTTCTCTCTCTCTCTGCTTCCTCTGAACTGTAAGCTATATTCAGCATGTTGCATGAACTTGATTGCAGCCTGTGACAGCCAGAATGCTGAGTTCAGCTCTATTCCTGCTGTTTTGCATGTGCTTTGTGACACTGACAGAGAATGCTGCTAATCTTTGTGCTCTTTGCTGAACAATTGACTTCGTGCCCTGATTGTTTTAACAGGCATCATTTTTTAAAAAGAACCTTTTAATAGACCGAGCATAGACGACCTAACGATCAAAGTGACCGCGACTCGCATTAAATCAGGCTGTTAATATTTCGTTGTTAGAGAGACAGACAGAAAAGGCGACACTGTAATAAAATATCCTCAAAGCACTGCTCCTAAAAAAGCGTGTTATTCACCTGTTTCTGAACAGCACAGTGTTACAGCTTCTGTTTATTTTCAGCTGCTCTGAAAGCAGAGGTTAGGGAATTCCGGGTTATTAAATCCTACAGCGAACTCGTCACTAAAGAGATTCCTCACTCATTGCTCAGTCATCAGCAGACTCACCATAAAGGCATTACTGAAACGTGGAGAATCTGGAATTTGCTGATATAACAGTTCCACTGCTTGCTCCTGGATACATCGGGGGCACATATTTCACTGACCCGGTGTTGCATTGTCAGAGATCTTCAAGCCAACATTTACCTTGCAATCAACACAGCACACACTCATCCATGCACCGCCATCACACGCACACACATCCATGCAGACACACGCATTATTCTGAATCACATGCTCTGCCATAAATTCACTCTTGCACACTCACACGTACTCCCTCACTCTCAGGAACAATGAAGGGCTTATGCCCAAAATGTCGATTCTCCTGCTCCTCGGATGCTGCCTGACCTGCTGTGCTTTTCCAGCACCACATTCTCGACTCTGACCTCCAGCATCTGCAGTCCTCACTTTCTCCTAGCAGGTAAAGGGAGTCAGGTCAAAAAGCTCCATAATGCTGCACCCTGTTGTGTCAGCCAATGGCCATCAAGAGAGAGCCACTGATTCCCAGAATTCCAGAATGGGATTGATGTGGAACATTTGTTGCATCTTGCCCTCAGCAGTGCACAGCCACAATTTTTGTAACATCTGCTTCTCTAAGGCTAACCTTTGGCTCAGTGGTGACAGTCTCCCCTCATGGCGATTATGGATCCGAGTTCCATCCCAGAAGCTGGCGTTCCGGTGCAGTACTGAGGGAGTGCTACACTGTCGGGAAGTGCCCTCTTGCAGGTGAAGCAGTGAACTTGAGGTGCCAATCCGCCCTGGCAAATGAAATATAAAAGATGCCACCGCCATTATTTTGCAGAAGGGGTATTTTCTCAAGTGACCTGGCCTGTTTGTGGGATTTTGCTGTGCGCTAAATAACTTCCACACCTTGTCCATAGCGAGCAATTACATTTCAAAAATACTGCCTTGACTATACAGCACTACATAAATGCGAGTTCCCTTCTTTAATTTTGATGGTTATTTTCGACTTGGGGTCTGTTAAATAAGCTGTCAAGTTTTAGCTGCCACTGTTGGCACAGCTTTAGCTCTTCTCCAACCCCCCCCACCCCGCCCAAACGTTGTAGTTTATTTCTGCTGCGGGAGACAGTTTTAGGCAGTGCTCATAGAGTTATATGGCATGGAAACAGGCCCTTCGGTCCAACCCGTCCATACTGACGATAATCCCAAACTAAACTAGTCCCACCTGCCTGCTTCTGGCTCATATCCCTCCAAACCTTTTCCTATCTATGTATCTATTCAAATGTTTTTTTAACGCTGTAATTGGACCCACATCCGCCATTTCCTCAGGAGGTTTATTTCCCCATATGAACCACCCTCTGTGTAAAACATTTGCCCCTCATATCCTTACTAAATCTCCCTTCTCTCGCCCTAAAAATGTGCCCCCTAGTCTTGAAATCTCCCATCCTAGGGAAAAGACAGCTACCATTAACTCTATCTATGCCTCTCATGATTGTGTGAACTTCTATCAGGTCTATCTCGACCTCCTACCCTCCAGTGAAAATAAAGCTCCAGCCCATCTTTATAACCCATGCGGGCTGTCAGATGCCTAATATGTAGCTGCCTGACACCCTCAACCTGCCCGGGCCTAAGTCTGTAAGTAGACTAGGATCCAACGTGTTTATCAAGATAGCAGGAGTGCTGAAGGTTGTTAAGGGGATGTTTGTATCGAGCACCCTTGGTAGTAATGGTTACCAGTCAGGGTTTAACTCAGTGCTACACCTCCACAGTGATAATGAAGGGTGGAACTAGAGTTAGAATTGAATTTTATTGTCACATGTACTCAAAAATAAGAATCCATGAGCAGAGTGAAAAGTGCAGCACCACCTTGGCTACAAAATCAGAACTTTAAAAAACCCAGCAGAAATAAAAGAAAGGTAAGAAAAACATCCAGATCTGAAAGTCCAGGCCTTATCTCCATGTTTGGAAGCACAAATGCAGGCAGTTGGGTTTGGGGAGAACACTAAAGCATTGCAGAAATCACCCCTGGAAATGGAGGGGTTGTCTTAAGATGCTAGCAGGACTAAATGGGGCCTGCGTTCACTCCAGTTTAGAAGAGTAGGCCAATCTCATGCAAACGTGTTAGGTTCTGAAGGGACTTTTATATTATTTGTTGTGAGGTACACCTGTCCGTTAATGGACTGGTTGATCCATTCCACCCCCTGAAGGGACACAGAAAATTTTGGGGCAAGTTTCGGTCGATTGAATTGAGCGAAGGGCTGGAGCGATCCCAGAGGTTGGGAGGCACCTTCGATTAGACCTTGGAAATGGTGCTCAAAGTCATGGCGGTCAATTGGGAAATGTTGCTTTCCATTGGCTGGTGGTGAGACAGTCTGTGTGTAGACTACGTCAACCTAAGATGGTGAGCGAAACAACATGAGGCTGAATGCTGAAATGTTGTGCAATGTCAACCGCTCCCAGGAACAGTTACAGGAGTGGATTCCAAAGGGAAGTTGATAAATATGTTGAAAGGTTTGGAGCTGAGTGGACTGGCAGGGGCAGTGATGGGCAAAATGGTCTCCCGGTGCAGTGTATGACTCTGTCCATTCACTAAAGTCTTATTTCAGTTTTGCATGAAAGGGAACAAATTGCAAGGGAAATTAAGTTAATCCTGAAGGCTAAGAGGTTTACGATTGAAATGTTTTTGAAGTTGGTTTTGTTCTGATTTAAGTGACGAGATTTCATGGCGTCCTGTCAAATACTGTGGTGCACCGACACTAATGTGACACTAATTCACGGGTCTTTATTGGGAACTAGCCATAAAAGGTTGACGGGGCTAGTGCCATAGTGGAGCATCAGAAGAGATATGGGCCATTCAGCCCATCAGTCCTGTTCTACCAGGTCATGGCTGATCTATATCTAAACTCCACCTAGAGCCAGTGGGATGATTTGAAGAGCTTTTTCAATGAGCTGACAAGGACGTCACGGGTCAAATGGCCTCCTGTGTTGTGATGATTCGACAATTAATTCTTACGCTGTGTTTTTTGTTGGTTGTCGGTAGGTTCCTGGAGCCATTGAGCGTTGAGACTGTCTCCGAGGGATTGAGACTTCCATTGGAGAGAGGGCCTGAGCGCGGCTGGTCTGAGCGAAATGCGCCCGTCGATGAGAATCAGGCCCGGGATTGGCACGAAGGCCCAGCCGATGCCATGCTGAGTGGACACCCGGGTGTGGATGAGGACCAATTTGAACGGAGACCTGGGTCGGACGGTCCCACGAGCCAGGGGCTGAGCCAACCCTGGGCCATGGCCGGGAACCTGGCCTGGTCTGGGGAGACGCAGGCATCGCCCAACCTGCCCCGCGTTGGCGCGAGTGAAGCACCAATCACTGGCACCGATCGACCGCCCAGCTCTGCTGCTGGCAACGAGACCTGGCAGCCCACGCCTGGCGGATCCTCCAGGCCTGCCCATGCCGAGGCTGGGAAGGTGGAGCTGAGAGAGGATGCTGGGAAAAGCTCGGCATTCCATCCCCTGCCAACCTTGCCGCCGGACTCTGCCCGACCTCCTTCTCCGCAGTTTGCCCCTCAGAGACTCACCGACAAACCTCCCCCCACTGTGGAAGGTGACAGGCCACTCAGGTAAGCACTCCGAAACTCCTTGTGTAAAAAGAAGCCTCTTTCTTTTCCCTCCCCTATGCACCCCCCTCAAGGCTGTGGAAGTTTCAACATTATTGGCCATTGGAGTTTAGAAGATTAAGGGGAGACTTAATATAAACTTACAAGATAATACGTGGCTTGGAAAGGGTGGACGCCAGGAAATGTTTTCCGTTAGGCGAGGAGACTAGGACCCATGGACACAGCCTTAAAATTAGAGGGGGCCAATTCAGAACAGACATGCAGAGACATTTCTTCAGCCAGAGAGTGGTGGGCCTGTGGAATTCATTGCCGCAGAGTGCAGTGGAGGCCGGGACGCTAAATGTCTTCAAGGCAGAGATTGATAGATTCTTGATGTCTCGAGGAATTAAGGGCTACGGGGAGAACGCGGGTAAGTGGAGTTGAAATGCCCATCAGCCATGATTGACTGGCGGAGTGGACTTGATGGGCCAAATGGCCTTACTTCCACTCCTATGTCTTATGGTCTTGTGGTCATATTCCCAAATTGTCCTGGAGGGGGCAGTGTCATCTTAAACTGCTGCAGTCTCTACAGTGTCCTCAGGGAGGGACTTCCAGGATACTGATCCAGTGACAGTGAAGGAATGGTGAGATATTTCCAAGTCAGGATGATGAGTGGCTTGGAGGGGGACTCGAAGGTGGTGGTGTTTCCATATATATGTCTTCCGTGTGGTAAAGGTTGCAGGTTTGGAAGGTGCTGGTGAAGGAACTCTGCAGAACTGAGCATCAATGGTGGAGGTTGTGATTGTTTGTGGTGGTGGATGGGCTGCCTATTAAACAGACTGAACGTGTTTACCAAGATTGTTCTATCTATTGTTGCGAACCCAAGGTGAAGACCCACAGTGTGGAACCCTGCCACATTTCAACAGAAATAAAAAGGAAAACAGAATATTGCCAGGCTTTGAGCTAGAGGGAGAGGCTGAACAGGCTGGGGCTGTTTTCCTTGGAGCATCGGAGGCTGAGGGGTGACCTTATAGAGGTCTGTAAAATCATGAGGAACATGGATAGGATAAATAGACAAGGTCTTTTCCCTGGAGTGGGGGAGTCTAGACTAGAGGACATAGATTTAGGTGAGAGGGGAAAAATATAGAAGAGACCTAAGGGGCAACTTTTTCACCCAGAGGGTGGTTTGTGTATGGAATGAGCTGCCAGAGGATGTGGTGGAGTCTGGTACAATTGCAACATTTGGGTGGGTATATGAATAGGAAGGGTTTAGAGGGATATGAGCCGAGTGCTGGCAAATGGGACTAGATTAGGTTGGGATATCTGGTCGGCATGGACAAGTTGGACCAAGTGCAGTACATCTCTGTGACTTTATGAGAATTAGCAAGGGAGCGGTCTCAAGTTCCCTTCTTTAAAGAAGGTTGAATGGTAGGGAGGAGAGACTGGGGTGCTAGGGAGAGGCGTAGAATAAGTGAGAAAATGACTAGGACTCTGATATACACTGAAGGTTGATATCAGTGCAGGGGTTCAAGAGAAGACAAATCTAGTCATCTGGTTCAGAAACCTGCAAAGGAATGGAAAAGGACAGTTAAACTGCTCATTGACTGTCACAGCATTGACACAGAGAAGGGATGGGAACGACTGCACTGGAGAAGGGGAGAGAGTGAGTGAGTTTGGTTATAGTGAAGGGTGCCAGAGGGTGAGAGGTAGGCCTGCAGTCAGAGTGGGTCAGCCCACAAGATGTGGTGGCAATGTCCAAGCCTCAGGCTTTAGAGAGAAGTAGCAGGTGCTGAAGGGAGACTTAGCCCAAAGGAGTGAGCCAAGCTTTCTGAAGGTGGCTCTAACAACAGATGGTGAGAAAGGAGGCATACCCCTCGAGGTAGTAGCATGAGGAGACTTGAGAAGCTGGGATTGTTCCCTGAGGGGGAGATGGTTAAGGAGTGATTTAACAGAGCTGTTCAAAATCACTGAGGGTTTTACCAGAATACTTGGGAGAAGCCTCAGTCACTAGAGGAGACAGTAGATGAATAGTCGGGAAAGGGAACAAGAGGCGATGTGGACAGTCAGGTCAGGAAGAGGTGGTGAGACCAAGAGTGTTGTTACATGAAGAAACAGGAGTGAGGAAACAATAGGAGTGCCCATGTTTAATTCTGTTCTCTGAAATGAATAGGCAAGTTTCTCTCTACCAAACGGGGATTTTAATGTGAACTCTGCTTCTGTATTGTTGAAGTTAATGGTTAGCTGAGGCACGTAGATCAAATTTGATTTCTTGGTCCGTTAGCTGATCTCAGGGAAGCAACAAATGGCCTGAGTGTCCTTAGGCTGAGGAGTGAGAGCTATCAATCTGCCTCATGGTTCCAGGTGTCCCGGAGATCTTCCCTCCTCACAGAGTGCTTTCGGGAACATCTCCGGGACACCCACACCAATCAACCACACCGCCCCCATGGCCCAACATTTCAACTCCCCCTCCCAATCTGCCGAGGACATGCAGGTCCTGGGCCTCCTCCACCGCCACTCCCTCACCACCTGACGCCTTGAGGAAGAACACCTCATCTTCTCCCTCGGAACACTTCAACCCCAGGGCATCAATGTGGATTTCAACAGTTTCCTCATTTCCCCTCCCCCCACCTTACCCAGTTCCAACCTTCCAGCTCAGCACTGTCCTCATGACCTGTCCTACCTGCCTATCTTCCTTCCGCTCCACCCTCTTCTCCGACCTATGACCTTCATCCCCACCCCCATCCACCTATTGTATTCTTTGCTATCTTCTCCCCAGCCCCACCCCCTCCCATTTATCTCTCCACCTCAGAGGCTCCCTGCCTTAATTCCTGATGAAGGGCATATACCCAAAACGTTGATTTTCCTGCTCCTCGGATGCTGCCTGACCTGCTGTGCTTTTCCAGCACCACTCTAATCTTGATACTGTTCAACAGTGACTCCTACTGGCAAGCTCATGCCTGTGCACATTGTGATGTGGTGCCAAATGGTCAATACTCTTTATCTCAGCTTTTTTTTCCTTTTATTTGTCCATTCTTGATTGTCCTTGAGTTGAGTGATTTGTTAGGGCTTATGAAAGGGTTGTTAGGAGTCGACCACATTGCCATGGATCTGGAGTCATGCGCAGGACAGGAGCTGTCAGGGACACTCGTAAACCAGAAAGGTTTGCTTATGGCAGTATTAGTTATTAATTCCAAATCTCTATTAATTGAGTTCAAATTCCAGCAGCTTCTGTGGTAGGACTTGAACTCAGTTCCTGGAACACTGTGTGCTCTCTCTGGATTCCCAGTCCTACAGCAATACCACTGATCCAACATCTTCCCCAAAAAGTGAGGAGATGTTTAAAAATTACTAATTAGGCCTCAGCTGCAAGTGTTGTGCTGAGCTCTGGGCAGTATGTTTTCAGGAGGATGCGGGGGCCTTAAGGGCTGCAGAAGCAATTTCCCAGACTGGTACCGATTACGTCAGCTCAGGGTAGAGAGACACTGAGGGTGTTTTCCTTCGAATGGAGTTGGTTCAGAGGAGATTTGATCATTGACAGAGGTGCTCAAAGCTGTGAAATAGAGTAGACAAGGAGAAACAGTTTTATGTGTCAGAACGGCCATTGATCAACGGGTGCAGATTTAATGACATTGATAAAACAAGCAGAGGAAGTTGAGGACATGTTTATTCCCACAACAAGGTAGTTTTCTGACTGTGAGTGCCTGTCCCTTGGATGTGGTACCACCACTGATAGAGACCCTTATTTCATAACAGGGTGTGGTTGTGGAGTAAGTCCCCCTCCAAAAAGGTGCCCCTCACAGGAACATTGTCAAACAAAACCTGACCCAGAGTCACTCGGTGAGATGTTGGGACAGGTCACCAGAGCTTTGCCGCTGAGGGCAATATTCCTGTCAGACTACAAAACCCACCAGAGCAAGATGACTTGTCGTGCTGAGGATGAGCAAACGTCCATTTACATAACACCCTTCCCATCCTCCGGATACCTCAAAGCCCTGCCAATGATGTCAGTTGAATGTGCCGTCACTGCCATTTTGTGGGAAACCCAATTTGCACACGCACACATATTCACGCGAGGGATGAGATTTTTAATACTCTTTCGTGGAAAATAGGTGTCACTGGTTGGGCCAGCATTTATTGCCCATCTGTAATTGCCCAGAGGGATAAGAATCAACTGTGTTGTTGTGGGTTTGGAGTCACGTGTAGCTGAGGATGGCTGATTTCCTTCCTGAAGGGACATTAGTGAACCAGATTTGTTTTGTACTGACTATCAATAATTGTTACTTGGTCACCATGAGCCTAACTTTAAATTCCAGACGTTTTTTCCTTAATTCAAATGTCACCATCTGGGCATGATGGGATTTGAAACCACATGCCTGCAGCAACAGCAGTCTGAGGTCTAGATGACTAGAACAGCGACATTACAACTACATTACTGCCTTCCCCTTTCTGGAAGGGGTACACTTTGGTCAAGGACCGGGCACGGGGAATGCTGGGTAACTCCCCGTTCTTTATATTGCACCACGGGATGTTTCATGTTCACTCGGAATCCCAACTCCGACAGCGCAGCGCACTGAAGTGTGAGCCTGGGTTCCGTGTCCATCACTGGAGGCGAACCCAGAACCCTGTCCTTCTGATTCCGGGCCAGGGACGCTCCCACTTAGCCTGGGACAAATGGTCATTCGCGTTCATAAAACAACCCTTTCGGAGCCAGCCGGGAAATGGATGTTGCAGTGTTTAAATCATTGTCAAATCATGTTGGAATGCAGTTGTGTGTTCTGGGGGTAGGTGAGGCTCCCCAACAGAAAGACAGAGTGGAACAATGGTTTCCAGCATCTGCAGTGCTCACTTTTATCTAGAACAATGGACACTTGTGGGAGTTAGCTCTTTCTCTCTGTAACCAACTCGAGTCTTATTCCATATCCTTTCTCTAACTGTTCTTAAAGGTGGACCGTGCTTTTGTTATGCGTGCATTCTTTCAAATGGCCACAATACTTGTCTCCAGATGTCTGCCTTATCAGTCAGCCTGATTATTCACTGTAAAGGATTAGCAGCTAATCACGGTGAGGGGAGTGATGTTTGTGTCTTTTTTTGAGGAGCCCCCTTTCAGCTAGTGTGTTGGTGTGCAGGGAGTCTGGGTGAGTCGCTGAAGCAACCCCAGCAGCTAAGGGACAGCACGGTGGCACAGTGGTTAGCACTGCTGCCTCACAGCGCCAGGGACCTGGGTTCAATTCCCGCCTCAGGCGACTGACTGTGTGGAGTTTGCACATTCTCCCCGTGTCTGTGTGGGTTTCCTCCGGGTGCTCCGGTTTCCTCCCACAGTCCAAAAATGTGTGGGTCAGGTGAATTGGCCATGCTAAATTGCCTGTAGTGTTAGGTAAGGGGTATATGTAGGGGTATGGGTGGGTTGCGCTTCGGCGGGTCAGTGTGGACTTGTTGGGCCGAAGGGCCTGTTTCCACACTGTAAGTAATCTAATCTAATCTAGATGACTCAGGATCAGTCATCCCTTCTCTCCTCTCTGACTGATCGCTGCTGTTCCCCTGGTGTTTCCTTTCTGCTCAGCAAGGATTGTTTTCTCCCTGTGTGACAGGATCGAGAAGGTGACGGACTACAGTACGACGGTGAAGAAGGTGCCGATTAAGATCGTGCGGTCGGAAAGCCAGACGGAGAAGGACAGCCGGCACAACCTCCTGAACAGGGTGGAGGAGGCAGGCTGTGGCGGCAGAGACCAGCAGAGGGAAGCCATCGGCAGCTGCCAGCACTCTTCGCCGTTCACCACGTACAGTCGGCAGGAGGTGGACCGGGAAAGCACCGGCCAGTCCACAGGAGCAGCAAGCACCTCGTGGGAAAACAGGGAGCTCTCCCCCGGGCCCGGCTGCGGGAAGGCGAAAGAGAGGAACATGGATGATATCAAGTCCGAGGAGTTGGCGAGGGAGATTGTTCACAAGGACCGAACGCTGGCTGATATCTTGTACCCGAACTCGAAGCTAAAGACCACCATGGATCTGATGGAAGGCATCTTCCCCAAAGATGAGACTGTCTTACAG
Source organism: Hemiscyllium ocellatum (assembly GCF_020745735.1). Classification (NCBI taxonomy): domain Eukaryota; kingdom Metazoa; phylum Chordata; class Chondrichthyes; order Orectolobiformes; family Hemiscylliidae; genus Hemiscyllium; species Hemiscyllium ocellatum. The sequence continues at coordinate 24,056,356 of NC_083412.1, forward strand.
GAAGCTCAGCAACGCAGGAAGCTGCTTCCTAGCCGGCCTTACTCACCCAAGCCGACAGAGAACAGGTAAAGTCGTGGTGGGGCCGTTCGGGAAATTCATGTGCAAGTGACTGGCGAGAGTTCCCAGTTTGTTAAGGCTGCAGCTGCAGTTATAGAGTCATACAGCACGGAAATAGACCCTTCATCCAATTTGTCTGCACCGGCCAAACATCCCAATCTGGCCTCATTCCATTTGCCAGCGTTTGGCCCAAAATCTCCGAACCCTTCCTATTCATATACCCATCCAGATGCCTTTTAAATGTTGTTATTGCAGTTGTCTCCTGAGTAAGCCATTGTTACTGTGGGGAAGGATATCCACACAAGGCCTTAGGCAGAGGTGGGGCTTCGCCTTAGTTGAACAGAGTATCACACATTATTTAAGAACTAATTACATTACATCGAAGATAGCTGAAAATGTGTTGCTGGAAAAGCGCAGCAGGTCAGGCAGCATCCAAGGAACAGGAAATTCGACATTTCAGGCATAAGCCCTTCATCGGGAATGAGGAAAGTGAGGAAACTTCCCACTTTCCTCATTCCTGATGAAGGGCTTATGCCCGAAACGTCGAATCTCCTGTTCCTTGGATGCTGCCTGACCTGCTGCGCTTTTCCAGCAACACATTTTCAGCTCTGATCTCCAGCATCTGCAGACCTCACTTTCTCCTCGAAGATTACATCGAAGATACTCTTGTGAGACATTGGGCTCTACTTAAAAGCAAGTTTACATTACTTTTGCTAAAACAATCTCGATTTGGAGGGGCCGGTGTTGGACTGGGGCAGACAAAGTTTAAAATCACACAACACCAGGCTATAGTCCAACAGGTTTATTTGGAAGCACTAGCTTTTGGAGCGCTGCTCCTTCATTAGCCACAACCACCTGACGAAGGAGCAGCGCTCTGAAAGCTAGTGCTTCCAAATAAACCTGTTGGACTATATCCTGGTGTTGTGTGATTTTTAACTTAAAACAAGCTCATTGGTAACAAACACAGAACTAGCAGCTGAACTGAAGACTGGTTACTCCTTCCCGGGAACAGTCCTTCATTTTGTTAATTGTTCTCGTTGTGGGTCATCTCCCTGAGCTGTTGGCTAGCAGAGAGTGGTCACATTCTCTCTCTAACTCCCACTTCTCTGTCCCCCACTTCTGCAAATGCCAACGAGAGGCTGACCCCCCCCCAGCCACCCTCAGTCCCCCCAATTGATGCCACCTTTCCAGGAGGCTGCAGCAACCCAGCAGATGTTTGTCCATTGAAAGACAGCAAAGTGCTCCCCCCGGGCCATGAGTAACTCTGGGTCGGCTGCAGGGGGAGCTGGCCAGCAGGGGTTATGTTGGGAAGGGTCATCTCTGCTGATGAACCAAGAGTGTTTTGCTTGTCTCAACTGTCCCACAATGCAGTGCTGCTGACAATGGACTGTGTGTGTTTTGCTAGGGAAGAGGAGATAATGCCCATGGGGGTCTCCCTAACCACCAGCTCAACCTACTACAGTACATCCGCACCAAAGGCTGAGCTGCTCAATAAGATGAAGGACATGCAGCAGCAGATAGAACAGGAGGAAGACTCGGAGGATGAGCTGAACCACGACCTCACTGAAAAGAAGGTAATGCACTCCGCCATTTATTTGGCTGGTCGTCATTTAGTGTAGCAGCCTGGTGGTCCTGGGCAGGATGGCAGAACAGTTGGAGCAGGCAAGGGATTGGAAAGACCTGCTGCTGACACCCTCGGGTTACTGTGGGAGGAGAGGTCAACAAGGCAAGGTGTGCCAAGAGAGGGCACCAAGAGGGAAGAGTGTGGTTTGCCAAGGCAGAGCTAACAACAGGAGGCACACCACCATGATGTCAGTGCCACTGCTGTCTGGCTCCAGTGCAGACGCTGTGTCTGTTTGTTTGTCTTGTATGGGTTCCCTCACAGAGCTGAGCAATCATCCTGTCAACTGACAAGATGGAGTTAGCTGGGCCCCGTTCCAGACATAACCAGCCCACTCCTCGACAGTGTGAGAGTGAGTCATGGCTTGAATTGCCCAATGTTCTCACCGGAGTGGAGCCTTTACACAGAGCAGAACCATTGATAGCACTGCTGTTTAAGAGCTTTCTCATTTCTCGAGTCGGATTCTCTATTAATGGCCCCTCGCTATTATCAAGTCGCCTTACTCACAAGGGATTTGCAAGCCAGTAAGAGGCCTTTCAGCCCAACCCATCTGCTGATGCTCCATACTGTCTCCCAGTGCACCCTATCAACATATCCATCTCTTTCCTTTTCCATCAGGTACTTAGCTCATTCACCCCCTTAAATATGCATCTGCTTTTTGCCTCAAATACTTTCTAGGGTACCGAGCTCCACAATTCTGCCAAATCCCAGCTTACTATTTAAAACTAAGAGCACTAAAGCAAGACTTTAGTGCCACTGATGTTATTGTTTTGGATACAGAGTCCTGGAATCAGCCACATGCACCCATTGTCATAGAAAACACAATCAGATTCTATAGAGTAAGAGATAAATGTATCCATTTATTAACAAACATTGACAACGGCACTATCCAGACACACGCAATAATTAGAGAAACACTCAATCTCTGCTTCTTATTTCAACCTGTCACCAAAAAAATCCCCATGTTTCCATGCACTCTGCAAACACAAATATTGTGATCTTCTACCCAGTGACTCTGTTATCCATTATTTAGTTATTGATTTGCCTCATTGAGACTCCCAGTGAGCCACATGTGGCCTCTGCTTAATGTACTGATGTAGCAAAGGCTACAACTCAGTATCTCCCCAGGACTGACATGCCTAGATTTGTAAGCTAAGACATAAGTTATTTCTTTTCATAATAACGCATATTAAAACCAGACTGCGGGGAGAGTTTTCTGTTTGTTTCTTTTTCCATTTCTTCCACTGTCAAGTTACATTTACCCAAAACGAGAACCGCTGGATCTGAAGCTACAAATGTACCCACTTGCTGCCTTGTGCATGCCCAGTTTCATATCCAGGTTATGTTGTTGCCTTAACAAGGATACACAGTGGAAAGGTGAGGGGTGCGAGTTGAAGTTAAACTGTCCGAGATTGTAGGAGGATTTGGGCTGGCGATGCGGCATCTCTGAACATTGAGGGCCTTGGCGGTTTTTTTCCTGTGTGACGTTGGTCGCCAAAATGGCGTCTTGTCTTGCTCCCACAGCAAGAGCTGATCGACAGCATCAGCAAGAAGCTGCAAGTGCTGCGTGAGGCCCGAGAGAGCCTGCAGGACGATATCCAGGCCAACAATCTCCTAGGCAACGAGGTGGAGGCCATTGTCAAGCAAGTCTGCAAGCCCAATGAGTTTGAGAAGTTCCGGATGTTCATCGGCGACCTGGACAAAGTGGTCAACCTGCTGCTGTCGCTGTCTGGTCGGCTGGCCAGAGTAGAGAATGCCCTCAATACTCTAGACGAGGAGGCCTCTCCGGACGAGCGGGTACGTGGCTCCGAGACGGGCCGCCCTGTTTAAAGCTTGTAGTGCGACAAATTAAAGCACCGATATTAATATACAGTGTATCGAGTACAATGCTGCAGCAGTATCCCATAATTGAGGGAACCATAAGAAATAGGAGCAGGAGTAGGCCGTTCAGCCCCTCGACCCTGCTTGCCAACAATAGAATCTGACATTCCTCACATCCACTTTGCTGGGCCTTACCTGTTGTCCTTCATTTCCCCTCCCGATCACGGACCTATCTATCTCAGCCTCAAATATATCCCAGGACTGTGCTGCAGCACAGAGTTCCAAAGACACCCAGCCCTCTGAGAGAAGACATTCTTCCTCATCTCAGTCTTCAATTGCTCCCCGACCCCTACCCCGACTGTAATTCTGAGACTACACCCTCTGGCTGTAGGAGGAGAGACACCCCCTCAGCGTTTACCCTGTCAGTCCCCTTCAGAATCCTGTAGATTTTAGTGAAATCACCTCTCTTTCTTTCAAACCCCAGTGAGTACAGTCTCAGGCTGTTTAGCTTTTTCTTATAAGACAATCCCTGTACCAGGGATCATCCGAGTGAACCATCTCCAATCTGCCTCCAATCAAGCTTATGTATCTTTCCTTAAATAAGGGGATCAAAACAGTTCAGAACCTTGCACAGTTGTATTAAGACTTACCTATTTGTTTATCTGTGCTACTTAACTCTGTGATCTGCCTGTATTGCTTGCAAGACAAAGCTTTTCACTGAGCCTCGGTGCACATGACAATAAATTAAATTCAAGACATCCCTGCTCTTACACTCTAACCCCTTTTGAAATAAGGGCCAACATTCCATTCGCCTTCCTGATTGCCTGCTGTATCAGTGTGCTAGCTTTCTGTGATTCGTGCACAAGCAACCCCAAGTCCCTCTGTTTTGCAGCACTCTGCAGTTTTCTGCTAATTAAATAATGCTGTTCTTTTGTTCTCTCTTTCAAAATGAACAATGTCTCATTGCCCACATTATCCTTCAAAGTGCGGCAGTTTGAGTAAATTCCAATCCCAACATGTCAGTGAGGGTACTTGAATTCAGTTTACAGACTTTGCAAACGTACAGTTAGTATCAGTTTAAAAAAAAATTAAGAAGCTGGGGGAACTGTTTACCTTAGGGAGAAAAGCTGCCATTCTCGCCCAGTCTGACTACTAGGTGACTCCAGTCTTAAACCAACGTGGTTGATTCTGAAGTTCCCTCTGAAATGACCTTTGGCTTGTTCCAAAGTGCTACCAGCAGTTAAAGGGGCAACATGGGAGAGACATTGAAGATTGACAATGCCAGGGACACCATCCTAGTCTAATCATGTACATAATAATCTGCAGCTGTAGAGTCATAGAAATGTGCAGCACAAAAACAGACCCTATGGTCCAACTCATCCACGCCAACCAGATGTCCTAAACTAACCTAGTCCCATTTCCCACAATTTGGCCCATATCCCTCTAAACCCTTCCTATCTATGTACCTGTCCAGATGCCTTTTAAATGTTGTAATTGTACCAGCCTTCACTAGTTTCTCTGGCAGCTCATTTCATACAAGCATCAATAAGTTGCTATCCGAATTCAGAGAACACTGGAGAAACTCAGCAGGTTTGGCAGCATCTGTGGAGAGAGAAACAGAGTTAACATTTCAAGTCCAGTGACCCTTCTTCAGATCTTTCTCTTTTTTATCACTCAAAAGAAGAGGCATACTAGACTCGAAAAATTAACTCTGTTTCTCTCTCTCTCTGCACAGACGCTGCCAGACCTGCTGAGTTTCTCCATTCTCTGTCTTGGTTTCACATTTCCAACATCTGCTGCACTTTGCCAGAATGATCTACTGAACGCCTCGTAACTCATAAACTCACTCCTGAATACGATGATTTCCACTGTTCACTGAAATATTAATTAACATTAAATATTAACTGGAGTTATTCCAGGGACTTAGCCATTGAATTCCAGCCATCTACAGCATGTCTAGGAGAGGGAATTAAAAACTAGGTTTAAGGTGAGAGGGAAAAGGTTTAAGATGGACCCGAGGGGCAATTTCTTCACGTAGAGTGTGGTGCATGTATAGAATGGAGCCAAAGTGTGTGAGTTAGGTACAATTGCAACATTTTAAAAAAAAACATTTGGATAGGTACATGGATGGGAAGGGATTAGAGATATGAACCAAATGTGGGCAATTGGAACTAGCTGGGTGGGCACCTTGGTCAGCATGGACTAATTTGGGCCGAATGGCCTGTTTCCATGTTATATTACTCTATGCCTCTATGTCACCCAGTCATTAAAAATAATCATTTTAATTTGAGGATACATAATAGAGACCAAATGAAGAGAATTTTAGGATCATAGATGTCAAAAAATTTGGATTCCTAGTCCTGGTGTTTTTTTCATATCCATAGAATTAGGAAGATGACAGAATTTGCATTTATATAGCACCTTTCACTATAAAAAGACACTGCAAGGCATTTTAAAAATATGAAATATTTTTCAAGTCGTTGCTGTACTTGGTCCCGCAGCAGGCTCAATTGCACAAAGCAAGATCCCACAAACATCAGTGAAATGATCACCAGGCCACCTGTTTTGGTCATGTTGGTTGAAGAATAGATATTGGCCAGACCACCAGGAGGATCTCCCCTGCTGTTCAAACTAACGTCGTGGAACCTTTTACTTGCACCTGGGAAGGCAAACAGGGTCTTGGGTTAATGCCTCATTCACGAGGGACAGTGCAGCACTCCCAGAGTGTCAGTCTGGATATTATGCCGAGATGCCTGTGATGTGAGGCTTGAACCCACAACCTTCTGGCTCGGATGTGAGAGTGCTACCCACTGAAACAAAGATAGCACCTAAAATCCGAGGCTGTCCTGAGCTCTTGGGATGGCCACGTGCAGTGCTCAGTGTGCAGGTCAGCTACACAGAGGAGGAATAGCTCCACTCCAGGGAGAATAAACAGCCACAGATCGGAACAGTAGTTCAGTGATTGCCACTAGAATGTCATGCATGTGTATGTATGTGTTTATAACACAGACATATAAATATATATATATATGCAGGCTGAAAATGTGTTGCTGGAAAAGCGCAGCATGTCAGGCAGCATCCAAGGAGCAGGAGAGTCCATGTTTCGGGCATGAGCCCTTCTTCATGAAATGGTCTCATGCCTGAAACGTCGATTCTCCTGCTCCTTGGGTGCTGCCTGACCTGCTGCGCTTTTCCAGCAACACATTTTCAGCTCTGATCTCCAGCACCTGCAGTCCTCACTTTCTCCATATATATGCAGGCCCCAGCAATGCCTTCCCTGGCCGGTGAGATTGCTGACACACCGAACGGACCTGAGAGAGTACATGCAACCATCAGTCATAAACCTCAACCCAGCAAACGACACCCCACCCTCTGGAGAGTTGAGACGAGACTAACCAAGAATAACAGGGAGGCTGTATTAAAACAAGAGTGAGGAGATTTCCCTTGCCTTGTATGTTGGTTCTTTTACAGAATCTCAGCTCCCCAAAGGTTTGTGCAGAAGAGATCAGGATAACATGCTAATGTATATTCTGTAGTAAGAGACAGAAAAGAATGGCTTTCAAATGTACCTTCCCAACACCCCCCACACCTCCACAAATTGTGTGATCATTTGAAATTTGGCATTCTTGTGTTTATCCAGATAAATGCAATTGAAAGGATTCTGCAATCCATCTCTCTTCTCTGCAAGTGATTTCTGTTTTCTTTTCATTTTGTAGAAGACGCTCACTCAAAAACAAAAGCTGCTCACAAGACAGCATGAAGATGCCAAGGAGCTGAAGGAGAACTTGGACAGAAGGGAGGGGGTGGTGTTTGACATTCTCTCCAGTTACCTGACAGACGAGCTCCTCCAGGACTACGAGCACTTTGTGAAGATGAAATCGGCCCTTATTATTGAGCAAAGGGAGCTGGAGGACAAGATCAAACTGGGAGAGGAGCAGCTCAAGTGTCTGCTGGAGAGCCTGCCTGTTGATGGCAAACCAAAGTAGAAACCAAAGGGTTAAAATGTTGTACTGGACACTGGGCTGCCTGCTCCCCTCTTTCTATCTGTGTGCGTGTGGTATAGCTGGATCTGTCCACTGGGGGGAGCCCAGCGTGGGAGGAATGACTTGAGGCCACGATTCTGAGCATCAATGTTCAATGCAGAACTGAGTTCTGCCATATTGAACGTTTAATATTTTTAAACTTTTGGATATTTAGTCACACGTTTGACATTCTATTTGCTGCCACATCAACCACTCCCCCGCCTACCCCCCCTCAGTCCTGCCGATTTGTCCCGTTTTTATCTGAGAAGGGTGAAAACGAAAAAGAATTGTTTCTTCGTTGATTTTTGGCCAAGGTTCTGATGCTTTGGTTCCCAAACAGGTTTTTTCCCCCCTTCTGGATAAATGTGACATGTTCATCAAATGATGTGATAACTGGATATTTTTTCTTTAAAAAAAAAAGAATGTGCATTAAATTAATTTATTGTAGCATTTATTAAAGCAAATAGATGGTTACAGAAGACAACAGTGTTTCATTGGAGGCAGTGTTGAATATGTCAATGTTTTACTTCCTGGTTTACAGATCTTTACACTCAAACTCAGACTGCATAACGAAATGTCTCTAATTATCTTGCTTAAGTAAACTAGTTTTCACCCCCTCCGCCATGCTCTGTGTTTGGCCTTCAAATGTGCATTTTAAAAACCTGAATGTAAAAATACTCTGGTCAGCTTATGAAAAAAACAGCCAAATCATGTGCCTCTAAAATGGTTTGACTTTCATCTTACGATAAGCTTCAATGTTATCAAGGAGTGAAAGGATGATTAAAACTAATCACACATGGTCAGAGCAACCGGGCAAACACCTAAGGCTCTATCAACAACTTAAACATTGTGGAGGAGGTTTTAATTTTAGCTGCTGAAGATATACTGCCAGGTATTCTGAAATGTATTTTAGAAAATTGCAGGTTATAACAGTTTTATAAGACCAAAATGGCCAATGTTATGGTGCTGCTTTGCGTTAATTGTAGTGCACTGCTGGAAGTCTAACATTACCATTTGTAATGTGAAACACTTATCGTCAGGAGCTCACCAATAAGGGTCAATATACTTGGGTTTTGTTAAAAGCAACGGAGACAAAGATCTTTTTTGATTCTTATAAGAGCCATTCAAAATACAGCATCCAAACCACAATGCAATGGAGGCAAAGTGACCTGCGTACGAAGGATTTGAACATTGGGATGACTTGGCTGCCTTTCCGTCTAGTTTCAGGTACTGAATGGGGCTTTGCCAGTTTGTAAACTGTTGACGATTTAAAAGTCGGTAACACTCTGTTACATTTGCCTGAATGCACTTCATGTCAAATCTGTGTAAGTTGGGTGTTTCTACCCGCACCTCTGTAAACTAGGCACTGCAGTGCCTTCAGTGGTAGTAGATTGTAATTATCGTGTGACAAGTTGACATTGTTTTCCATTGTCAATGTGGGACAGAATCTGTGCTTTTCAAATGGGACTGATTTAATGATGTCTCCATTCTGTGGCCCTGTTATCCTCCAACTTTTATGTTTCTCTCACCTGACTTCTGCACTGGTTTAACTTGCTGAGTTCCATCAGTGTCGCTCAGTCTATTACAGCATTAGAGTCAGCTCCTCAGTAAAGGTCTGGCTGCTGTTGACACCACATACACATACAGATGTTTTATTCAATGGCTTCTTTCGAAACTTTGTGCACTCTTCCTGCTGAGGAAGCAGAAAAGGGAGGTGCCGGAAGAGTGTGCACTTCTCGCTGCTGTGTAAGATGGCCAGGATGGAGGCTCCCACATCACTGCCAGCAATGAGGCTGAGATATATTTTAGTGATACGGATTGAGAGCTGGGCAGCAAACTCCCTGGGAGTAAAGAGTTGGATCTTTCCCCTGGAAGGGCAGCCATGTCCTTAGTTTGGGAGATGTGAGAGACCGGAAATATTGGAGCAGGATCATTACTTCAGACAAACCTGCAATGCTTTGTGATTAATGCAAGCTACCACTATGTTGCCATTCATTGTGGAGACCTCTAACAAGTGATTGCCCGTGTCCTCCTCCAAGGGCAGTGTCTGCTGCTGGAGTACAGTACCACAAGTGCTCATCTCCAGTGGGTCTTCCATGTGCGAACATCAAGTGGGTTGTTTGATGGTTGGGCCTCTGGCTGAGAGGTAGGGTACTACTTTGAGCAAACTAAAAGCAATTAACCTCACTAACTGTCAGGGTTGGAGCTATAGGAAGAGGTTGAATAGGCTGGAGTGTCGGAGGCTGAGGGGTGACCTAATAGAGATTTATAAAATCATGAGAGGCATGGATAGGGTGAATAGACAAGGTCTTTTCCCTGGGGTGGGGCAGTCCAGAACTAGAGGGCATTGGTTTAGGGTGAGGAGTGGAACAAAGGGACCCAAGGGGCAACTTTTTCACACAGAGGGTGGTGCGTGTATGGAATGAGCTGCCAGAGGAAGTGGTGGAGGCTGGTACAATTACAACATTTAAAAGGCATCTGGGTGGATATATGAATAAAAATGGTTTAGAGGGATATGGGCCAAGTGCTGGCAAATGGAACTAGATTAGGTTAGGATATCTGGTCAGCACGGGCGAGTTGGACCGAAGGGTCTATTTCCATGCCTGATTTCATACATCTCTATGACTAACTAATGAACCAACCCTTAAACGGCCACTGCAATAAAAAAAGTTTCAATATTTGTATGAGCAGTTGCCAGTTAAACCCACCATAGCAATTAATTATACTCAATGTTATTAACTCTGCCATCACATATCTCCATGGCAATATTGCAGACAACTGATAGGTCAGCTGACTCTGATACCTCTTCCAACATTCATCACAGAATCCCAAAATCGTTACAGGTCGATGAGGCCATTTGGCCCTGCATGCTTGTTATCTCGTGCTAATCCCCTGTATTTTACCCATGTCTGTGCACACTGTTTCTATAGAAAAGCTCCAATGCCATCTTGAACGTCTCAACTGAACCTGCCCCAACCACATTACCAGGCAGTGCACTTCATACCCTTGCTACACGTTGTGGGAAAATGATTGCTTTTTCTCACACTACCCTTGCTTAGTTTGCAGATTGCTTCTAATCTATATTCTCTGACCTTATTCCTCGAGGGACTGCTTCTCCCTGTCTAGTCTGTCCAGCCCATTCGTGATTTTGAAAACCGCTGTCAAATCTCATCTCAGTCACCTTCTCTCAGAGGAAAGCCGTCCCAACGTCATCAATCTATCCACCCAACTGAAGTTTCTTATTCCTGGAACCGTTCTTGGAAATCGCTTCTGCGCTCTCTCCAGGGTGTTCGCGTCTTCCCTGTAACGATGCACCCACAATGGTACCCAATACTCTAACTCAGGTCTAACCAGTGCCTTAGACAAGTTCAACATCACCTTCTTGCTCTAGTACTTTACGCCCTTCATAATTAAACTGAAAACACTGCATGCTCAACAAACTGTTCTTTCCATCTGACCTATGATGTTCAATGGTCTTTGCACGTGTTCACCCTCTGCACCTGCACTCCCTTAGTCTTGTATTCCAGGACTTTGGAACAATCCAGTGCTCAACTGGACCCTCCAAGCTATACACAGTCTTTGTTAAAATGATCTGACCTTGTGGGGCACATGGTTTGTGGGCCCACACCCCCTTCCCCCACCCCTCACCAACTCCTCTGTTGGCCATTAATTGACATAACCAGAAGGGCGTGTGATGGAACCTTTAGACTGGACTCTCTTTTCCCTTTGTGAGATCTTCAATAGTGCCCAGTTTTACCAGATCTAGAAAGTCCCACCCACACGACAGTCCATGATCTAAAGGTCAGACTCTGGCTTGGTTCAGTTCCTGGATCTTGATGCAAGTGAAGAGGTGGGACTGAAACCAGAAAGACCTTCGCTTCCTTTGCTGGTTGGATGCAGTTATGTTGAGTGCATTTGTGTAGTACCTTTTGTTGGGCGCCACGGTGGCTCAGTGGTTAGCACTGCTGCCTCACAGCGCCAGGCACCCGGGTTCGCTTCCAGCCTCAGGCAACTGTCTGTGTGGAGTTTGCACATTCTCCCCGTGTCTGTGTGGGTTTCCTCCGGGTGCTCCGGTTTCCTCCCACAGTCCAAAGATGTTCAGGCCAGGTGAATTAGCCATGCTAAATTATCCACAGTGTTCAGGATGTGTGGGCTTGGTGCATTAGTTAGGGGTCGGTGTGGACTTGGGCTGAATGGCCTGTTTCCACACTCTAGGAATTCTGTGTTCTGTGACTTCAGGAGATTTCCCCCAAAAGTGCTTTGCAGTCAATGAAGTAAGTTTGTCATGGTGGTCGCTGTTAGAATGCAGGAGGCATGGCAAGCTCCCATGATCAGCCGTGTGATCGTGACCAGCCATGCGGATGTTGCCAGCCAATCACAGGACAGGAGGCCTCTTGACGACTCTGCCGGGCAAGATGGCTGCCACTGATGTCTTGATCTGTGATCGTTAGCTTGGCTCAACACAGAGGTGCCCTGGCAGGCTGTGAGAACATTCACAATCTTTTAGTTGGGGAAGGGGAGGGAGAGAGAGAGAGGGAGGGAGGGAGGGAGGGAGAGAGAGACAGACAGACAGACAGAAGAGCGGAGAGGCTGGCTGGGAAAAGATGTCCCACCAGGAGACCGGGTCATAAGGGCTGCCTCTCGTGCCTACCTCCCTGTTGGCAACACAGAGCCTTGGGTCCAATCATAACCTGGACCGGCCCTGGAAAGCCACCTCTGTGGATCTAGTGCCCATCCAGTGAAGTGCCACCAGCCTGTGGATTCCTCACCCACAGCTCACCATGGTGTGGTGTCCCATATGATGGATTCATCAGATAGGCATCTGCAGGGCCCGCCTGCTCCAACACACTTGAGGAAATTCACGTGCTACTCTTACGAATCATGGAATCCCTACAGTGCGGAAGAAGGCCATTCGGCCCATCAAGTCCACACTGACCCTCTGGAGAGCATCCCACCCAAACCACCATATCCCCGCATTTCCCATGGCTAACCCACCCAGCCTGCACATCTCTGGGCACTATGAGCAACTTAGTATGGCCAATCCACCTAACCTGCACATCTTTGGACTGTGGGAGGAAACCGGAGCACCCGTAGGAAGCCCATGCAGACACAGGGACAATGTGCACAGACAGTCGCCTGAGGATGGAATCGAACCCAGGTCCCTGGCGCTCTGAGGCAGCAGTGCTAACCACTGAGCCATGAGAAAAGGCTCTTGTCTCAAACAAGATGCTGGTTAATCCATAAGAAAACAGGAAGTGCTGGAGAAACTCAGTGGGTCTGGCGGCATCCAGGGCAGAGAAGCAGAGTTAGAGTTTGAAGACCAGTTATGGCAATGAGGTGCAAGTTACAATGGGCTGATCCACACAGTCACTGAGACTATCAGGGTGACTTGAGGCTTCCAGCTTTGAGACACAAAGCCACTCCCCTCATCCCAGTCTACGTAGCATCCTTGGCTTTAACCCTTTCAGACCCTTACACCTAAGGCACCAGACTGTCCCTCAGTCTGTTCACTGCTGACGTGGCTCTGCCCTATTTTTCATGGTTCCACGTCCTCACCATTTCCAGTTCCTCAGGGAGTGGAGAGCAGGGCTTGGTTTCTGAGCAGTCCACTCTGCGTGCATCCTTGGCCTGCTGAGGTTCTGTGCCTGTCCTCAGGCCTACCACCCAGCTCTCTCCCTGTGGCCAACCTGAGGCCTGCAGAGAAAGCAATTGGTGGTGAGCACAGACCTGGAGTCTGGGGAATTTCCCCACCTCACACAGGATTGGGGGCTCAGCCAAAATTTGAATGGAATGTGTTCCATTCCCAATCTACAGTAACTTCCCTGCCCTCCCATGAATCAAGACTTTGAAGCCCATTTTCTCCCCACCCATGTGAGGCAAACATTTACTGTATCTGTTATTTGGAAAACAGTTCAGCTCAAACCCTTTGCAGCCTGGGGAGGGGTTGCTGGGGGAGAGGTAATTATCCTGGGATTTTGCTGAATCTTTCAGACACATTCCTGCAAGCAACTTGAGAGAAAAGCCACTGTGATGTTTTCCCTCATTTCTCAGGCACATCCTCCAGGGGGTTCGGATTGTGGATTGGCTGGCCTAACTGGCCAATGGCGAGAGTGTGTGCAGACACGTGACCGAAGCTCTTGGAAGTTGGTGTCAGCCAACCTGAGTTTGGGGGACGAGGGAAATGCCCCAAGCGACCTGTGGGCACACACAAGCGAGCTTTGTACACACAGTGCCGTACTCCTTGAGTGGTTTTGGTAAACTTGAGTGGTAAGGTATTGGGGGACTGGAGTCCCATATAGGCCGGAGTCAGTATGGATGGCAGTTTGTTTCCCGAAGACCACTCATGGACAATCGCTCGGCTTCACGCTCCATTTGAATTCCTGCAAACCGAATTAAAATCCTCAGTCTTCTCTGGTGGGACTTGAACACTCACTCCCGGTATTACTCGTTCACCAATGTAATCAGCCCACCCTAATGATGCTTCCCTCCCTTTCGGCTGTTAGTCAGGGTATTATTGAGGTCGGTACAATTGGTGGTTGAGCCACTGTATTATTGTCGGACCAGCTGTGAAGTAAACCTTGCTCATATCGAAGGATTGTTCATCCCAAGTGAACATGATCTAGAATCTTCTGACTTAAAGCGTCCCCTCAGACTGCAGGCCAAGCCTGGGCTGAAGGCACGGTTCAGCGTGCAACAGCCAGCCACATAGAAGGATACGCCAAGGAAGGAGGCCATTCAGCCCTCAGTGATTGCTCTTTCCTCATTGCCCTGCAAGTGTTCCCTTTATACCAGCATGTCCGATTGTGAAGGGCTGGGACGTTAGATTGATGGAGCTGTGCTATGCAAGAGAGCTGGCTGATGGAGAAAGGCCCCTTTATGCAGCCCTGCTTCAGAGGCAAAGAGTCACACAGACTCCATGCGTGTTCCCAAATGCAACTAATCCCACCTGCCTGCGCTTGGCCCATATCCCTCCAAACCTTTCCTCCTCATGTACTTATCCAACCGTCTCTTAAACGTTGTAACTGTACCTGCATCCACCATTTCCTCCAGCAGCGCATTCCACTCTCTGTGTAAAAACATTACCCCTTGTGTCTTTATACAATATTTCTTCTGCTCACCTTAAAAATAGGCATCCCTATTCCTGAAATCCCTCACCCTAAGGAAAAAAAGACATGCCATTTACCCTATCCATGCCTCTCGTGATTTCTTAAACCTCTGTAAGGTCACCCCTCAATCTCCTACGCTCCAGGGAAAACAGGCCCAGCCTGTCCAGCCTCTCCCCATACCACAACCCTCCATTCCCGGCAACATCCTGGTATAACTTTACTGAGCCCTCTCCAGCCTCACGATATCAATGTGCTGGATGGGCTGGTATTAGTTTACAGTGTAACCAGGAAACCCAAACTAAAGGAGCTCCGACAACAGAAACAAAACACCATTCCGTTCCTTACCTGCAGTGAGTGAGCTGGCCGGAGGCTTCCTCTCACCAAGCCTTCATGTCTTTGCAAATGGAGTCCGGCCAGTGAGTACCCTGACAACCGCAGGGGTCATGGGTCACCGTGGCAGCAGAGTGGCCCTCCAGCTGGTGGGTCTGGTGCTGGGCACCGTGGGTTGGATCGGCTCGGCTATTGCCACGGGGCTCATCCAGTGGAGGGTGTGGCGCGTGAGCTCGCCGGAGATCACCTCGGGGGTCGCCTGGGTCGGCATCTGGAGGGTCTGCCTCTACAGCCGGCCGCTGGCCACTCCGCCCTTCCAGGGGATGTCCTGCCGGAGGCTCGTAGCCCTCGACTCCTTCGTCCCGAGCGAGATTGGCGTTGGGCAGGGCATGATGCTGGCAGCTGTGGTCTCGGGAGCCCTGGGCAAAGTGGCCACCATCTACGGGCTGTGGGACGCATATATCGGTGAGGGGTGCCAGTCCAGGAGGGTGGGGCTGGCTTTCACAGTGGGTGGCGGTTTCCATCTCCTGGCGTCTCTCTGCGTGCTGGTCCCTGCCGCCTGGAACTTGAACTCGGTGCTGAGTAACCGTACCATCGCCTTCCCACTTCACTACCACCTGCCACCCTCCGCCAGGAGCCAGGAGCCCGGGGCGGCTCTCTACGTGGCCTTTTTCTCGTCTGCCCTGCTCTCCCTCACCGCTGCCTTCTTGCTGAGTTACAGGCCATCAGCCTGGCCCTCCAGTGCCAGGGTCCACCCTCTCGCCGATTACTTCTCCGACTGCTCTAGCTTGGTCTCCAGGGTAACGCCGGGACCAGGGGACAGTTTGTGTGCAATGAGTGTCTCGGAGCACTCCCTTTCCAGTTATGGAGCAGACAATCCAGCTTTCACCCCTGACAGCAACTCTTCGGGATTGCTGAGGTCCCTGGAAAACACGCGCTAGAAAATACTGCAGATCCCGGCCAAAGGATTCGACGCTTTGTTCGGAAAGTTCTGGAAAGTGGACTAACTGTCCTCTGACTCCAGGCACTGCCACACCCTGGAAAAGCTCTCAGTACATCTGACTGTCAGTTTTAACTGGATACGGAGGAAAGTGCACTCACAAATCTTTGTTGTGTGTTATTCATTAATAAATGTCTTCAACATTATGCAGAGGTTTGATCATGTAGCTATGGAGGTGTTTCCACTTACGGGTGCATTCAGAATGTAGGATAGTCGTTGGCAAATTCAATTGAGAATTCAGGAGATAATTCTTTACCTGAAGAGTGATTAGAATGCAGAGCTCACTCAACACTTCAGCGTCGTTGAGGCAAATAGAATGGATGCATTTGAGGTGAACGAGATAAGCGCATGAGGGATAAGTACAAGAGGGAAAAAGAAATGGATGAATGTGTTGACAGGGTTAGATGAAGGAGAATAGGAGGAGACCTGATGGGCAGAATGGCCCGTTTTGCTGCAGTAAATCTGATGCAGAATTTGGGAGAAATTTCTTGACCTAGACAGTGGCTGGAATGCCAAGTTTACTCCCACAGCTTGGCAATTTGATGTGAATAGCAAAACATATGTTTAAGGTCACGAAGGAGATGGAACTGAAAGCCTTTCTGATGGGGCTCACCAAAGATGGATTTAGGAAGAGGTTCTAGAGCAGATGGGCTGAACGGTCTGTTTCCATGCTTCAGAAGGTGATGTACTTCAGGGCTGGATTTATCCCAGCACTCCTGGCTGTGAGAGTCCTGCTATGTTTCAGTGAGCACTGCTCCTCTCCCGTGGCCAGTTCTGGCGAATTGACCGTGAGAACATGCCGGAGGTTCCGAGGAGGACTGACTTCACTGACACAAACATTGACTGCATCTGCTAGACCTGTCATACAGTCATAGGGTCATAGAGTCCTACAGCACTGAGACAGGCCCTTTAGCCCAAACTGGTCCATGCCGACCGAAATGTCCATCCACATTAACCTCGCTTCCTTGCACTTGGCCCATATCCTTCTAACCCCTTCCCATCCATGTCTTTGTCCAAATGCCTTTTAAATATTGTTAATGTACCGGCCTCAACCACTTCCGTAGGCAGCTCACTCCACATGTGTATCACCCTCTGTGTAAAAAAAATTGTCCCTCAGGTTCGCTTTTATTCTTCTCTCTCTAACCTTAAACTGGTGCCCTCTAGTCCTCGATTCCCCTACCCTGGGAAAAAGACTCAGTGCATTCGCTCTATCCGTGTCTCTCATGATCTTATACACTTGGCCCACTTCCCCAGCTGATCAAGGTCCTGCTGCAATTTCTGACAATCTTCCTCGCTGTCCACAATGATGCCTATTTAAGTGTTATCTGCAAACTTACCATCAGGCCTTGTACATTTTCATCCAAATCATTGATATGGATATCAAACAGTAATGGGCCCAGCACCAATCCCTGAGGCACTCCACTAGTCACAGGCCTCTAGTCCAATAAGCAACCTTCCACCATTGCCCTCTGCTTCCTACCATCAAGCCAATTTTGTACCCAATTTGCCAGCTGGATTCCATGCAATCTAATCTTCCAGAGCAGCTTATCATGTGGAATCTTATCAAAGGCCTTAGTGAAATCCATATACACTACATCTACCGCCCTGCCCTCATCAACCTTCCTGGTCACTTCATCAAATAACTCTAATAAATTTGTGATGCATGGTCTCCCACTCACAAAGCCACGCTAACTACTCCTTATCAAACCCTGTCTTTCCAAATGCATGTATATCTTATCCCTCAGAATCTTCTCAAGTACCTTACCCACCACAGACATTAAGCTTACTGGTCTGCAGTTCCCAGGCTTTTCTTTGCAGCCCTTCTTGAATAATGGCACAGCATTCACTCCCCTCCAGACTTCTGGAACCTCACCCGTGGCTAACGCTGATGAAAAAATATCAGCTAGGGCCCCTGCAATTTTTTTCTCTAGCCTCGTGCAGTGATCTTGGATATATCTGGTCACGGCCAGGAGGTTTATCCACCTTTACATACCTCCAATACCTCCACTGTGATATGGACTGTCCCCAGGATATCACCACTAACTTCCCCAAGCTCCCAGGTCTTCATGTCTTCCTCCATGATAAACACCGAGGAGAAGTATTCATTGAGGACTTCGCCTATCTCTTGTGGTTCTACATATACATGGCCACTTTGGTTCTTGAAGGGCTCTATTCTCTCTCTAGATACTCTTTTTCCTTTAATATATTTTAAGAGCCTGTCCTCGACCAACCTCCCACACCCCTGAGCCATTTGGTCCTGTCTGGCGTGGGGTAGCTCAGCCTGCTGGACAATCCTGGGATCCTGCAGAGCAAGAGGGATGCAATGAGAAAGAAGATGCTGTACTTTCAAGGCAGGCATTGACAGATATTCCGTCTCGAAGGGAATACTGACAACATGAGGCAACATGGAGTTGAGGAGGTCAGCCATGATGGAGTTGATTTACAGAATAGGCCCAGAGAGTGTGGTGCTATAAAGCGCAGCCAGTCAGGCAGCATCCAAGGAGGAGGAGAGTCAATGTTTCGAGCATAAGCTCTTCATCAGGAATGAGGGGATGGCCCAAGGGGGCTGAGAGATAAATGAGGGGGGGGGGGTGGCTGGGGGGAAGGTAGCTGGGAACGTGATAGGTTTAATGAAGGTCAGGTTAATGGCGATAGGTCAGAGAGGAGGGTGGAGTGGATAGGTGGGAAGGAAGATGGACAGGTAGGACAGTTCAAGAGGGCGGTGCTGAGTTGGATGGTTGGATCTGGAAGGTGGAGGGAGGGGAAATGGGGAAAATGGTGAGATCTACATTGATGACGTGTGGTTGGAAGGTCCCAAGATGGAAGATGAGGCGTTCATCCTCCAGGCTAGAGTTTGGTGGAGGCGGTTCAGGACTTGGTAGAGTAGGAAGGGGAACACAGCACGGAAACAGATCCTTCGGTCCAAATCGTCCATGCCGACCAGAAACCCTAAACCAATCTAGTTCCATTTGCCAGCACTTGGCCCATATCCCTCCAAACCCTTCCTTTTCATATACCCATCTAGATGCCTTTTAAATGTTGCAATTGTACCAGCCTCCACCACATCCTTTGGCAGCTCATTCCATACACACACCACCCTCTGTGTGAAAAAGTTACCCCTTAGGTCAGTTTTAAATCTTTCCCCTCTCACCTCTAGTTCTGGACTCACCCACCCCGGGGGAAAAGACCCTGGCTATTCCTGCTCCGAATTCTGACGTTTGTATTTGCAAGACGAGCTACTTAAAAATCTTGTAATGAAACAGAAGCAACTCTCAAATTCTAACAAAGAATGATCTTTTCATTCTTACTTGCTTTGAACATGTGTGTTGGTTAGTTATTAAAAACAGTGGAATTTGGAGACTGAAAAAGCTGTTTGACTTGGTGGCTGGCTTTGAGATGGGAGTGATGGGACTTGCAGGGCTGTGTCTGACCAGGCAATGGCTTTAATTCAATGTCTCTTCCCACAGGCCACTATAACCAACAAGCAGACTGCCTTCAGTCCTCTGTTTCCAGTTCTCTGCCTGAAATGTTCCACCAGCAACCACTAAAAGTTGTTCCTGAGCAACACTTGTGTCAGGCCTTGTGAAGATTCAGCCACTGCCCACTAGTGGATGTAAAATGCAATGCGAGCCAATTTCGGAGTGAGAATGTCATTGTCTAAATGGTCCAGAGACTGGTCCCACTAGTACGTTTTTTTTTAAGCATCCTGGGCCTCTGAGCATGTAAATTAAGAACAAATGTCCGCCCTGAGAGCCCCATTCTGAAATTCAGGGAGAATTCGTGGATCCTCACTCAACATTTGTCAGTGACTCCTGACACTGTGCAAAACATATCTCTCACAGCAGGCGTGTTTCCCTCCACCTTCGCACCATTGCCCCCTCTGTGACCTGTTCCAGTCCCCACCTCTCAAAGGCCACGAGGTAGAAGCCCCAACATTGATGTCTTTGCTGGGATGAGGTGTGGGGAGTAGGAGATGGAGAGATTAGCAGCAAGCCTTCTCGCTGAGTACGCTGATGGAGGTCCATGGACTAATTTCTATTTTATCCTCAACCTTCTCAGCCCAGGCAATAGTCTAGTGATATTACCACTCGGCAACTAAGCCAGAGACTCATGTAATGTTTTGGGGACCAGGATTTGAATCCCGTCATGGCAGATAATAATAATCTGGAAGTATAAATCTAAAGATGACCGTGTTACCTTTGCCACATGTCTAGGAGGGGGGGAAAGTATCTGGTTTGCTTTGGAGAAGGATATCTGCCATCCTTGTCTGGCCTCCCTATCACTGCAGACCCACAGCAATGTGGTTGACTCAGCCTGGGTGTAATAAATGTTGATTCAGCCAGTGATGTCCACATCCACACATGAATTCTTGAAAAAAAGAGGCATGGCCAGTCGCACAATGCTGAGGTTATACCTGAAAATGGAGCCAGACTCATTTCTAGACCATCATCTAAATCTGGAAGTTTACTGTGATGTAGCTGTGATTGTATCAATCCATTGATGCAGTGTGCATTGTATTACACCAGCCTCTTCATTTATTGTTAATGACAGAAATTTACTTGCATTTCTTCCATTCCACTAGAGGGCAGTGATCTCAATTTTTCTCCTTACCTCTGTCTTGCTCATATGCTCCCGCTCTCATGTACTTTGCCCTCCACCCCTCCTGCTGCTTCCCCATTCTCAACTGCCTGATGGATAAGCTTCCCTCTGTGTCCCTTTTGGTGTTGCCTGAAGGGCTCGACAAGGCAGTCTCCTCGACAGCAACATTCCCTGGCATTCCTGTGCTCTCCCCTCCTCCCAGGGCTGACCCTACAGACTGTAGCAGTGGATCAGCCCTCATCACCCACCTCCCTCTAGGACCTCTAGCCATCAGCCTCTTAAGCCCGCACCCTCCTGTAGATTGGGTCGCCTCAGCTAGTGTTCAAGTGGGCTCTGGACACTCAGTCCTTATTGACAAGTGGAGTGGCCCATGATGGAGCTCAAGAATGCTGGACACCATAGCAAACAATCTCACTGTCATTAGCATGTAGTACAGTCAAAGTTACAAATCACACAACACCAGGTTATAGTCCAACAGGTTTAATTGGAAGCACTAGCTTTCGGAGGGCTGCTCCTTTATCAGGTAGTTGTGGAGGACAGTCACTATGTGTAATACAGTCATTACATCAGTCTCTGCATTGAGGGGGATTCATTACATTCTTGCTTAATAGGTTCCCAATTAGCCAACCATTTGAGGACCATTGTTGTAATTTTATGCATGTTTCCTCTTGCTACCCAGTGTATGTCTCCAGACTGACTGACAATAACCATTAACCCCATCCTACCCACCCACTGGGAACTCAGCCAATGATTCTGTCCCGATAAACAGCCATGGCTTCACAGAGCATATTCTGAGCTTCATGTCCTCAGGTGACTGGGGTTTTGGGCGTAGGATGGACATAGAGAAGGAGAATGAGCCAAGAACAGGACAAATCAGAGACCGAACAGCTTCAAAGAGCTGTGCTCTTTAGAGACCTCATATTTCAAAATAAAGAAACAAAACACTGGACCTAAAAGCGTCAGGTGCCCAACAGGATACAGAGTAGCTAAAAACAGACCTGTCCTGGGTAAATGCCCACCCTTCCCCAGGCAGTGCTTGTTCATTGAAGACCCTCCCCACCCAGCTAAATCACGACAGCAACACTAGCGTCACTAGTCACTTTGGCAACTTGACGTCTTCCCGACTCCGTTTGCTTCTTATCTAAAATGTTTGTGTTGGTACAGCTTTCCTCTGTGTCCCTCCCTGGTGCATCTCCTCATGCTTGGCCATTTTAACCTCCACCTAAAACCTTCTTCAGCCCTTCTCTCCTCCACCTTCTCTCACCTACTTTCACTCTGTCTGAGCTCTCTCACAAACATCTCCCAGCTACATCCAAGGTCACCCCCTCAACCTTCCCATCATTCATTGCCCCATCCACAAGGTCAACTTGTCTCCATTGCCTACAAACCCCTTAACTCACAACCTTCAGGGTCTGTCCAGGTTCCTCCTTGGAATCCACTCCCACTTTTGCTGATATGGCTCAGATCTCACCCAGAGACTCTCTGATGGAGAGACCTTGTACTGACCCATTTTTGACCCAGTGGCCCTCTCTCACACTGACTTGCATAACCTTTAAAACATGATGCTTGGCTCATTCTTCTTAAAAAACACTCATCCAATTCTAATGATCAGGGACCCAGAGTCTTGATCAGAATCTTTTACTAATATCAGAGAATGGGGAAACGGTGACCAAGTGACATTATCACTGCACTGTTAACTCAGAGACCCTGATAATGTTCCTGATTGTTCTTCCTCTCCTGCAGAAGTACATCAAGAGGTGGGGGTTCAGGGTAGATTCATCAGAATCCCACTGGGGCTTAAAGAGTTAAATGATGAAGCCGTGAGTGTAAACTGGGCTCGTATTACACTGTGTGGAGAAGATGGAGGTGTGACCGAATTGACGGATATTAAATGAGTTCTGGGAGTTTTGGTATCAAGGTGGATGGAGAGAAACCGTTTCTTCAGATGGAGGGGAGTCCTGTCCACGTTAACATCCGTCAAAGTAAGGCAGCCCATTTAGGAGCGAAATTAGGCAGGATTTGTCACACAAAAGGCAGTGGTGTTCTGGATCGCTGTCCCTCCTGACCAGGCTATGGAGGCTGGGTCCATGGAATTTTAAAACTCAAGATTAATGGCTCTCTTGAGTTAACAGACGTAAAAGAACCAGGATGAGTGGATTTTTCCCAAGTGCAATCTTGATTTGGATTTGTACCGTGTTGTCAGCACAGAAAACACAGTCGACAACCTCTTGTGAGAGCAACAGTGAAATGGGGCATTCGCTGTAATGGAGCACGTACTTTCCCACTCTCTCTCTCTCTGTTTTCAGGTGCTGTGTTTTCAGAGGGTGTTAAGTCACTGTGGAGTATCAGTGGGTGTTCAAGGTTTGTGAGAAGATTTGTAGCTCGGGTGCTCGTTGTTGTGGTTCTGTTCGCCGAGCTGGGAGTTTTTCTTGCAAACGTTTCGTCCCCTTTCTAGGTGACATCCTCAGTGCTTGGGAGCCTCCTGTGAAGCACTTCTGTGCTGATTTCTCCAGCATTTATACTGGTTTGAATCTGCCGCTTCCGGTTGTCAGTTGCTGTCCGCTGCAGTGGCCGATATATAGGGTCTAGGTCGATGTGTCTGTTGATAGAATTTGTAGATGAGTGCCATGCCTCTAGGAATTCCCTGGCTGTTCTCTGTTTGGCCTGCCCTATAATAGTGGTGTTGTCCCAATCGAATTCGTGTTGTTTGTCATCTGAGTGTATGGCTACTAGGGATAGCTGGTCGTGTCGTTTCGTGGCTAGTTGGTGTTCATGAATGCGGGTTGTTAGCTGTCTTCCTGTTTGTCCTATGTAGTGTTTTGTGCATGGGATTTTGTACACTACATTAGTTTTGCTCATGCTGGGAATCGGGTCCTTTGTCCTGTTGAGTTTTTGTCTGAGAGTGGCTGTTGGTTTGTGTGCTGTTTTGAGTCCTAGTGGTCGCAGCAGTCTGGCTGTCAGTTCAGAAATGCTCCTGATGTATGGGAGTGTGGCCAGTCCTTTGGGTTGTGGCATGTCCTCATTGCGTTGCCTTTCCCGGAGGCATCTGTTGATGAAATTGCGCGGGTATCCATTTTTGGCGAATACCTTGTATAGGTGTTCCTCTTCTTCTTTTTGCAGTTCTGATGTACTGCAGTGTGTTGTGGCCCTTTTGAATAGTGTCCTAATGCAACTTCGTTTGTGTGTGTTGGGGCGGTTGCTTTCATAGTTCAGGACTTGGTCTGTGTGTGTGGCTTTCCTGTATACCTTCGTGGTGAATTCTCCATTCGGTGTTCTCTGTACTATCACGTCTAGGAATGGGAGCTGGTTGTCCTTTTCGTCCTCTCTCGTGAATCGGATTCCTGTGAGTGTGGTGTTGATGATCCAGTGTGTGTTCTCCATTTCTGTGTTTTTAATGATTACAAAGGTGTCGTCCACGTATCTGACCCAGAGTTTGGGTTGTAATGGCGTTAAAACTGTTTTTTCTAACCTTTGCATTACTGCTTCTGCTATGAGTCCGGAGATCGGTGAGCCCGTTGATTTGTTCTTATATCTGGTTGTTGAATGTGAAGTGTGTTGTGAGGCACAGGTCCAGTAGTTTAAGTATGCCGTCTTTGTTAATAGGTTCAGCGTCCTGTTGTCTGTTGTGTATGTCCAGCAGGTTGGATATTGTTTCTCTGGCTAGGGTTTTGTCAATAGAAGTGAACAGTGCCGTTACATCGAATGAGACCATGGTTTCTTCCTTGTCTATGTGTATATTTCTGATGATGTCCAAGAATTCCTGTGTTGACTGTATAGAGTGTCTGGATCCGCTGATCAGGTGTTTCAGTTTCTGTTGTAGCTCTTTAGCCAGTTTGTGTGATGGTGTCCCTGGTAGTGATACTATGGGTCTGAGTGGGATGTCTTGTTCGTGTACTTTAGGTAGTCCATAGAATCTGGGGGTGTTGTTGCTTTCAGGTTTCATTCTTTGTAGGTCAGTCCTGGTTATCTGTCCGTTTTTTTGTAGCTTCCTCAGTGTGTTGTTTATCCTATTGGTGAGCTGTGGAGTGGGGTCAAACTCCCTCTTTTGGTAGGTGTTGGTGTCTGCAAGTAGTTCTTCAGCTTTTTGAATGTAATCTGATTTGTCCAGTATTACCGTCATTCTGTCTTTGTGGGTTCACAGACTGCAGCAGTCTCTCATTGCCTGCTGGAAGGGTGGCTGGCCTTTAGATTAGATTAGATTACTTACAGTGTGGAAACAGGCCCTTCGGCCCAACAAGTCCACACCGACCCGCCGAAGCGCAATCCACCCATACCACTACATTTACCCCTTTACCTAACACTACAGGCAATTTAGCATGGCCAATTCACCTGACCCGCACATCTTTGGACTGTGGGAGGAAACCGGAGCACCCGGAGGAAATCCACGCAGACACGGGGAGAACGTGCAAACTCCACACAGTCAGTCACCTAGGTCGGGAATTGAACCCGTGTCTCTGGCGCTGTGAGGCAGCAGTGCTAACCACTGTGCCACCGTGCCGCCCATAATAGCGTATGGACAGGCTGACAACCATGTTACCAACACACCGCGCGCAGCCTGACCCAGAGTTTCTGACCCAAAGTTAGGGACACTACCCACTCCACCACAATTGCTCCTCTGGTTCCTTACACACTCTTGTACAGGTACTGGATTACCTTCAGAGTAGTGATCTGCTGGGTCCCCAGAGGGGGATTTTGAGACTAAGGGGCACGTTTTTAAGGTGAGAGGAGAGAGGTTTTAAAAAGACATGAGGCAACTTATTTTGCACAGAGAGTGGTTCATGTGTGGAGTGAGCGGCCTGAGGAAGTGGTGAATGTGGGTACAGTTGCAACATTTAAAAGGCATCTGGATATAAATAAGAAAGGTTTGGCGGGCTATGTGCCAATCGCTGGCTGGTGGGACTAGTTTGGATTGGGATTATGGTAGGCATGGACTGGTTGGACCGAAGGGTCTGTTTCCGTGCTGGATGACTCTGTCTCTGTTTAGTTTGCACCTCAAGTCACAGCAGGTAAATCCTGGATAGTAGCCAGCCCAGGGTGGCAATCAGATGCCCCAAGTGGCAATGTTTAACGCTGTGCCAAAGTTATCCAAAATCTTAGTTGAGGAGCTGGTGTGAAGGAAAACAGGTAAATGATGCAAGATACCAGGCAAAGCAAAGAGGGATAGAGAGTACATTGAATTTCTTTAATCTCTGCATACTTGGTGCTCAGAGAAACGTCGGTCAAATTAAAGCGCTCGAATTTGCTGCGGATTGTCTTCCAAAGGAGACCCCTTTCCAATCAGACATATTCTGTTTTGTGCCACAGAGCTCTCTTCACAGGTAGTGGTTGCAGCTGGAGGTTCCCCTCGGATTGGCGAAAGCAGCACTGGGATGTGATTAGCAGGAGGCCTCCGAAGACAAGAAGGAAGCCACCCAACCACCCGATGAACAAGGCTGGGCCAAACTCCCACCGCGGCACAAACTCGGGGACGGCAGTATCCCAGAAGTTGACCACGGTCAGGTGGGCCATGTAGGAGACCGGGGCGAGGGTTGTAATTCCAGCGAGCAGGAAGGACACTCCCCCGCCGACGGCTAACCTCCCCTTGGTGGTCTCCTGGTCACTGCAGCAAGTGATGGAGTCCAATCCGGACAGGGTGAAGAGCAAGGCCAACAGACCGAGCGCCACGGAGACGCACATGAGAATCCGAGTGAGCTGGATGTCGTCTGGCATGCCCAGGAGGCTGTCGTACGCTTTGCACTGGACCGGACCCTCGTCCTGGGCCACACACGTTTCCCACATGCCAACAAAGAATATCTCGCTCTGCAGCAAGTCGGTGTTCCTGGTCAGCCACTGAGGCAGCACCGTCGCTGCCAAAGAGCAGATCCAGCCAAGGAGCGACAGGCAAAAGCCCGCACACTGACACTGGCACAACTTTGTACTCATCCCGTCAGCCCTGTGTCTCCCTGAAGGGGGCTCAGCGTCAATGGCTGCTTCCAAGGCTCTTGCATCCGTGAGACACTGCTTGAGGAATGCGGGCCTCAGCCCTGTGTTATTCCCGGACACCAAGGGCTATCTCCTTGGAACCGTCAACCGAAACAGATCGATGGAACTCCGCTTTCCTCAGACTGGGTTTGCTCGTGAAGCTGTTATCCGGAGTGCTGGAGGATGTAAATCTGCAACAAACAATAGATGTTGGGTTAAAACCATGTGTCTGCTCGAGGTACCTACCTGAGATTAATCAGTAATAAAGTGACAACTTGGAGTTCTGTGCTGATTGGGAAGTTTTCCAACGTTGGGCGCAGTGAGGGCATATTGTAATGGATGGTAAAGAGCGTAGTTGTGTA
Organism: Hemiscyllium ocellatum; assembly: GCF_020745735.1. Taxonomy (NCBI): domain Eukaryota; kingdom Metazoa; phylum Chordata; class Chondrichthyes; order Orectolobiformes; family Hemiscylliidae; genus Hemiscyllium; species Hemiscyllium ocellatum. The sequence goes on from NC_083412.1 coordinate 24,083,235, forward strand.
ATAATTAAGTTCTCTTACTTTGTTTTATTGGATTGTTGCAGAACTGCACTAACGTCAGCTTTGAAGTATAAAGTTGTTTAACGTTATGAAATATATTTTTATCTGAGCTCCTCTGATATCTCAGTTGGAAGTTGCCCATTACAGATATTTAACATTTCACGTGGAGAATCCCAGGCCAGTCTGATAAATAAGAGTGTAGAAATACGATTGGGGGAATTGAGCTCGGCATCTGGGGGCTACAGAAAGGAACAAGTTCCTGACATGAGTTGAAGGGTACAGTCTTGAATTGGGTTATGTAACTCAACACGGTGGCTCAGTGGTTAGCACTGCTGCCTCACAGTTCCAGGTTCGATTCCAGCCTCGGGCAACTGTCTGTATGGAGTTTGAACATTCTCCCTGTGTCTGTGTGGGTTCTGTCTGGGTGCTACCGTTTCCTCCCTCAGGATGTGCAGGTTGGATGGATTGCCTGAGCTAAATTGCCCATAGTGTTCAGGAATGTGGCAGTTAGATGCATTAGTTAGGGGAATGGGTCTGGATGGGATGCTCTTTGGAGGATTGGTGTGACCTTGTTGGGCTGAATGGCCTCTCCCCACACTGTAAGGATTCTATGAATAATCCAGAGAAAGTTAGTTAAACTCTGGCCATGAGAATTTGACTGCAGTTTTTCATTTGAAAAGCCAGTGTTGGTAAACATGAAAGAAGGACAGAAATTGCTGGAAAAACTCAGCAGGTCTGGCAGCATCTGCAGAGAGAGTTAACGCATCGCGTCCTGTGACCCTTCCTCAGAACTGATGAGTAGCTCAGGAAAGGTTGGTTCCTATGCAGAAGATAGGGTGGGGAGAAGGGATACGGAGTAAACAGTAGGTGGGGATAGAGTCTAAAGAGAGAGCAAAAGAGTTGGACAGAGAAAGGAGTGGAAATGAATAGCTGCTATGCCATTAGCTAGGGCAATCGAATGCATATTCACTGAGAATTATGAATTATTTCTTTAAACATTCCCCATTGTTTATTTATCCTCATACCTTTTAGTTGAATTTCTTATTCTATCTTTGCCAACTCCCTCCACATACCTATGTCGTTGGTTTTATTTAGGCTAAATGCTCGAGTCTCGGATTTGAGGGTGAACAGAGACACGTGGCAACGTCACTGTGGTCAGTAATCCAGATATTTGGATTAATGGTTTGGGATTTGAGTTCAAACCCACCACTGCAGCTAGTAGAGAATTTGAATTCAATCAATTAATAGATTTGGATTAAAAATCCGGTCTGGTCACCATCAACCTGCTAGATTGTTAAAACACCTCAGGGTCCCACTGCCCTTACCTCATTTGACCTACATGTGACTCCAGACTCACAGCAATGCAGTTGTCTCTTAAATGCTCTCTGAAATGGCTGAACAGCTGGATCCAAAGCACAGGTGAGCATTTGGAAAAGAATAAAACTGAAAGAACCACCACGGCTTTGAGCTGGGCCCTGGAAGTGGTAGAGGAACAGCCTGCGGTCTCGACCCCGCAAAGACCACACAATAACACCTGCTGAAATTGGGAGAGCTGTCCCACAGAGCAGTCAGACAACAGCTTGACATGGTCATACTCACTGAATCAATCAGTCAATCAGCATCGCTGGATTTGACCTGAACTGGTGACACGGTGCTACACAGTGTGGTTGGAGTTAACCTGAATGCCCTCTAAATTGACCTGGGACTCTATGACCTCTGTTGACATCAGGGCAGACAGAGATTGTAATGGAAACTCTCTGATACGTTATAGTTTTTGCACTGCCCTCAACATAAAACATCCCACCTCTGGGGGAGTTGGCTCAACACATGGCTTGTTCTGTTGGAGATGAACTGATGGAGTTTGAAAATCAAGAAAATTGTGATCATGGTAGACAGCAAGCTTTCCTGGTTTGATTAGACTAACTTCCCTACAGTGTTGACACAGGCCCTTCGGCCCAACAAGTCCACACCGGCCCTCTGAAGAGCAACCCACCCAGACCCATTACCCTACACCTAACACTATGGGCAACATAGCATGACCAATTCACCTAACCTGCACATCTTTGTGGGAGGAAACTGGAGCATCCAGAGGGAACCCACACAGACACGGGGAGAATGTGCAAATTCCACACAGACAGTTGCCCGAGGCGGGAATTGAACCTGGGTCCCTGGCACTGTGAGGTAGCAGTGCTAACCACTAAGCCACCGTGATACCATAGCGATCAGATGAGATGGTCATTGTAGTGAGGACAGCATTGTATCTTGAACATCGTGTGGCATCCCTGCCTGCCATGTCATGTCTACACTCCTCACCACCCCATCCCAGCAGAGATGGGGGTTAATTGCTCAAGGACTTCAGTTGATGGTGACCGAGGGAGGTGTGGGGGGTGATGGGGTGTGAAGTTGGGAGTGTTGCTATTTGGGGGCTCCTTCAACCCCACCAACATAATGAAGAACTCTTTCCACCTCCACCCCCAGTATTATAATAAAATGCTTAGCCATTTTATAGGGACCAACCTGCTATAGGAAGGATGTTATTGAACTGGAAAGGGTACAGAAACGTTTTAAAAGGATGTTACTGAGACTGGAGAGTTTGAGTTACGAGGAGAGGCTGGACAGACTGGGACTTTTTTTCCCTGCGGTGAGGAGAATTAGGGGTGACTTTATAGAAATGTATAATATTGTGAGGGGCATAAATAAAGTGAACAGCCAAGGTCTTTTTCTCAGGGTAGGGGAATAAAAAACTAGGGGGCATAGGTTTAAAGTGAAAGATGAAAGATTTAAAAGGGACCTAAGGGGCAACATTTTCACACACAGGTGGTTGCAAGCTGCCAGAGGAGGTAATAGAGGCTGGTACAATTCTAACATTTAAAAGATATTTGGACAAATACGTGAATAGGAAAGGTTTAGAGGGATATGGGCTGAATGCAGGCACATGGGACTAGTTCAGCTTGGGAAAGCTGGTCAGCACGGCCCAGTTGGGCCATGTTTCCATGCTGTATGACTCTGTGATTCTGATGTTCGTGATGCCTTTCCCTCCACATTTTGTGAACTCAGTCGATGATCTCATCAATGGGGTCTTTAGCTGAACCTCGCTCTCACTAGGCGAGTCCTTTGGTGCATTCGAGTATCGGCTGGCAAACTGAGAGTTTTTGCAGTGATTCTCTGGAGCTCCCACTGTAATCCGACATGGGACTGGTGGGAGAACCCCAGGGATGGAATCACTCAATCTGTGACTCTTTTAAAACAAACGCAGTGGGCTTTGCTCGTTCCCATCTCTGCGCCTAGGCCTCCTCAGCAAGTTTTTGGAAATTCTGCTCCTCACTTGCAGTCTTGTTCATTGTGCGTTAAGATCACCCACAGAAGTCCCTGTCTCCTGAGCATATCGATAAATTTATCCAAAATCAGGAGGTCGGCCAACCAGACCCAATGCTACAACCTGCACTCCCATTGAGAGAGCCTCTTTACAGGTGAAATCTGTCACAATGTGCCATTTTGAAAAAAACAATCTGGTTTTATTTTTGTAGAAATGTAAACGGCATTAATGGTTCAAGATTCAGACTATAAGAATTGGTAGGATGACGAAATGGTATGCGATTCGGCTAGTGTACATTCCATCTGAAGAAATCCAGTTTCCCATATTTGCTGATTCCGAAATGCAACCCTATCAAATTCCTCACTCCGGCAATCATTCCCAAGGTGCTTTTCTGCATTTGCCTTCACACCCTTCCCAAAGTGCATTGCTCAGAATTGGACACCATACTCCAGTTGAGGCCGTGTCAGTATTTTAACATAACCTTCTTTGTTTCGTGGTCAATGCCCTGACTGATAGAGCCCAGGATACTGCATGTTTATTTACTGCTCTCTCAACCTGTCTTGCGATCTTCAATGACTTCTGCAAATGTCCAGCCAAGGCGCTCTGCTCCTACACTCCCTTTAGAATCATATCCTCTATGTCTGTGAATGAATCACTTCCCATATCTCAGTATTAACCATGATCTGCCCACTCTACAAATGTGACTGTACCCTTTTTTAATATAAAATTCTCTTCATAGTTTCCAAGTTTCGTTAACATCTACAAATGTTCAACTTTGTTGTGATAAATCAAATAGTTCTGAATGAGTTTGAAAATATTAAGCCATTGCACAGTTTCATGTAGAAATTTGTACTGAATTTTGAAGAGTTGAAGTGAATGGAAATCATCCCTCTCTTGTTAAATGCATTTACAATTGTTCTTACACATTGTATTTTGCATCACAAATTGCTATGGAATAGGAGTTGTTTTCTTCCCTTGCAAGTTTCTGATTGGACTCACTTCACCGCAGACTGCTTTACTCATTCATTAATTAGTGAGATGGAATCTGTCTGGACAGTCCCCTAAATCAAATAGCAACAGGTATGACTTGAAATAAATCATTTGTGTATGTTGCTGTACAAGCATGCATGTGTGTCTGTTTGGGACAATGCTCACATTGACTCTTGATTGTGCAGTGCTCTTTATGAGTAGGCTTCACCTTGGCATCATATCCAGGAATATATTCCCAAACTGCTAAAATGTCTCTTAACAACGTGCCTCTCAGACAACTGAACAAAAGACATCATCTAGTTACATTATTAAACCCTGGTCCCATTCTATGATTCATCTCCTTTGAGACTGATGTTATGTGAAAGAGATGATCCATCGCTGGGACCTACCTGAGGTATAAGTAAACAACTGTGTGCAGGACTCACCTCAACTCCACTATCTATTCAGCTCAGCGCTCCAGTTTTCCAATAAGCCAAAGAGAAAGTGCTGGAGAAACTCAGCTGGTCTGGCAGGATCTGTAGAAAGAGAGACAGCGTGAACACTTCGAGTCTGGTACGTCTCATAGAGTCATAGAGGTCTACAGTGTGAAATCAGACCCTTCAGCCCAACTTGTCTAGGCCACCCAGTTTTCACAATTAAACTAGCCCAATTTGCCTCTAGTTGGTCCATATTCCTCCATAGCTATCCCATCCCTGCATTTGTCTAAATGCTTCTTAAATGCCAAAATTATACACATTTTGACCACTTCCGTAAGCAGCCCGTTCCAGAAGCTCACCACCCTCTGTGTGAAAAACTACCTCTCGGGACCCTTTTGTATCTCTCCCCTCTCACTTGAAACCTATGCCCTCTGGTTCTTTCCAGACTTTCTCGTTCTGTCTGGTCTCTTCTTCTGAACTTTTCCTGTATGTTAAATTGGGACAGTCTGTGACAATTCACAAAACAAGTCTCTTGAAAATACCTTACCTGTTAATTATCTCTTTTTTGCAGTGGTCTCTCAATACAAAGTGTCTATTCAGACACACACACACATAGCTTTTGAACTTTCAAAGAGGTTTTTCACAAACAACCATAGGTGTTTGTGCTGTAAATGTGCTACTGGTCCGATTCACTCCCACAGGCACATTTGTCAATCAATTACCCCTCTACATTTTAGTATCTTTGGGTATAGTGCTCTATTTGAGGAACGTAGTTTATAAGGTTGAATTAAGTATCTGTGATTTTATTGACTGTTAGTATAATACAGGATTTTATCATTCCTCAGTAAACAATTGAGTAGAGTTGACTTAAATTGGGTAAGACGGGCTTTTCACATTTTGCACTGCAGTTTGACAATGCAAGTAGTAAACAACATATTTAATTGACGATTAAGGATATTGTGCACTCAAATGCACCCTGTTGTTACTGTATCTTCACAGATTTGCCTGGGAATTATCGGAGTGATTCCAGACTGATTAACAGCCCGATGGGTTGCAACTTGAATGTTTCTTCTAAGGTTGTATCTGCCTTTCTGTCAGGTGGTGTGGGGGTGGGGGTGGTATTAATCTTGCATAATGGGGGGTGGGGGAGTTTATGGTATTCCGTAGCCATCCCTGGGAGGGGAGGATGGGTGAAGGGTGACCACACACTCATCATAATCCCATAGCATCTAAACTCGGAATTCAATGTCAGGGTTGTGGTTTGCACTGTCTGAAACTGCCAGGAGCAGTGATTGAACCCAGCAGTTTCTGACTCAGGGAGAGGAATGCTGCTGCTGATTCAGAACCTCACTCAAGTAAATGCAAGTCAGTATTAAGGACTACGTTGTCTCAGCGTTGACAGAATTGCAAATTGTTTGTGCACATTTTACACTGACAGCGTTGCAGGATAATGGGTGTGTCCTGTAATACTCAGAAATAAACCTTATACTCAAGAACTTCAAAACTGTGTTAAATGTCCTCAAATTGCCTTTAATTACAGCTCCCAGCTTTGCTTCCCAGTAGGTTACAGAGTAATCTGACAGCGTGGGAATTCAAATCCTCAGCCAACCCATCCGAGCAAATCCCATCCGATTGACAAAAGTCTCCAGTGTGCCAAAAACGTGCTATGTTGTAATGTTTCTGTACATCCTGTTTTTAAAGTGTGTACTTGTCTTTGTGAGCATTCTTTTCATTTTCAGGTTTGTTTTTTAAGAAGCATTCTCAGAGTGTAGGTGAAGGTGAGAAGGATGACATTTATCGCCCATCTCTCTTGAGAAGATAGCGCCATTCTTTCTTCAGCCAATAGGCTTGCTCAATCTTAATATGGCACAAGCTTCCTTCCCTAAAGATCATTTGTGATCCAGTTTACTTTCCAACAACATTTCAAATGACTCACACTCTATTTTACTGACAGCAGCTTTTAATTTCCAGGATTTAAAAGCTGAAGTGAAACCTTCTCTTTAATTTCAAAAAATGTACTTAATTCATAAAACGGAGATATATATATATATATATATATATATATGGTAAGTTGTCACAAACACAGTTCAGTTCTGTACAGTGGCATTTCAAGGAAACAAACAGACATTGGAGTTTGATTCTATCCAAACAAACCGAAGGTTATAATTACCGGCATTTGAGGTATCAGGAGGGTCTCATCACTGAATGGACCCCCATTGACCTTCAGCAGGAAGACTTCAGATGGTGGTCTTTCCCCACTGCGCTTTGGCAGCAGCTGCCCCAAGCTTCAGTCCATCCCTCAGCACTAATCCTAGACCTTGGAATGTGCCAGTGTGCAACACTCAGTCAGGTCAACTCCTTACTCTGGAAGACCAACAAGTTTCGGAGAGACCAAAGAGCGTCTTTCACTGAGTTGATGGTCCTCCAGGCGCAGTCGATGTTTGTCTCGGTGTGCATCCTGGGGAACAGATCAAAGAGCACACAGTCCTGTGTCCCGGAGCTGCTCGGGGTGAACCTTGACAAGAACCACTGCATCTCTCTCCAGACCTTCTTTGCAAAGGCACATTCCAGAAGATGTGTGACAATCCCATCCCCCACCCCACAGCCACATCGAGGACAGTGGGCAGGGCCACCTGGGTGTAACAGGAAATCCTCAAAATTGAGTACAGGCGTTGGGAGGTCACGTTGTGACTGTACAGAACATTGGTTGGGCCACTGTTGGAATGTTGCGTGCAATTCTGGTCTCCCTGCTACAGGGAAGGTGTGAAACTTGAAAGAGTTCAGAAAGGACTTACAAGGATGTTGCCAGAGTTGGAGTGTTTGACCTATAGAGAGAGGTTGAATAGGCTGGGGCTGTTTTCCCTGGAGCATCAGAGGCTGAGGGGTGACCTTATAAAGGTTTATAAAATCATGAGGGGGATGGATAGGATAAACAGACAAGGTCTTTTCCCTGGGGTAGGGGGAGCCCAGCACTAGAGGGCATAGGTTTAGGGTGAGAGGGGACAAATTTAAAAGGCACCTAAGGGGGAACCTTTTGAAACAGAGGGTAGTGAATGTATGGAATGAGCTGCCAGAGGAAGTGGTGGAGGCTGGTACAATTACAACGTTTAAAAGGCATCTGGATGGGTATATGAATAGGAAGGGTTTAGAGGGATATGGGCCAAGTGCTGGCAAATGGGACTAGATTAGGTTAGGATATCTGGTTGGTGTGGACAAGTTGTTGGAGGGAAACCTGAGGAACAGGATGTACATGTACTTGGAAAGGCAAGGACTGATTAGGGATAGTCAACATGGCTTTGTGTGTGGGAAATCGTGTCTCACAAACTTGATTGACTTTTTTTGAATAAGTAACAAAGGGGATTGATGAGGGCAGAGCGGTGGACGTGATCTATATGGACTTCAGTAAGGCGTTCGACAAGGTTCCCCACGGGAGACTGGCTACCAAGGTTAGATCTCACAGAATACAGGGAGAACTAGCCATTTGGATAGAGAACTGGCTCAAAGGTAGAAGACAGAGGGTTGTGGTGGAGGGTTGTTTTTCAGACTGGTGGCCTGTGACCAGTGGAGTGCCACTTGGATCAGTGCTGGGTCCACTGCTTTTAATCATTTTTATAAATGATTTGGATGTGAACATAGAAGGTATAGTTAGATGGCACCAAAATCGGAGGTGTAGTGGACAGTAAAGAAGGTTACCTCAGACTAAAATGGGATCTTGATCAGATGGGCCAATGGGCTGAGGAGTTGCAGATGGAGTTTAATTCAGATAAATGCGAGGTGATGCATTTTGGAAAAGCAAATCTTAGCAGGATTTATACACTTAATGGTAAGGTCCTGGGGAGTGTTGCTGAACAAAGAGACCTTGGAGTACAGGTTCATAGTTCCTTGAAAGTGGAGTCGCAGGTAGATAGGATAGTGAGGAAGGTGTTTGGTATGCTTTCCTTTATTGGTTAGAGTATTGAGTACAGGAGTTGGGAGGTCATGTTGCGGCTGTACAGGACATTGGTTAGACCACTGTTGGAATATTGCGTGCAATTCTGGTCTCCTTCCTATCAGAGGGATGTTGTGGAACCTGAAAGAGTTCAGAAAAGATTTACAAGGATGTTGCCAGAGTTGGATGATTTGAGGTATAGGGAGAGGTTGAATAGGCTGGGGCTGTTTTTCCTGGAGCATTGGAGGCTGAGGGGTGACCTTATAGAGGTTTATAAAATCATGAGGGACATGGATAGGATAAATAACCAAAGACCTTTCCCTGGGTTGGGTGAGTTCAGAACTAGAGGCATAGGTTTAGGGCGAGAGGGGAAAGATATAAAAGAGACGTAAGGGCACCTTTTTCATGGAGAGGGTGGTGCGTGTATGGAATGAGTTGCCAGAGGAAGTGGTGGAGGCTGGTACAATTGCAGCATTTAAAAGGCATTTGGATGGGTATATGAATAGGAAGGGTTTGGAGGGATATAGGCCGGGTGCTGGCAGGTGGGACTAGATTAGGTTAGAATGTTGGTCAGCATGGATGAGTTGGACCGAAGGGTCTGTTTTTGTGCTGTACATCTCTATGACTCTATGACTCTAGTGTCTCTTTCCGTGCTGTGCATCTTTATGACTCATGACTCTCAGCTGAAGTTAGATTGGATCTAATGCTCTTCAGATTAACCAGTCCATACCTTAATGGCTGACCCAATCATATAAACATAGCACCATGGGAAGCAGGAGAATTCAACAGTCACAGAATCAGTGTAAAGAGGCAGTGTAGCGAGGGGGTGTGCTGTGCAGCTTGGAATGATGGCGTTTCTTGGGCACACTTCTTAAATAGGCAAATATTGTCCATAATATTGTCAAGTCCTTCCATTTAAATAAACAGACAAATTAAAGGACCATTCCCCGTGTGGTATTGAACAAAAAAGCTACTTGTCCCTTTTATCTCTTCAGACCTTCGAGAACGAAACAGACCTCAAGATCAAATTCTCCGTGCAGCTACTGTGGCACCACTGCACTGGATGGTGAGACGCGCAATCCTCTGATTTTTTTTCTCCCATGTCGTACTAGATCACTCAAGGTCAAATGGACACAGAAAGCTGGAGACTAGCAGGAATTAAGGTGGGTTGGAGAGAAAGGTAAAAGACTGTAGGTGTAAGGAAGGCAGGGTCTGTTTTCTAACACTGCCATGAATAGTATAAAACAGGTTCCAGTCTGAGCCACATGGTTGTTATATCAGGATGGTCATGTATCGTCATCCAAGTCTCAGCATTAGATAATTAGTTTCTTTCTGTTTAAGTTCTTTGTTTCTCTTCAATTTTATTTTATATGGACCTTTGCCATTCTTCATCAACTTCAGGGTGAGTGGCGAACATCAGGGTATACACATGAGCCAGCTACAATAGTAAGAGTTGAAGAGAATGCCTTTCCACAGAGAGGAATCGTTGGGAGTGATGGTGGCCCTACAGAGTTGGTGCTTCAGATACCCTGCAGGGATACAGACCAAATTCTGGAAAGTGGGGTTAGACTGTGCCCTTGAATGTACAATGGGCCAAGTCACCTCCTCGTAGGTATTTTTAATCAACCTGTTCAGTCATTGAGTCATAGAATCATAGAGCTGTACAACACAGCTTGTCCAACCTGACCAAATGGGACTAACCTAATATAGCCCCATTTGCCAGCATTGGCCCATATCCCTCTAAACCCTTCCTATTCATATACCCATCCAGGTGCCTTTTAAATGTTGTAATTGTACCAGCCTCCACCACTTCCTCTGGCAGCTCATTCTATACATGCACCACTTTCTGTTTGAAAATGTTCCCCCTTAGGTGCCTTTTAAATCTTTCCCCTCCTATCTTCAACTTATGCCCTCTAGTTTAGGACTCCACTACCCTTGACTATTCACCCTATCCATGCCCCTCATGATTTTATGAACTTCTATAAGGCCACCCCTCAGCCTCCGATGCTCCAGAGAAAATAGCCCTAGTCTATTTATCCTCTCCCTATAGTTCAAGCCCTCCAACTCTGGCAACATCCTTGTAAATCCTTACAAGTTTCACAACATTCTTCCAATAGGATGGAGACTAGAATTGAATACTGTATTCCAAAAGTGGCCTAACCAATGTCATATACAGCCGCAAATTGACCTCCCACCTCCTATACTCAATGCTCTGACCAATAAAGGAATCCATACCAAATGCCTTCTTCTCTATCCTATTTCCTGCAACTCCACTTTCAAGGAGCTATGAAGCTGCATTTCAAATGACACATCTCTGGAGTGGGTGAGAGTTGAACACATGTCCCTTGGCTCAGATAGGGAGGCGGCCACTGTACCAGCAGAGCCCTCTCTCTGCGCTGTACAGTTTCCATAATCCAAACATCACTGCCTCCCAGAGTCGCAATGTGCATTCTGCCCTCTAGGGGGCACATGGACATGTTCTTCACTCTGTGGCAACTGCTGCAGTGGATAGCAGCAGCCCTTATCCCTGGCCTTCTTGGACGTCACAAAGACCTGCAGCACTGTTAACTGTGAGGGATTAAAGAGCATCTGACTCTGTTTAGGCTGTCCCCGAACACTTGGCATTGTCCTCCGCCTGCTTCACAAGACTACAGAGATCAGATCCATTCCAAATCCGCATTCACCTTCAGACTGAGGTGGAAGAAGGCTGTGTACCTCAACAGCATGCTTCTCAAACATCCTTGCTGCTACGCTGCACCTCAGCTGCACCCCCCCCCTCCTCCCCACCACCCCACCCCCCCTCACCAACCAGTACTCTGCTGGAATGGAGTTAATCCACAGAACAAATAGGAACCTGTTCAATCACTGCTGCCTGCAGGCCACATCCAAGCTCAGCTCATCCTCTGTCGGTGATACAGTACAGAGACAATACTTGTGTCTGCATACAGTGATTGTATTGAGGTCAGAGCTGCAAATGTGTTGCTGGAAAAGCACAGCAGGTCAGGCAGCATCCAAAGAACAGGAGAATCGATGTTTCAGGCATAAGCCCTTCTTTCCTGAAGAAGGGCTCATGCCAGAAACGTCGACTGTCCTGTTCCTTGGATGCTGCCTGACCTGCTGTGCTTTTCCAGCAACACATTTTCAGCTCTGATCTCCAGCATTTGCAGTCCTCACTTTCTCCTTGTATTGAGGTCAGCCAGTGGACCTCATAGAATATGAGTGGTTCAATCAGGGTGGCCTGGCTGACAGATATCAACAGGAGTGTCAGAGATTCTGTTCACTCTGAGAGCTGGCTCTAAGCCAACTGGGTCAGTGTCCAGGTCTCTCCATGTGTAAAAAGAGGGTGACTTGGTGACGGGATACTGGCCTCTGTCTTCACTTGGGCTGTACACCAAGTATTCATTAAGCAGAAATCCTCAACCAACTTTTAACTGCCCCCACCCTCACCCCCACCCCACAACCAACCCATCAGTAAAATTCATGACGAGGTCTTGGAGACTTTCAATACCTTGGGATCCTAATGTTGACAAGGACAGACATTGACACCGACATGCAACACCATCTTTAAAGTGCCAGTGCGTTCTTCAATCACTTGATAAAGACAATGTTTGAATACCTAACCCCAGAATTGAGCCGATGGTTTTCAGAACACTATTCACCATCCGACATGGCGCAGAGAAATGCACTACCTACAAGTAGCTCAAATCGTGGAGAGGTACCGCCAACTCTCTGCTTCCACAAAGTCCTCCAGATTGAATAACACCCCGTCGCCAGTGTTGTTGCTTGAGCCAACATTCCCAGCATCGAACGTTGACCATCTGAAACAGTTCCATTCGGTGGGCTATGTCATCTGGATGCCTGACTCACGACTGCCAAAACCAGCGCTATACTCCGCACTTTATCACGCCAGGGAAAATGCTTCAAGATACCCTCACACCCTCACAAACTCCGTCATAGTGTAGAAGCCAGTCATCCTTGACAATGAGGGGCAGCCTCAGAGAAGGTGGAAAGCCATTTGCATCAACCACACAGGCTGAATATGTCCATGAATTTGATGTAATTTTCACTTCACATTCTACCTTCTTATATTTCCACATTTGATATTGAAAACAGGATTTAATTATCTGAGACTCCATTAGCTGGGGGAACACACCAGTTTTTAATTATCTAGAACGATTTGCAACCATACAGAGTATGTTTCAAACAATGGTAGCTTTATTAAACAAACTAGTGATCTGTACTAGTTTTACGTGACTTGTGAATGCATGAATAGTAAACACCAAGAATTCTGTTTTAAAATTATATTTTTATTCATCTCTTTATAGTTGTTTAATTTTAAGCCCTTCAGAAGATTCAGAAAGAATAGGCAGGCCACGATCAAAACCTGGAAATAGATAAGAAGGGACTGCAAGGATTACATTTTGTCCAAATACCTTCAATGTTATCAGTGGTACGAATAATGAATTCTCTGGTTGAATGTGTGGAGAACAGGCAATGCCACTACTTGGAAGTGTTCCCCAAAGGTGGAGAAGGCATGATAGCAAGGTTCAATTTTTATACCAGACAATCGTTGCTTGTACGTCACTTATTACCTACATCATTAATTCATAATATTTCAAGCTTATAACCTGAAATGGTCTGGTGAGGTGAGAGTGACTGCCCTTGACATCAAGACCACAATTGATTGAGTGTGGCATTAGGAACCCAAGCAAAACTGGGTACCGGAAGGAGGGAGGGGGCATAATCTCCACTGGTTGCAGTCATACCTGACACACACGAAGGTGGTTGTGGTAGTTGGAGATCAGTCACCTCAGCTCCCGGACATCTCTGCAGGGGTTTCTCACTGTAGTGTCCTAGGCCCAATCATCTTTAGTTGCTTCATGAATGGTTTTCCCTCCACCATAAGGTCAGAAGTGGGGATGTTCCCTGATGATTGCACGATGTTCAGCACTATTAGCGACTCCTCAGATACTGGAGCAGTCCATGTTCAATTGCAACCAGATCTGGATAATGGCTTAGGTTGGACAACATTTGGCCCACACCAATGCCAGACAATGGCCATCTCCAACAAGAAAGTATCTAACTATCACCCTTTGACACTCAGTGGCATTACCATCACTAAATGCCCCAGTAGCAACACTCTAGGAGTTACCATTGACTGAACTGGACCAGCCATAAAAATACTGTGGCTATAAGAACAATGCAGAGGCTTAGGATCCTGCATGAGTAACTCACCTCCTGACTCCTGAAAGCCTGTCCACTATCCACAGGCACAAGTGGAAAATATTCCATCAGAAGTGTGTTGGAACATTCCCCACTTGTCTGGGTGGGTGCAGCTCCAAAACACTCAAGAAACTCAAAGTCACTTAGGACAAAGCAGCCACTCATTAGCATCTCAGACACCTCCTTAAGTACTCACATCCTCCACTACTGACTGCCAGTGGCAGCAGTGTATATCATTTACACAACGCACAGCAGCAATTCACCAAGATTCCTTTGACAGCACTTTTCAAACCTGTGACCTCCACCACCTGAAGAAGGGCTCATGCCCAAAACATCGATTCTCCTGTTCCTCGGATGCTGCCTGATCTGCTGCGCTTTTCCAGCAACACATTTTCAGCTCTGATCTCCAGCATCTGCAGTCCTCACTTTCACCTCCACCAGCTAGAAGGGCAAGAGCAGCAGAGGCACAGCAATGCCACCACCTGCAATTTCACCTCCACACCATATATTGCCCTGATGTGGGAGGATGCTGTTTCCTTCAACATTTCCAAACCATTTAAGGACCACTGGCTAATCCATTCTGGTACATGCCCTACAACCATCCAGTGCTCTGTCTGCATCAGAGAGACAGCAGTGTGTGAGGAAGGCCGCTCACTGCCATCATTGTCAGGGCAGTTAGGAATCAGCGACAAATAATGGCCTTACCAGCAATGCCTACATCCCCAAACATCATTTAAAACAAGCCCCAGTACAAAACAATGAACAGATTGTCCATCCTACTTTTTGACACAAACCTACACGTTAAGTCAAAGCCTTAGTTCCCTTAACTTGTGAAGGACTGTCTTTTATCTGACAGAACTTATCTCTTTCACAGTTTACTCAAAAGTGAATCAAAACTAGGTTACCAAGAGGCAGACAATTCAAGACCATGATAGTCTCCGCATTCTCGCCTGATACTGATACTAAATGAAAGACTTCCAGCTTATTTTTTAGTCAGTTTAATCTATGTTTTGAAATAAACAATCCCATTGACAGACTAGACCCTTTCAGTGTTTTATATGAGGGTCACGTAACTAACTCTTTTGTAAACTCTAAGGTAACTTGAACGGTTGAGGCTCCATTTGAACACTGGGGTTTCCAACCCTCGAACTTAGTGAAGGGGATATCTCAGACTCTTGCTCTGTGTCTCTCTGGTGCATACTCACTGCATATGAGTAATTAAAGACTTTTATTCACATATTGCCTTTCACTATCTCAGGGCATCCAATGGAGCATTCCAATCAACTGAGTTCTTTCAGAGTGGAGTCATTGCTGTAAAGCAGGATATAGTGGCCATGTTATGTGGAGGAACCCCTGTCATAAATTATCAGCTTACCTGTTTCAGGTGTTGGTTGAGAGATAACATGAAGAATTCATTTGGATAAGGGGGCAGTTAGGTCTTAGATTCACTGATGGCAACTATGCAATGACAGTGTCGCACTCCCTCTACACTACACTGGGCATTCAGCTTTGAGTAAGCATTCAAGTCTCCAGTGTGGGAATTGAACCCATTGACTCAGGAGCAAGAGTGCTACCATTAAGTCACAGTAAATAAAAACACTTGGGAAACCTAGTGTGAATCATCAGGTCTGATGTTATGTAAATACCTCTGTAAAGCAATGAGATAATAAGACAATGCTTGGTGTAAATGCATAAAACTGTAAATGCATAAACTACAGAAAAGTAAGCTCTAGGCTTTTAGCTCAATGGTATCATTCACACCTCAGAGATAGAAGGGACAGGGCTGGTTCCACTGAATGCAGACAGCAGCTCTGGCTCTGAATTCGAAGTCGACAACCAGCGGATAGTTCCAACTGTGGACGTTGGTGGTTTCTGCTCATTGCATGAGCCTTGGAAACCCATAAAAGCCTGCTGCTGTGCAGAAGAGATATTGGCTTGTATGACGATAGTTACGATAAGGGAATAAGTGTTCACAGCCTGTCAAACAGTTCATCAGCCTGCGAATCTTTCCAATCTTTTGTACTGTTCCACAAACATTTCCAAACCATTTAAGGACCACTGGCTAATCCATTCCAGATCCAGGGACATTCCGACCGTGTTTCGGAATCCAGGTCGGAAACGTGTGCACTCATACCAGTTAACCTCACCGGGGCCTGACAGATTTGGCATCCACCCAAATGCCTACACAGAGCTGATCAGCTCCGTGGTTGCCCTGGTGTCAATTCGAAGCTTGTAAAATGGGTGCAACACGGCTGAGGGAATGCCCCCAAGGGTTTGGAAAATTGCTACCTGCCAACCAGTTGTTGCCTCATTCAAGACCTAACGAGTTGCTTTGTTGCGCAGGAAGCCTGCTGTGTAATTGATGGTGATTTCGTGCTGCAGTGGCAAAGAATCCTTTTAACTGATTAATAAAGCCGATCAAAACACATTCACCTCCTCAATTAAGAGAAGAATATATATAATCAGACAGCAAAAACATGCAATTAAATTTTGATGGATTCCGTAGACCCAAGAGCTATAGGCAATCCTCAAGTCCATGTGATCCAGCTCTCTTAAGTCTGCTTCATAGAAAGGTAAAATAATTCAATATGTAAGAAAACCATTCAGGCCATTAAGCCTAGACTAGCTCATTGGTAGAATGGATACAATTAGACCTATTCCTTGCTCTGGCCACATAATCCTCACAATTATTTATCCATCTCCCATTTGTATCTGCTTCCTGATAGAAAGCATCTGTTCTTGCAGTGCATTCCAGATCATAAAAGAAATTTGCTGCTTAATTTAGTTTTACCTCCTGTTGTTGCCTCTGTCTGCGCTGCAAGATTAATAATGCTATCTGCTATGTTGTAATCTGGTTTACCTTCCGTTCCTTTGTACTTCTCTTTACTCTAGGTAGTAAAGTGCTTCTTGTAAGGACATGTGTCAAAAGGTAGGGGTACAGCGGAAATAAACGTACTGCACAAAGTTCTGACGTTCACACAGTTGCCCAGAATAAAACAAATGAAAGTCCTGCAACAATGGAGAAAAAATTAAATCACATCTGAAAGTTGTTGGAAAAGTGAAGACATTTGCACTGAAAGGTAGAGTGTGATAATGCTCGCCTCAAATGGGTGAAATGGACATCAGACATCAAGATCAAAAACAACAATGTTACCATTTCAGTGACATTTTCCTCACATTCTACTACAATGATGAAGTACTAGCCTGTTGTTTTCGGTTTTCAATACATATTAGATAGTGGGAGAGGTCCAGCATCACCAATGTCTGCCCATTATTCTACTCGGTGTTGATCATTTATTTGGAAGCCAAGAGGGCAAGATTAGTCCTGATGTGGAGATGCCGGTGTTGGACCGGAGTGGACAAAGTTAAAAATCACACAACACCAGGATAAAGTCCAACAGGTTTACGTGGAAGTAGTAGCTTTCGGAGCGCCGCTCCTTCATCACTAGTTACCTGACAAAGGAGCAGCGCTTCGAAAGCTAGTACTTCCAAATAAACCTGTTGGACTATAACCTGGTGTTGTGTGATTTTTAAGATTAACCCTGTTCAGTCTACCAGGAGTCTATTCTTGTAGACTTGTTTAAACAAGGGAAAATCTTTTGTACCCTCAAATGGCCCTTTAAGCACTATACAATCTGACTGTTTCTGTGTAGGTATATTTCAGAAACATTGAAGAAAGAAATTATATATTGGATATTTTTGTCAGCCATTAAAAGAAGCAATACATAAAGCTTTTAAGAAAATTGGAACCACATCATAGACTTTGTGATTAATAGACTACATTTTATAACATTTATACAATTGCTGGATAATAAATGGCACCTGGTGTCTTTTGCAATCTGATTTCTCACTGAGCGCAATTTCTGACTCTGTAAAGCTCACAAGTGCTAATTTGTGTTGGCCCGAATCCAAATGACTGTTAAAGTGTGAATTTGCAGCCTGGTAACATTTCCTTGAACCCGTGGTTATTGAATAACAAGATTTCCAGATATAATAATAACAATCTGCGAGTGTCTGTCTGAAAACCAAGAACCCAAACAGCTGGCAGGCAAAGAGGAGGGAAGTGGCAGATTATTCACGGTTCGTGGTAGAGAGGGCAAAAACCTGGATCTCACCGACACTCTGCTGCCCCTGTATCCCAATTCAAATTTCCACAGGGGAAGCATGCTCTCAAACTACCCTCCTTCCGATCGGGATACGCTGGCTGGATATACCTGAGGTAATCGGGTGGAGTGTGGAGCTAGGGCGGGGGTGTAGAATTGGTTGAGTTTTGGGGAGGAACAGCTGAGCCCCTTTCACTGTTAGTGACTGAACCACCAAGTTCCTTCTTGGTTCCAGATGCTGACCAGACCTTTAGATTGAGTGTCATTTGAGTCTCAACATTGTTACATTCTTTCCGAAAGTTCAGATTCCTGGCATATTGCAAGATTTGTTTTGCCACTTTGGGTGTCATTGAACCATCTCGGTTTACCTGCTACGGTATTGATCCAGGGCATTGATAAAAGCTGTTTCTGTTAGTTCTGCCTCTATGGCCTCACTGTCACAGGCGAGTGGCAGGGAGAGAATGATAGAGTTGGAGAGCTGTACAGCACAGACACAGACCCTTTGGTCCAACGCATCCATACTGACCAGATACCCTAAAGTAATCTAGTGCCATTTGCCAGTATTTGGCCGCTGAACCCTTCCTATTCATATACCCATCCAGATGCCTTTTAAATGCTGCAATTGTACCAGCTTCCACCACTTCCCCAACAGCTCATTCCATACACGCACCACCCTCTGCGTGAAAAGTTGCCTCTTAGGTCCCTTTTAAATCTTTCCCCTCTCACCCTAATCCTATGCCCTCTAGTGTTAGACTCCCCCACCCCAGGGAAAAGACTTTGTCTACTTATCCCAGCCATGCCCCTCATAATTTTATAAACTTTTATAACGTCACCCTTTAGCCTCTGATGCTCCAGGTAAAACAGTCCCAGCCTGTTCAGCCTCTCCCTGTAGCTCAAATCCTCCAATCCTGGCAACATCCTTATAAATCCTTTCTGAACCCTTTGAAGTTTCACAACATCTTTCCTATAGGGGGGAGACCAGAATTGAAGGCAGTATTCCAAAAGTGCCTTAACCAATGTCCTGTTCAGACAGGACATGACCTCCCAACCCCTGGACTGAATGCACTGATGGCAATGGTGATGTCATGGCACTCTTCATTTGGTGGACCATAACCTTTCTTTGGAGGCATGGGTTCAAGTCTCATCGCAGTGGCTGATCAAGTTTCAATTCATTTAATAAATCTGGAAAAAAAGCTAGTTTCAGTGACAGTCACCGTGAAACTATTATCGATTGGTGAAAATCCCCTCATCTGGCTTCACCGATGCCCTTTAGAGATGGAAATCCACACCTTCCCTGGTCTGACCCGACATGGGACTGAGATCCACAGCAGTGTGGTTGGCTCCTAACTGCTATCAAATGTGCCCAAGCAAGCCATTCAGTTCAAGGAGGATGTGGTGGAGGCTGTTACAATTGCAACATTTAAAAGGCATCTGGATGGGTATATGAATAGGAAGGGTTTGGAGGGATATGGGCCGGGCGCTGGCAGGTGGGACAAGATTGGGTTGGGTAGCTGGTCGGCATGGAAGGGTTGGACCGAAGGGTCTGTTTCCATGCTGTACATCTCTATGACTCTATGACAATCAGTCATAGGTTTCAAACACCATCCTTTGCCAGCAATGTCTACATTCCATGCAAAATTAAAGAAAGATAGAATCTGCAAAGTTCACAGTGGGTAGCACAGTGGCTAGCACTGCTGCCTCTCAGCGCCAACGATCCGGGTTCGATTCCAGCCTCAGGTGACTGTCTGTCTGTGAGGAGGTTGCATATTCTTCCCCGTGTCTGCGCGGTCCAAAGATGGGCAGATTAGATGGATTGGCCATGACAAAGGCAGAGTTACAGGGATGGAGGTCAGTTCTGGGTGGGATGCACCTTGGAGGGCTGGTGTGGACCTGATGGGCCAAATAGCCTGCTTCCACACTCTGGTGATTCTGTGATTCAGCCAGGCACTTTGAATTGTTCAATATCTCCCGTACTGTTGGTATTTTTACCAGCTTTAAGTGGGGGAGATTAGCTCTCATTGGGAATGACCATATAGAATGTGGAGCAGGGAAACAGCTTGACAGGAGCAGAGCAAGCAACAGTCTTGCAGTGAGAGTTACAGCAACTACCTTCAATTACACTCACTCACGTGGTCTTGACCACAATGCTCTAGGTGGTTACCTCTATCACCCTCTGTAATCCTAGCTCTGTCCTCCGTCTTCCCCATCCTGCCACTAACTGCCCAGAGAGTCACTTCAGACCCATTGAGAAACATTCACTGCCATGACTATTGCATATTTTTACCGTTTGTCACTGAATATGTCTCTTCCCCCTGCAGTGTTTTCACTGACACGTGTCAGGAACCTGTATTATTGACATTAAACTTAAAGGTCTGCATAACTATCACTCTCACCAAGTGAGTGACGTATGTTAATTGCCATCCAAAGCCTTACAAGGGGATTGTGTGTGTTACTCCTCATCATTCCAGTTGAAAGAGGAAGTGAATGGGTTGGAGCTGACTTCCTGAGGCCTTGCCAATTTTTTTGATTTAGAACCCTGTCCACACCTAAATCTATGTGTTCCTCCATATTAAAATTCATCCCATGTTCAGGCTGTGGTCTACCTCAAACTCTGATTATTAACTCCTACTCTGTCGAACTATGTATATAAAAGTCTGAATGGTTTTAATGATTGTGACTCTCCATCGGCGGGATGTGTTTAACACGTGTTGAAACCACGAGGATGCCTAACACCCTTTCAACTTCAACCTGAACTATTTGAACTATTTCTGAAGTATGTGTCTTGTCTATTTTTCATTCTAATGTGTGGGACTGAAGTAAATTCCAGCTGCCATTATCCTGCCCACTTGCATTTTTTTTTTGCCCAGCTTGTTCCTGGAACTTGTATGCTGCCCTGTCTGATTCACTGCTAACCCTCACTTGTTATCATCTGCTGATGTGACTGCTTCCCACGGAGTTTCTATTGAGGAAGGAAGGGGTTAATTTTAACACCACCCACCCCAATGGAAACCTCGTGGATTGCCACCTAGATCGCAGCCATTTCCAATTTTAATTGGAGTTCAAGACTGATTGTGTGATATGCGAATGAGACAGGAAGTCTCACCGTCACAGGAAGTGCTGTGATATCATGTGACTTTGAGCGCCTAGCAGCCACATGGCAAGATGAAGCCACAATAAAATGTTGTGCAAGTAAAATATTGTTTTCTTTACCTCAGCACACTAAATAAATATACTTTAGAAGTACAACATGACCAAGGGTGAAATTCTGCTCTCTTTGAAGGTGGTGAGAAGGGACAAGTATCTCTTCAGTGTCAACTGGCCCAATTATTTATCCTTCTCACCACCTCATCAATTAAGGTCAGGAGGCTTATTAGGGTTTTCCTTGGCCCTCCAGCAATTAAAGCCCTTATGTGGTCAATTAGTGGCGACTTAAACTCCTACCTCCCCAATTAGCTGCCTTCCTCAGTGGCAAGGAAGTATCTGAGTAACTGGAGACATGGATGTGAGGCAAGAAATGGCCTCTGAAAGCAAACCTCGTTGTCTTTGGCTCTGCTCTCCTCCATCATTCCTCTCGCTGGGATTCCCCATGCCTGTGACAAAAGAGATTTTAATCTACCATCCACATCCCCTGAAATGCGGGCCTCCTTCAGGACCCAGGAGCAGCCAGCCTCGATTGCCTGGCTTCTGGTGACCCAGTGATGCCAGTGTCAAGAGCTGTGATTCGCCGAGAGACATGCCCGTCAGTTTTTAATGAGCGGATTGGCACACGGTGAGTTACCAGGGCAGCACGGAGAATAACACACAAATATCACGCTTCCAGAATATTAGATAACAGACAGCGCAGTTTTGCAGGTGGATGGGTTGCCTGCTTAAAATTGGTGCTCAGACAGCAAATATTATAATAAATATTGGTGAGGACATCAGGGAGAATATTACCCCTCTTCTGCAAAATGGTGCCACTTCTGCCTAAGAGGTCAACTTAACATCTCTTTCAATTGGTGTGTACTTCCAACATTGTAGTAGCCTTCCAGTACTGTGTCAAAGTGAAGCTGAGATATTGTGCTCCAACCATATACCATTGCATGTATACTGTCAGAAGATCCTCATAAGGAAAGCACTGCTCTGGTCTGGCGAATTCCATCCCAGATCATTGTGATTGTTAAACTATGATAATAACATTCTTGCACGGAGCACTTACAGAAAGGACCAGCACTGGCGCTGACTTCCCCTTCAGAAATTCTGAAAGCGATCTCATGGTAAAGACATTCAACAAAGGGCCGAGAGTGAGCTAATTGGAACAACAGTTAATTTATTGTTAAACAGCTACCAATCAAACGCACTGTGGAACAAACCCAGAAAGGACTTTTGTAATTGAGTTGAACAGTTTGGGTACGTCTTCTTGGACTCAATCCAAGACAAACTAGCCAGATATTTAAAATAATTTTATCAAGTTAGGCTGGAATATGGTAGGCCAAAGGAGTGTACTTCTTAACCCTTTATTTTCTTGACAATAGTAATGAAGTAGACATCTGATTAAATTGTTGATTAGAAATGCTTCCTTTTTAAGTATAAGAGTTTTGTGGTACCCATACTTCCTGGGTCCTTTCGTTTGACATCAGTAAATCCTCAAAGTGAGATTTAAAGCTGCTTTTTCCCTCTCTCTCACCCTTACATTGGACACATATTATTCAGTACAAATACTTTGCATCCAGATTATTTTCCAAATTACTGCAATGTTGTACTCAATTGAAGGAGACAAGATATGACTTTGGAAATAGGAGCAACAGGTAGGCCATTTGGCCCATTGACCCTATTCTGTCATTTAGACACATCATTGTTGATAATCCATCTCTACGTCATTTATTCTCCCATCCCTTGATGCCCCATCTCCTGCTGATGGCAAATTCCTGAATGAGTGATAAACAGGGTGAAATCTGTGCTCACACAGAAAGACCATTCACTCCCTTCCCTTGTGAACTCTATGGGAACTATGATCCCTAAGATCTCCATATTTCCACATACATGTTCGATTCAAGTCTTGACACATGGTAGCCTGGTTTTGAGCTTCTTGCAATCCAAAGATGCCGTTCCATTAAGATTGCAGCGGAGAAGGACCCTCCTGTTGGAGTTTCTCTGCTCTGCCCATTCTCTTCTCTCTCCTTTTCTCCTCTCTCTCTTTCCTCCCTTCTCTCCGCCTCGGATACCCAGCCCAGATGTTGGGGATGGCACCCTGAACCAGGGACACTAGTGACCAACAGCTGCAGCTGAGACACCAGTGAGCCGAGGCCCTTTGCAGAGTGCGGAGGCAGCTAGTGGTCAGACCTTGAGGAAGTCCCCTGTGCTGGACAGAGATTGTGATGTTTGTCTTTTTAACATTGTTCCTTGTTTTTCCTGACCTATGGGCATACTCTGTACAGCTATAATGTAACTTGTATCTTCATTTCTCTATCCTGTAACTAAGGATTGTACCAAGGTACCTTTGTAAGTGCAAGTGGCACTTACAAACTGTTCACTTTACTCATTTGAGTACATGACAGTAAAGCTCATTCAATGCTAAAGTGGTGCCACTGTTTAAGAAGAGTGGTAAGGACAAGCCAGGGAACTATAGACCAGTGAGCCTGATGTCAGTGGTGGGCAAGTTGTTGGAGAGAATCCTGAGGGACAGGATGTACATGTATTTGGGAAAGGCAAGGACAGAATGGAGATAGTCAACATGGCTTTGTGCGTGGGAAATCATGTCTCACAAACTTGATTGAGTGTTTTGAAGAAGTAACAAAGAGGATTGATGAGGGCAAAGCGTTAGATGTGATCTATATGGACTTCAGTAAGGCGTTTGACAAGGTTCCCCATGAGAGACTGGTTAGCAAGGTTAGATCTCATGGAATACAGGGAAAACTAGCCATTTGGATACAGAACTGGCTCAAAGGTAGGAGACAGAGGGTGGTGGTGGAGGATTGTTTTTCAGACTGGAGGCTTGTGACCACTGGCGTGCCACAAGGATCGGTGCTGGGTCGTCTGCTTTTTGTCATTTACATAAATGATTTGGATGCGAGCATAAGAGGTGCAGTTAGTAAGTTTGCAGATGATACCAAAATTGGAGGTGGAGTGGACAGGGAAGAGGGTTACCTCAGATTACAACAGGATCTTGACCAGATTGGCCAATGGGCTGAGAAATGGCAGATGGAGTTTAATTCAGATAAATGCGAGGTGCTGCATTTTGGGAAAGCAAATCTTAGCAGGGCTTATACACTTAATGGTAAGGTCCAAGGGACTTTTGCTGAACAAAGAGACCTTGGAGTGCAGGTTCATAGCTCCTTGAAAGTGGAGTCGCAGGTAGATATGATAGCGAAGAAGGTGTTTGGTATGCTTTCCTTTATTAGTCAGAGTA
The DNA here is from genome assembly GCF_020745735.1 of Hemiscyllium ocellatum. Classification (NCBI taxonomy): domain Eukaryota; kingdom Metazoa; phylum Chordata; class Chondrichthyes; order Orectolobiformes; family Hemiscylliidae; genus Hemiscyllium; species Hemiscyllium ocellatum. The sequence goes on from NC_083412.1 coordinate 24,107,596, forward strand.
TTGAGTACAGGAGTTGGGAGGTCATGTTGCAGCTGTACAGGACATTGGTTAGGCCACTTTTGGAATATTGCGTGCAGTTCTGGTCTCCTTCCTATCGGAAAGATGTTGTGAAACTTGAAAGGGTTCAGAAAAGATTTACAAGGATGTTGCCAGGGTTGGATGATTTGAGCTATAAGGAGAGGCTGAACAGGCTGGGGCTGTTTTCCCTGGAGCATCGGAGGCTGAGGGTGACCTTACAGAGGTTTACAAAATTATGAGGGGCATGGATAGGGTAAATAGGCACAGTCTTTTCTCTGGGGTGGGGGAGTCCAGAACTAGAGGTCATAGATTTAGTGTGAGGGGAAAAGATATAAAAGAGAAATAAGGGGCAACTTTTTCACACAGAGAGTGGTATGTGTATGGAATGAGCTGCCAGAGGAAGTGGTGGAGGCTGGTACAATTGCAACATTTAAGAGGCATTTGGATGGGTATATGAATAGGAAGGGTTTGGCGGGATATGGGCCGGGTGCTGGCAGGTGGGACTAGATTGGGTTGGGATATCTGGTTGGCATGGACAGGTTGGGCCGAAGGGTCTGTTTCCGTGCTGTACATCTCTATGACTCTATGACACTAATTCAATTCAGCTGGATTTTTGAGATGTATTTCAAGATACCAGTCTAAAATCAAGATATAAAGATATAGGGGATAAACCGTCAATATATTGTTAATGAAATTAAGGTGAGTTACACACACACACACACACACACACACACACACACACACACACACACACACACACACACACACACACACACACACACACACACACACACACTCCTATGTCCCTGCCCTGCACAGGTATTGTCAGGCCCCTGGCAGTGAAGCAGAATGCAATGTAGTGGCAGTGTGCTTCATGATAGCAGGGAATGTAGCTAGCCTAAGGAGCCATAGGTCCGGGTTTGCTGTTCCTCCACCCACAGGCAAGTGCTCACCCTGGCCCTCTTTGCAACAAGAGTACCTGTGTCAAGTAATGATGTGGCGAGGAATTTAAGCAGCAGCAGCAGATTGTTCAAGGAATAATGTGTTGGGGCTGCTTCAGTGAATCTGCACTGTTCAATCCTTTATTGAAAGAATTCCAAGTTGAAGGAAAAGTTAGGAGCAATTTATTTTTACCCAGATACCAGTTAGAACGTGAAACCTTTTACCATCAATGTAGCAAGTAGCTTAGATGCATTTAATGGGAAGCCATATATAAGTATTTGATGGGGAAAACAAAGACGAGATATGTTCAGAGGGTTAAGCTGAGGAGTGGTGGATTTTTTTATATGCCGTAAATTCTATTCTAATTGCCTTTTATCTTGGTCTCAAAAATGAGAAGCAGTCGGAAGTCTTCAAACAATATTAAAAAAAAATTTGCTAGTGACCAAATAATTATTGATATTATAGAGTCATAGAGCACAGAAACAGACACTTCAGTCCAACTTGTCCATATCAACCAGGTTTCCCAAAATAAACTAGTCCCAAATGCCGGCATTTGTCTATATCCTCTAGTTTTAATCTTGTCCACCTTAGCCAAAAGACCTTTGCTAGTCACCTTATCTACGGCTCTGGTGCATGCACCTATGTGCAGCACATGCATGGACAGTATTTGGAAGCAGAATGCTGGACTTCCGTACTTGGAGAAGTGAAGCCAAAGGTGATACTGACTGGTCTATGGAATTCAACGTGAGCAAATGCGAGGTCTTGCACTTTGGCAAAAAGAATAAAAGCATAGACTACTTTCTAAACGGTGAGAAAATTCGTAAAGCCAAAGTACAAATGGATCTGGGAGTGCTAGTCGAGGATTCTCTAAAGGTAAACATGCAGGTTGAGTCCATGATTAAGAAAGCGAATACAATGTTGTCACTTATCTCAAGAGGGTTGGAATATAAAAGCACCCTTGTGCTACTGAGACTTTATAAAGCTCTGGTTAGGCCCCATTTGGAGTACTGTGTCCAATTTTGGTCCCCACACCTCAGGAAGGATATACTGGCACTGGAACGTGTCCAGCGGAGATTCACACGGATGATCCCTGGAATGGTTGATCTAACATACGAGGAATGGCTGAGGATCCTGGGATTGTAGTCATTGGAGTTTAGAAGATTAAGGGGAGACTTAATAGAAACTTACAAGATAATACACGGCTTGGAAAGGGTGGACACTAGGAAATTTTTTTCGTTAGGCGAGGAGACTAGGACCGTGGACACAGCCTTAAAATTAGAGGGGATCAATTCAGAACAGAAATGCGGAGACATTTCTTCAGCCAGAGAGTGGTGAGCCTGTGGAATTCATTGCCGCAAAGTGCAGTGGAGGCTGGGACGCTAAATGTCTTCAAGGCAGAGATTGATAGATTCTTGATGTCACAAGGAATTAAGGGCTACGGGGAGAATGCTGGTAAGTGGAGTTGAAATGCCCATCAGCCATGTTTGAATGGCGGAGTGGACTCGATGGGCCAAATGGCCTTACTTCCACTCCTATGTCTTATGGTCTTATTTCACTATTTGGGTTAACTTAGTGAAGACTAACGATGTAATATGGATCCTTGCAGAGCTCGGGGTGACATCTTAACGTGATTGTACTCCGCACTGGTGAAGGAGAAATGACTAGTTTGTAAAATATAATTCTGTGAAAGGAATTTAAAAGAAAAATTGCTGGCAAAGAATATTAATGCCAAGATAATATTGGACTGCTTCAATTTGGCAAGCTGAAGGCCAGCAATCTAGCCATTCTGGATTACAGGTCGTTCTGCTATAACATGTTTCGTTAACACATTCACTGTAATGCAATTGCTGGATTGGGGATGCTGTTTCTAAAGCACGAACTTTTAAAACATGTGTTGGCTGTAACACGACTACATCACCAACACTTTAAGCGCTGTTTCTAAAGTGCGATTATTCTAGAACATGGGGTTGCACAACAATGCAACCATTGCATTGTAGAAGAACTGACTGTACTGGATGCAAGATGACCACAGAACCAACAGGAATCTTGGTGACTCATGTGCAAGCCTGCATCTTTCTTTCATGTCCAGAATTCCATATATACATGTTATAAGAAGACCCAACTTTCTAAATTCCCAATGTTTCACCATCTGTGTTATTTGTGAAATTTATCTTAAGAGAGACAATGCTTCATGCACAACCCATTAATGCTCTCATATTTCATTGCCTTCTTGAAGAGTAGAACAATTTGAATTGTTAGGTCTTTTACGCATTCTTATTGAGATATTTCCGGGTTCCACAGGCTGAACTGAAATACCTTATATTTATTTGACTTCAGGGCTGTTCCAAATCACTTTACAGCTCACAAAGTAATGTTAATGTTGTTTTAATGTGGGGAATATAGCAGCCAATTTGCACACAGTGAAAGCAATGGCCAGGTAATCTGTTTTACCAGTTTTTAGCCATGACAGAGGGCAGGATTTTCCTGCCCTTGGACATAGTGAAAAGGGCAAGTAATTGTGAGGCTTGACCACAGACAGCTATCCGGCCACCCCCTCTGGGCACCTCAGTAATTAAGTTCTGGGTGTAAAAGTTCCATGTTTGAACTTCCAGACACACTCTCAAGTCAGTCGATGGCCACTCAAAGGCCTCAGTCCCACCACAGACTGGATTACCAATCCTCCTAATGGGTGAAAACAAAATGGCTGGCTTTCTATCTAGGAAAACATGGCTGCCAGCCTGTCATGGCTAAAAACTGGTATTTGTGACCTCAAGAAGAGTCCAGGATTGATTATCCAATTGGCACTTCTGACTGAATGTGGATGCAAATGCTTCAGCCACGTCATTTGCATTGTTGTGCAGGGCTCCCTATCACTGAGGATGGGAATATTTACGGAGCCTGTCCCTCAAGTGAGTTGTTTAATTGTCTACCACCATTCATGCCTGAATGTGACAGCACTGCAGAGCTTAGATCTAATCCATTGGTAGTGGGACTAATGCTGTTTGGCATGCAAGTAATCATAGGGTCATAGAGATGTACAGCACGGAAATAGACCCTTTGGTCCAACTCATTCATGCCGACCAGATATCTTAAATCAATTTAGTCCTATATTCCAGCATTTGGCCCATATCCCTCTCAACCCTTCAACCGGATGCCTTTTAAATGTTGCAATTGTACCAACCTCCACCACTTCCTCTGGCAGCTTATTCCATACACGCACCACCCTCTGTGTGGAAAGGCTGCCCCTTAGGCCCCTTTTAAATCTTTCCTGTCTCACCTTAATCTTATGCCCTCTAATTTGGACTCCCCAGCCCCGTGGAAAAGACTTTGTCTATTTACCCTATCCATGCCCCTTCATGATTTTATAAATCTCTATAAGGTCACCCTTCAGCCTCTGATGCTCCTTCATTGAAGTTGAAAACAACTTCAGTTATTCAGCCTCTCCCTATAGCTCAAACCCACCAACACTGGCAACATCCTTGTAAATCTTTTCTGAACCTTTTTGAGTTTCACGACATTCTTTCTATGGTAGGGAGACCAGAATTGAACATAGTATTCCAAAAGTGGCCTCACCAATGTCCTGTATAACTGCAGCATGACCTCCCAACTCCTCTACTCAATGCACTGGCCAATAAAGGCAAGCATACCAAAGCCTTCTTCACTATCTTGTCTACAAAGTTTGTGTGAAGATTTGTAGCTCGGGTGCTCGTTGTTGTGGTTCTGTTCGCCGAGCTGGAAGTTTTTGTTGCAAACATTTCGTCCCCTGGCTAGGCGACATCATCAGTGCTTTGGAGCCTCCTGCGAAGCTTCTTTGATGTTTCTTCCGGTATTTATAGTGGTCTGTCCTTGCCGCTTCCAGGTGTCAGTTTCAGCTGTCCGCTCTCGTGGTTGGTATATTGGGTCCAGGTCGATGTGTCTGTTGATGGAGTTTGTGGATGAATGCCATGCCTCTAGGAATTCCCTGGCTGTTTTCTGTCTGGCTTGCCCTATGATAGTAGTGTTGTCCCAGTCGAATTCATGTTGCTTGTTGTCTGCGTGTGTGGCTACTAGGGATAGCTGGTCATGTCGTTTCATGGCTAGTTGATGTTCATGTATGCGGATTGTTAGCTGTCTTCCTGTGTGTCCTATATAGTGTTTTGTGCAGTCCTTGCATGGTATTTTGTACACCACATTAGTTTTGCTCATGTTGGGTATCGGTCCTTCGTTCTAGTAAGTTGTTGTCTGAGCGTGGCTGTTGGTTTGTGTGCCGTTATGAGTCCTAAGGGTCGCAGTAGTCTGGCTGTCAGTTCTGAAATGCTCCTGATGTATGGTAGTGTGGCTAGTCCTTTTGGTTGTGGCATGTCCTCGTTCCGTGGTCTTTCTCTTAGGCATCTGTTGATGAAGTTGCGCGGGTATCCGTTTTTGGCGAATACCTTGTATAGGTGTTCCTCTTCTTCTTTTTGCAGTTCTGGTGTGCTGCAGTGTGTTGTGGCCCTTTTGAATAGTGTCCTGATGCAGCTTCGTTTGTGTGTGTTGGGGTGGTTACTTTCATAGTTTAGGACTTGGTCTGTGTGTGTTGCTTTCCTGTATACCCTTGTGGTGAATTCTCCGTTCGGTGTTCTCTGTACTATCACGTCTAGGAATGGGAGTTGGCTGTCCTTTTCTTCTTCTCTCGTGAATCGGATTCCTGTGAGTGTGGCGTTGAAGATCCGGTGTGTTTTTTCTATTTCCGTGTTTTTGATGATTACAAACGTGTCATCGACATATCTGACCCAGAGTTTGGGTTGAATTTGTGGTAGGACTGTTTGTTCTAACCTTTGCATAACTGCCTCTGCTATGAGTCCCGAGATTGGTGATCCCATGGGTGTTCCGTTGATTTGTTCGTATATCTGATTGTTGAATGTAAAGTGTGTAGTGAGGCACAAGTCCAGTAATTTAAGTATGCCGTCTTTGTTGATAGGTTCCGCGTCCTGGTTTCTGTTCTGTATGTCCAGTAGGTTGGCTATTGTTTCTCTGGCTAGGGTTTTGTCAATCGAAGTGAACAGTGCCATCACGTCGAATGAGATCATGGTTTCTTCTTTGTCTATGTGTATATTTCTGATGATGTTCAAGAATTCCTGTGTTGATTGTATGGAGTGTTTGGATCCGCTGACCAGGTGTTTCAGTTTCTGTTGTAGTTGTTTGGCCAGTTTGTATGATGGTGTCCCTGGTAGTGATACTATGGGTCTGAGTGGGATCTTGTCTACCTCTGACTCCACTTTCAAGGAACCTTGAATATGCACTGCAAGGTGTCTTTGTTCAGCAACACTCCCCAAGATCTTACCATTAAGTGTATAAGTCCTGCCCTGATGTGCCTTTCCAAAATGTAGCACCTAACATTTATCTAAATTAAACTCCATCTGCTACTCCTTGGCCCATTGACCCACCCACCTGATCACCCTGTTCTGTAACTTGGATACACCTACATTTTTAGGCATATCTGGTGCTGTTCCTGGCATGCCTCACTGCACACTTCATTGAACCCCTAGCATGATGGTAAAGATAGAGAGGGGGATGCGTTGGACCATAAGGTTGAATATAATTCTGAGGTGCTACTGATGGCCCACAGCATCTCATGAATGCATAGCTTTGAGCTGCTTAATCTAATCCCTTTTAACACACAAACCAGTGGAGGATGTCGTCAATGTGAAGACAGGACTTTGTCTCCAAAAGGACTGTGCAGTCCTACGAATCTTGTCACGGACAGGTACATCTGGGTTGAGGATGAGGTTAACTAAGTCTTTAACCTTTGTTTTTCTCATTGTCTGCTATGGGTCCCAGTGTGATAGTTCAGCTAGCTTCCCCAGAGACGGTATTACCAAACTGTACTTGGTGATGGACATTCACATCCCTGGACAAGTGTACATTCTGTGCCCTTTCCCCTTTCAGAGCTTCATCAAAGTGGCATTAAATATGGAAGAGAATGGATTCATCAGTTGAGAGTGGCTGTCAGGTAGTCATCAGAAGGAGATTTCCCTGTCCATGTTTGACCTGGGTTCAGATTGGTGGATTTCTCCTGCCAGTGGGACAGGACATACCCAGGGATGGCATCATTCTCATTCAGTTCTGCTGTTCTGGTTTGATATAACTGAAAGACTTGCTATCCCATTTCAGAGAGCAGTCCCCAGTCAACCGCATTGTTGTGAGCTTGGAGTCTAACAGAAACAGATGTTCTCCCCTGAAGGTAGAAAGCCAGATTGCTTTTTATAACAATCCAATCTATTCATGATCTTTATTAGTTATATTAACATCCACATTTATGAGATGGTTGACTTTAGATTTTACCAATGACTATGGTGAGATTTGAAGTTGTGACTCTGAAGCATTAACACAAGTCCTTGGATGAGTAATTCAACAACATTATGCTATTGTTCCCTGGCCTGTTGCATAATTGGCTACTTATCTGGACCCACTTCTTACTTAGGTCTGAGGTGTTCCCACTCATCTTTAATCCTGCTCCTGGAAAGGCTGGAAAAAGGTGGGATCCTGAAGCAATCCCAAACGGATCTCAAATTTCCAGAACCTTTTTAGACCCTGCTCACCCCGAAGCCCACCTGCAGAGGGCTGGGGAAATTCCACCTGTTAACTACTTCACTCTTTCTCACGGTTGCTGCCACCTGCTGAACATTTCCAGCAGCATTCGATCGAGGACAGTAATTGCACAGCCAGTTTCACACAGGAAGGCACGCGCAATTGGTAATTGCAAGGTACAGAGCACTCCTAGAGCAGCTCTCAATGAATGAAATCTGGGAATAGGAGTAAGTCTTTCAGCCCCTCAAACATGCTCCACAATTCAATTAGATCATGCTCAATCTCTACCTGAACTCCATTTGCTCGCCTTGCTTAACAAAAGCTAATCTGTCAAACACAGTAAAAGCAAACTGCTGCAGATGCTGGGAACCTGAAATAAAAATAGAAAGTTCTAGAGAAACAGAAGTAACATTTCAAGTCTGTATGGCTCTTCTTCAGCACTCAAGTGCCTTAGAAATCTATTGTAATCTTCAGAACATAATGAAGATAACATAGTCGACTGGGACCCGTAAACATTGTTCAACACACTTGTTTATGTGAGCCCAGTAGGAATAGCTAATGGAATAGTCCACGGGTTCTCTAGATAGTCTGAGAATTGGTTAATGACAAAAGCCAGGCAATTATAAATGGGAAGTAAGATCCATCGGACGTTGGAACAGATGGAGGCCATTCAACCAATCAAGTCTGTGCGGCCAGTGAAATTGTGGCTGATCTGATAATCTCCAACTCTACTTTCTTGCCTTTTCCCCAAAACCCTTGATTCCCTCAATGACCAAAAATCTGTCTATCTTAGGCTTAATTGCCCAGCCTCAGCAGCTGCCATGGTGAAGAACTCTACAAATTCATAATACTCTTGAGAGAAAAAAAAAACTCCTCATTTCTGTGTTAAAAGAGTGACCTCTTAATCTGTGATTATCCCCTCTCATTTTAGACTCTCTCACAAAGTGGGAAACAACATCTCCTGTTAAATCAGCTATGGGTCTTATATATTTCAAGGAGGTCACAGCTCATTCTTCGAAACTCTTTGAGTACAAATCCAACCCAACCTCTCCTTGTACAAAACTCCCTCCATACCTGGTGTCAGCCTAATGAATCTTCTCCAGACTGCTTCCAATGCCAGATAAGGTGGCCCAGAACTCTTCACAGAAGGCACTTTTGGAATATTGTGTGCAATTCTAGTCTCCTTCCTAGTGGAAGGAAGTTTTGAAACTTGAAAGTGTTCAGAAAATATTGATGAGGATATTGCCAGGATTGGATGGTTTGATCTGTAGGGAGAGGCTGGAATTGGCTGGGGCTGATTTCCCTGGAGCATCGGAGGCTGAGGGGTGACCTTATAGAGGTTTATAAAATCATGAGGGGCATGGATAGGGTAAATAGGCAAGGTCTTTTCCCTGGGTTGAGGGAGTCCAGAACTAGAGGGCATATAGGTTTAGGTTGAGAGGGGAAAGATTTAAAAGGGACATAAGGGGTAACTTTTACATGCAGAGGCTGGTTGGAATGAACTCATCAGAGGAAGTGGTGGAGGCTGGTACAGTTACAGCATTTAAAAGGCACCTGGATGGTTTCATGAATAAGAAGGGTTTAGAAGGACGTGGGGCAAATGCTGGCAAATGGGTCTACATTTATTTAGGATATCTGGTCAGCACGGATGAGTTGGACCGAAGTGTCTGTTTCCGTGCTGTACATCGCTATGACTGCATAACTGTGGTCTGAGTAGTGCCCTTTACAGTTTCAGCAAAGCCCCCCTACTTGTATATTTCATTGCCTTTGAAATAAAGACCAATGTTCCATTTGCCTTCCCTAGTACCAACTGAACTGGGATGCGAGCTTTTTGTGAAGTACACTGCTCAGGAAAATTTAACAAGTTGTGATTCACAGAGTGGATACAATAATATTACATTTGCTGATGGCAGGAGTAATTTAATGCTGATCATTATATAGTGGATTATTCCCAGAGATTTTGATCATTTGTGTGATGATTTTCAATGCAAATGGATGTCAAGGTTCAGAGTGGTCAGGTTGATTTCAGGCTTTTGGGCCTACATTACATAATGTTGGAAAAAGACTGAGAAAGGACATGATATTGGTTTCGAAATAATAGGTAAGTTAGAGGTTAAGTTTTGTACACACCAGAAGGGCAACAGCTCTTCAGGAAGGCAGCTTGCCATCACCTTTTTGAGGACAGTTAGGGAAGGGCAAAGGCCTAGCCAGCAATGTCCACATCACATTAGTATAAAAGAAAATAAGTAACTTCCTTAAGAAGGACATTGCAAAGACTCTGGCCGATGACACCTTATTATAATGGCAGTCTCTTCATGCTCCCAACTTTCATATAAAATTTCTTGAGGGAACATCATCAAATGAAATTTGACTGCAATACATAAGCAGATAATAGGTCAGACAACCAAAAGCAAGGTAAGGTTTAAAGAACATTGTAAAGGAGGAGTATGTGGTGGAAAAATAGAAATGTTTAGGAATTTACGGCTTAGATAGTTGAAAGCATTCCGACAGACCATGGAGTGATTAAAGTCAGGATTAAGACCATAGGAAATAGGAATGGGAGTGGGCTATTTGGCTCCTTGAACATGCTCTTCCATTAAATAGGATCATGGCTGATCTGACATTCCTCACACCCACTTTCCTGCATTTTCCCTGTAACGCCAATGTGCATGGGAATACAGTTGACTGCCCATGGAGTTCCCAAAGGGTGTGTGCGTGTCTGTGTGTTGGTGGAAGAGAGTGTGCCGTATAAATGAATTTCAAGTCGAAGATTTTGAAATGATTGCGTTACTGAACCAGGGTCCAGTTGAGGTTGTTGAGCACAGGGATGATGGTCTTGGCACCAGTTACTGGATGGGCAGCATCTCCCTTTGGTGAACTCAGGCTTACATAGGGTGCATGACGAAAGGCTGGACTCGAAGAGCATTGTATTATTCCCAGCTAGAGGGAACAAAGCCTTGTGTTTCAGCAGATCGTGGGTGGAGTGCTGAGGAGGTAGTTGCTCTTGCTCACGGAGCAGATATATAGTTGAAAATTCATCTTGGATTCAAATAAGAACTGAAGCTCATGAAAGGCTTGCTTTGACAACAGGTAGTCACTAGAGAGATGGATGGAAATGATGGTTAAGGAACAGAGTTTATAATAGGACAAAGGGCAGTGGTTTTTGTCTTCCCAATATATAGTTGGAGGAAATTTGTGCTCACTGGATGTTGGAAGTAGTGTGACAAAACCAGATAGAGTGGAATGGTCAGGAGGTATTGGTAAATGCCATTAGCCTATCTGCAACTTGATGCAGCAGTTTTGAGTGAGGATTATTGAGGATCAGCATGCAGGTGAGGAATAAAAGAAAGGCAGAGCTAGACTTTATGGGGACAGCATAGACAGGAATGCAGTAAATGGGTGGGAGGGGAGAAAGGGAAGAAGCCTTTTCAACTGATTCTGGGGGGGGATTAAATGGATAAAATGGAGTCCACTAAATTGGAAAGTGACGTCATATTCAAAGATCTCAGGCAAGAAAGGGAGGCAGAACGTCAATGATGGACAGGTCATTGATCTTTTTTGAGGAGGGGAGTGATTACAGCAAACTCAAAGGAAAGGGAGAGAGCATCTGAGAAGTGGGAACATTTTATCAAAATCAGCCAACATGTGGGCCAGGAAAGCAAGTTAGACATTTTGCTGGGAATAGGATTAGGAGGACAGATGAGCTCAAAGAGAGGATAATGGGAGATGGGAAAGAAAGTAAAGGGAAATACAAGTTCAGGTCTTGGGCAAAGAGAACCTTTGGGAAGATTGGTCGTGGGAGTGGGGGCTACAAAAAGGAAGGCAAAGGCAGCTGAATGGATGACCTCAATTGTTGTGGCACGGAAGTCCATGAGGCCCTTGTATTTGCTGTTGGAAATATGGAGAGGAGTTTAAGAAGATGGTGTATCACAAAAAGAAGCTTTGGATTGTTTTTGCATCCAGGATCTTGGGAATTGTGAGAAGTTTTGACAGAGGAGAGCAGAACCTGATGGACCATTATGTGGTTGAGTCAGACTTGGCCATGAATGGTTAAACCCGTTGACTTCCAGAGAGACCCAAGTCAGAGCTGTTGAATCTATGGGAGTACAGAAGAGGCTGTGCTGATGTGATATAGCACATTGGGACAAGGATGTCAAAGATGGAGCAGGGGCTGTGTTTGATCAAGTTGAGTTGCACAGCAAGCTCCCATGAGCAACAATACCATAAATGTCACCCACTTTTGCATTTGTGAGAGGCTAAGGCTAAATATTGACCATGAACACGTTTGGGGGGAGTGGTAACACCCCTGTTCTTCTTCAAAATGATATTAACCACCTGAGAGATATGATGACTCAGTGGTTACCACTGCTGCTTCACAGTGCTAGGGACCCAGTTCGATTCCAGCCTCGGGTGTCAGTCTGGGTGGGGTTTGCATATCCTCCCTGTGTCTGTGTGGGTTCCCTTCCTCAGTCCAAAGACCTGCAGGTTAGGTGGACAGGCCATGCTAAATTGCCCCATGGTGTCCATGGATGTGCAGGTTAGGTTGGTTAGCCATGGGGAATGCAGCTAAAGGGTTAGGGTGGGTCTTGGATGGGATGCTCTTTGGAGGGGCGACGTGGACTCGATGGGCTGAAGGGCCTGCCCTCACACTGCAGGGATTCGATTTTTATAAACCAGGGCCGGGAGACAGCTGCTCTGACAGTGCTGCACTAGGACTGAGTGCACTGGAGAGTCAAAACCAGTTCTGCAGCCTCAAGATCCTCAAGCCTCCCAAAATGAAGCGACATGCAGCATTTTCGAAGCAGCTCCGTTTTCGTTTCTAACAACAAAACGAAGCAGCAGCAGCAGCAGCGCCAGATGACTATATATTCCGAGCTTTCCTGTTCCAACTGGCATTGGGGCTGGGAGTTTCTTTCCAGGCAGGACACATTCCAGGCACAGCTTTTGCAAAGTCAATCCTGCATCAGTCAGAAAGGGAGAGAGAGAGAAAGAACACAGTGGGGAGAAAGAAAGGAGTTCCCTCTTTCTGAATTCTGGTTGTTTTTTTTGTGTGGAAAAGTGCAGAGAGATTTGGGGGCCGGGAGTTATGAATAAGTGATCACCTCAGAGAGAGAGACAGAGGGGGGGAAAAAAAAAGTTTTATGCAAATAGCCATCCCCATATGGAATAAGGCAGCGATCCCGGGTCAACAGCGACGCAACATGGACGAGTGGAGCTGAGGGGGAAGGGAGCAATGAGAGTGGAAGCGGCCGCTCTGGGAGGCAGCAGTGCAGGCATCGGAGCCGCTCTTTCGGGGGAATGTGCTAGGGCAGTGAGCACCGAGCGATGCCGAGGAGGAGGTCGAGCGGAGAGCTGCCGCTGCCCAATGGCTGGGAGGAGGCGCGCGATTTCGACGGCAGGGTCTTCTACATCGACCACAACACCCGGCAGACGAGCTGGATCGACCCGCGGGACAGGTACACACACACACACAGGCGCTTGTTTGGCTCTCTCTCTCTCTTCTGCCTTTTTTTGGTTTGTTTGTTGGTTGGTTACTTTGTCCCTCTCGGTTCAAACTGAGCCGCACTCGCTCTAACTTTCCCCGCAGAGAGTCAGTGTAACTCCCGAAAGTGGTTACATTTCAGCTCTTTCCCCTTCTCGCCTGCAACAATGTGTCGCTGGGCGGCGGGGGGAGCACTGCAGCTCCCTCGCCCCTTGACAGAAAGGCAGGCAACTCCCGAGGGTGCCTGTCACTCGGCCACTCTTCGCCCTCCCTTACTTTCCCCAAACACTCCCCTGATTAATTCCACCTCTCTCTTCCCCCCCCCCCCCCCCCAACAAAATATTCTGAGATGTGGCAGCTTTTTCAACTTCCTTCGCTAACTCTTATATTTCTTTTCCCCACACCAGGCAGGTTTCCAGTTATTTTGGGGCAAAGTCTCTTCATTTGAAGGATGTCTGAACTTGAACTGTTTTTACTGTCCACAGTGTTAGGGGCGGTTGTCAAATCGTGCGATTTTTGTTCCCCCAGCGTTGCCTATTGTTAGAACTGCCCCCCTCCCCTTTCCCCACCCAAATAGAGGAAATTCCACATCCACATCCTGCTTTTAATTTTTTTGTGTGTGCTTTCCCTGTCGTTTTTTTTCTGCTGTTCAGACTGATAGTAATGCAATTGGAATATTCACTTTCTTTAGGCATATGGGTCAGTGTACATCAGACACATTCTTAGCTTATCTGTGTCTCCATTTTTTGTATCTTTTAAAAAGATTACATTCTCAGTTGCTTATTCTTGGTTGTAAGGGGGAGGAGTAAAGTGGAGGTTATGTGGAGATATCCCACGATAAACAGGCCATTATGGATATGTGGAGCTATCCTGCTATCTTTCAGATGGCATTTATTACAAAGCTGAAAAAACTATTTGTTTCGAAGAGCTGGAATTATGAACATGATGTACAAATTGTTTAATGTACATTTGAATACTTTCAGCATGGCAACCCTCCAACCGACGTGTTTTCATATCAGTGTTTTATAGTGCTAGCCTGTCGGCATTTTTATAGTCCAGGAGATGTAGTCTTTAAAAGTTTATTTGCCTTTCCTGACCTCAGGATGTCCCAGAATGCTCCAGAACTATCGAAGTACTTTTGAAGTATAGCCCTTGTTGTCATAGTTTACTTTTGACTTATTTTCTTAAAATTGCTTAACTTGTCATGAATTCTATTGAATAATCTTAATTAGTCGATATGTTTAATATCATCTGCTTCTCACTTTTTTTCCTTGGGTTCTTATTCATTGCTGTTCATGAGAACTTGCTGTGTGTAAATTGGTTGCTATATTTCCTACATTACAGTGGTGACCCAACTCTGAAAGTACTTCGCTGGTTCTCAAGTGCTTTGAAATGTCCTGAGGTTATGAAAACTTCTTTTTAAAAGCAAATTCACTTTTTTTCTTTTAGACATGAAACTAAGAGTGAAATATGGGAAACGTTACAATCTGAAGTCTGGGAGCAAAGTGTTCCTCTTGTTCACCTCCAATGTGAAAGCTGATTTTTAAAAATTATTTATATATTAACAGTTACGGATATATTTGAGAAACAATGGCATTTTTCTAAATATGCTGAACCTAATGTTTTTCAAAGGCAAAATTGTGGAAGTTTCCACGTCAGGTGTTTATAAGCAAACACTGGTGAGCAAAACACCCAGTATGGGAGACTAGATTACTTAATTCTTGATATGATGTTCTGTGATTCTTGAAGTGTCAATGTTTTAAAGTGTACAGCATATATAAAGTTCATCTGTTAATATTACATGTTGTAGTATTTAACAGTTTGTTCTATGCATAAAGGAGCCTCATCAGACTCTGATTCTTACTGGATATTTTGTTGGCCATGTCTTGAATACTTTAAGGATTAAAAATTAAAACGAGAAATTAAATTATTAGCATGCTTCTGATTCACTACAGCACGATAAGTAAAGACAGATTTGTTCTTGCACATCACAGTTACATAAATAAATCTGTCTCATCTGCTCTTGGTGTGTGTTATATAATTAGAAATAGATTAGATCGACATGAAAAACGTGGGCAATGTACAGTATATGATACAAATAGAATTCATGTAGTTGTCATTTTGTGCAGCTGTAAATCCAAATATATAAATCTGAATTGTCATATTATGTATAACAAGAAATGTGATTAAATTTTTTTTGAAATGTCGAACTGAAAGTAGCTATTGCAAACTCTTAAAATTTATGAAAATATTTACATTTAACTGTGAATATACGAGACTTTGGCAGGAGATGAGGGTTTTCATTATATGGAGATGTTGTGATTGATCTCTTTTGAGCAGAGAGGATTGAATTAAGTTGCTCAAAATTATGAAAGGTTTTGACAGATAATAAGTAAGGAGAAATTGTTCCTATTGACAAGAGGAGCTGTAACCAGAGGACACCAATTTGAGAACATTAGCCGAGTACTGGGGTCGAAGAGGAAATGTTTTTCTTTCCACACTTGAGTTGTCATCATCAGTAATGTCCAGCCTTAAAAAGTCATTAAAAATAGATTCAGTTTTGAAAGGGAAATGAATATATATTTGAAAGGGAAAAACCTTTTGTAACATTATGGTGAGCAAGGGGATAATTCTTTCAGAGAGTCTAAATCTGGGAATAAGTTTAAATGGCTTCCCTCCACGCCATAAGATTCTAGCATATTTATTATTCATACTAACTAACAGTAAAAAAAATGTTAAGGCCTGTGATTTGTGAAGTCTAATGCACTATAGATTCAGAGAAAATAGGTGCAGGAGTAGGTCATTTGGCCCTTCAAGCATGCATCACCATTCAATACGATCATGGCTGATCGTGGAGTTCCTGTATCCCCATCCCCATTTCCTCTCAACACACCTTGATCCCTTTAGCTGCAAGGGCCAAGTCCAGCTCCCTCTTGAATATATTCAATGAACTGGCTCCAACAGCTTCCTGTGGGAGAGAATTCCATAGGTTCACAACTCTTGAGTGAAGAAATTCTTCTGCTGTCAGTCCTGAATGGCTTACTCCTTCATGTTAGACTGTGATCCCTAGTTCTGGACTTCCCCGACATCGGGAACATTCTTCCCACATCTAGCCTGTCAAGTCCCATCAGGATTTTGTATGTTTCTGAGATTCTCCCCAACCCATTATTCTAAATTATTCTATCTGGGAGATATTCGTTGTCAAAGTTGGGGATAACTCTTGGGTGAATGTTTGGAAAGGGAGGTGTGAGTCTCTTGGCTGGGAATCCTTGAGATTTGTCTCTGAGCTGCTTCATCTGGGGGTGTGGGTTGAAGTTGAAGAGCCAGTGTAGTTGGCATGCTGGTGGAGCGCATGGGAACCCAGGCCGTCCCCTGGAGGGAGTGGAATATGTGGGTCAGTTATGTGGGTAAGGAATGGCCTCAGCTCTGTACCAGGTGGACACTGAGAATAAACTTTGGATGCAGATGGGTATGGACACAATGCTGCTTCTTAAGAATGTTGAGGCTGAGAAAATGCAGAAAAATGTCCCGTTGAATCCTACAACACTGGAGAGGTTGAGGTGGAACTCTGTCCAGGTACTACTTCTGCTTCCTGTTTTGCAATGCTCCCTAAAACAGACCTCTCCCCTAACATCTCCTTGCCTGGTTGGATGCCGAAATTTGTTTGACCACACTCCTCTGATTGGCTTGGGCTGTTATATTGTACTAAAGCAGTTCTGTAAATGCGAGCTTCAGAGCCGAATGTTTTGATTTTATTTGTATGTAGGCTTTTGGCTGATCAGTCTTGCTTACTGTAAGTTTCTGCTCACCATGTAACTGATAAGACATCAGGAAACCCTGTGCAATATATGACACAAATACGCATTCACACAGAAAATTTTAAAAATAATGTCACCATCTTTAGCCTTCCATTTGGAGGATGACTATTCATTCTTGGAGCAGCGAAAGAATAGTTTACAATGAGTGACTTTGCAAGGTAAAAGTGTACTGCTGAGCCATAGATTACAAGAAGGTGCTGTGCTGGACTTTAAGTTCGTTGGGGGCAGCCATTTTGATTAGCTTTTGTGTTGCGTTGATGGGGAATGGAAAAATCTCGTTCATAATCATTCTCCAGTTGTCCCCTGAAAGTACTCCCCGTGATTGAGTCCAAGCGCAGGAGTATGAACCTTGCCACCCATGTAAGCCATGGCTTGTTGGATGAAGTGTTCGAAGTGAGAGTGGAACTGTATGCAGCACAAGTAAGCAACTTCCGGAGAGGAGAGCAGGAAACTGGCCGTGGGAAAGAATAGTCTCTGTTGTTCACCATGAGCTTGGCCTTTCTGGTGCAGAGTTCCACAGTTATCAGCTGACTCGCTCAGTGTTGTGAGCAACTGGAGCAGCTCCTCCCAGAGAGTGCTTTGAGTAAATGTGAAATTTTCCATAATTTGCCTCCTGAATTGCGTTGAATTAAGAATCTGTTTCCAGTTTGAACATATGTATATTTTACTGTTTACTGATGTGTTGTGCTATTGGTGTCTCCATGCTGTATGTGAGCCATAGAGTATGTAACAGAAAGAAGTTGCTTGAAAATTCAACGTCCTGCAGCACTGTGGATTCTTGTCACTGTGACTGTGCCAAGTGCTTTTTATAAAAGGGTCACTGACTGTCGATGCAGCGGTCTCTCTCTCTCTCTCTCTCTCTCTCTCTCTTTCACACACACCCACAGTTAGCATTCCATTGACAAATATATTACTCCCATTGTGAGTTAATTGAAGGAAAGTTATCTCCCCACAGTATTTTGTAGACTTGTTTACTTGCTCTAGTTTTTATTGATGAGTAATTGGAGAGAGTAGTTCTCATCCTGTTTTGATGCTGATCTCTCAGTTACAGTTAGTCTTTTTTTTGACTGATCTATGCCACATTTGAGCTCTCGTTCCACTTCAGGCTCTCCATCAAATCTCCCAGCCTTTATTGATTGATTTTTCTTCTCTGTTATTGCTGGTTCTAAAATTTTCATTTCTCATTCTCACCTTTTTTCTCTTTCCCTTCCTGTCTAGTATTACCATTAATACTGTGGAGGAGGATTACCTCCAGTGTGTACATCAGTTTTTTTCAGACCAAGTGAACCAACTAGGCTGCAGCTAATCCTAGACTGCATTTTGTGCGATGAGAAAGGATTAATTAATAGTTTTTTTTTGTGTGGAGTCCATTGGGGAAGAGGGATCATAAATGATAGAATTGTTCATTTATGATAGAGGATGAAATACTTGGGTGCATCTAAATAAAGGGAACTAGGAGTGCATGAGGTGCCAGTTGGCAATGATTGATTGGAGACCCTTACTAGTAGTGTGGGCAGTGGCTCGGCAAAGGCTAATATTTAAAGAACATGTGCCTGGATTAAAACAATTATTCCTTCCTATCTGGCACAAAAATAAAACAGGAAAGGTGGCTCAATATTGGCTTGCAAGAGAAATTAAGGCATAGTATGAGGCCAAAGTGAAGGTATATCAAGTTGCCAGTTAAAGCAGCAAGCCTAAGGATTGGGAGTAGTTTAGGATTCAGCAAAAGAGGACAAAAAGACTGATCAAGAGGAGGGAATTAGAAAACTAGAGCAAACTTGTAAGGAACATAAAAACTGACTGTAAAAGCTCCCATAAATACGTGAAAAGGAAAAGATTAGTGACGGCAAATGTAAGTTGCTTACAGTCAGAAATAGGGGATATTATAGAGTTATAGTCTCATAGAGATGTACAGCATGGAAACAGACCCTTCAGTCCAACCCGTCCATGCCGACCAGATATCCCAACCTAACCTAGTCCCACCTGCCAGCACCCGGCCCATATCCCTCCAAACCCTTCCTATTCATATACCCATCCAAATGCCTTTTAAATGTTACAGTTGTACCAGCCTCCACCACACCCTCTGGCAGCTCATTCCGTACACATACCAGCCTCTGTGTGAAAAAGTTGCCCCTTATTTCTCTTTTATATCTTTCCCCTCTCACCCTAAACCTATGCCCTCTGGTCTGGACTCCCCCACCCCAGGGAAAAGACCTTGTCTATTTATCCTATCCATGCCCCTCATAATTTTGTAATGATATGGAGATGCCAGTGTTGGATTAGGGTGTACAAAGTTGTAAACCTCCATAAGGTCACCCCTCAGCCTCTGACGTTCTAGGCAAAACAGCCCCAGCCTGTTCAGCCTCTCCGTGTAGCTCAGCTCCTCCAACTCTGGCAACATCCTTGTAAATCTTTTCTGAACCCTTTTTAGGTTTCACAATATCTTTCCAATAGGAAGGAGACCAGAATTGCGCGCAATATTCCAACAGTGGCCTAACCAATGTCCTGTACAGCCGCAACATGACCTCCCAACTCCTGTACTCAATACTCTGACCAAGAAAGGAAACCATACCAAATGCCTTCTTCACTATCCTATCTGCCTGCGGCTCCACTTTCAAGGAGCTATGAACCTGCACTCCAAGGTCTTTTTGTTCAGCAACACTCCCTATAATGGGGTACAATGAAATAGGAGAAGAATTAAACACGCATCTGGTCTGTCATAATAAAAAAAAAAGGACCCAAATACCTTCCCAGAAATATTAGGGAGCCAAAGGTCTATTGAGAGGGAAGAAGCAAAGAAACATCTGTATTGATTAAAATATAACAGTACTAGAGAAATTAATGGATGAAAGGCTGACAGATCTGGAGGGCTTGATAATCTACATCCCAGAGTATGAAAGGAAGTGGCCTTCTAAATATTGGAGGTATTGGTTGGCATCTTCCAAAATTTTATAGACTCTGGAGTCATTGTTAAAGGTCAGAACATGGCAAATGTAACCTCGCTGTTTAATAAAGGGAGGAGAAAAACTACAGACTGGGCAGCTGAACGTTAGAACAGAGGAACCTCGATTTTCCGAAGGACAGGGGCAGGCGGTATTTCGCTTGGTTAATTGAATTCTGGATAATCAAATGCCGGACCACAGAGTTTAGCCGAGCATTGGGACCTTGCGATCTTGCCGGATAGTCTGGTATTCAGATAATTGAATGCTGGATAATTGAGGTTCCTCTGCATTGGGGTGAAAAGTTTGTAATCTCATAAAAGATGTGATAGCAGGACATTTCAAAAGCATTAATGGAATTACGCAGCGTCAGTGTGGTTTTCAGGTTTGGGAATCATGTCTAACTAGTCTTCTGGAGATTTTTGAGGATGTCACTCGTAAAACAGATAAGGGAAAACCAGTGGAAGTGGGATTCTTACATTATCCAAAGCATTTTTGGAATTTAAGAGATTAGTGGGTGAAATTAATGTATGTGGGACTGGGGGTCAGAAACTGACATGGACTAAGAATTGGTTGACAGGCCACAAATAGAGAGTGGAAATGAATGGGTCTTTATAGTGGGTGCCAGGCCCCCCCACCTTTTGCTTTCTCATCTTATCTCTCGCTCGTGCTCTCGCCATCTCGATCTTGTGTGCGCTCTCTCTCTCTTTGCATTGTTCTTTACAGTTGATGGTGATAGGAGCTGGAGTGACTGTGCTCCATACCTATTGCTACGTCCTGCTCCAGATATTGAGATTGGGACTGCACGCTGCGACTCTCTTGTTAAGTTGTGGTGACCTGTGGATGCATCTCCTCCTCTGGAAGTTTATGGCTGTCCATAGACTAATCCTACGCCTTTGCTTAAGCATCGAAGATCTTCTCCATCGAGGATCCCAAACATCAGCCATTCACCAGACCCTCCCACACCTGGAGGTATCAGCCGATCTGAAACTTGGTGTTTAGGTATTGAGCAGTCACAGAGAACTGCATTTACTAGATCGTATCCACTGATGTCATTTAATGAGAGTACTGGTGGGAAAATCAGAAGAAAGATTCCCAGGCCTAGAGATTTGGGTGGCCAATTTTTTTCTTTGAGGAGGCTCATGAGGCCTGAGCTTCTCAATATGAGTGCTCACATCTCAAATGTGTTGAACTGACAGGCCGTACACATTGAGGCTGTAAGTAAGACGTTCAGTGCTCAAAAACCGTTATTGAGAGGTCTTCTAATCCTCCAGGAGACATATCCTTACTGTAAGCGCAAAGCTTGCTATGTGCCATGTTCATAAAGTGGTTTGCTGATTTTTGAAGTCAGGGGGCCCAGTGCTTGTTTGAAGCCCCGGTGAAGATTGGCTTGTTGTGAGGGTGCTGACTACGTTTAGAAAAGCTACGTGGACCATGGAGGACTCCGCTGAAGGTACAACCGGCCTGGCCACTTCAGAAACTGTACTTGGCTGAATGCAGGACTGGATGGGGGGCCGCGGGAGTGTTAGACAGAATGGTCAATACTCGAGTCAGGGGTTGCCAGACTGCTTCCCCGTCCAAAATAAGTGTTTGTGAGAGTTCTGACCGAATGCCGAGTGAAATCCAGAACTAGAGGGCATAAGTTTAGGGTGAGAGGGGAAAGATATAAAAGAGACCTACGGGGCAACTTTTTCACGCAGAGGGTGGTGCGTGTATGGAATGAGCTGCCAGAGGATGTGGCGGAGGCTGGTACAATTGCAGCATTTAAAAGGCATTTGGATGGGTATGTGAATAGGAAGGGTTTGGAGGGATATGGGCCAAGTGCTGGCAGATGGGACTAGATTGGGTTGGGATTCCTGGCCAGCATGCTGTACATCTCTATGACTCTATGGCACTATGAAATATAACAGAACCATCCACTGGCTGAAGTCTACGTGTGTGCTGTGCTCCAAGATTGTACTCCTGGTTGTGCTGTTGGGCTAAGCAACAACATTAGGGTGAGTGGAAGGAGCTGAAACTACGTAGCTCCGCACGTGTCCTGTGTCCAATCTAAATGGAATGCCAGTGAAGTTGCAGAATTCCAGAGCAGGCTTTCTGGGAGCTGTAAACATGCAATAGTTAATTGCTTCCAACCTGACAGGGAAGGAGGTATTGTAATCAGTGTCGTCTGAGTGTCTGAGAATGCAGTTGCTTGAAAGCACTCTCCTGGGTTTCAGTCAAAGGTCCAGCATGGTTTCAAGGAGCCAGTATCTCAGACAGGCTTCGGATTGGAAAGTGTCCAGCAATGGCATTGTGCAATATTGTAACTCTGTTAACTGGTGTTTTTGAAAGATTGTTCCTGCGATTAATCCAGTTTGGATAGAGACTCATTTTCTTGTTCCCAGGCTGAGGCGGGGGTGGGGGTGGGTGGGCTCAAACCAGTTTCCTCATGAAAACAGACCTTTTGCGGTAATTTGAAGATTTGAAGAAGTTTTCTCTGTTGTTGACAGAGTAAGACGTTAGCATTTACATAGCACCTTTCCGTGATCTCCGAGTATCCCAAAGTATTGTGCCATCAATTGGGGGTTGTTAAGAAGGCATGTGGTGTGTTGGTGTTTATTGCTTCAGCTGTACAAGATACTAGTAAAGCTGTACCTGAAGTATTGCGTACAGATGTGGTCACCGCATTATAGGAAGGATGTGGAAGCTTTGGAAAAGGTTCAGAAGACATTTATGAGGATGTTGCCTGGTATGGAGGGAAGGTCTTGCAAGGAAAGGTTGAGGGAACTGAGACTGTTTTCTTTGGAGAGAAGAAGGTTGAGAGGTGACTTAATCAAGATATATAAGATAATCTGAGGATTAGATAGGGTGGACAGTGAGAGCCTTTTTCCTCGGATGGTGAAGGCTAACACGAAGGGACGTAGCTTTAACTTGAGGGGAGATAGATTTTGGTCCTTACTCAGTAGTAGGGGCGTAGAAAAGCCTCCCTGCAACAGTAGTAGACTCGCCGACATTAAGAGCATTTAAATGGGCATTGGGTATACATATGAATAATAATGGAATGGTGTAGGTTAGATGGGCATCAGATTATGTTCATAGACCGGTGCAACATTGAGGGCCAAAGGCCCTGTCCTGCGCTGTAACGTTCTATGTTCTATGTAATTTGCTTCTTTTGTGCAGTGACTGTTGCCAAGTGGAAAAATAGGAAAACCAATTTTGTTTCTGGGAATTTACTGTGCACAATGTAACGATGACCAGATCATCTGCTTTCGCTGATACCACGTGAGGGACACACAATGACCACCAGACTGGGGAAAACATTTGTTTGAAATAGTGCCACAGGATTTTGTGTCCCTTTCGTGAGAGAGCGATCAGTCTCAGATTAACATTTCATCCTGGTGGCAGCGTAATTCATGTAGGTAGCTCACTCTTTACACGCGCACACCAGTCTGACCCTCAAAAGGAGGGGTTTATTTTCCACAGCACCATAGTAAAGGATGATGGCAAGGGGGGAACACTGACACTTGTGCCATCCGGCATCAACATCCATCCCCGGAGTTGAGGTGTAATAGAAACATCGAAAGTAGGTGCAGAAGTAGACCATTCGGCCCTTCAATCCTGCACCACCATTCGATACAATCACAGCTAATCTCAGTATCCCCACTCCCACCTTCTCCTCATACCCCTTGATCCCTTTAACAGCAAAGGCCATGTGTAGCTCCTTCTTGAATATATGTAATGAACTAGCTCTAACAGCTTCCTGTGGGTGGGGGAAAATTCCGCAGGTTCACAGCTGAGTGAAGAAACTGTTCTTCCTCTCCGTCCCGAGTGGCTTACCCCTTATTCTTAGGCTGTGTTCTGGACTTCCCCAACATCAATAACTTACTTTCTTCCCACATTTAGTCTGTCCAATCCCATTCAATGATTTCTCCCGCCTCCCCAACCCCATCATTTCCTCTAAATTCCCGTGAAAACAAAGGTGAGGGTTAGGTTAGTCAATGCAGTCTTTCCTCATTCATCCTCAGTCCTGCCCTCCTGGGAATCAGTCTAGTGAACCTTCACTGGACTCCCTCAATAACAAGAATTTTCTTCCTCAGACAATAGACCAAAACTGCATACAGTACTCAGGGAATGGCATCACCAAGGCCCTGTATAGCTGCAGCAAGACACCCTTACTCCGATACTCCAATCCTCCTGCTATGAAGACCAGCATGCCATTAGCTCACCTCACTGCCTGCTGCACCTGCATTGCCCATCTTCAGCAACCATTCCACCAGCACACATTTGTGTGCTCTCTGAATAGAATTGCCAATTTTCAGGTGATGTTATCCCAAGGGGAGTGGTAAAGAATTTCTGTCAAAACCGAAGAATGGTTTTTCAAATCACGAATCCCAAATTTTCGGGTTTGGAAATCAACTCCCAACACAACCATGTAGTTTTGGGTCGGCTGTGTTGTTTTTCTGAACTGCCAGTTTGTTTTTCTTATCCATAGGAACCACGAGTAACGACTGGTCAGATTTAATAGAAGTAACTAATTCCGAAACGCTCTCTGTTGACACTGTTCAGCCATTATGACAGGAAGGCCCTTGAGCATCATATTGATTGGACTAAACAGTTTTATACAGAAAATGTTGACAGGAGTCTTTAAAAGTGGTCAATGCCGAATTTTTGTTTGGGGAGAAAAGTGAAATTGATGTTTTGAAGAGCCCTTGAGGTAATGTTGAATTTTTAAAAAATAAACAAACTTCAGAGATAGTGTGGGATCTGGTCTTTGGAGTCGGTTCTTGCACTTTTTGGGTGTGGGGAGAGGTAGTCGGGACTCACGAGTGGGGTCATAAACTCCAATGTCCACTGTGGAGCTCCCAGTTATCAGAACTGCCCTCCTGCAGTGGTGGACAGATTCTGCCCCCCCCCCCAACTACCTCATGTCCACCACCTCATTCCACTCCTACAAGCCTCACTGAGGGGCCTCAGCAATTTTCCAACCTCGAGATAGGATCACAATGGGAAAAAGTTTAGGAAGCACTGCCTGAAGAGGCCCCTTTTCCTTCACCATGCTCATGTTGAGAATCGTACATTTCTTCAAATGTCCATTGGATTAAATAAAGGAAAGTCAGACGTTTCTTCATTTGTGTTTTGCGTTTCACATTCAGATGTGCCTGCTCAGATAAACCGAGGTTTAGATTTGGCTGCGTGACTATTAGGAGCTGGCCAAGGCTCAGTGGTAGGAGTTTCACCCTTTATACTCAATGGTGGGGAGTTCAAGACCCATTCCAGAGAATCAAGTGTAAAATCTAGGCTGATCTGTCAGTAGTCAGCAGCACCCAGCTGTTCTTTTGAGTGAGATGTTAAAACAAGGCTGTGTGTGTGCTGTAGGGTCAAGGTAAATGATCCCCTAGTGCTCTCTAAAGAATAGGGGGCTTCTCCTTGTGTTCACAAATTGCTAGCTGCATTTGTTACAATGTACCAGTGCTAATGATACCTCAAATCCACTTGCTAGACTTGAAGCAATTTGGGTTGTCCTGACATGTGCAAGATGCTGGATGACAGTGTAGATCATTCTGCGCATGCAGATTACTGTGTGTCAGGCTGGAAATGTCCAGCCTATCTATTGAAATTGTCCAATATCTGAGTCCAGAGCAACATCACTAGCATCTCCCATCCCCTACAGGTTTTGTAATCTCCTGGGAAAGGATAGAACATCGACAAATCAAATTCTAACACCAACTAAGTCTCTTTCGTCTTAGAACAACCTGAGATTTAATCAGCCAGTCAACTCCACCCTTGCTTGGTCCATCTTGTGCATCACCACTTATACCCTTTCACTCGTCTAACTCCCACCTCTGGAATACCCTCCATACACCTTTCCACCTCCCCAGCTCGCTTTCCACCTTTTGAAAACAAACCTCCCACTTTAAGCATTTAGCCGCCTGACCCAATATGTCCTGCAGTGTTTTATAATGCCACTCCCACCTTGGGGGAGTGTTGCCTTTTATTAAAGATGGTATACAAACAGGCATTGTTGTTAAATCAAAATCTTAAATTATAACTTGACCCTCTTGAAAAAAAGTGACTTGCAAATCATTTTGCTTTTTTTAAATGTCTGTTCAGTTTATAAAATGACCAGATTTCTTTATTTCTGTTGCTTACTGCTAGTCTTATTTTTAAAAAAATTATACAGTAAAGTACAGTTACTGTTGAGACCTACTTTAGGCTTTGAGACATCTATCTGTTTATTGCTCCCGAAAAAAGTCTGTGTTTTTCCGCATTCCTAAGACTTGCAAACTGTCTGTGATCTAACTGAATGGTGTAGCTGGCTGACTGCCTTGCTGTTCGAAGTGGTGTCAGCGCCATGTTGATGTTTACCTTTATTGTGTCACTCAAAAGGTGTTATTTTTAAAAAATGTGTGTTGGAGACACCAGCTTTCAGATTGCCAATGTTGCAAAATTGACTGGTTTTTCGCAGATCAAAACCAGTAACTGTGTTAAGGACACTGTCCTTGTTCTAGCTGATGATTTTAATGTTTTATTTACATATGTAATTGCACACTTGCAGCACACAAATGATAGTTTGGAGCTGCCAAATTTCCCTGCGGTTCGGCTGTATAATGTCTTCCGAGACCATCCAAGTTGGTGATGGAATAGTGTTAATTTTGTCTCATACGCTACAGCAATTAGGATAATCCGAATTGAATGGGGCATCAACGTGTGTTGGGCCTGTCCTAAACCCATCTATGGATTGTATCCAGTTCAATGTGGTATTTTTACGTTGGGTATGTATTTTTTTAAAAGATGAAGACCTGCTTTTAGAACGTCCTTCAGAGTCAATGCCATGCTATTTGAAATGGGGACACAGTTGGCATCTTGCAGAATGTGCAGCCAATTGAGATCCAGCCAGTTCCCTGGAACAGCGCTATCCCGGTGACCAGATAGCTTGCTTTCAGGATTAATGTTCGCCAGACGAAATGTGCTGACGATGGGGTGGTTTAAGACCAAAGGAAGGTGGGGGCGAATAAGCTCTCGTGTATGCTTGTCTTCATGTACTTTGCTTTATTCTGTCATGTGACCTTGCTGACTTGTCACCCCATCATCTTCAACTGCAAGTCAGCTATATCCCTGGACCTGCCTGCGTGCGTGAAACATCTGACCTGCCTTGACCTTTTCCTTCAGTCCATCTGTGCGCATGGGTGTTGGCCTTGTATGTTTAGCCTGAGCTGGCTGCTTCATGCAAGAAAAACCACTGGGCCAAGTTGGACAATGGTAGTCGGCTCTGTCCATTGTGAGCCATTTCTGTCTATCATGCTGCAAATACCTGAAGTCTGGTCCCAGGGGAATGCCTATATCATATCCTTGTTTCTGTTGAACACCAGCTCTTTCAAATGCTGCAGCTGTTCTGAATGAGGCTGTTTTAGTTTCTGCCGGGAATGCCAAAGTTGTGGGAAGTCACAAGGCCCTGCTCGTATGTTTACGGGGAGCCGAATCAAGAACGTTCGTATTAATTTCACAGCCATCGGACAGTAGCCTAGTGTCCCCACTGTCTGGGCTGGGTTTCCCCTTAGTGCCACATTAGTAAACCAGCACTCAATGGAAACGTCAGCAACAAATTCACTTCACCAAGGAATTTTTTGTGGAAAACCCTTTGGGATGCGTGTTGCTGTAATGCACCTCAGTATCCGAAAGAACTTTTCCATCTTTTGCGGAAGTAAATGAAACTGATATGGATTTCAGGATGAAATGTGAAAACTACAATTGCTGGAAATCGGAACTAAAAACAGGAAGTACAGAATAGAATAGAAAGGGAGATGGAAAGATACTTGGTCCAGTTCTGCTCGGACCTCACAATCTCTCTTTCCAGTTTGACGTTTTTTTTGTATTTGTTGCAGATTTTACACATGTAAGAATCAAAAATGTTCCTGCAGAAATAAAGGGCTGTAACATGTAAATGTAAGAGTCATGAATGAATCATGCAGTTGTCTGAAAACTACTTGTTCTTTAGTGCAAGAGATATCATACTAACTGTGTGTGGAATGACTCTCTACAGTGGTTAAGCAACATCCCTTGCTGGTAAGTGTTAGCTGTGGTTCAGTCCTGTCAACGACTTGAAAAGATGCAGATTGCAAACATACGTCATCGGTTTGAGCACCTAAACTAGCTTGGAAGTTCATAAGGCTGCACTGTCAGAGGTGCCCTCAGTCAGATTAGACATTAAACTCAGGTCCCACTTGCTCTCTGAGGTGTTTGTTAAAGATCCACTGGCACTGTTTTGAAGAAATTCTCCATGGTGCTTATGTTTTGGCCCATGTTTATCTCTCATCAACAGTATCTAGTGATACTTTCTGTTTTTGTCTGTTAGAGTTTGCTGTGCTTGTCCTGTCATATTCCCTATGTAACACTGGTGATTACACTTCACATCAACCACTTTGAGACACCCTCAGTTTGGGGGCATGCAAGCTTACTGAGCGCACAGTTAACATTCCTGCATAATGGCAAGGGCTACTCTCGCTTGCAAAATGTAGGCTGAGTGGTGGCCACGTCTTGAGGAGGTGATGAGTGAAAGTAGTAAGTCTGCAACTCAGTGCAGGCTGGAGGGTTTTCCAGAGAACCAGTCTGCGGGATTGCAGTCTGTCTACAGGGGAGCAGTGGGAGGGGCGCGGGTGGTGAAATCCGATCTTGGGATGACAGCGGACAAAGTAGGATGAAGACTTCTCTCGGGAGCTAGGTAAGTGTTGGGCTATGATTGATCCGATCTGAGCGCATTTCAGTTTGCTTTGTGTCTCATGTTCCTACACACCTGCTGCCATACACTACATGTTACATGTCTCAACCACTTCGATTGCACAAGTGACTCCTGCCCTCGATGGGAATGCTGTTGACGTTACAACTGGCTGAATCGTATTTTGCTTCTTCCACGTTGCCTTGGGCAAACTTGTAGTCATCATGTAAGAATGTTGTCAAATTGGATTTTATCTGCTGTCCGCACATTTGCAGTATGAGTTGTATTTAATTTACTTGCCAAGACTGTGGTTGTTATTCTAGAACGTGTGTCACAGGGACATTACTAAGGTGTGATTGAAGTGCCTTGTATACCTTAGACAACTGCTTATTGTCTGGATGTGGTTAGTTTTGCTGTGGTGTTCAATGATTCACCTGTACAAGTTTCACCTGAAGTAGCAGCATCTCCAAGTATTTCAGAGTCATCCAAAATTTTCCAGAAATCAATTACTACTGATTTGAACTGTGCTTCAGTCTGGAGTGCTGAGATTAGTGTCAATAGAGATTACACCTTGAATCCTATCCAATGTTTGTTTACCTGGTTAAACCAGTTAGCCTGACATGATCAATAGTAAGGGAAGATGCTAAATTTATCTATAAAGCATGTAGGTAGGATAGTAAAGAAGCCTTACCTTTATTGGTCAGTTTACTCACTACCTTTCTATATCAGTAAGCTGAGGCACAATTATAAAAATAAATATTGGAATCTGAAGCTGAGAAATGCATGAAATTCTGCTCTCTCAAGTCTTACTTTGAAACTTTAATCAGCTGGCTTCCCACATTTTATTGTGTGGTGGGGCCTAGTTCATTTTGTTTGGCTGGTGTAGAGATGAAGTGGCAAAATGTGGAGAAAGTGGACAAGCCAGCCTGAAAGAAAGGTTGCTGGGACAGTCCGTGAGACAAGGAGAAATGGTGGTAGGAAGTTTAAATATAGTGGTTGTTTTATCAGTTCCAAACAAATTTCGATAGTCTCTGGAATGTCTCTTGCAGGTTGGAAGGTAGCATTGTAACTGCACCATCAAAGAAAACAGAATAGGAGAAAATAAAGAACTCTAAACCTGATAGCCTGATATGATCAATAGTAAGGAAGATGCTAAATTTTGATAATTAAACATTTAGGTAGGATAGTAAAGAAGGTGCTTGGTATGCTTATCTTTATTGGTCAGTGCCTTGAGTTGGGAGGCCATGTTGTGGCTGTACTGGACATTGGTCAGGCTGCTTTTAAAGTACTGTGGTCGGTTCTGCTCTCCCTGCTATAGGAAAAATGTAGAACCTGAAAGGGTTCTGAAAAGATTCACAAAGATGTTTGGAGGATTTGAACTATAGGGAGAGGCTGAATAGCCTGGGGCTGTTTTCCCTGTAGTGTTGGAGGCTGAGGGGTGACCTGATAGAGGTTTATAAAATCATGAGGGGGATGGATAGGGTGAATAGACAAGGTGTTCTCCCTGGGGTGGGGGAGTCCAGAACTAGAGGGCATAGGTTTAAGGTGAGAGGGGAAAGATTTAAAAGGGACCTAAGGGGCAACTTTTTCACGCAGAGGGTGGTGAGAGTGTGGAATGAGCTGCCAGAGGAAGTGGTGGAGGCTGGTACAATTGCAACATTTAAAAGGCATCTGGATGAGTACATGAATAGGAAGGGTTTGGAGGGGTAAGGGGGATATGCCGGTAAATGGGACTAGGATATTTATTGAGGATGTGTGTTTAGCATAGGATTGAGTTGGATCTGTTTATCTCTATGATTCTATGGTGATAACAGGACTCTTAAAAAATAATTGGAGGATTGTAGAGGATGATTGTGGATCTGATTAAAGGAAAACCCTGCTTGACCAACTGTTGGGATTTTGAGGCTGTTACTTTGAGCACAGACAAAGGAGAACTGAGGATATGTTATATCTGAACATTTGGAAAGGTTTTGCTAACATCCCACACCTGAGGCTTGTAAGTCAAAGTAGAGCATTTGGAATTCGGGTAGCATACTGATACGGCTTGATAATTGGTTAATGGATTGAAAAGAGAGAAGGCATAATTGTTTAGGCTGATAATCTGTGACTAGTGGTACATCACAAGGATCCCAGTTATTTACAATCTAAATCAATTCCATGGGATGAGGGGACCAAATGTAACCTTTCCAAGTTTGCTGATGGCACAAAGCAGGCAGGAATGTGAATTCCAGGGAGGATGCACAAAGGCTTCAGAGACCGATTAGGCAAGTGGACAAGGGCATGGCAAGTGGAATACACTGTGTGGAAAGATGTGAACTTTAGGAAGAAAAACAGAAATGCGGAATATTTCTTCAATGGTGGGAGGTTGAATGTGACGATGTCCAAAGGGACCTGGGTGTTCTTCTTCATGAGTCCTTGTAGGTGAAGCAAGCATTTCAGAAGGGTAATGGTATACTGGCCTTTATTGCAAGATGATTTCAGTACAGCACATGAGTAAGGAAGTCTCATTATAATTGTATCAAGCCTTGGTGAGGCAGATGGATGGACCATGATACAGAAACTTTCTAATTAACTAGAGCAGCCGCTGAGGGAGAGAAACAGGAAGAGAGGACATTACTGAGTGAACAGTCTGCTGCTATCTCTATCAGCTGATCACCAGTGCTTTTGCTGGCAGAACCTGTAGGACACAAAACAGCCATGACATCTCTTAAACACAGCCAACCACAAAGGAGCGTCATCCTTGATAGAGAGACTGTGTGCTGGGAAGAATGTAACTTATTATTAGACTTTCCACTCTTGGCTGTCTCAGTTGATGGAAATTATGTGTATGTGTTCCAACTAAACACGGTGTTTCAGGTCTTGTCAAAATAGTACCTTTTTACTTAGAGCATTTAGAATTGCTTTAGAAATTTAATTTTTTTAAACAGAACCATTTGTGGATGATTTTATAACGGATGAACAAAGTTGAAGTTGAGCATTTATGATACGGTAGTCAGGTAATTGTTGCAATTTTAATTTGATACTTATACATCTCTTTTTTTTTTCAGTAGGAAACACCGAGAGATGGTTGAGGGTTGTTTTTTGGACTGGAGGCCTATGACCAACGTTGTTCCACAGGAATTGGTGCTGGGTTCACTTTTGTCACTTATGAAAGTGATATGGATGAGAATATAAAAGTGGTTAGTAAGTTTGAGGATGACACCAAAATTGGTGGTATAACGGACAGTGCTGAAGGTCATATGCTCAAGGTTACAAAGAGACCTTGATCAATTGGGTCAATGGACTGAAGATTGGCAGATGGAGTTTGATTTGGATAACGTGAGCTATTGCATTTTGATAAAACAAACTAGGGCAGAACTTATAAATTAATAATTGGGCCCTGGGTAATGTTGTAGAATAGAGACATAGAACATAGAAAAACACAGCGCAGTACAGGCCCTTTGGCCCTTGATGTTGCGCCGACCCAAGCCCACCTAACCTATACTAGCCCACTATCCTCCATATGCCTATCCAATGCCCGTTTAAATGCCCATAAAGAGGGAGAGTCCACCATTGCTACTGGCAGGGCATTCCATGAACTCACTACTCGCTGAGTAAAGTATCTACCCCTAACATCTGTCCTATACCTACCTCCACTTAATTTAAAGCTATGCCCCCTCGTAATAGCTGACTCCATACATGGAAAAAGGTTCTCATTGTCACCCCTATCTAAACCCCTAATCATCTTGTACACCTCTATCAAGTCATCCCTAAATTTTCTTTTCTCCAATGAAAACAGCCCCAAGTGCCTCAGCCTTTCCGCATATGATCTTCCTACCATACCAGGCAACATCCTGGTAAACCTCCTCTGCACCCGTTCCAGTGCCTCCACATCCTTCCTATAGTATGGCGACCAAAACTGCACACAATACTCCAGATGCGGTCGCACCAGAGTCTTATACAACTGCAATATGACCTCAGGACTCCGGAACTCAATTCCTCTACCAATAAAGGCCAGTACGCTATATGCCTTCTTCACAGCACTATTTACTTGGGTGGCAACTTTCAGAGATCTATGTACATGGACACCAAGATCCCTCTGCTCATCCACACTACCAAGTATCCGACCATTAGCCCAGTACCCCATCTTCTTGTTACTCTTACCAAAGTGAATCACTTCATACTTAGCTACATTGAACTCCATTTGCCACCTTTCTGCCCAGCTCTGCAGCTTATCTATATCCCGCTGTAACCTGCCACATCCTTCCTCACTGTCAACAACTCCACCGACTTTCGTATCATCCGCAAACTTGCCCACCCAACCTTCTAGCCCCTCTTCCAGGTCATTTATAAAAATGACAAACAGCAATGGTCCCAAAACAGATCCTTGCGGAACACCGCTGGTAACTGCACTCCAAGATGAACCTTTACCATCAACTACTACCCACTGTCTTCTTCCAGCCAGCCAATTCCTAATCCAAACCTCTAATGTACCCTCAATGCCATACCTCCGTATTTTTTGCAATAGCCTTCCATGGGGAACCTTATCAAACGCCTTACTAAAATCCATATACACCACATCTACTGCTTTACCTTCGTCCACCTCCTTAGTCACCTTCTCAAAGAATTCAATAAGGTTTGTGAGGCACGACCTGCCCTTCACAAACCATGCTGACTATCCTTGATCACATTATTCCTATCCAGATGTTCATAAATCCTATCCCTTACAATTCTCTCTAAGACTTTGCCCACAACAGAAGTGAGACTCACCGGCCTATAGTTATTAGGGTTATCCCTACTCCCCTTCCTGATCAAGGGAACCACATTTGCTATCCTCCTGTCATCTGGCACTATTCCTGTAGACAGTGAGGGCATAAAAATCAAGGCCAATGGCTCTGCAATCTCCTCCCTTGCTTCCCAGAGAATCCTAGGATAGATGCCATCAGGCCCAGGGGACTTATCTATTTTCACCCTTTCCAGAATTTCCAACACCTCTTCCCTACATACCTCAAAGCCATCCATTCCAATTAATTGTGTCTCAATATTCACATCGGCAACAATGTCCTGTTCCTGAGTGAATACTGATGAAAAGTATTCATTCAGTGTCTCTCCAATCTCTTCAGCCTCCACGCACAACTTCCCACTACTATCCTTGACTGGACCTATTCCTACCCTAGTCATTCTTTTATTCCTGACATACCTATAGAAAGCCTTTGGGTTTTCCCTAATCCTACCAACCAAGGACTTTTCAGTCCCCTCCTTGCTGCTCTTAGCTCTCTCTTTAGATCCTTCCTGGCTACCTTATAACACTCAATCGCCCCAATTGAACCTTCACGCCTCATCTTTACATAGGCCGCCCTCTTGCCTTTAACAAGGGATTCCAATTCCTTATTAAACCACGGCTCCCTCACATGACCCTTTCCTCCCTGCCTGACAGGTACATACTTATCAAGGACACCCAATAGCTGCTCCTTGAACAAGCTCCACGTATCGATTGCACCCTTCCCTTGAAGCCTACTTTTCCAAGCCACGCATCCTAAGTCATGCCTCACCGCATCATAATTTCCCTGCCCCCAGCTATAACTCTTGTCCTGTAGTGCACACTTATCCCTCTCCATCACTAGAGTAAAAGTCACCAAATTGTGGTCACTGTCCCCAAAGTGCTCACCTACCTCCAATTCTAACACCTGGCCTGGTTCGTTACCCAGAACCAAATCCAGTATGGCCTCACCTCTTGTTGGCCTGTCTACATATTGTGTAAGGAAACCCTCCTGCACACATTGAACAACCACCGACCCAACTAACGTACTCGAGCTATAGCTTTCCCAGTCAATATCTGGAAAGTTAAAGTCCCCCATAACAACTACCCTATTACTTTCACTCTCTTCTCCTGAATCATCTTCGCAATCCTTTCTTCTACGTCTCTAGGACTATTAGGAGGCCTGTAGAAAACTCCTAACAGGGTGACCTCACCTTTCCTATTTCTAACCTCAGGCCAAACTACCTCAGATGGCGAGTCTTCATCCATCGGCCTTTCCACCACTGTAATACTATCCTTGACAAGCAATGCCACACCTCCCCCTCTTTTACCCCCACCTCTTACTCTACTAAAACATTTAAACCCTGGAACCTGCAACAGCCAATCCAGTCCCTGTTCTACCCATGTCTCCGTAATAGCCACAACATCGAAATCCCAGGTACCAACCCACGTTGCAAGTTCACGTACCTTATTTCGTATACTGCTCGCATTGAAGTATACACACTTCAAGCCACCTTCCTGTTTACAGGCACCCTCCTTTGAGATTGATGCCATGTTCCTAACCTCCCTACACTCAAGGTCCTGCACCCTAAAGCTACAGTCCAGGTTCCCATGCCCCTGCAGAGTTAGTTTAAACCCTCCCCCAAAGAGCACTAGCAAACCTCCTCCCAAGGATACTGGTGCCCCTCAGGTTCAGGTGTAGACCATCCTGTTTATAGAGGTCCCACCTTCCCCAGAAAGAACCCCAGTTATCCAGATACCGGAATCCCTCCCTCCTGCACCATCCCTGTAGCCACACGTTTAACTGTTCTCTCTCCCTATTCCTCAACTCTCTATCAGGGGTTCAGACCTAGGGGTTCAGGTACATAAATCTTTGAAATTTGCATCACAGTGAGACAGTGTGGTCAAAAAGGCTTTTAACACACTTTCCTTCATTGCTCAGACCTTTTGAGTATGGGGGTTGGGACATCATGTTGAGGTTGTACAGGACATTGGTGAGGCCTCTTCTGGAGTAATGAGTGTAGTTCTGGTCACTCAGTTATAGGAAGGATATTAAACTGGAGAGGGTTCAGAGGAAATTTACCAGCATGTTGCTGGGTATAGAGGGTTTGAGTTGTAAATATAGGCTGGGACATTTTTTTCACTGGATTGTAGGATGTTGAGGAGTTACCTTTTTGAACGTTTGTAAAATCTTGACGGGCATAGATAAGGTGAACAGCAAAGGCCTTTCCCCTAGTGTGGGGGAGGTCAAAACTAGGAGGTATATTTTTAAAGTGAGAGGAGAAAGATTTAAAAAGGACACGAGGGACAAACTTTTTTTAAACACAGAATGTGATTAGTGTGTGGAATGAACTTTCAGAGGAAGTAGTGGATGCAGGCACAGTTATAACATTTAAAAGACATTTTGGTAAGTACGTGAATAGGAAAGGTTTGGAAGGATATGGGCCAAGCACAGGCAGGTGGGGCTAGATTAGTTGGCTTGGACTGGTTGGACCGAAGGGTCTGTTTCTGTGCTGTATGTTTCTATGACCCCCCACTGTGCTAACAGATGGATGATTACAGACTTGCACCCGCCACTTGGTGTCTGCAGCAAGTGATCGTTTCTTAAAACCTCATCCATACAAAAGAAATCATCCTGGAATTGAGGTCTAATGTATGATAGTCAGATTGTTAGGTTTGTTTTCATACCTTTTTTATTTAGGGTCAAGAGAAACAGGCAGTGGCTGTTAATTCTTTGAGCATAGTCTGGACCAGGTTTAGAGAGAGTGGGCATCAGTGAGGTTACAGTGCTTCATCCCCCCTTCCAACTCGATTTTATTTATTCCCTTTCTACTCTCCCCACCTTTTTCCTCACCTTCTGATGCTTTCTATTGCCCGTAATGGGTTTTGCACCAACATTATTTGGTTGGAGACTGTGTGGGTGATTTACTGGTGGTGGTTAATAGATTGAAACAAAAAGCCATGGGTGACTGGAGGAGAAAATGATCAGTTGTGTGTAAGAGCACAGGTATATGATGGTAGACTGGGCTTTGAGGTGTTAGTGTCCCTGCCTCTGGGTTCACATTTCCATCTGCTCCATAGTGAGGTCTCTGACCAGGTTGAGTGGGGGGAAAGAATCCCCTATATAATAGGGAGCAAATGAAACACTGGATGTGGAACAAAGGGTGTAAAATTGAAGAAGTTGCTTCACTCCCTGATGAAAGAGCAGCATTCCGAAAGCTAGTGCTTCCAAATAAACCTGTTGGACAATAACCTGGTGTTGTGTGATTTTTAACTTTATCCACAAAAGAAAAGAGACGTGTCTTGATTTCAGTGTCTCCTAACTGTCTTGGAATCTTTTAGCATGCAACCGTTCCAGTTATTGTTACTGAGATACTTTCACATGAATAAGCACTTAACAATGTGTTGTAGTTGAAGCAGTTTTGGTCTTGAATGCAAGAGGGATCATGAGACTGTGAACCAAACCGGCTTGGTACTTGGTGATGTAGCTGCTTGGGGAGTAAAGTAAGTTTCGAGTCAGTTGTACATCACTGCTACAAAACCACTGTGGCATCCATTCCCATATCTGCAGAAGGGCAGGGACTTGAGAATGACCATGCATTCTGTAGTGTCTAAATGTGGAGCTCAGTGATGCAAAAAGTCAAGGAAATTAGTAATGTGTAAGCAGACAGGATCTGAAGAGTTCTGTAATCCTTCCTCATTGCAGCTGGCATTCAAGGGATATGAAGGCATTGGTGTTCACCCAAGGTTTATGAATAGGACTTGGTGTCTCACTAAAGGCCAGCTTTTCAACATGGCTAATGTGGAGTCCTGCTCAGCCCCTGTGAAAGATGGAGGACTGGGGCTGGTGTGCTTGCCCTGATTCCGTGATGGACAACGTGTCCACAATCGCTGTTCTGCTCTCACCCCTAGTGGGCCTCCCCCACCCCACCCCAAGCTACCTTCCTCAGAATCATCCTCCTCTCTCCAAAACCGAATCAGTTTGTGTCAATTGGCAAGTTTGTAACAATTGAGTACAGAATCCATTGGGGAGCGACATGAGGTTAAAAGCATATAATGCTTGACACACTCATCGGGTGCAGCATCCTCTCTGTCAAAGGTAACGTCCTTGACTCGAAACCTTAATTGCATTTGTCTCTTCACAGATGCTTCCTGAGCTGTTTGGTGCTTCCTGTGCCTTATGCTGACATTTCAGACTTCCAGCATTTGCGCTGTGTAGATAGTTGCATTCCATGGTACAAGAGTGACTTTGAACACTTCAATCATTTTTTGAATGTGAGATTTATGGCTGACCCGATTGCATTGGGATATACGAAAGTATAAAACAGATGTTGACAAATTACCAGCCTGGCTAACTTTCCTCCCCATTTTGATTTCCATTGATTTTGTGACCTCACTTTAACAGCTCATCTGAATGACAGCGGCTCTGACAGCACAGCACTCCATGTGCACTTCTAAGTTATCTCTTGTCTGCTTTCATCATATAGGTTCATGAATAAAGTGAATTCTTTGGCAAGCTTACGATTGGCACCTTGCCAAAATTAACTTGGCTTAAACCGGAAATAGAGCGAAGAATGTTGTATCCGTTCCTGCATTTCAACAGTTGGGACATTTCACCAGGTGTAAAGCACTTTTGTGCATTCCGAGATAGCGAAAGGTGTTCAGAGCAAAGGGTGCCACGTAAATGCAAGACTCTGTTGCTTGCTTTCACTCTGTGTGAAATTCTCCATAACATGGATTGTGGTAAGTTAAAAAATCACACAACACCAGGTTATAGTCCAACAGGTTTAATTGGAAGCACTAACTTCTGGAGCGACGCTCCTTCATCAGGTAGTTGTAGAACCACCTGATGAAGGAGCGTTGCTCCGAAAGCTAGTGCTTCCAATTATACCTGTTGGACTATAACTTGGTGGTGATTTTTTTTAACTTTGTACACCCCAGTCCAACACTGGCATCTCCAAATCTTTGATTGTGGTTTAGGGACATAGAGGAAAACTCTATTTATCAGCCCCGAAAGGTATGCTTGGTGCGTAAGTTGTCTCTCAGTCCCCTTCAGCCATGACATGGCCTCAAAAGTAACAGTCAATCTCAATTTCACAAGTGGATGTTTTCTTTTTAACTGCAAGCAAGGTATCTACTGGGTCCTGCAGGCCGAGTGGTGAAGGTGTGCAAGGGTTTAAGAGATGCCTACGTTAAACAAACCCCATGTGGTGAATAACAAGGATGGCAACACCCATTCCCATGCCACATTTGTATTCTTTGTACAAATTGACCTCCGTTTTCTAAGGCTGCCAACATTGACATGTATGCTGATATCTTTATACCATGGAGATTCAATCTGCTTCAATTTGTTTTACATTGGATTAAAACCTCTGTTTCAAAAGCAGGTCTGGGAACTGCACCTCAGTTAACATTCAAAGGGATGAGTTTCCGTGCACATAATGTGGGTAATAACTTGTAATTATTGTTGCAAACTGGAAACTTCAAACTGTTGGAGTGAAGTCAGCATTTTTCAGGGTAGTGACATCACTTCCTGAGGGACCTCCATCACTGAACTTGTGTTAATGCTGCGCTTCGGATGTGCATCACAGGAAAGACATAAAAGCCACTGCAAATGTTGAAAGCAAATGTTGCTTTGGGTCTTGGGGTGATTCTCCCCCATGGCTACCAGGGGGCAGGTCCACAGTATGCATTCAAGTTTGGGTTTACGCATGTCACTTTTTGCTTTTGTGAACTGGTATTGTTTTAAAACAAACACACAATATGGCTAGGTTGCATACTGTAACCAATGTTGCCACAGCATGACTTAAATCATAATTTAGTCCAATGGTTTCTTTTCACTCTGGTAAGATGGTATACATTCCCACTGTTGTGGTCTTGACTTTGTGAAGGTGGAAAATAGAAATGAGTTATAGCCTCTTTTATATCTTTCTCCACGTTCATTTCCACTGATGTCAATTTTGAGCTACGTAAACCAAGCTGTTTGCTTAGTACCATCTATTTGACTTTATCACACAGAATGTTCAAATTACACTTGGAGTTAGGCATACGAATGATAGGAACAGGACGAGGCCTGAAAGCATCACTAACTGGTGCTGCAAACTGGGCACATTGAGCTCATTCTGACCTTGCCGGCAAGCTGAAGATTGCTCGTGTGTGGGTATACGTGTACTTCAGTGGAATTTGCTTCACTTCTCTTCCAGAAAATTGCCAAATGCAAACACAACGGGTTTACTTAGTTCAAGCAACTGCAGACCCTCCATTTAACAGAAAACAAACTTAAGCCCTGTAACACCATGGTTTGCACTGGTCCCTGATGAGCTGCCG
This sequence comes from Hemiscyllium ocellatum, assembly GCF_020745735.1. Taxonomy (NCBI): domain Eukaryota; kingdom Metazoa; phylum Chordata; class Chondrichthyes; order Orectolobiformes; family Hemiscylliidae; genus Hemiscyllium; species Hemiscyllium ocellatum. The sequence goes on from NC_083412.1 coordinate 24,147,101, forward strand.
CGGATATGTTAAGAGTGTGACTTCATCCAGACCAACGAGCTATTTACTAAAGTGCTGTTTCATGATTGCACCCTTCTCATATAGTTTGTTTATGCGGAGCAAAACCACTTTGTTTATTCCTGGTCGATGCAAAGCCTCCGATGACCGTGAAGTGGTGTGATTTATAACTCAGTGCTGTCTCGCACTTTCATGAAAATATGATTGAAACTTTTGTCGGCAATTATCAAACTTTTAAGGCAGTTCACAGGAGAGTTCAAATCAAATGTGACGGGCCTTTTAATACCGCAGGTATCTATTAGCAATATTAACTGTGTTTAAAAACAAAAAACATATTTCATTTTAATATCCACTCACATGTTCTTCATCTTTTGTATTTTGGTTACGTAGCTGTTGTGTGCCTTGGGTGCTTAGAAGCAATTCACATAAACTAATCAACAAACTGTACAAAAGCATTTAATTTTTATGGTACTCGATATGCATTTGTTATTTTGTTTCTAAAAATTGATGGTCCTGAATTAGTGAACAGCTTTGTTATATGGTGGATTGTGTTAATTAACCTGATTGGGAAATGGTGATCAGTTCATCTGTTCACATTAGGTTTTAATGATTATCAATCTTCCTAACGAAAACCACTCTTGGAACCTGGGCCTTCCTTCTAGAGATTTGCATATGTTTCATTGCAAGTTAGATTAGATTATTTACAGTCTGGAAACAGGCCCTTTGGCCCAACAAGTTCACACCGACCCACTGAAGCGCAACCCACCATACCCCTACATTTACCCCTTCACCTAACACTACGGGCAAGTTAGCATGGCCAATTCACCTAACCTGCACATTTTTGGACTGTGGGAGGAAACCAGAGCACCCCGGAGGAAACCCATGCAGACACGGGGAGAATGTGCAAACTCCACACAGACAGTCACCTGAGGCAGGAATTGAACGCGGGTCTCTGGCGCTGTGAGGCAGCTGTGCTAACCACTGTGCCACCGTTACCTCAGAATTTGCTGCTCTTTAAAATAAATTGTTTGTTGGTTGTGGTACATCTGATGCCTTTTCACTAAAAGAATGCTAACGAAAGAATTGAGCCAATGTCCTGACTGGCAAAGTTTAAAAGACTGTGTACAAAGTGGAGGAGATCCTAACTCTAAAGTTTCCGTCGTAGGTTGGTTGTTTATTGAGTAAAGATGTGTTGGTTGTTTGGCCATGAATGTTGAGAATGGACCTTTGCCGAGAAGTTCTGCAGTGAGATACAATGGTTCTTGTCGAGGTTCATCCTGAGCAGCTCCGTGATGTGGGACTCTACGAGCACAGCAAGACAAACGTCAGCTGCACCTGGAGGACCATCGACTTGGTGGAAGACACCCTTCTGTCTGTCTGAAACCTGTTAGTCTTCCAGGGTAAAGAACTGGTCTCGAGCGAGTGTTGTAAACTGGCACGTTCCAAGGTCCAGGACAATGTACTGAGGGATGCACTAACGCTTGGGGCAGCTGCTACCGAGGCCCTGTGGGGAAAGAGGCCTTTCTGCTGAAGTTAAGTGGGGGATCTATTCAGTTATTGGACCCTCCTGGTGCCTCAAATGTATGCAGGTATAATCTTGCACAAGAAAGAAACTTCTTTGATTTGTTCTGATGAAGGGTTTGGGGTGATCTAGATTCAACATTGGCTTGCTCTCTCTCCATGGATGCTGCCTGACCCACTGTGATCTCCAGCAAATTTTTGTTTTCAGTCCGATTCCATCATCTGCAGTAATTTGCTCCTGCCTTTTGGTTTGTTTAGATTACTTACAGTGTGGAAACAGGCCCTTCGGCCCAACAAGTCCACACCGACCCGCCGAAGCGCAACCCACCCATACCCCTACATTTACCCCTTACCTAACACTACGGGCAATTTGTCATGGCCAATTCACCTGACCTGCACATCTTTGGACTGTGGGAGGAAACCGGAGCACCCCGAGGAAACCCACGCAGACACGGGGAGAACATGCGACTGACTGTGTGGAGTTTGTCTGAGTCAGGAATTGAACCCGGGTCTCAGGCGCTGTGAGGCAGCAGTGCTAACCACTGTGCCGCCCACAAAAGTCAAACTCCAATGCTTGTTTGTTTTTCTTCATAGGCAACTGCAGAGAACCAAACTGCTTTAGTGACTATTAGTTACTCCACAACCACCTGATGAAGGAACGTCGCTCTGAAAGCTAGTGCTTCCAAATAAATCTGTTGGACTATAACCAGGTGTTGTGTGATTTTTAGCTTTGCTGATTAAATATAGTTATTTCAGAAATATAATTTACTCACAAAAAAAAGAGTTTTTGGCCATGAATGTGAGTTAAAGTAGCAAATCGGGACCGCTCTGTTCTGCAAGGTGAAATGTCCTGGAGCAGTGAAACATTGAGATGGAGAGAGAGAGTGTGAGTTTGTGTACTTACAGAGCATTTGCGAGGTGTTATCATCAAACTGTTGATTGTATCACATCTTTGCTATTTCCTCTGGAGACTGCTTGTCATTTTGATGTGACTTGGAGATGCCGGTGTTGGACTGGGGTGGACAAAGTTAAAAATCACACAACTCCAGGTTATAGTCCAACAGGTTTATTTGGAAGCACTAGCTTTCGAAGCGCTGCCCCTTCATCGGGTGGTTGTCATTTTAGCGTGGTTAGACTAACAAGTGTGTACGCTGTTTGGGTTGAAATCCAGCTGTCCTGCTTGCAAAGGCTATGTCTCTCTTCCTACTGGCTATACTTTTGGCTGTCTGGTCCCTAGTCTCTGCCTTGTGTATTGACTGGTGGAGGTAATCTCTCCTGGTTCTGTTTTTGCAGCAGCTGTTAGGCCACTAAGTCTCATTGTCAACATTACCAGCTTGCAGCTTTCAGAGAGGACAACAAGTACTTCAGCAGTGGTGTAAAGTTAATGACTAAAATAAAGTCGCCAACCAATACATCTCTTTTTACGCAAATATTTACATGTAGGGCACACCTTGTCGGTTATTTTGGTTAAACTGTTCCTGCAGAAAGCTTGGAATGTCTGAAGTGTTGACTTACAAAGAAAAGCAGATTTACACAGAGGAACTATCGGCCCTGATCCCACCAGCTCCCCCATTCTCGCGAGCAGAGGACGGCGTTACAGGGTGCCCATATAAGACAGCGATGAGCATGCATGTCTTCTCTCAGAAGATGGTGAATCTGTGCATTTCTTTACCACGGAGGGCTGTCAAGGCTGGACCGTTGAGTAAGCTGAAGGCTGAGATGGACAGATTTTTACTCCGTAAGGGAATGTGGGAATAAAGCAGAGAGTGGAGTTGAGGATTACCTGTGATCTTGTTTGAATAGCCAAGTAGACTTGGCGGGCTGGCTATGCAATAACTTCACCTACCACAGCCACAGCCGTGCTTGCTAGTTTATTCTGGCGATACTTGTTTTCAAAAATCTGTGTCGTAGTTTCATCTTTTTCAGTCACTAACCACCACCCCCACCACAACCCCTTCCAGATCTCCATAATCCTCTAGAACTGGCATCAGCATTTTCCTTACCCCACTATTGCTGCTGTGCCTGCAGTGATTTAATTCCCGTCCGTTAGAATGCCCCTTCAGATTCTCCTTTTAAGGCACTTCATAAAATCAGTCTCTCTGACTGACTGACCTTTTGGTCAGCCATCCTAATATTTATTTCTGCAGCCCAGTGTTGTTTGGTGTGTGGTTGCAATCCTCCTGTTAACATTCTGCAACATTAATGGAGCTGTATAAATGCATGTTATTGTTGGATTTTTTTTAAAAAAAATGTAATGATTTCTATAGTGTTCTACTGCAATATCAAAAATCACACAACACCAGGTTATAGTCCACCAGGTTTATTTGGAAGTACTAGCTTTTGGAGCTCTGCTGCTGCTTCAGGTAACTAGTGGGGCAGCGCATATCCTGCCCTACTCATTGCCTGATAAAGGAGCAGTGCTCCAAAAGCTAGTGCTTCCAAATAAACCTGTTGGACTATAACCTGGTGTTGTGTGATTTTTTAACTTCAACACCAGCACCTCCACGTCATGGCTACTGCAATGTGTCAAGGTTGCCATAACTCAGGAGTGCATTTGAGTGTTCCTATCCCACCTTTACAAAGTCCGTTTGCACTACCTTCATATTATCCTGCAGATAAATGCTAGGGTTCATCTTGAAGCCAGTCCCATAGGTGAAACTGCAAAAAAAAACCAACTGTGGTGTAGGGGACACTGTTGGCTGAAAAGCAACCTGTCAGGTCCTTTTTGTTTTGTTTTTCTAAACTCTCAATTGGCCACCTAGAAACGGCACAGTGAGTCTTGCCCAGACACCCACAGGAATTGATCTTACAAGTTGATGGACAAGCTCCTTCTAACCAGTATCATTATTTGAGTTAAACTCCTCTGTTTGAGTGGCAACTTGAATATGATGGGTAAGCAAATCCCGCTGTGGATCCAGCTATTTTATGGGGCATCCTGCCCACATTCCCAAAAGTCTCTGGATAGAACAAAAGTGTGGACTGCAGATGCTGGAGGTTAGAGTGGAAAAGTGTGGTGCTGGAAAAGCACAGCAGGTCGGGCAGCATCCGAGAAGCAGGAGAATCGACGTTTTGGGCATAAGCCCTTCATCAGGAATGTGAGGGGGGAGAAGGAGGCTGAGAGATAAATAGGAGGGTGCGGTGGGGGAGAGGGAGTAGCTGGGACGGTGATGGGTAGATGCAGGTGGGGGGAGGTCATGGTAGGTCAGATGGGAGGGTGGAGCGGATAAGTGGGAAGGAAGGTGGCTAGATTAAGGAGGCAGTGCTGAGTTGGAGGGTTGGATCTGGGATGAGGTGAGGAGAGGGGAGATGAGGAACCTGGTGAAGTTGACATTGATGCTGTGTAGTTGGAGGGTCCTAAGGTGGAAGATGAGGTGTTCTTCCTCCTAGATGGCTTGGATTTGGTGGTGGAGGAGGCCCAGGACTTGCATTTTCTTGGCGGAGTGGGAGGGGGGAGTTGAAGTGGCTGGCCACAGGGCGGTGGGGTTGTTTGGTATGTGTCCCAGAGATGTTTCTGAAACGTTCCACGAGTTGGTGTCCGGTCTCATCCCAGATCGAACCCTTCAACTCTGCACTGCCTTCTTGATCTGTCCTACCTATCTATCTTCTTTCCCACCTATCTGCTCCACCCTCCCCGCCAACCGATCACAATCACCCTCCACCTGCATCTACTCCCAGCCTTGGGTAGACACCCATCCTCAAAAAAAAAGGGACAGCTGACAGTCAATTTGTTGTGTACTACCAAGCTGTGGCATCAGAAAGAAAGCATCTTGATTTAACAGATAGGGCCAAAAATTTCTGCTCTGAAAGAAGAGGAGCAATTTTCTCATTTGTTGCCGCCTTGGTTCAGTCCCAGACTGAAACAAGAAATGATTCTGTGGTCTTCAAGAGACACTTTGAACTGTTTCTTCCCTCTCCTGTAACCATAGCCCAGTCCAAATCTAAGCTGAGTTAAAAACAAGTTAGTTTGGATTTTGAGAGTGAGTTTCTGGGCCTGGTTACCATCTTGGGTCTACAGCTAGTTTGGACAATTTATCTTGTGGTTCAGGCCAGTGCGTGTCAATAGACCAGCCTTTATCTTTAAAAATAGGCCACTGCCTGCAGCCTTGGTTGCATTTTTAAAATATTAATTCACAGGTTAAGGGCGTCACTGGCTAGACCAGCACTTATTGCCCATCCCTAATTGCCCAGAGGGCAGTTGAGAGTCACCCACATTGATGAGAGGCTGGAGTCACATTTAGGCCACACCCAGATAGGGATGGCAGTTCCCTTCCCTAAAGGACATTAGCAACCTGGATGGGTTTTTCCTGACAATTGACAATGGTTTCATAGTCAAGTATAGACTCTTAATTCCAGACTCTTTTTATTTTAAAAAATTGAATTCAAATTCCACCATCTGTCATGGTGGGATTTGAACTTGGGTCCTCAGAACATTACCGAGGTCTCTGGATTAACAGTCCAATGACAGTAGCATTAGGCTGACATCTCCCCTAAAAGTAAAAGATCTGCTAGCGTTATTTTGAAGAAGGGCTGTGGGGTGCTCTCCACACTGTTTTGACCGATGTTCATCTCTTAAACCATCGTCATTAAGACCAGACTAACGTTGATAGCTGACTGTTTGTGGGAACGTAGTGTGTGCAAATTAGCTTCTGCATGTCCTGCCCCACAAAGCATGTCTGTTGGTGAAAGGTGATGAGGCGGCAAATCAAAGGATGTAAATACAGGCTTTTCCTTTTGTTATTCACGCTGAAGAATATCTTTCAGCTTCATTTCACAGCCTGGGCACTGAGAAAAGATCGCATTGATAATTTAGCAGTGTGATGATTTGGAAAATGGCCGGGTGAGGTGCAGAGGCTGTAACCAGGGAGTGGTGTTCTGTATGTCGCTTGTTGACTTCTGTGGCCATGTTAAATCTTGTTGCTACTTTGTAATGGAGATCACAGTAAAAACATTTTTCTGTCTGTGTTCATCTCTAGTGGCCTTCAGGGCTTTATCATCATAACTTTGTGTAATATGGTGAATGTTTTCTGGGGTATGTCTTATGGGTGGAGATTTTACAGTGCTGTTGAGAATGACTGTGCATACCTCATACCTCATAGTTAATGGTGCTTGGAGGGTTTTTTTTATCCTAATAAAGGGCTGTGTATTAATAGGCTGCCCTGGCTTTTTGTTCCGCTGGTCTGTCCCAGAGCTCTTGAATTGAATGATTTATAATGTTTTGTCCAGCTAACCAGAAGGCTAGTGTTGCATGCACAATAGACTGAGGAAGCTTGGAGAATTAAAGAGCTTGGGTGTATGTGCTGATCAAAACAGAGGAAATTCCAACAGTGACTTCAGCACTGAGGCTTTCTAGGTCAAACTTGGAATCGTTTTTCTTCAGTTGTAAGAGCCCACTTGGAATGTTGGAACCTTTCCCACAACACAGCCCTAATGGGCAGTTTGCTGATAGTTGAGAACCATTTATATTTGTTTGCATAACTCCTTCTTCAAATGCAGTAAGCAAACTCAACATAGGAAATTTAGTGATTTAAGACTATGGAATGAAGGTCAAGGGCAGCTTGGTGGCTCAGTGCCTAGCACTATTGCCTCACTGCACCAGGGACCCAGGTTCGATCCCAACCTTGGGTAACTGTCTGCACATTCTCCCCCTGTGTCAGTGTGGTTTTCCTCCAGTTTCCTCCCACAGTCCAAAGATGTGCAGGTTAGGTGAACTGGCCATGCTAAATTGCCTGTAGTGTTAGGTGCATTAGTCAGGGGTCAGTGTAGGGAAGTGGGTCTGGGTGGGATACTCTTTGGAAGGCCGGTGTGGACTTCTTGGGCCAAATGGCCTGTTCCCACACCATAGGGAATCTAGTCTAATCAGAATCATTTGAGTTAAGAGGCTGTGTTAAGAACCGACCTCAGTAGTACCTTTTGTAAACGGAGTGTGAGTAGGCATGTGCTTAGATTCTGTGTAATGTTTCAGTTTGATGGGAAGCTCCTGTTGAAATGGTTGTACACACTAAACTCAAGGGAAAGGAAAGGCCCCAGTGTCGAACTAAGGATCATTGATAAGTACAGAGGAGCTACATGAAGGCTGTTGCATATGTGTTGCAACTGTGTTCCATCTTCTGTAGCTTTGTGTTATTTTAAAACACTGTTTGCAGTTTCATATTTTTACTGCTCCTGCTCATGCGTGGCATAGCTAATGGTATGGCCTGGAATTTTTACAGGGGAACACTTAGCTAAACATCGGGTTTTATTTCTGTATGTACTTTTCTGAGGTCAGCAATGGTGCGCTCAAATCAGTCAGGCATATCACACTGTCTGTGCACAGCAAATGAAGAAAAATGGCTTTTTCTCTTCTAATGTGGAGCCTGGCGCTGGAGCAGTTCTAAATTCCTTTCAGCACTGACTCACACAGAAAAGGCAGCAGTGTCCTCTGCTCTGGAGCAGCTAGACGGCAAATATGAGAAACTTGCTTCGTTTGACGTATGGTTTTTGGTAACACCCTAATGTCCCCTGGGACCAGCCTTGGCTCAGTGAGTCAGAGGATTCTGGGTTGCAGTGCTGAGCAGGGAATGCAGACTGACCCTCCAGCTCAGTATTGAGGATGCGTTGCATTGTCGTTGGTGCCATCTTTCAGTTCAACCAACCTCTTGCCTGTCCTGTCAGGTGGGCGTGTAAAACCCCTTGGCATCCTTTAGCAGGAGAACAAGGGAGTTCCATCTGACGTTTAGACTAATATTTATTCCTAAACCCACATCACCCAAACTGGTTATCTGGCCGGAGCTGTTTGTGACATTGTTTTGTACAATTTAGTTGCTGTGATTCCTATGTTGTAACAGCAGCTGTCCTTCAAATGTATTTCATTGTCAACAAGGTACCCAAGGTGGTTCCATGTAAATGCAGACACTTCCTGCGTATGGTTCAGACTGGCTTGTGCTGTAGTGGCTGATGCGGTCTGACTACTATTCACGCAGCACTGTGAGTGAGAAACTGCATGGATGTACCTGCCGAGGTCAGCACGTGTCAACAAAGGCATTTCTACTGTGGCCACTCCTCAGTCAGATGGCCCGAATCCCAAGACTCTCCACAGTGTGGAAACAGACCCTTCGGCCCAACAAGTCCACACGGATCCTCCAAAGAGTAACCCACCCAGACCCATTTTCCCTCTATCCTACCATAGCCAGTTCACCTAACATGCACATTTGTGGGAGGAAACCGACACACTTGGAGCAAACCCATACAGACACGAGGTGAACGTGCAAACTCGCACAGGCAGTTGTCCAAGGCAGGAATCAAACCCGGGTCCCTGACGCTGTGAGGCAGCAGTGCTTTTGTCCCTGGGCCACTGTGCCCCCCCATGGTTGTTTGGCTTGTTTCACTATTTCAGCAGCTACTTTCACTATTTTGTTCAAGGGGGTGTGCTGAGTTGTCAGAAAGGCATTATGTCTGAGAACAAGCCAACGTTTCAAGTTCAGATGACTCCTCATCTCGACTCAACGTTAGCTTGCTCTCTCCCCATGAATGCTCTCTGACCGGCTGTGGTCCCCAGCATTGATTGTTTTCGGTGCAGATTCAGCATCTGTAGTAATTTGCTCCGGTATCATATTTGAGTAGAATATTCAACCGGAGACTCATCAACCTGTTGTGGCTATGTGGCCAAGATGAGTTTGCAGAGTACTCAGTGAATGAACAGGCTTGAGGACTGGGGTGGGGACTGGACAGGACTCCGAAAAATGTCTTCTTCCCCTTCCTAAATACAAACCAATCAGCTTTAACAGGAACTGGGCCTCTGACAACATCGGGAAAGTGTTTTGTTGTTTGTGGATGTAAGACATCTGGAACAGGGATGAAGATTTCATTTTGTATGAAGATTTGAACAGATGTTCGATATAAGACTTTTAATAACATTGTGTCTTTCATCAATGATGTAAAAGTAGAGAGGAACAGGTCTCAATACTAGAACTAAATCTTGTTAATCAGAGACTGTCTTCAGTTGCTTTGTCATGAAATTCCCTGCTTTGTAAGCTCAGGAATGGGAATCTTCACTTATTTGGCTTCCCTCGTAGTGCAGCAGCCCATCTCCATAGCGCGTGAGCAGCTTTCATTCCTGAGCTGAGAAATACTGGGTAATACTGCTGCTACATAATGCATCTGAGGAGAAAAGGTCTGACTATTCCCATTCCTGTGACATCATTGCGAGACCTCCCATTGTCAACATCCTGGATGGCACCGTGGCTCAGTGGTTAGCACTGCTGCCTCACAGCGTCAGGGATCCGGGTTTGATTCCTCAGGCGACGGTCTGTGTGGAGTTTGCACATTCTCCCCGTGTCTGTGTGGGTTTGCTCCGGTTTCCTCCCATACTCCAAAGGTGTGCAGGTTAGGTCAGTTGGTTATGCTCAATTGCCTGTAGAGTTCAGTGATGTGTAGGTGAGGTGCATTAGTCAGGGGTAAATGTAGAATAATGAGTGTAGGGGAATGGGTCTGGGTGGGTTACTCTTTGGGGATGGTTCGGTGTGGACTTAGAGTCATAGATTCATATAGATGTACAGCACAGAAACAGACCCTTTGGTCCAGTCTAGCCCCAGCTGCCAGCACCGGACCCATATCCCCCCCAAACCGTTCCTATTCATATACCCATCCAGATGCCTTTTAAATGATGTAATTGTAACAGCCTCCACCACTTCCTCTGGTAGCTCATTCCATACACGCACCACCTTTCACACTGTAGGGATTCTATGATTCACCCATTGCTCAGAAACTTGAGAGATGGACTGAACCAGCCAACAAATTGGCTACTGCAATTCTGCATTGGGTGTCTCCAAAGCCTGCGCCCCACCCCCCGACCCCGTCTTCTAGTCTCCAGTCATGAGTAGAAGCTCTGCACTGTTTAGTCAGGGCAAACACAGGAAGGATGTTCTTGATGGCAGGCAAGTCCAGGGTCACAGTCTAAGGATGCAGGGTAGGCCGTTTAGGATTCAGATGAGGAGAAATGTCTTCTTCCAGAGACTGGTGAGCCTGTGGAATTCTCCACCACAGAAGGCGGTTGAGGTGAAAATCTTGAATGTTTCAAATAAGTTAAGTAGAGTTCTTAGGGCTAAACAGATCAAGGGAAGAAAGCAGCAACAGAGAACTGAGTGATCAACCAAGATCATATTCAATGGTGGTGCAAGGTTTGAAGGGCCAAAAGCCCACTCCTGCTTCTCTGATTCAGTTCAGGACAGAGCTGTTTCTTTCGTCCAGACCCAGATGCTGGTGTCTACATGCAGTGTGTGTCTGTCTGTCTGCCTGTACGTACGTGCGCACAGTCACTCTGGAGTCCATTGCTGCAATTTACCATGTTCACCTTTTGAGAGCGTCTATCAGCTCCAAGGATAATAAGAATCAAAAGGTTGCGGCTGTTCCTCTGCAAATTCTCTTCCCAAGGTGCACGCCAACCAGATGTGTATGCGCTACTATTGTTTGTTTTTACAGTGGTCGTGTCAAAATGGGGATGGGAGGGCTTCATGGAGAAGACCTGCAATTGTCATCTCACCATCTGGTGATGGGCAACATGTGGGCGTCTACCAGAATCCCTGCATCCACAGAACATGCTTTAAAACTGTCTGGTGAAAAGCAACCAGCGCGCTGAGTTACTGCCTTCACGTAAGTGGCAGATTCAAGGAAAAAGACTGCTTGGAATTTGGCTTTGTGTTAATCCAAAACACAGGCATGGTAATCGGAGCCCTTATGGTACACATAACAAACCAGTGGTGTATAGTACACAGTGTATTGGCTGTGGTTCAGTTGGTCGCCCTCTTACTTCTGAATGAGAAGGTCATGGATCCAAGGCCTGCTCTGGAGAGGTGTGTGTGTGCCCTTCACTGGACTGGACATCTCTGTAGATTTGGTTAATGTTCCAGGATACACATGCTACAGGAAGGACAAAAGGGAGGCGAGAGATGAGGGGAGTGGCGTTTTTGATAAGGGATAGCATTACAGTTCTACTTAGGAAGGATATTCCTGGGAATTCATCCAGGGAAGTTATTTGGGTGGAACTGAGAAATAAGAAAGGGATGATCACCTTATTGGGATTGTAATATAGACCCCCTAATAGTCAAAGGGAAATTGAGAAACAAGTTTGTAAGGAGATCTCAGCTATCTGTAAGAATAATGGAGTGGTTATGGTAAGTGATTTTAACTTTCCAAACATAGACTGGGACTGCCAGAGTGTTAAGGGTTTAGATGGAGAGAAATTTAACTGCGTACAAGACAATTTTCTGATTCAGTATGTGGATGTACCTACGAGAGAAGGTGCAAAACTTGACCTACTCTTGGGAAATAAGGCAGGGCAGGTGACTGAGGTGTCAGTGGGGGAGCACTTTGGGGCCAGCAACCATAATTCTATTCATTTTAAAATAATGATGGAAAAGGATAGGCCAGATCTAAAAGTTGAAGTTCTAAATTGGAGGAAGGCTAATTCAAACGGTATTAGGCAAGAATTTTCAAAAGCTGATTGGGCGCAGATGTTCGCAGGTAAAGGGACGGCTGGAAAATGGGAAGCCTTCAGAAATGAGATAACGAGAATCCAGAGAAAGTATATTCATGTCAGGGTGAAAGGGAAGGCTGGTAGGTATTTTGTAAACCTCTGTAAGGTCACCCCTCAGCCTCCGACGCTCCAGTGAAAACAGCCCCAGCCTGTTCAGCTTCTCCCTGTAGCTCAGATCCTCCAACCCTGGCAACATCCTTGTAAATCTTTTCTGAACCCTTTCAAGTTTCACAACATCTTTCCGATAGGAAGGAGACCAGACGACCAAAGAAATTGAGATTTTGTTTAAGAAAAAGAAGGAAGCATATGTAGGAATAGACAGGATAGATCGAGTGAACCCTTGGAAGAGTATAAAGGCAGGTAGGAATATACTTTAAGAGGGAAATCAGGAGGGCAAAAAGGGGTCATGAGATAGCTTTAGCAAATAGGGTTAAGGAGAAACCAAAAGGTTTTTACAAATACATTAAGGACAAAAGGGTAACTAGCGAGAGAATAGGGTCCCTCAAAGATTGGCAAGGCGACCTTTAAAAGGAGCTGCAGGAGATGGGGAGATCTGAACAAGTATTTTGCATCAGCGTGTACTGTGGAAAAGGACATGGAAGATATAAAATGGAGTGATATAGATGGTGACATCTTGCAAAATGTCTGCATTACAGAGGAGGAAGTGCTGGATGTCTTGAAACACATTAAAGTGGATAAATCCCAGGAGTATTGAGTACAGGAGGTGGGAGGTGATGTTGTGGCTGGACAGGACATTCGTTAGGCCACTGTTGGATTATCGCGTGCAATTCTGGTCTCCTTCCTATCGGAAAGATGTTGTGAAACTTGAAAGGGCTCAGAAAAGATTTACAAGGATGTTGCCAGGGTTGGAGGATCTGAGCTACAGGGAGAGGTTGAACAGGCTGGGGCTGTTTTCCCTGGAGTGTCGGAGGCTGAGGGGTGACCTTATAGAGGTTTACAAAATTGAGGGGCATGGATAGGATAAATATACAAAGTCTTTTCCCTGAGGTTGGGGAGTCCAGAACTAGAGGGCATAGGTTTAAGGTGAGAGGGGAAAGATATAAAAGAGACCTATGGGGCAATGTTTTCACGCAGAGGGTGGTGTGTGTATGGAATGAGCTGCCAGAGGAAGTGGTGGAGGCTGGTACAGTTGCAACATTTAAAAGGCATTTGAATGGGTATATGAATAGGAAGGGTTTGGAGGGATGTGGGCCGGGTGCTGGCAGGTGGGACTAGATTGGGTTGGGATATCTGGTTGGCATGGGCGGGTTGGACCGAAAGATCTGTTTCCATGCTGTGCATCTCTATGACTTGATCAGGTGTGCCCTAGAACTCTGAGGGAAGCTAAGGAAGTGATTGCTGGGCCCCTTACTGAGATATTGTATCATTGATAGTCACAGATGAAGTACTGGAAGACTGGAGGTTGGTTAACGTGGTGACACTATTTAAGAAGGGTCGTAAGGACAAGCCAGGGAACTATAGATCAGTGAGCCTGACATCAGTGATGGGCACGTTGTTGGAGGGAATCTTGAGGGACAGGATGTACATGTAATTGGAAAGACAAGGACTGATTAGAGATAGTCAACATGGCTTTTCCCACTCAACATGTGGGAAATCATGTCTCACAAGGTTGATTGAGTTTTTGAAGAAGTAACAAAGAGGTTTGATGAGGGCAGAGTGATAGGCATGATCTATATAGACTTCAGTAAGGTGTTTGACAAGGTTCCCCATGGGAGACTGGTTAGCAAGTTTAGATCTCATGGAATTCAGGGAGAAATAGCCATTTGGATACAGAACTGGTTCAAAGGTAGAAGACCGAGAGGGTGGTGGTGGAGGGTTGTTTTTCTGATTGGAGGCCTGTGACTAGTGGAGTGCCGCAAGGATCAGTGCTGGGTCCATTACTTTTTGTCATTTATATAAATGATTTGGATGTAAGCATAGGAGGTCTAGTTAGTAGGTTTGCAGATGACACCAAAATTGGAGGTGTAGTGGACAGCGAAGAAGGTTACCTCAGATTACAACAGGATCTGGACCATATGGGCCAATGGGCTGAGGAGTGGCAGATGGAGTTTAATTCAGATAAATGTGAGGTACTGCATTTTCGGAAAGCAAATCTGAGTAGGACTTATACATTTTATGGTAAGGTCCTAAGGATTGTTGCTGAACAAAGAGACTTTGGTGTGTAGGTTCATAGCTCCTTGAAAGTGGAGTTGCAGGTAGTTAGGATAGTGAAGAAGGCGTTTGGTATGCTTTCCTTTATTGGTCAGAGTATTGAGTACAGGAGTTGGGAGGTCATGTTGCAGCTGTACAGGACATTGATTAGGCCACTTTTGAAATATTGTGTGCAATTCTGGTCTCCTTCCTATCAGAAAGATGTTGTGAAACTTGAAAGGGTTCAGAAAAGATTTACAAGGATGTTGCCAGGGTTGGAGGATTTGAGGTATAGGGAGAGGCTGAACAGTCTGGGGCTGTTTTCCCTGAAGTGTTGGAGGCTGAGGGGTGACCTTATAGAGGTTTAGAAAATCATGAGGGGCATGGATAGGGTAAATAGGCAAAGTATTTTCCCTGGGACTAGAGGGCATAGGTTTATGGTGAGGGGGGAAAGATGTAAAAGAGACCTTAGGGACAACGTTTTCACAGAAAGGGTGGTACGTGAATGGAATGAGCTGCCAGAGGAAGTGGTGGAGGCTAGTAAAATTGCAATATGTAAAAGGCATTTGGATGGGTATATGAATAGGAAGGGTTTGGAGGGATATGAACCAGGTGCTGGCAGATAGGACTAGATTAGTTGGGCATGAATGAGTAGGGCCGAAGGGTCTGTTTCCATCCTGTACATCTCTATAACTGTGTGACTCTATACTGCATGAGGCACCTAAACTACCTCTACCCATATAAAGACCCAGTACAGTCCAGGGTAAAGGGCAGCAAGTAGATGATTTTGACAGAACTGTCAAAGAGCCAGCAGGGTCATGATGGGCAGAACTGCTGCATTCTGTGTTGTATCATTTTGTGAGATTCTGTGTTGGTTGGAATGCATGTGTCCCCCATTTAATTTAAAAATCAGGTAAGACTTCCTGTCACATTTTGATAAGGTGTTTCTGAAAGCGTGTGCCCTAAGGCTGGGTTATTGTCGCTGCTTTGAAGGAGGAATGGCTGCATTATAAATCAGGTTCCCGGCTTGATAAATTTTTTTTATTTCTCATGTATTCCTTCAGATGCATTTAATGGTGACTAAATCCAAATGAGCAATGAGTGTTTAAGGAGACTTTGTACCATTGTCATGTAATTTTGGAAAGGGCTGGGTAGGGAGGTTAACCACTGGGAGATCATCCCGGCTCCTCTGGCTGTCAGGTCAGGGGTTTTCTACCTTACCTGGAATGTTGCCACTGACTAGGCTGGGATTGTTGGGGGTGAGGGGTGAGGTTTTAGCAGGTACCGAGCAGTTCATGTGTTCCTTTAGAAATAATTAGTTTGTTACACCTCATTGATAGGGTAGCATACGGAAATCAAGCTTTGCTATTCCTAAGAGCCATCACGCAAGAGAAAGAGATTTTAAAAGCACTCAGAATCTCCAAATTCACCTATCTCTTAGGTTGACAGAAAGTATGGAGCAGGTCTCTGTACTGAACATGAGTGACCAGCTGCTTATTATAAATATATAGATTCTAGCTACACATAAGCAATTTCTGACGTATAACTCTACTCGTTAAAACTCCAACTTGTTTATAAAACTCCTCCTGTACGTGCACATACAAAATAAACTTGGGTGTAATGGGTGCAAGGGGAACGCAGTTCAGTGGTCCCTGTCTATAGGATTTGCTGAGCTGGTTCTTGTGCTGATAAAAACACTGCTCCTCCATCTTTCTTCTCCAGCTACTCCTGCTTGTTTGCAAAGGGCACAGGGTGGCTGTGTCCCACTTACAAAGGTGTCTGATTTATAATTTAAAGCTTTAGCAACTGATGAGGGGGAAATACGCTGGCCACCTTCAGGCTTGAGATTTCTTGAGAGCACAGACCCTTTCAGCAGTCTGATGGCTTCTGCCTCAAACATTCCCATCCACAAGCTGTTCAGCCACCTGGCAGCTGATTGCATAGTTGTTAGCGGGCAGGTGAGGACGTCGTTGCCACTGATAACTGGTCACCATTTTAATCAGCTCCATGTTGCAGGCAAGATCTCCATTTTGTACACAGCCCCCTTTCTCCACCTCATCTATAACTAGAGTTGCCCCATTGTTTGAATCAACTGAAATGAAAACAACACTTGCAATGAATGTCAGGTGAATTGGATTTTAAAAAGTGCAGGAACAAGTCAACAGCGTGTAGTTTTAAACCAGTCTTTTTCCATTTCAGGCAACAATGAAAATTGCAGAAAAGTTTTAAGATGTGGTCTTTAACTACATACATATTTAAATTGCATTGTGTTCAGACATAGTTGAAAAGTGTGGCGCTGGAGGTCCAGCAGCATCCGAGGAGCAGGTCAGGCAGGATCCGGGGAACAGGAGAGTTGATGTTTTGGGCGTTGGCCTTTCATCAGGAATGTTCAGACATGTTTGGAAACACATCCATGGAGTAGATGGGATTGAATCTGGACCTTCTTGTTCTGAGATAGTGACACTGCCTCTGCTCTATAAGACCAATAGCAACACAGGTTGATGTGGAGGTGCTGGATTTGGATTGGGTGGACAAGGTTGGAAGTCGCACAACACCAAGTTAATCGTCCAACAGGTTTATTTGAAATCATGAGTTTTCGGAGGGCTGTCCCTTTATTACTTCATCTGATGAAGGACTAGTGCTCTGAAAGCTTGTGATTTCAAATAAACCTGTTAGTCACATGACACCAGTTTATAGTCTTTTGATCTAACAGATTGAAGTAGATATTTTCCATTTAATTAGTTTTATTGTCAAATGTTATCCAGTACAAAGTACAGGGGTGAAGTGAACAGTGTCACCACATGGAGCCATCTTAGGTACAAAGTACCTAGGTACAAAATCTTAGGTACTAAAATAGATTAGGTGCAAAAATAGACAAATAAAAATAGGTTTTCATGGTATAAGTTAGGAAGATACAGAAATAAAGTTAAAAAATAAACGTTTTCTGTAGCGTGCAGTCTCCCACATGTGGCCTTGCTCTCCTTGCACTGCTGGGCCCGAGATCTGTGACTGCACTGGGCCCTAGTCTGCTGGCAAATCCTTCCAGATCCCCAGTCCAGCCCTCTGACTGCTGCCACAGCTTCGCTATTCTCTTCACAACCCAAGGTAGAGATTTTAAAAATAAAGCTAAAATATTTAAAAAAACAAAGAGAAAACGAGAGGCTGTCAGAAAGGACGAGCCTCAGGCTGAGCCCAGAACCTGCCTACTCTAACACCGTCGTTCTTGGAAGACGTGTCCTAATTCTGTTTGTTCTGTGTTCTATTGATCTGTTCTAAGATGGTATTACACATCTGGAACTGGTGACACATGAAGCAAAGTGGGGTAAGAACAGAGCTGAGCTAGATTGAATGGAACAGTGGGAGGAGATGGTTGGGGTACAGTCAACATCCATTCCCTCTGGGCAAAGGAGGACAAAATAATCCAGAGATGCACGGATGATAAAGCAGATAGAAATGAACATGAGCAAGAAAACGTGTACTTCTGACAGGTGGTAGAAAACCCAGAGGAATACTGAAGACTGAGGATGGGTGGTAAAAAAAAAGACACATGAGGAGCAAAGAGGATTTGCGGGGAAAGGCTGGCAGCTAATAACATGAAGGGAAGTTCCAAAGTCTTTGCCTTCAGTCTCTGTCTTCTGCCAGTTAGCCAACTGTCTATCCATGCCAGTACCTTGCCCCTATCAGCATGGGCTCTTAATTAGCAGCTTCTTGTGTGACACATTGTCAGTGACCTTCTGTAAGTTTAAATAGATCTTGTTCCATTGGCTCTCCTTTGTCTAGTTTGCTCATTACCCTCCTTGAAGAATTTAACAGATTTATCATGTTTGACTTTCTCTTGACCAAACCGCATTGACTCAGCCCTATTTTACCATGCACTTCCAAGTACTCTGCAATCTCACCCTTTAATAATGGAATGTAAAATCTTACCAATGAGTGAGGTCAGGCCAACCGATCTATAATTTCCTGTCTTCTGCCTCCCTCCTCTCTTTAAACCGGGGTGTCACATTAGCCACTTTCCAGTTCTCTGAGACCCTCCCTGACTCCAGTAATTCCTGAAAGATCACCACCAATGCCTCTACAGTCTCTTCAGCTATCTCCTTCAGAATTATGAGCGGCACGATGGCACAGTGGTTAGCACTGCTGCCTCACAGCGCCAGAGACCCGGGTTCAGTTCCTGCCTCAGGTGACTGACTGTGTGGAGTTTGCACGTTCTCTCCGGGTGCTCCGGTTTCCTCCCACAGTCCAAAGATGTGCGGCCAGGTGAATTGGCCATGCTAAATTGCCCGTAGTGTTAGGTAAGGGGTAAATGTAGGGGTCTGGGTAGGTTGTGCTTCGGCAGGTCGGTGTGGACTTGTTGGGCCGAAGGGCCTATTTCCACACTCTATGAGATGTAGCCCATCTAGTCTGGGTGACTTATCCACCTTCAGACTTTTCAGCTTCCCTAGCACCTTCCCCTGAGTGATGGCCACTGCACTCACCTCTACCCCCGATGCTTCTGAAGTTCTGGTGGGCTGCTGGTGTGGTTCTTTTAGATTAGATTCCCTACAGTGTGGAAACAGGCCATTCGGCATAACAAGTCACACCGACCCTGTGAAGAGTAATCCACCCAGACCCACTCCCCTACCCTTTATTTACCCCTGACTAATGCACGTAATACTATGGCACAATTTAGCATGGCCGATCCACCTGATAGTGGGAGGAAACTGGAGCACCCAGAGGAAACCGATGCAGACACAGGGAGAATGTGCAAAATCCACACAGACAGTCGCCCGAGGTGGGAATCGAACCCGGGTCCCTGGTACTGTGAGGCAGCAATGCTAAGCACTGAGCCACCGTGCCACCCCTAATGATGTCTTCCATTGTGAAACCAGATGCAGAGTACATACTCAGTTCCTCTGCCATTTCTTTGTTCCCCAATACTGTTTCTCCAGACTCATTTTTATAGTGGTTCAATGATTCATCTCCACCACGCCGCCTCCCCCCCCCCCCCCACCTTACTGCTTTCTTTAGTTGTCCCCTGCTTGTTTTTTAAGGGAGTCACCATCCTCTGGCTTCCCAGTAATCTTCACCAGATAGTGTGCTTTTTCTTTTGCTTGTATGCTGTCCCTGACTTCCCTCATCAGCCATGGTTGCCTCACCTTCCCCTGAGTATCATTCTTCTTCCATGGGATGAATTTCTGCTGTGTCTCCCAAATTATCCCCGGAAACTCCCACCATTGCTGCTCCACCATCTTCCCTGCTAGGCTCCCCTTGCAATCAACTCTGGCCAGCTCCTCCCTCGTGTCTTTGTAGTTACCTTTTACTCAATTGTAACACGTTACATCTGATTCCCTTTCAAACTGCAGGGTGAATTCTATCATGTTCTAGTCACTGCCCCCTAGGGGTTACTTCACTGCCAGCTCCCTGCCTCATTACACATCACTAAATCCAGAATTGGCTGTTCCCTAGCAGGCTATATCACAACTTGCTCCAAAAACTTTATTTTGTAGATATTCCCCCAATTCCTTTTCTTGTGATCTGCTATCAACCTGATTGTTCCCAGTCCAACTGCATATTGACATCCCCCGTGATTATTGTAATCGTGGCCCTTCATACTTGCCTTTTCTGTCTTCTGATTTGTTTTCCTCCCCACATTCTGATTATTAGTAAGAGCCATGCACACCACCCACATCAGGGTCTTTTTCTCTTTTTGCAGTCCCTTACTCTACCCGCATGGATTCCACACCTTCTGACCCTACATTGCTTCTTGCTATTGAATTTAGTTTCATTTCTGACTAGTGTTTTGGAATCGGGTGCTTTCTGAGGAGGCAGACGGAGCCTCAGTTGAGCGTCTGACCTGAAAGGTAGCACTCCTCGGAGCTGCACCCGCCATTTTCAGCTTGGCTGTCTGCCCTGGATCTAAATATGGAAGTGTTGCAGCAGCCTTTCCCAAGTCACCACATCTGGGAGCAGTTTTTTTTGGTTGCTGCATGAGACTGGTGGAATGCAATACTTCTTTCACTAAGTTTGCCTGTGTAACAGTGCAATTTGTACACTTATTGGTGGCCTGGTTGGGAACTGTAAAGTAGAAAAAAAAATCTTGCTTTAGTACTGCCCATATTTGGCGTTGTGCCGGTCTGTATAATCATTCTTTCAATAGTCAGATAGTCAGCCTTGTCACTCCTCATACCCTGGGTGGTTGACCCCGATTTGCACCATGGTTTTGGCATTGTAGGATTGTCAACCAACAGCTGACCTCAGTGTCCCGACAACTTAATCAGGTTGGTTTTGATGTGGTGATTGCTGAAAATGCCACATAGTGTATATAGTTCAGTCCCCTTTCTGCAGTCACAAGGTTTGCAGGAAGCAGCTGTAAGTATATTAACCTTCTTGCAGAAATAGGTTACTGTCAAACTGGAAGAAAAGCTTGTGTCAAGACTATTCATGAGGCGACAAGAGTGGTTGGATCGTTTGCCAAACTTGAGATCTAAAACATTTCTGGAATTTCCCAGTATTCCTTCTAAGCTGTATCTTGAAAGCTGAGCGGTAATTTACTGTGACACTTTTTTTTAACAAAGCGAGTTTGTGGTTTTTGTCTTGATAAAACATTGTGCAAATTGTCAGCACTGAGAATTCCTCTATCAGTACAGTACTGTTCACTGCCACAAGTTGTCTACTTAGTCCCGTATCCCAGCTCTATCCCTATAGCCCTGCATGTGTCCCCTTCTCAAGATTTTATCCAATTCCTCTTTGAAATTGCTTCTCCCAAGCTGTACTGCACACTAGACCTGATAATTGTTGTGTTTAGAAAAGAAAAATTTTTCAAATCTGTTCTCTGCTAATTAACTTAAATCTTTGTTCTCTAATTACTGACCATTATGCCAGTGAAGTTCCTTCTTTACTCCCTCAGAACCAGTCCCCACTTGTCACTCCCGCTCCAGCCTTCTCTGCCTTAATAGAATCCCTACTTTTTTTAAGTATAGAATCCCCACATTGTGGAAACAAGCCATTTAGCCCAAAAAGTCCACACCGACCCTCCGAAGAGTAACCCATCCAGGCCCATTCCATTATCCTGTTACCCTACGTTTTACCCCTGACTAATGCACCTAACCTAACCTGAACACTATGTGGGCAGTTTGGTATGGCCAATTCATCTAACATTTTTTGGATTGTGGGAGGAAACCGGAGGAAACCCATGCAGACACTGGGCAAATGTGCAACTGGATTCGAACCTGGGTCCCTGGCGCTGTGAGGCAGCAGTGCTAATCAGTGAGTAAAAAATGAGGTCTGCAGATGCTGGAGATCACAGCTGAAAATGTGTTGCTGGTCAAAGCACAGCAGGCCAGGCAGCATCTCAGGAATAGAGAATTCGACGTTTCGAGCATAAGCCCTTCATCAGGAATTCCTGATGAAGGGCTTATGCTCGAAACGTCGAATTCTCTATTCCTGAGATGCTGCCTGGCCTGCTGTGCTTTGACCAGCAACACATTTTCAGTGATAATCAGTGAGCAGAGAATGTTCGCAGCTTTTCAAGTCTTTCCTTTCTAAAGCCCAGCTTTAAAAACATTTCCCACACTCATTCAGGCTTCTCCAATATACTAGATAGTCATGAAATTCAAGATTGGTTCTGTTTGTTTTTCATTTGTGAGCTTACGAAAGCCAGTCAACACTTTGTAAATTCATTTTACATTGAATCCTTTTAAGCAGCAGAGAGAGGAGACTTTTCATGATGACAATTTGCAGACCAGATGCGATGATTAAAAATCCTGACATTAGTAGGAGGCTCGAATTCATGACTTACTATAACCTATCCATCCTGGGTCACTTTTAAAAAAAAATCAATAAGGCTGCAATGTTTTTTTTTATAACTGCTGCAATTTGACATCCATCTAAGTATTTGTGGAGACACATACTATGAGTAACATCAAAATAACTGACTAACCAAATACCGATTCCAGTCAAAATAATTTGGCCGAATAATTTCAAAAGGCCTTGGCTTCGCTGATTCTTTACTTAATCGAGCAGTTTCTAAGTTTTATGAATATTATTTATGGGTGCAATAGGTAGGTAATGCAGTTTTGATATTATTGATAGTTCAAAATTGGAACTAATATCGATGATGTCAGTTCAGATTCCATTTGAATACTGTTTGAATTTAAAGACCAAGATTTTATCAATGAAACTGATGACAAAGCAGTGGAATTGTTGTAAAAATCCAACCTCTTGACAAATATCCTTTTAGGGAAGAGAATCGTCCATCCTCATCTAGTCTGGCTGGTGTGTGATTCATACCAACACAGTTGACTCTTAACTGCTTTTGAAAGCGTTGGTTTAACCCAAACCAGCAACTAGAGGTGGGCAATCAGTTACTGTCTCGCTAGTAACATTCACAACCCAGAAATGAAGATAAGCATGCAGAAGATTGCACAAGAATCCCTTCCTTTTAAATGTTTGTATCAAAAATGGCTAAAGGTCGTCAATTTAAATATAATGCAAACTTTTTAATTCTTGAGAGGATGCAGCCGACATTTATGAATCTTTCTAGTTTTGTGAGAGAATGGGCTGGGCCATTTTATAGTACACCATGTAGTGCCGCTTAAGTTGGTGAAGAGAAATAAACCATTTGCATTTGTATAGCATTGCCACACAACTGTGGGAGGTGTCCCAAAGAGCTTTATAACCAGTGAAGTTAATAAAGGAAATACAACAACAAGCTTTGACAAAAAAAAACAGAAATCTAACGGTGATGAGCTTTTGTGATGTCGTTTGAGATGTGAACTTTGGCCAAGATGTAATGTGGAGAATCCCCCCCTCTGTTCTTACAGAATACAAGCAATTTTGCATCCACCAGAGAGCACTGATGGGATCTCGCTTTAACACCTCATCTGAATGACGGTACCTCTGATCAGTACTGCACGGTACATACGGCCAGCTCCTGGGAGGGGCACTTGAACCTGCAACTTCTTGCTCGGAATTGACTCCCAAGGAATACTTAAAATAGCATTTTCTGCAGAGGTATCAGAAGCTCAGAACGCTGGTGGGCAAGTAGTGACGGGAAATAATTTTAAGCTGGGGAAGGGGTAGAGGTCCAGCTGGTGGGAAGCTCAAACTGTGGAAGGGACTCTGCGTTGATCCAAGAATGAATTAATAGCGAAAGAATTGATTTGTTACTCTAGACTCAAAAGTTAGTACTGAATTTACATCAACAGCCAAGATGTTCATAGCACCAATATAAACGTTATTATCCTTTAATTGCTCCCATGGGTACATTATTCTCTGGATATTAAGAGCAAATGGATTGAACAACTTACAGTTTGCAGTTGATTAAGGATCTTGCTTCATCTCTGTCACAGTGCAAGTTCTTCAGAAATCCAGCAGAAGAGTTGAGCTGTTTGGTTCCATTATTGTGACCGTTTTTTCTTGGAATAAACCTAATGAAATAATTTCTGTTTTTTTTAACCTTTTTGACAGTCTGTAAGTGTTCCAGTTCTGAAAGCTTTCTGTACTTTGTGTTGGAATCACAATGTATGCGTCAGCATTGGTGCTCACTGCGACACCGATTGACCCCTGTAACAGTGTTTCTGAGTAAGTGATTGGTCCGTACTAAGGTTTTTAACCTGATAAACCTTGAATGCCCTTGTGTGATGCAACATCTGTTGTATGTGAATGTCTCTGTCAAGGTAAAAGTGTTGTTTGCCCAGTATATTTTGTATTTTAACATATCTTCCACATTATTGAACACTTTATCAACCATCCATATATTGCTTCGATTGACACAGTGCTTCTTAATCTACCTGAATGTTGAAATTACAGGAAGCGGCAATAAAGTTCAGGCCACAGCATAAGTTGAGATTCAAAGGCTTTCTTTTCCCCCACAGAGATACATGGAATTTAAATGTCAATGAAAACAGCTAAAAGGGTAAAAAAGGGAATATGCATTTCTGTAGCACCTTTCACAAATCCACGGACCTTCCAAAGTACTATATAGCCAATGAATACTTGCTTGTAGAGCAGACACTGCTATGATGTAGGAAACAGGGCATCCAGTCTGCACCCAGAGAGTTCTCAAAAATAGCAATGTCATAACAACAGAATAATTCTGTTTCTTGTGTAGGTTTGAGGGATAAATAATTCACCATGACGTTGGGAATGAATCCTCACTCTTTTCAAAATGCTGCTTTGAGACCTTTAACATCCATTTGAGTTTTGAGTGATTCAGAAATCAGTATCTCTGACTGTGCAGCACTCCCTCGGAAGTGCATCGAAGTCGCAGCTCAGATTTGTAGAGTGGGACTTGCGTCTGTGTCAAGTTTGTGGGTTCGCAGGTGCTACTGCACAGATCCCCCAAGGGACCTGGCAAAGAGTCCCATAGCACAATATTAAGAGTGACTCATCCTTGCTCCTTTATTATAAAGGAGTCCATGCCTTTTGGAAGAAGCTGTTATGAGCACATGCAGAGTAAAAGACATTCGAGGGCACATTAATAAGCTGACAGCACACATCACCATGGAGGTCTCTTACTGTAAACTTAACAGCATGCTATCTTTAGAATGTCATTGCCTAGTCTGTCGCAGGGCAATAGAGGAAATGGTGCAGTTGATACGGGCTGCAGAGTATAGAGGGACGAGAGCAGCGCCACATGAAGTCAGCAGTGACCAGACTCTGTTATTCCTTCTGTAAATGTAAACTCGGCTATGTGTATCCTATCCTGATTTGCACCTCCTTTTTTTAAAACCGAAGATGTTATATAAGTATAGTTAAAAATTATACTGCCCCAGGTTATAGTCCAAAAGGTTTATTTGGAAGCTTTGTTCAATATATCGCATCAGTGTATGACACTATAATCTTGTGCTATAAATTCTGTGTCCTATGATCCTGCCCCACTAGCTACCTGATGAAGGAGCAGCGCTCTGAAACCTAGTGTTTCCAAGTAAACTGATTGGACTATAACCTGGTGTTGTGTGATTTTTAACTTTGTCCACCCCCACGCCGCCTCCACATCATATAAATCTAGATTATTGCTTTATGGGATTGATGAGGGACAAAAGGCAATGGGAATAGCCACAAGGTTCAATGTCAGGTGAAGCAGCACATTACCTGAACTTCACTCAATCTAGGAGAAAGTGAGGACTGCAGATGCTGGAGATCAGTGTTGAAAGTGTGCTGCTGGAAAAGCACAGCAGGTCAGGCAGCATCTGAGGAGCAGGAGAATCGATGTTTCAGGCATTACCCTTCATCTGGTTTACTGTATTCGCTGCACATAATGTGTTCTCCTGTACATTGGGGGAATGATGTGTAGACCCGATGGATGCTTCACAGAACACCTACCTTCTGCCTGCAGAAAAAAAAGGACCCTGAGCTTCCTGTTGCTTGCCATTTCAACACCTCGGCCTGTTCTCTGACCAACGTCTCTGTCTTAGGTTTGCTGCAGTGCTCCAATGAAGCTCAGCACAAGCTGGAACCTCATGTTCCACTTGGGAACGCCGCAGCCTTCTCGACTCCAATATCGAGTTCAACAGTTTTCGAGCTGGCCATGGTCTGTACCCTCACACAGCAGGCCCTGTTATCACATTGATTGCTATTACCCACAATCTATTGTTAGCTACTAACAGTCCCCATCAGCGGCCATTCTGTCTCTTGGGCTGATTGTTGTCCACTCCTTTGCCTGTTCTTCTCTCTCTTTGAGCTCTATCCCCACCTATAATTAATTCCTCACCCTATCTTCTGCATAAAAACTGACTTTGTCCTAACTGCTATCAGTTCTGAGGAAGGGTCACTAGACCCAAAACATTAACTCTGCTCTCTCTCCAGAGGTGCTGCTAGACCCGCATGAACGAACACAGAAAGGCTCAATCTCCACAATTATTTTTTCGCTTCAGCCGCTCGCTCATGAGACTGTCCTGTCGCTGTTTGACTCTTGGTTAGAAAATGTAACAGCACGAGGTTCCTCGTTGGCCCATCTCGCGCGATACTGCCAACTTTCTCACCAATGCCCACGTTGTTCAGGAGCTGGGGAAATTCCACACCAGCTTATTCAAAACCCTGCTACCCATGTTTGGAATGGTTTTTCTTGAGTCTTATTACTGGAGGCAATTAATATCCTAGCATGTCCTAAGACAGTCTCATTCTGCATTGGAAGCTGCTGCTATAAAGTCAGTGCACCATTTAGTAGAAGCTTTTAGCATGTAGACCTCCATCTGTTGAACTCTGACCCCGATCTTGCCCCTTGTCTTTTGTGATTTATTTCGCTGCATATCTGCCTTGTTGGCTCTTTTGAATCACAGGTGGTAAAGGTTAATCACTTGATTAGCGGT
Source organism: Hemiscyllium ocellatum (assembly GCF_020745735.1). Classification (NCBI taxonomy): domain Eukaryota; kingdom Metazoa; phylum Chordata; class Chondrichthyes; order Orectolobiformes; family Hemiscylliidae; genus Hemiscyllium; species Hemiscyllium ocellatum. The sequence continues at coordinate 24,173,573 of NC_083412.1, forward strand.
CCCTTTGGGTGGAACTCATAGTCTATTGGACTTGCCTTGCTGTGTGACAACCATAGATAGAATGTCAAGTACATAAACACCATTCTGTTTGGAATTACGTATCGCATTCTGTGCTCTGCGGACTTGCTGACGATGCATGGTAATGAAAGATAACCTGCAAAAGGTACAAGATACAGCATTATATTGCATTTGACAGGTTGCAGGAAGTGATGTAAATTCAGGTCCTTCTTTTAATTGCAAAACAAAGGGAAACTGGAGGCGACAGACAATACCTCCTTGGGAATATTGTCAGATAATTTGGATGGCAACACCAAATTTGGGAGGAGCAATACAAGAAATGTTCTGTCCTATTCCATAAGGTGTCCATCACCTTTTTTAGATTTTTTTAAAAAAACTGCACCTCATTCTGCATGTGAGATTTGCTTAAATCCATAGATTCAAAGACGTTGACAACACAAGAGGAGACCATTTGGCCCATCATGTCTGTGTCACGTTATAGATCTGACTAACACATCCAATTTCCCAGTTGTTGGCCCAAAAGCCTGAAGGTTATTGCAATGCAAGCGAATGTCTAAGTACTGCTTTAATATTACAAGGGGTTCTGACTCAACAAACCATTCGGGCAGTTATGCCCACTCTCTCGTCAGACTCTGATTAGAAACCAAAATTCTAAACTCTCCTTTTAGGCTTCTAACTCTTCCCTTAAATCAATGACCCCTGGTTATTGAACCCTATAACTCGTGGAAAAAGATGTCTTCCAGTCCACCCATTCAATGCCCCTCATAATTTTATACCTCACCCCCCCCCCCCCCCCCCCCCCCATCAGATCACTTTTCATTGCTCAAAGAAACGCAGCATAGACAGGCAGGAGGCTGGAAGAACACAGCAAGCCAGGCAGCGTCAGGAGGTGGAGAAGTTGGCATTTCAGGTATAACCCTTCTTCAGCCCCAGTCTACAGCTCAGTCAGCATCCTGGTAAATCTCCCATGCTTGTAATTAAGAGACATCCGTGGTATGTACATCATTCAAATTACTGCAAACTCCATCACCAATAATAATGCAACTCGTTGTTGTGCACTTGTAGTGAAGGATTGTGACTGAGAAAATAATGAGAACTGGCTTACACTGGCATGAGGATCACAAACTAGAGGATGAGGATTTGAAACAATTGGAGAAAGGACCAGGATGGCAAATGTGATTTTTTTTAAATTGTAAACCGGGAGCTTCTGTGATTTCAAAAGGGAATTTCCACACACACAAACATGCACAGAGAGGAGAAATTAATCAGGCTTTGGGCAATATCAATAACTGAATGGCGTGATGGATCAAACAATTATCTTTTGTGTTTTAAGATGCTATGATTCTTTTGTGTTGCTATGGTCAATGCTGCATAGAACTGGACATCATTTACCACCTCATAAGAAGGAAGAATGGTGTTTGTTGGAGTTCTTTGTCAATGGATGTAGCTTGCTAGATTGCTATGTTCTTCCATCATGTTGGAGCATAGGAGCGGGAGTAGGCCATTCATCCCTTTGAACTTGCTCTGCCAGATTCCTGATGAAGGGCTAATGCCCAAAATGTTGATTCTCCTGCTGTTTGGATGCTGCCTCATCACTTGTGCTTTTCCAGCGCCATACTTTTCAACTACGATTTTCATAACTATTATTTTCACTTCAATTTTGCTTGTTGTTCCGTTTCTTACACTTTTTTTCCAGCGTAGATGTTCTCATTTCCTTCATGTTCACATACATGCTCTGCTAAATCTTCAAAGTAGTATTCATTCTTTGCCTTTAGCTCATATGAAGTGCTGAACCTGTTTGGATCTTTTGTCAGGTCCTCTGAGTCATTCCTTCATTCCTAGAATAAATGACTACATTTGGTCTTGAAGGAGACGTAGGGTTTTGGAGGACTGAAACTTTGTTTCACTGGCATGACGTTGGGGCATAAACGTTACCTCGATGAGTTGTGTCAATTTGGCCTCTGTTCCTTTTTGAATTTAGCAGGTTAATGGTAATGGAAGTGGGTTAAAAATATATTATATATAGTGTGATAAAAGTGGGTGGTATTTGGCATCATTCCCTGTGCCACAGTTCATGGCAAGGGTCATTTAGTTGTGCCAATGCCCTCCCACCTCTGCCTCAATTGAATCAACAGTCTTTCTGGCTTGCTACCAAATGAGGCCGTTTTAGGTTGAGAGATCAGATCCCCAGTTCAGGACCTCCTTTCATTGTTGTTGATATGAATCCAGCAGTGACTGGCTGGCTTGCTATCTGGGGAACATGAGACGTAATTCTTGCCAGCACTCGTTTTCAGGTTCCCGGGGTGGGGAGGATGCCCCCTCTTTACCAGTCACCCAATGCCCATGGGACCTGGTATTGGGAAAGTGGGCATGCTGGGAGGCTCAGTGCTTTTCTCCCATCCCCCAACCCATGCTGCCCACGACAGTGCCTGATTGGCACTTCATAGGGCAGGCTATCCTACTGGTTTCTCACTGGCAGCCGAGACCCTCCATGGCTGATGTTCACAGGTCAGCTGGGCCTTTTCCCTGGAATTGGGCCTGACAAAGAGTGTAAAGGGAGGTCACACAGAACAGGACAAGCTTCTGGAAGAGGGAGGGGAAGGAGCAAGAGGAACAGGTCATTCAGCAAGAAGCCTCTATCCACTGGAGGGTGTTTCAGGAGCATTTCACTTACTGGTGGGTGACACTCTGACAGGGAAGGGGGGGGGGTTGCAGTCTTAATAATTGGCCATTCTGGAGTACAGTCAGGGAGTATGACTTTGCGCAGAGAGTGGGCAAGTTTTGGGGCTGTCTGCCCCCGCTGTTGTGGATGTTGAGAGTCCATAAGGGATATGGAACAAAAGCACGGCAATGGAGGCACAGCAACTACGGTTTAAGGGGATGGTGGACCCAGCTCCAGGATCTCCACGGTCACCTTGTGTCTGCTTTTGGGAATTCGAGGAACTGCCCTTTACCATTGCTGCATCCAGGCCCAGCATGTGCACACCGGACCTGCACTGTGTTCAGACATTCTCCTGTGGATTGCGTACTCCACAAGCACAAACATGTTTTTCAACGGTTGATTGGAGCTTTTTGGGTGTCAGCAGATCATTTTTATAGATTCATGTTGAATGCCTGCTAATTTTGTTATAGTTCTGCTATGTCTGGTTGAGGTGCAGTTGGGAGATTTGGATTGGAAAGGACCACTCCTTAGGCAGCCAGAGAATGGATGTGAACGGGAGTTTTTAACATCCAGAACCCGGTGATTCCCCTCATTGCTTCTTGTCCTGTTCCGAGTTGCTGTGCTGAAAGGGGTTAATTCAGGCCCCCGGCCAGGTTCTTACCAGAAGCAGTGAGGGGGCTCAATGGGTTTAACTGGTTGTTTGACTTGCAGGTCAATCAGCAGGAAGGAATCTCGCATTGCCTGCTGTTTGGGATCAGACCAGACCAGGTTAAGGCACGAGCAGCTGACTCTGTTCTGCTGTGAACCCCTTGCGGGTCAGGAGCAGCGGGAATATTTCCCCTTTTACTCCTAGGACTTCATAGTCCGAGCTCAGCTTGTTGTGGCTTGCACTCAGTGGACCTGACCCTCGCACTCCCTCTGACCCCCCCCCCCCCCCTGCATTCCCTCTGTCTGCTCCACTCCCTCTGACCGCCCCCCACTCCCTCTGAGCCCTACGGCCTGCCCCTCTGACCCCCACTCCATCTGACTCTCTCCCTCTGACCCCTACTCCGTCTCCCCCAGCTGTCTGTCTGGACACCTTTCCTATGAGTCATGGGTCTAGCCGAGTGTAGGCTGGCCCCCTTAACCATGTCATTCGCTGAGGCCTGGTCACCCACCACCCTTTGCTGTTTCGAACATCGAGGCCTTTGTTTCAGACTTTTCTGCCTTGTGTTATCACTGATGTTTCGACGCAGAGATTTGTGCTCACGATGGAAGTGCATTAAAGTTAGCATGTTTACATGAACCTTCAGAGAGGGAGGTTGCAGTTGCAGACCCTCGTTCACCAGGTAGCGAGTGATATCAGCGGCTCCTTGAGACTGCACAGCAGATACGTTCAGAGAGGTCCATCCACAACGAGAGCAATGAATATAGAAGCAGGAAGTGGAAGTCTGCAGAGAGAGGGAGTTTTTTCTTGTGTGTGTACTTTTCAGTTCTGATTTTAGCCACACAATTGAAACCAGCTGTAAAATGTAGAATATAAATGATCTAATAACTATCACTCCTTGACCTATTAGGCCTCCCCTAATCAACCCCTGGCTGCTCAGAGCATTTAACAATGCGTTTACATGGTCTGGAATGAGTGGTATGCCAAGCATTCCTTGTACTAACGCCCTGAGGCTGGGTATTTCCAATGTGCCAGACATGACTGCTGTGGACACTGTTGTACAATAGCTCTTGTGTGCTGCTGCACTGAGGTTCAGGAAAGCCTGAATGTGCTGGCTCCTGGGAGCAGGCCGTGGGGCTAACGTTGCACAGCCCGGGCTCCAAAGGAGGCATCGCGCAGGGGTGCAGTTTGGAGCTGCCTTTCTGCCTCCTCCTGCTGGAGGGTGTTGCCAGCAGCTACAGCCAGCTGTGTGTGTGATTCCGACTCTGCTTCCAGCCAGACCCACTGGCGGAAAAATGATTCTATCTTTTGCGCAGCCTTGCAGTGAGAAAATGTTGGCCAGGCAAGGAGGCTGAGTCTTAACAACAAGGGGCCACATTAGCTTTTACCTCCCACTTCCTCAGCCAGGGCACTCTGCTTACTGCAGGCTGTGAAAACCACCTTTGTGTATTCACCCGCTGGGTTTTAATAGGGGAACAGAACAGCACCACCCAAAAAATGAAAATGACACCTCAATCCCGTTTTAATCTGTCCAAATCCTACTGCCTTGTGCCCGTTTCAGTGTCATTTTGTACAGAGAAACTGCCTTGATCACCCAGTACACTGGAGAAAGGAAGGAGTTGCCGTTCAGTAAGCATTTTAAAGAAATTATGATGTGGAGGGTCTTAAAGTGTGGGACATTTTATTTTGTAAGGGGCTCCGGTAAACTTTGTGCATTGCCTCACAGCAAGGCAGATCATTGTAATTTATATTTAAAATCGCTACTTTCCCCTCCCTTTTCTTTCAGTTGTAAAGAAAACAATTTGAGTTGAGCCCTGTCTCTAAACTTTTCTGATCTGCTGCTATTTCCTCCCATCTGAACAATGGGTTTGGCATACTCCACAGAAGCTTGGAAAGTACACACGGATGCTTGTTGGTAACAGGAAGCCTTTATTATTAGTAATAGTTCCTTCAGAGTTCCTTCTGGTCTAATGTTGAGCTGCAGGTTTACAGTAAAGTTTGAGTGAACTCTCCCTGCCTTTCTGCAGGCGGGAGTTGTTTTGTTCTGTCATCTACGCCGTGTTGAGTGAACATTGCGATGGAGAGACCAGGGATTGTTCACCTCGGTGCAAAGAGAAGATTCACAGGATTTCTGAGATATTCGCTCAAAGCTCTGAGGGTTTTTCATAGAATAAGTAATGAGAAACTGTTTAGCACTGGGGTCACTAGAGCGCACTTGAGACAATTGACAAAGAACCAGACAGAAGGTTTCTTTTGTGTGCAGTGAGGAATGTTCTAGAATGTACTGTCTGAAAGGCTGGTGGCTTGTAGGTTCAACGGGGACTTTCAAAAAGGGAATGGATAAATACTTGAAAAGTAAAAATATGCAGGGCCATATGGAAACGAGTTAGGGAGCGAGTTTAATTGGGTAGCTACTTCAAAGGGCTGTACTGAGCGAGTGGATGGAATGGGTCTCTGTGATCATGTGTTTTAGTTCTCCTTTATATCCTTGTTATTGATGTGCTTTATTGGAATCCGTAAAATTTGATGCTTGATTAAACAGGCACTCATTGTTTTGCAATATTGCTTTTTTGCCAGTCTGTTATTGATTTCTGCCTCCCCTCCCACACCCCGATTCCTCTTATGTATACAAGGTCTTTTGTTGTAAATATCTGTCTTGTTTTAACGATTCATGTGATTTCCCCCATGTGTAAAGACTTAATTCCAGTCATCTTTCTGTTTGGGATGTTTGGCCCTTGCAGATGCCAGTAATTGAAAGAATTGAAATGGTTCAAGTTTTCGTGATAAATTGTGTGTGGTTTATTGTGTCCTTGCAATGATACAAAACTGGAGTTTTGTCTGGTTTTAAGGAGCATGGAATGCTGATCAGCAGCATTCCTCTTCCGCAACTGTCTCCAAAACCATGGACCGTACCAAAGAATACTCGCTCTGCAGACTGCATACTGGAATAGGAAATACCCACAGTCACATAAAAGGTACTTCAGCAATAACTTACTGTTCCAGATAGCACAAAATTACAAGACCACAAATAGGTTGCTCTCTTGGGATAGATGGAATGATAAATATTGGATTTCTAAACCTCTTAATAGCATCTATAAACTAGCCAGGACTCGAAGTACAAGCTTTATATCTGCTTGCTCTTTTTTGGAGCTGCAGTAACTTGGGAGGAGCGAGCTCAGGGCTGATACATTAAATCAGTTTTAACTTATCAGTGTCGTCTTCATCCTCAGTCGGATCTGACCGTGAAGAAACCATGAGAGAAGGGGTTGGGGGGGGTGGGGAAGAGAGAGAGAGAGAGAGAGATTGTCAAGAAGTAGGAGGGGGGACTGAGAGGAAAATAATCTAATAGGAGGCGTCATAGAAGGCTGAATAGGGTGTGAGCGGGTGGGGTGAATGGTGGGAGAGGTGGCCACGGGGTTGAAGAACGTACAATCTAATTTAAAGCAAATACTTGGAAACCGTTGCCACTTCTGAGTTAGGTTTTCATTTTAGGCCCTTGCCTGACATCTTTGCAATTATGGTCAAAGAAGTGAGCTGCTACCTGTCATAAGTAATGATGTAGAGGTGCTGGTGTTGGACTGGGGTGTAAAAGTTTAAAAATCCCACAACACCAGGTTATAGTCCAACAGGTTTATTTGGAAGCACTAGCTTTCAGAGCGCTGCTCCTTCATCAGGTAACTAGTGGAACAGGATCATAGGACGGAGAATTTATACTAAACGATCCAAGTGTCATACAACCGATGCAATATATTGAACAAACCTAGATGGCTGTTAAGTCTGTAATCCCTTAGAATGGGGATGCAGGGTTTTGATCATTAATCCTGTGTCCTATGATCCTGTGGCACTAGTACCTGATGAAGGAGCAGCGCTCTGAAAGCTAGTGCTTCCAAATAAACCTGTTGGACTATGACCTGGTGTTGTGTGATTTTAAACTTTGTCGGAATTAAGAAAGATAATTCACAGAGAGAAAGGAGTTAGATCTGTGCAGTGCCCTTTTGAATTGAATGCCTTCCACTTCAATATGCTAGTATTTCTCCCCATTGGGCAAAGGAGATGCCTAATTATTGGTGAGAATGCAGAGTTACGCTGTTAGGTGGATTCCTTCTATCCAGGATTGTAATGAAGAAACAGAGAGGCTCATGTTTTTCGCTCTGAAAAGGAGAAATGTTGAAGTTATTAAAAATGAAGGGCTTGCATTTAAAAAGCACCTTTCGTAAGTCCTAAATACACTAAAACTAATGATGTGTTTGATGTAATGTTATAAATATACACTGTGTACTCCGCAAGGTCCCATTTAAAAACAACAATTACCATATCGACTTGACCGAGTGTTGTTGGCTGAGGGATTAGTCGTGACCAGGGTACAGGGAGAGTACCACTTCTCTCCATTGAATGGCACGATTGCTGTTTTAAGATCAACCCGAGGGTGTAAATATTGGATCTAGGCATAAGAGTACAGCGGTGTTGTAGCACTCCATCAGCACTGCACTGAAGTGTCAACATGAATTTAATCCTGGTTGGGGGAGGGGGCCGACATGTTTGCACTAACTTTCAGAGCGCTGCTCCTTCATCAGGTGGAGTATAAGATCACATGACACAGAACTTTTAGCAAGAATGTTTGCTGTGTCCTTACAATCTTATACTCCACAGCCACCTGATGAAGGAGCGTCACTCCGAAAGCTAGTGTGCTTCCAAGTAAACCTGTTGGACTAAGACCTGGTGTTGTGTGATTTTTAACTTTAGCAATAGATCTGTCATGTCAGCCACAATCTTACTCAATGGCAGAGCAGGCATGAGGGGCTGAATGGCCTACTCCTGTTCCTATATTCCTATTAATTAGTCTATAACAAATCAGTTACAACAGGAAGGAGTCACAATGGTGAATGTGAGACCAGTGCTTTTAATATCATTTCCATATGTTCGATATGAATTTCCCAGCTCTTGACATATAATATGGAGTTTGCTTATTTTGAATCCAATTTTTCAATTACTTTGTTTTCTTCCTGTATTTGCATGGTTTTATTTCACAAACTACAGAGGACAATCTAACTGCTTTATTCTCTTCAAATTTGCATTTCCTCTGTCAGTCTAGCTTTTGTAAAATCCATCGTTTTCGGTGTTATTCATTTCGGTTGACGTTTGTTTCGAAAAGTGCATTTGCTTTTGAGAAAGCATTGACTGTTGAAAATTTGGAATGATGTTTCCCAGTCATGGCCAATGTCTCAATGGTGTTATTGAGAGGTTTTGAAAAGTAAATGAGGAAATTTAAAATTTATGGTAATATAGTTATTTAAAATAATCCCAATGATATTCTGACCTAGGCAGAGTGGTGACTCAGTGGTTAGCACTGCTGCCTCACAGTGCCAGGGGACCTGGATTCAATTCTAGCCTCTTGCAACTATCTGTCTGTGTGGAGTTTGCACATTCTCTCCGTGTCTGTGTGGGTTTTCTCTGGGTGCTCTGGTTTCCTCCCACAGTCCAAAAATGTGCAGTTTAGGTGGATTGGCCATGCTAAATTGCCCCATAGTGTCCTGGGATGTGTAGGTTAGATGGGTTGGTATGGGGATATTGGGTCTGGGTGGGCTGCTGTTTGGAGGGGCATTGGGGGTATGATGGGCTGAATGGCCTGCTTCCACACTGTATAGATTCTATGATTCTCTTCTATGATCTATGAAACCTGACCAGTTGCTAATGAGAAATGATAGTTGATACCTCTAGATGTTGAGCAGTGACATAGTGACCCCTAATGTTCGGTTTTTCTTCTTCTGGTCCTCTGATCTCAGTTAATGTTGTTGCTTCTCGTTTCTGCTTGCAGGCATAATTTATTTTTTAAAAAACTTTGACGACTCTGGCAAGCAAGGCCTTTATCTTGTTGCAAAAGCCTATGAGTTAGTGACTGAACTGTTTGAGATCCGATGAGGTGAGAGTGCAGTTAAAATCCACCTTCTAATTGACAGAATTGCTGTGGGGTTTGTGTCCCCCAATATTCTGTAAATTGTTAACACCAATTGTTTGTGCTGAGCGATGGACTGTAAAGCAATAGTCCACAGAGAGCTATAGGCAGGGCCGAGGATGGTGGTGATGAAGCCTCCAGCATTCTTTCCACCCTGTGGATGTGGCTAGAGTACTCCCCAGTTTGGCTGCATTCTGATTGTACCTCCCTTGGATATTACTCCTGAGGTGGGTTTTGAACCCAGTACTTCTGGCTTAGAGGCGGAGACATGATCGTGCTACAAGATCTCTCTTTTTCTCTCTAATGGAGAGATAAGAGAGAGAGACAGAGAGAGAGAGAACTGTCTATATGTAACTGCAGAGGTAAATCTGAGCAAATGTGGGATAGGGTGGTGAGACAGGCCTCTACAATTTCCTGGAAAAGCACAGCAGGTCAGGCAGCATCCAAGGAACAGGAGAATCGACGTTTCGGGCATAAGCCCTTCTTCCGAAACGTCGATTTTCCTGTTCCTTGGATGCTGCCTGGCCTGCTGTGCTTTTCCAGCAACACATTTTCAGCTCTGATCTCCAGCATCTGCAGTCCTCACTTTCCCCTCCACAATTTCCTGCCCTACTTAATACTATTACAGTCTTTCAAAGGATTTTGTACACCCTGAGAACATTGAGGTTCTGTGTAAGGTCAAAATTCAGCACAGTACTAGGCCCATTCGGCCCACTGGTCTCGGGCATTGTTTCTCCTCCACAACAGCAACAGAATTCTCCTTTTTATATATCTACAGCTCCCTTGCATGTCCTTATCTCTGCTGTGCATCTCAACTCAGTTTGGTAGCAAGTTCCAAACATGATATAATCCCCCCCACCACCCCGATTTCAATCCCTCACTGATTGTGTCCTCAGAATGATGCTGCATGTGTAATGTACGCACAGCTGTGCAATCGCCTAGAAGATGCCACACTGTCCTCTCTTAAACCATCCCAATTAAAACCTTACCAGGCAAGGCTTCACAAAGACATTTCATGGTTCTGGCCGCGGCAGTGAAGAGGCTGTGCACAGTGGTGACAGTTTGGAGGGCAAATTGCCTGTGTAATGTCTCTTTTTCCCTCTCATGCCAAACCACCACTACTCCTCATTCTATGGATCCCTGGATAATTTTTTTCCTCTCCCTGTCAGGTTCTTCTGTCCTCGGGTCAGCTCCGTCATCTTACTCACTCAGTGTTGGGAACAGCTAACTCTCCATACAAATAGAGGGCAAGGCCTCAGCTTGATGCCTGTATTATTCACAACATGTCAAGTCAAGCATTTATTTTCTTCGTACAGGGTGCCTCAGATTTCCAAACATTCTACATACAAATGCTCGTATTTAAGAACATGATTCCATACAGGGGTGTAAGTTAAAGATCTGACATATGAACATTTCCTGTACTTATAATGGCTGTTTTATATTGTCCTATATTGTTCTGACTTGCACACGAGTGCACTTGCGGATGGACTTGATCTGGTGACTGCCTGTACTTAGTCTCTGCCTTCACTGACGCAAATTGATGGTCCTGAAGAATTGGTAGAGTTGTCTTTTTTTTAATTTGAGGAACGGCTGCCAACACATTTATTCAGGGCTTTTGACTTGCATGGAGATCCTGTCCTTATAAAAAAAATCTTGAGCAGCCACCAATAAGAGGTGAACTGAGAGCTGATATGTGCTCAAACATGTAATAAAAATGAAACCATTGGAAATCATCCAGCAATTGGTAGCATTGTGACAGGATTGCACATATTGAATTGTTTGTGTCCGGTTACGCAAATAGACAGAAACCGCAAAGTATAGTTTTCTTATCTATCCTGAGGGCGTGCTGTGGCTATGCATACGATTGTACCAATGTAAAGGAAGACTATACCCTGGCTATTATAGACAGGATCGCTGCACTCTTTACAGTACTTTGTCCTGTGTTGGTCTTTGCCTTGACTCAACTCTTAGCAGGATGTCAAAGCAGCTGTTAGTCATTTTATCAATTTCCTCCAAAAACCCAAACCGCCCTATTGGAACTGGAGCTACCAGTAAACTCTGCACTGTTATCCAAAGATATAAAGCATAAAAGTGATTAACTAACTGGAAGAAGCAATCTAAGACCTTGAGTAAGCTAGTGGACTTGTAATTCAGAGAATATGAGTACGAGTTTGAACATATTTTCTTTAAGAGATCTAGAACTAAAGAGCAGGATTCAATAAAAGTGGCCCTACAATTATGGGAATGCCCGGAAAATTCACTGATATGCTCTTAGTGGGAGGAAAGCTGCAATCCTTTCATGTCCTGTCTCACATGTGGCCCAGATCACGCTACAACAGTGTGGACCCTTGACTGTCCTCTCAAATGACCAAGCAAACCACCCATGGAGTACCCCTCATGGACTGCAATGTTCCAAGGGGGCCCATCACTACCATCTTCTCTGGGTCAGAAGGGGTCTAGCAATAAATACTGCGTTTGCCAGCTTGCTCCCACTCTAAGAATGAAAATTACATTTTCAAAAGCACTGTTGCAGCTAAGCTTGTATTTTGTTTTTAAATTGGCTTCCGCTTTGAGAAATTCAGGCTTGGAGTGAGGTGCGAATGAGTTCAAACGAGTTAGTGGGCATTGCTTTACAATGGATAAGACTTGGGTTACTGTCAAGTCGTTATTGTGCTGAGATTGACACAATCCAGTCCTTTGCAGCTGCTGGATGGAGTTGTAACAAAAATAGCAGCTTTTTGTTTTCAACAACCGGTGCTGATGGATAGGAAAGGTTTGAGGAAAGAGATCAGAATTCTTTTACTGTTCATAGCTGCAGAGTAAACCTTTCTATGTGATGGTCCGACACAATTGGATTAAACATTGCGCTCTGTGATCATGAATGATGAATGTGTTTACCGAGTGCACAGAATTCCTCTGGCCTCTTTAAAGAATGTGCTAATTGTTGAAAGTGGATGAATTATTTCATTAAAGTGGTGGAGGAATTCTATCGGAACGTTTTTCCACTTTCACTCTTCATGTTGCTGGATGTGGTTTCAAAGCAATGTAATGTCGCTGGACTCGGTTAATTAACCCAGGTTCATGTTCTAGGGACATAAGTTTGAATCCCATTATGGCTGGTGGTGAAATTTAAATTCAGTGAAAAGCTGGCCTAATGCCAACCATGTAACTGCTGTTGACTGTCATCATAACCCATCTGGTTCACAAAGTCCTTTTAGGGAAGGAAATTTCCCGTGAGCATATTTGACTCCAACCACACCCATTACATTTCATACAGATGCTTGCTGTGGTCTACAGTGCCTCTGTCTCTGAGCAGTTAGGGATGTGTAATAAATGTTGACCTAACCCATGTCCTGTGCTTTAATTTGAAATAAAAACTACTCATCGTGGTGGATTTGGAGCTGTGAATCACCTCAAAAAGTCAATGTGCTGATTGCTGACTTGTTGAATGTTCTGGGCCATTTCCAGAATTGGGAATAGGCCATTGAGGTTGTGATCCTTCATGATTCAGTTGGCACATGATTGATCCAAATCTGCATTCCTTTTTGCTCTCTTTCCCTTTGTACCCTTACCTAATAAAAAAGAACTTTTGAAAATTTGAATTGATTTAAATTGAATTTGATTTTTGTGGGGGTGAATATCTCTGTTTTTGTTTTTCTCTATTGAACCCTTCTTTCATTTTTAACATCACCTTCAGTCCTCAAGGGAATACAAGTGAAGTTTATGGAACCTATGCTTACATCGAACCCCTTCCCTCCGATTATTGCTCTGTTGGACAGCTTGTGTTACTGTCCCTTCGAGGCTATTTACCTTTGTTGAGGTAAAGTGCAGGCAACATTTGTCAGATGGCAAAAGTGAGCGTATTTGAATCCAACCACATACATTAAATTTCATACAGATGCAACTGAAATGTTGGAGTAAGTTATGCTGCTCTTGATGTATAAGTTCCAGATTATCCAGTGATGAATGGGAGAGCACTCTGAAAATGCTCTGGTCCAAAGATGTATCTGGCTGAGAAGAATACCCTTCAGCATGAGCTAGCTCTGAAGTTTCCAGATAACTTCAGCTTAACAGATAACAGAAGCTTCCACTTATTCACCAGTGTGTTAATAGAGTCTTTGCAGAATACTAAATATTGGATACTACCCAACACCTCTTGAGAAGTTTCATCTTGTCAATCTGAACTCTGCACCATTTTTAAAATGAATATGAAATCTCCATCTGTACAGATGGTGATCTGATGTAGTGACTCACAGTTAACAATTCTGGTTGGTCTTGTGTCACAGCATTATTGAATGGAGTGACCACCACATGTTAAGGCTGCTGAGGATGGCTGAATGCTCCCAGAAAACTGGAGAGCTGTCCAATTAATCAATCCAGTTTTTCAGTAAAATGACAAATACAGTCTCTGTGTAGGATGGATGGTTGCCTTTGCCAGGTTACTTCCTGAGTGAGAAAATTGAAAGTTACCCCAATCATGAGTGACAATTGTCACATCATATAGCCAAGGCGCACACATAACCAGCAGCTCAGGAGTAAACCCATACTGCCTTTCATAATTTTTCTTCTGATGTCTTTTCATAACTGAATCCTTCAGAATTTGTCTACTCTGTGATGCCATGACTGCTTCTGAGTTAATGAACTGATCAATCATCTGTTGCTGATGTTTGCATCATTCCAACTTTGGCACAGTCATGAGTTTGAGACACTTTTTGCTTCAGAGAGCTGCTCCCTGATTGCTAGTTCATCGTTAGTAATACGTTTGCTACTGTTTTGGAAAAGCCCTCATTTATTCAATACTTGCTATGTATTCTCAACATAGAAAACCCAACCCCATCATTTATCTGTTGGAAGGAAGGGACGTTCAGGTCATGTCTTGCATGATATCAGGATGCCCCCAAATTCTTCACCACCAGTAAAACTCTTCTGAAGTGTGGGCACAAATGTAGAAAATGTGGCAGGTAATTTTATGCACAGCAAGATCCCACAAACGGGAATGTGACGATAATTGGATAATCTCTCTCAGTAACCTTGATTTAAGAAATATGTATTAGCTTGGACACTGAGGAAGTGCTGCTCCTTTCTGTGAATAGTGCCATGGGATCTTTTTAACTAGCTGTGAGAGCATTGCTGAAATGAGGTGTCCGCTCGGATTATATGCCGCAGTGTCTGAAGTTTACTCCTGATTCAGAGGCGAGGATGCTATCCATTGTGCCACGGTTAACAGTCAGCTGATTTCCTGACTGAGCTTTATCTGCTTTTGGTCATTGGCTCTAAATATGCTTGAGTCTTGCTTCTTGAAGCATATCTTCACTGCTAGCTTTGCATAACCCTTACAATTTACACTGTTACACATATCCCATGTAACATTCCATTCCCCTCTCTCATTTTTCTTTTCTTCTTTCTTATGAAGGCATAAACACTTGAATTGCTATCACACTCTCTCTGGTTCCTTGCTCACATGGCTTGCTTAGGTCTGCCAAGCTAGACTGTTGTTGTGTTCACATCATAGGGTGGGATTCTACTTTGATGCTACCTGTTCTCATGTGATGTTCAAACAATTGAACTGCTCAACTCAAGTCACTGGGTAGTGATTGGGATTTGGACAACTTGGCTCACTGACTGTCCAGTTCTTCATCCCAGAGGGGTAATCGCTGCATCGCCTATAAATTGAACAGGGATTTTGATCTGTTGTCTCAGCGATTGTATAGATGTTCAGATATCCCCTTCCCTGTGCTTATTTTAAAGGGAAAGAAGCATTTTTGACTGCAATGAAATGGCCCACATTTCCTTTTCATTCAGTAAAGTATTTTGAAAGTCAAAATAACAAGTTGTCTCTGAACTCTGCACCCGAATCTATGATCATAGCTATAAATATTGGCAAAAGTTGGGTTTATAGAAGAACTTCCCCCTTCAGATGAGCGGATAATCTATTTCCTGATAAGTCATTCATGTCTATGAATCCCCACGTTCTTCGAGACATTGGACTGAATGGTTTTTATCTCCTGATTGGATTTTGCTGAACAAATATCACCTGAAATATCTCAAAAACATCTCCGGATGGTGGAGCTGGGCGTTGAATGTGGTCTTGCCATGTTAACCAAATCCAGAGAACAAACTGGAAGAAGCCATTGTTACCTGTAACTTTACCGTTTTCAGTTTTACAAAAGAAAACCCCGTGGCACTGGAAATCTGAAAGGAACATTAAAAATGGCTGGAGTAACTCTGGAGGTCTGGCAGCACCCGAGGAGGGAGAAACAGAGTTGACATTTCAAGTCGATGATCTTTCTCATAGGTTTTTTCCAGGGCCACTATGTCACCTACATGTTAATCATTTAAACCTTAGTTGAATCTGCTTATTTTAAATTATCATGTTATATTATCAGCTGTAAATGTTAATCCTGGATATGCAAATATTTCAATGAAGGAAATTAAAAGTCCTTTAGACCCCTTGATTAGTTATATTGTGTTCGGCTGATGGAACTATTCTTAATTTCTGTAAAATTTCTAACAACGTCTTGGCTGTGTTTGAGGGTGTTTCAACTTCTGTTACCACATTCTCTGCCTTTTAATATCACAAAGTGCTTATTCAAATTTGATGAATTCTTCTAGTCCAATGCCAAGTCGTGTCTAGTTGCCTGGGAGATTGCTACAACTGAAATCTTCTTTTACTTGCTTCAGTCCTTTCTCTTGCTGTTTACTGCTTTCTCTTCACTGAATGTCCAATCCCCTGAATAAAAGCAAAAAAGAAACTTTTAAAAATGCTTTTCCACAGTTCTGGGTATAACGAGAAAGCCTGGACTCCCTTGCTTGGTTAAATTGCTTTAATTCGGAGGCTGTATACATTTAAAGCCTCCACCCTTTGTTTTAAAGGTGGAAGATTGAAAAAACAGACAATGAACTGGAAAAGAAACAGTAAGCCCATTGCACTCAGAAATCGCATGTAACTTCTTGTACTGTGTTTAGTCCTTGTGGATGATTTTCCCACTGCATGTACAATATGTTAACATTCTCCAAGGCCTTCCAGGGGAATTTCTCAAATTTTCAGAACGTCAACCCGACTTTCCAAGCCGTATTTTTAAAACTCTCTCTCTGGTCAGTTTTAGTACCAAGGCTGAATTGTATATATCACATAAACCATTGTGTTAACCAGATGAGAGGATGTAAGGTGAAATTTAATGAGGAATGTAACAGGTTATCAGAGGCTGTGATATTGCAAGAAAGAGAACTTATTCCTAATGAGAGTAGAGTTGGTAACCAGAGAACACAGATTTAAATAGTCCCCTTTGGCTCTTTCACTATCATTTTTTTTAATGCACTAAAATTATGATGATCTGGAATGCATTGTTTGAAAGGATAGTGGAAGCAAATTCAACAGTAACATTTGCAATGGGATTTCAAAATATATCTGCATAGTATGTTAAGTGATCAGAAGGGAAGCTGTTGATTTGTTACTATATCCTGGATAGACAAATTATATAATTAACAGAATAAAGGTTCTGCTTTTTTAAGTCCTTTTCAGATCAATTGTTTTGTCGATTGGAGATATTCTGATTCCTTTAAACAGGATTGCTAAGCACTTTGTGGCTGTATCTGTTTTGACTGCTCTTATGAAGTGAGAAGTCCATTTTTGATCATGGCTACTTAGAAAAGGAGGATGTTTCACAGCTATGGGTTTGGAGGAGAGATGTGGGACAAAAAAGATGGCACTTCCAAAGGACTGGCACAGACTTGGTGGGTGGAATGGCTGCCTGTGTGAAACATTTTAGCTTCTGTTTATGGAAGTGGCTGGTGAAAGTAGGAATTACACCTGCTTTCTGGTCTCTCTTGAGATATGTTGATTTTGAGACTGTATCCTCCAAAAGTTGATCAAAATGCAATAAGTAAACTTACCCTATTTTTACCCATTGTCTTTAGTCTTTTGTGTGAAACCTGATCTCTTGCTCTCTCTCAATTTTTTTCTCTCTAATGGAAATAAGGTCTGTTCCTGACCACCAAAGCGCAAGTATTATGCATGCTGGAAATATGAAATAAAACAAAAAATGAACCAGAACAAGATCCATCCTCCTGATGGATGAATTAATTCATCACCACCTCCTGTTTTCTGTTGTTGTGGTCGTGTGCAATTGTGTTCGTTAATTTGCCACTGATGCTTAAACCGTATCGCGATTTGTAACTCCACTTCAGAGTTTGCTCAAATTCTTTTTGTAAGTATGCTTAAGATTTACCATTGTGTTAGTTTCTTGGAGAATTCCAATGGATTTGTGAGCAGTGGTCTATTTCTTCCAAAGCCAAGTTTGACTTCCCCTGATTGGTTTAGGTGCTGATAAAATGCTTTCAAATAATAGCTTCCACTACAGATGTGAGGGTAAATGATCTGCAATACCTTGGATCCCGCAACAATGTAAAACAAAATCTTGTTTTTTTAATCCCCCTCTATTCAGGCAGAGCCTCTCTGTTTGTGGATCTCTTTGTTGGAATCGTTTGAGGGATCCAGTGACTAGTAAGCAATCCAATACTGTTGCAGCCATCCTTTGGCATCTTGGATGAGAGCAGGCACAGACTCATTGTCGTTCACAATGTGTATCCTGTCTGATTATGCTGAAATGTTGTGGCCCTTGAATTTGATGACCCTTCATATCTCAGTTGGTTGAGATCAATTCTAATCTTGCATCCATTAAATATTCTACAGGTCATTGTACTTAAATTGCTGCCGACTAGTTGAAAAAAGTCTCCAAAAATGACTGCCTAAGTTATTTGTTTGTTTGCCATTTTCTGAGTCCATTAGCATACTAACCTAATGCTGAGGGCGATTGAGCAAACCCTTTTCTCTTCCTGATGGTCTGACAAGCAATTCCTAGTACCATTCTCAATATGCTTCTTCCCTTTAAAGCATTTGCCTTAATAGAGCTCTAATTGGAGCTCCTGATATCTCTATCTTTGCCATTCCTCATTAGTTCTGAAGTTTGAACCTTTCTATTTGCTGTTAACACCCAAACGAACAACCATTTCCCATGTTTTCCCAATTCTGCTAAATACCTTAACAATCTGTTCTCTGAACTAACGTCGTACCAGTCCTGCATTGTGTCACGTCTGCCTTTCCTGTTGTTTGCTTAAAATGCATCCTCCCCTTCTGAGCTGAAAGACGTTGTTCTTAGTTTTTCCTAATTTATACTCTTTTAGAATTTTATAGCATGGTAATTGCACCACAGTCTCATCGCCTGGTGTTTTTAATGGCTTAAATAATTTGATTCTCTGGATGTTATGTATATATGTATCTGCTGCCATCCTCTTAATTTGTGCAGGGTAGTTTTCCTCACTAAATTCTTTTCAAATCAAATAATAATTCAATTCTGAATCATGTGAGGGGTCTTGTGGAACACGCAAATAAACCAGTGCAAAACTATAACTTTGAGACAGACAAAGGCATAAGCTAAAACATCACATACTTTGCTTCGGGGCCTTGCTCATCACCAGTGTCCCACTTCTTCATATCTTCCTTCTAACCTCGATACAGTATTCAGCGATGGTGTATAAACCCCAATGGGATCTTTGCTTCCCCCTCAATACATGCCAAGAACGCTGGATGCCGGAAAGCTGAAAGAGAAAGTTCTGGTCAAACTCAGCAGGTCAGGCAGCATCTGTGGAGAGAAGGCAGAGCCAATATTTTGGTCCAGTGACCGTTCTTCCGAACCAGAAGGAGCTAGGGAAATGTACATGTGCTGAAGAGTAAAGGACAAAGTGATAGGTGGAGATGGAGCCCCGAGAGAGACCAGCAGATGGGCAGACGAAGGGATGGAAAGGCAGACCTTTGCAATCCCACCATGTTCTCTTGCCAATGTCTCCATCTCGGGCTTGCTGCAGTGCTGCAATGGAGCTCAGCGCAAGCTGGAAGAACATTATCTCGTTTTCCACTTGGGCACCCTGCAGCCTTCAGGACCCAGCATTGAGTTCAACACTCTTAGGACCCGAGCACCCTCTTACATAATCTTTCCCCACCCCCATACACCAGATATCACGTGGATTGCTTTCAGCACAATCAGAGCTGAAAATGTGTTGCTGGAAAAGCGCAGCAGGTCAGGCAGCATCCAAGGAACAGGAGATTCGACATTTCGGGCATAAGCCTTTTTTCAGCACAATCAACCCATTATTACTCACTTATGGTTCCCCCATAATCAGCTTTTCTCCTGCCCTGACACATTGTTATCCATCCCTTCATGTTCATAACTGTCAGCCTGTCTGCCTCTCTGCCTCTGAACTCTCTCTCTATCCTTTTGCATAATCCTTTCTACCCCCACCCCTCATCTCCAGTAAATATACCACCTTTTCCTAGCTGCTACTTAAGGGTCATTGGACCGAGGCATTAACTCTGTTTCTCTCACCACAGATGTTGGTGAGTTTCTCCAGCAAGTTCTGTGCTTTGTTTGCTTTCAGCTCATCCTTCTAAACCCCACCTGGAGATGGTGTGCAAACCCCACTACTTGCTTTCATTTCTAACTACAGTAGCATCGTCGCAACTCCTCAGTTTAACCTGGCCCATGGTGTGTTCTGATTAGATTAGATTAGATTCCCTAGAGTGTGGAAACAGGCCCTTCGGCCCAACAAGTCCACACCGACCCTCTGAAGAGTAACCCACCCAGACCCATTCCCTATGCTCTGGGTGTCCAAATGCCATTTTCAAGAGTGTATTGGAGATCTGGGCTCAGTGACTGTGTGTCACCTCTTATTTATTAATATTTTCAACCAATCTTCATTCACAGCAAAGCAGGTCCCAGGATTTGAGCTGTGATCCCGTCCTGATCCTGTGTTGGACTCCACAAGGATTCCTGGAAGAGGTGTCCATGTGATTTCTAGTGAATATTTCTGCTGCCTAAAAGATGCTCCAAGTGAGCTCGGAGGCTCAGTGGTTAGCACTGCTGCCTCACAGCACCATGGACCCGGGTTCAATCCCCACCTCGGGTGACTCTCTGTGTCTGCGTGGGTTTCCTCCGGATGTTCCGGTTTCCTCCCACAGTCCAAAAATGTGCAGGTGAATTGGCCATCCTAAATTGCCCCTAGTGTTAGCTGCATTAGTTAGGGAAATGGGTCTGGGTGGGTTACTCTTCGGAGGGTTGGAATGGACTAGTTGGGCTGAAGGGCCTGTTTCCACACTATAATGAATCTAATCTAATAAACATCGTAAAGTCATCAGTTTGAGATTTAGACATGTTTTGGTCAGGATAGCTGGTTTCCTTCTCCAAAGGATATTAGTGAATGAGTTTTTTTTAAAAACAAAAGTCTGACAGTTTATGGTTACTAAGTTGTTTTAACTGTATTCAAATTTTTAACGAGTCACCATGGAATTTGAACTCCTTCTCTGGATTGCTAATTCGATACCATAATCAAGACACTATCATCCATTTTAGTTGCTGGAGTTGTAATTGGGGCAATAGGGCAAGCAACACGTTTCACTATTACTGGATGACATTGAACACTCTCTGCTTGAAGGACAAGGGATCTTCCTGGTCATGGCATCAGCAGTCTTGTCTCTCTTTGTTTTCTCTCTCTAGTTTTTAAACAGATGTGGAGGAGAAATGAGAGTGTATCCTGTCAAAGATTTCAAATCTGCAATTTGTCGTCTTCAATAGAGTCATACGGTTTGGAAACTGACCCTTTTGTCCAACCAGTCCATGCCGACCGTAATCCCAAACTAGACTAACTCCCACCTACCTGTCCCTGGCCCATATCCCTGCAAACCTTTACTATTCATATACTTATCAAAATGTCTTTCAAACATTGTAATTTTACTCGCGCCCATCATTTTCTTGGAAAGTTTATTCGCCACGTGAACCACCCTCTGTGTAAAAAAAAAATTAGCCTCTTATGTCTTTTTTAAAATCTCTCTCCTCTTACCTTAAAAATGTGCCCCCAGTGGTGAAATCCTCCATCCTCCGGGAAAAGGCAACTCCCATTAACCCTACCCATACCTCCCATCATTTTATAAACTTATATCAGGTTGCCTCTCTACTGCCTTTCTTTATAACTCAAACCTTCCAAACCCAGCAACATCCTCTTCTGCTTGATAACATTCTTCCTGTAACAGGACGAATCTTTCGGACAGCTTTCAAAACAGGGGATGATAAAAATGTAAACCATTCGCCTATAGTGAATTAATGTCCAGAAAGAATACAAAGGTCTGTGTTTTGCTGCAAATATGCAATGAGGCCAGTGGCACTCACTGTTATATATGCAGAAATTGGGTAGTAACTTGCAGATGAAATGTTTGCTATGGGCAGAGACGTTTCTCTGTGCGAGATACATCTAGACGTATGAAAGTGGCATCCTACCATCTCCTTTCCCATCTGTTGAAGTTCCTGAGCTTGCTTGCTGTATATAAAGTGGTCACAAAAAAATGGCTGTTCACTTGTGCACGCTTATTCAACAGGCATCTAATGCCATTCAGTGTCTAAAGCACTCACTATTCACAAACCAGTCGCACATTCTGCTTTTCGTTTAACCATGTTACCACGTGAATGAGTATGGAAATCACTTAATCGGTGTGGATTACTCATTGTTTACTAACTGGTCAAATGCAGTAAGCTGCATGTGGTTAGTGGTTAATCTGTTGAGCAGTATAGGTGTAGGACTGCTACCAACCTTGAGCACCCTTTGTGTCTGTTTATATTATGCTGAGCTTTTCCAATTGACAAAAGTTCAAATGAGTATAAATGCCCAGGAAGTTGGGGATCACTTTATGCAAAGAGGCTCCAAATTGTTCAAAATAAGTTGAACAAATGTCGCACTTTTACTTCCTGCTGGATGTAGCTATCAAACCATAACATGGTGAGTTTTACAGTCAAGTGAATTGGGTACTGCCCCACAATTCAAATCACAAAATGCTAACTTATAAAATGGGGGATGGGAAAACGGTGCGGAGAGGAATGTTCTGGGTGCCTGAGAATGTTAACTTCTCTGAACATGCGGTTGTACTTAATGGGAGTGGAATCTTGCTCAATGCAACAAGTAATAGCCAGACTGCATCATTACTCATTGTGAGAGAAGTCTGGCATTTAATTTGCACCTGTACTCTCTTCAGAAGATGAAGGAATAAGATATTGGTTTGACAATTCAGGCCTGGGAATGCTCAGCAGAGTGACTCACTCTTTCCATATCTCTCAGTGATGAGAAATAGTGAGGGTCCGCAGACAAAATGAAGCAGGAATGAGACTGAACTGGGGTATCTCTCAAAGATCTGGCTGTGTGAGCACTTCCAGAGCTGTCAGTTTCTTTAATAAGTGATTGTGATTTACAGAAAAGGGCCAACTCGAAGTGAGAAACCATTTGTGTCCAACGCAGACTGGATCCTTTTCGTTTGAATGTGTTTGAAAATTCTTTTTGTTCAAGATTTATTGACTTGATTCTGAGCGTGCTTTTAGCCAAGTCTCTTTACTTCAGAGTATCTCTTCACTAGCCTCAAATATTTCCACCAACATTTTCTAATGAACACGTGACGTTGAACAGAGCAGTCTTGCTACAAATTGCTTCAAAACCTTCAAGTGAAGTTAGGGCCCTTGGGATTTTTCCTGCCTGCTGTAAGCAATTGCTTGCTTTGAGATTAAATTGTTAAACAATTATTTCAAAACACAAGACGAATGTGCAAATGAAGAACAAAAGCCATACACATTGTCTGCAAATGTT
This sequence comes from Hemiscyllium ocellatum, assembly GCF_020745735.1. Lineage (NCBI taxonomy): Eukaryota > Metazoa > Chordata > Chondrichthyes > Orectolobiformes > Hemiscylliidae > Hemiscyllium > Hemiscyllium ocellatum. The sequence continues at coordinate 24,196,529 of NC_083412.1, forward strand.
AGATCTAGAACATACAATGTAACCTACCTCACCCTGACCCATTGTTGATTTTATGGTGGTTAGGAGTGACTTCAGGTAATCCATGCATCCTCTTATCAATTCAGACCCTCAAGTCCAATTAATGGGCATTGAAGGACCACAGGAGGCAGAGGATTGGATTACTGTCAAAAGCAGGAAGAGGAAACCTCTTAAGGGCCCCAAAGCCACCCAGCGAAGGGGGAAGCGACACCTACACGACAAGGATACAGGCAGCTCTTCCGATGGTGAGGATGGGGCGCAAAGAGGGTCGTCACCAGAGGAAGAGACAGAGCGCAGTGGGGAGAAAGGAGGGCAACACCACCCAAGCAGGAAAAGTCGATTCCTTTGCGGGGATGGGTAAAGGGACCCCCCCAACCCGGTGAGAACCAAGAGGTACCCACTGGCCCACAGCCCCAGGTAACTGGGAGCAGCAGTCATGTGACAGCCCCGCTGTCAGATGGAGAACTGGACGGTGCGGACCCTGGGCCCAACACGAAGACACCAGAGCGGGGAAATGGCTCCAGAGTGGAGCCGGAAGCTACCTCAGCCCTGAGAAGGTCCAGCAGTTTGCCGTCACCATGGGGATACACACAGCTACCCCAGAGGGGCAAGACCAGCAGCAAATGGACACTGTTAACCTCGTAAACTGTTAAAATGGGGTTTTAAATTGCCAGCATCAATGTGCATAGCATCAAATTGGCTACGCGATGTATTTCTACAATGGCCTTCCTGGCCATCGTTAAAGCCGATGTCCTGTTTCTGCAGGAGTGTGGGATACCGCACCTCAGCAGTTACAGGAGATGGTTGAGCTTGTGGGCCCATGGACCGTCAGTTTGGTCGGAGGCAATGATAGCTGTGCCTCCAGCCTGGGTATCCTGTTGTGAGGAGGCAACTTCACCATCTACGAGGTTGAGGAGGTGGTGGGCGGGGCGCCTCCTCGTCACCGACATTATGTACAGGAATGCTCCCCTGAGACTGATTAATGTGTACGCCCCAGTGGGTAAGAGTGAACGGTTGGCCGTCCTGCAGCAGCTTCCACTGTTGCTGGCTACGTCCAGGCCGGTCATTCTGGCCGGAGACTTGAACTGTATAATTGATGCAGATGGACGATCCGGCGGGTGGGACAGTAAACTGGACACCACGTCCAGAGCCCTGATGGACACGGTAAAAGATGCCAAGCTGCACGACGTCTTCAGCACCCCTGCAGACGGAGCGCAGCGTCGATACACTTGGTCACGGGCAGACGGGTCTATCCGCTCAAGAATAGATTACCTGTTTGTGTCCCGAACGCTCTCGGTCAGATCCACCGACGTCAAGCCGGTGTTCTTCTCTGACCACTGCCTCCTGCTGGCCGACTGTCACCTATAGGACGAGCAGCGGACAGGTAAGAGAACGTGGAAGCTGAACACAAAGCTGTTGACCCGGGAAACGTTGAGGAGCTCAAGAGGGATTATGCAGGTTGGAGAACCGTGAAGCCCCTCTTTGAGTCCCCAGCGGATGGTGGGAAACGGTAAAAGGGAACATCAAGAGGTTCTTCATCCTCAAAGGTGTTCAGGAGGCGAGAGAGAGGCGAGGAAAGTATGCAGAGCCTGCTCCTGCTGCAGACGATGGGGGTCGATGTCATGGAGGACCAGATGGAGGTGAAGGGCTAGCAAGCCTTGCTCTTTGCCTCGGAGGCCTCCAAGATAATATTCTGGTCCAGGGTCCGCTCAGTGGAGCAGGACGAGACGTGCTCATGTTCCTTGTTCCAGAAGGTGCACAAAGAGAGCTCCGTGCTCAGCAGCCTGAAGGAAGAAGATGGCTTGACTACGTCATCTCAAGCTGACATCATGAGGATCAGTAAATCCTTCTATGCCAGTCTGTATGACGTGAAGCCGACCGACAGCGTGCCCTCCCAGTCGTTCCTGTCCTCTATCACGGAGGTCTTAGACGACAGAACACGCAAGAGGCTGGACCAGCCGCAATCTCTGGATGAGCTGACCAAGGCCCTTGAGCCCTTCGAAAAGAATAAAAACTCCCGGAAGCGACGGCTTACCGGTCGAGCTCTATTCCGCTCTGTGGGACTTGATTGGCCAGGACCTGCTGGAGGTGTATGTCAGTATGCTTCGGGCAGGTACCATGAGTGAATCCATGAGGAAAGGCATCATCACCCTCACCTACAAGCGGAAGGGGGAGAGGGAGGAACTCAAAAATTGGAGACCAATTTCACTGTTGAAAACGGATTACAAAATTCTGTCAAAGGTAATCGCCAACCGGGTCAGGTCTGCTCTGGGGTTGGTGATTCACTCTGACCAAACCTGCGCTGTACCTGGCAGGAAGATCGCTGAGAGTCTCGCACTCCTCAGGGATACGATCGCCTACGTGCAGGACAGAGGGTTGGACACCTGCCTGATCAGCCTGGACCAGGAGAAATCCTGTCAAAGGCTATCACACAGGTATGTGAGAGATGTTGTCTCCAAAATGGGCTTTGGGGAGGGAATCTGCAATTGGATCAGACTGCTGTACACCAACGTTGTCAGTGCAGTCTCAATCAATGGGTGGGAAGTCAGATCTGGAGTCAGGCAGGGCTGCCCTCTCTCTCCTGCCTTGTTTGTGTGCTGCATAGAGCCATTTGCCGAGTTCATCAGGAGGGATGCGAGCCTGAGAGGGGTGACTAATCCTGGCAGCGGGGGCCTGCACGTTAAGGCCTCCCTGTACATGGATGACGTCGCCGTTTTCTGCTCGGATCCGCTGTCCATGCGCAGACTCATGTGCATTGGTGACCAGTTCGAACGGGCCTCGGGGGTCAAGGTAAACCGAGGCAAGAGCGAGGCCATGCTCTTTGGGAACTGAGCCGACCAATCCTCGATCCCCTTCATCGTCAGGATCGACCACCTGAAGGTGCTGGGTATTTGGTTCGAGGGTGCTGGGGCGTGCGCCAAGTCTTGGGAGGAGCGTATCAGGAAAGTGAGGCAGAAGCTGGGCAGATGGAAGCTACGGTTGCTCTCCATCACGGGAGAAAACCTGGTCATCAGGTGTGAGGCACTGTCATTGCTATTATACGTGGCACAGGTCTGGCCTATTCCCAGAACCTGTGCCACTGCAGTCACCCGGGCCATCTTCCAGTTTATATGGAGATCAAAGATGGACCGGGTCCGAAGGGACTCGCTGTACAAAGATCTGGGCTACGGGGGAAAAAATACACCCAATGCCACCCTCACCCTGATGGCCACCTTTGTGTGTGGCTGCATCAAGCTGTGCATGGATCCCCGGTACACAAACACCAAGTGTCACTACGTACTGAGGTTCTATCTGTCCCTGGTGTTGTGAAGGATGGGCCTGGCCTCGCTGCCGCGGAACGCTCCGAGTAGTTGGACCGTTCCGTATCACCTGTCCTTCGTGGAGAAGTTTATGAAGAAAAACACCTTTTGACCACAAATCCATCAGGAAGTGGTCAGCACGTGGTGTCCTTGAGACCCTTCGGGAAAAGGAGAGGGCGGATCCTATCGAGCGGTTCCCTGAGCAGACTGTCAAAGCCATTTGGCAGAATGCTTCATTGCCAGAACTTTCCAACAAGCACCAAGATGTGGCTTGGCTGGTGTGAGAAGGGCTCTGCCTGTGAGATCCTTTATGCATGCCCGGACTCTCAGCCGCACCGCACGCTGCCCTCGAAGCGGCTGCGGGGGGGACGAGACTATCACACACCTCCTTCTGGAATGTGCCTATGCAGAGGAAGTCTGGAGAGGAATGCAGTGGTGTTTGTCGAGGTTCGTCCCGAGCAGTGCCGTGATGCGGGACTCCGTGCTCTACGGTCTGTTCCTCGGGACGTACACCGAGACGAACATCAACTGCGCCTGGAGGATCATCAACTCGGTGAAGGACACTCTCTGGGTGGTCCGAAACCTATTGATCTTCCAGTTGAAGGAGTTGACCCCGACTGAGTGTTGCAGACTGGCACATTCCAAGGTCCAGGACTATGTGTTGAGGGACACGCTGAAGTTCGGGGCAGCTGCCGCCAAGGCGCGGTGGGGAAAGACCACTGTGTAACATCTGCCTGCCTAAAGAAGAACAGGGGGCCCACACAATCATTTGGGCTCTGCTGACACCTCAGCTCAAAATGTAATCATACCGACCTGTAAATAGGAACGATTACTCTGTTTCGGTGTGCAAAGAAATGGAATGTTTACTTATGTGCGGCATGTCCAGTTGTATAGATCAAAGTATTTATGAATAAAGTATATTTTTGAAATTAAAAAAAAGCATTGAAGGGCAGCATTGTGCTACCACTGATTGTATTCCCCCTGGGGACAGCGCTGGTAGCTTTAACTGCTGTGGGCCAAGGGCTCTGAGGTGGACCTTTGTGAACTTGCTTCCAAAACTATATCCCTTTCCCATGTGCTTCGTGACCTCTGCGCTCCCTGCCCCGGAGCCCATGCCGAGATGCGCAGATTCGAACTTCCCTGAGCTCCTCGGTGTGATGGCAGTGCAAGCTGCTCCCTTACCTGCCACTGCAGGGGCTAGCCAGGTGCCAGCCTTCCAGATGGCCAACAACTCTGGAAGGTGGGACTCCGCCCTGAGGTGGGGAAAGCAATAAAATCTGCTCCCTGCTTTAACTTGGTGCAGGACCGCTACCTTGTTTGTAGATGGGGGGGGGGGGGGCCTCTATTTTGAAGAAGAATGAAGGATTCGTTTCCCTGGAGAGAGAAATGCTTGGAGTCTGAAGTGACTCTTCTTTAGAATGATCTTTTACATCCTCAGAACATCCAAAAGCACTTCAGGACCAGTGTTTTTGTAAGTGTAGTCACTGTTTTAATGCAGTAAATGTGCAATTTGCGTGCAGCGTGCTTTCATAAAGAGTAACGCGAGATAGGCCTGTGCCAATTCTGAGTTTTAAAAGGTGGATATGCTTTGGAGCTACCCATCATTTTTTCCCCCGGTTTTAATGTTTGTTGACCGAGCTTCTGCTCACCAGCCCTCATAACGTGTCTGACTCAGTCTTACCTACCTTGCCTGTGAAAGGTTTAGGTTGCCACATAAATTAAAGCTGGGCTCACCTTACCCAGCTGCTGCTTGCTCGCAAATACAAGTGAGTCGCTCACGGTTTGTTTGCCTTTCCAGTCTGGGAGATGTCAATTTTTCATTTTGCAAAATATGAAACCTAATTGCCAATTCTTGGTGAGCAGTGGTGGACAATCGAAAAGAATGAAATGATTTAGCATGTCGGGGTGACCAAATGTTCGCCAAATTAAATCCACTGAGCCAGTATCCATTTAACTGTTGAAGATCCAAAGATGTGCAGATTGGGTGGATTGGCCATGCTAAATTGCCCATGGTGTTTTGGAATGTGCTGGCTAATAAATGGGTTAGTCATGGGAGGTGCTGGGTCACAGGGGGAGGGTCGGGCAGGGATGCTCTTTGGAGGGTCAGTGTGGATACAATGGATCAAATGACCTGCTTCTGCACTGTAAGGTTTCTATAGTTCTTTATCAATTTGATGCCACATCATAACATTTGTTCATAAATAGCTACAGATTATTCATTCCTTCATGGGATGTGGGAATTGCTGGACTTGGCAAGCATTTGTTGCCCGTCCCTAATTGCCCTTGAGTATGTGATGGTGAGATGCCACCTTGACCTTGTAGTACTAGTACACTCTCAGTATTTCTCATGAACTGGGTTTGAGGGGTTTGCCCCAGAAGCAGTGTAGGTACAATGGGCCATTTCTAAGTCAGGATAGTGTATTGTGCATGGTAACACATCCAATGCCCTTGTCCCTCTATGTGGTAGAGATTGTGGATTTGGTGTTGTCAGAGAAGCCTTGGTGAAACATTGCTGCTACTGTGTTGTGGTGGAGAAAGTGAATGGCTAAGTTGGTCGCTGGGATGCCAGTCAAGTGGACTATGTTGTCCTAGTTACCACCAAGCTTTCCTGAATGTTATTGGAGCTGCATCCATCCAGGCAAGTGGGGAGTACTCCATCACGCTCCTGACTTGTGCCTTCTAGATGGCGGACAGGCTTTGGGGAGTTGTTGCCATTGAATAGAGAAGCTTGATAGGCCATTTCAGAGGGCAGTTAAGAGCCAACATTAGTCACAGGTAAGTTGGTTTTATGATAATCACATCTGAGACTAGTTCCATGAACTGCCACAGCAAAACCTGATCCCCAGTTCCGCGAGCGTTTCCTGGAGTGCTAAACCAGTGACATTACCAGGTTCCACTCCCTTTCTTCCTGTGGAGGCGACAGTATTTTTATAGCTGGCCCAGTTGAATTTCTGCTGAATGGTAACCCTGGGACATTGATTGTCAGGAATTCAGTGGTGAATATTGTTGGACATCAAAAGAGCTACAGCTAAATCTCTTGCTAAAGTTGGCTGTTGACTGAACATTGTATATTTCAACTGTGTTGTTTATCAACTGAAGCCTGGGTTTTGTCCAGGTTGGAATGCACTGTCCTTATGATTGTAGAGTTGAATCGTAAGATTGATACTGAGTGCTGGAGTCATCAGCGAATGCCCATGCCTCAGAAGCAGCTGAAGATGGCTGTATTCGGGGCACCATCCTGAGGAGTTCCTGCAGCGATATCTTAGCCCTAAGATAATTAGTCTCCAGCAATCACAGACATCTTGTGTTCTCCAGTGGAGAATTTTCTGAGTCCTCTCAATTTCAATTTTGCCAGGGTTCCTTCATATCGTACGAAATCGAAAGCTGGAATTCATCGTTGGAATTCAGCTCTTTTGTTCATGTTTGAATGAAGGCTGTAATGAGATCAGGAGTTGAGTGGTGTTTATTTAAGTTGAGTGGTATGTTTTGGCAATTTTGAACAGTTGTGCCCCTTCAAAATGTGTTACAGGTGGGTTAGAATGACAATGCTAACATTTGCTGTTAAGAGTCACACTGTCATATGCTTTCTGTTGTTTAATTTGATTAAAGGTGTTAACCTGTTTAAATTGAATGAGAACGTTATGATATCAGAGAAAAATTCATGAGAGAAAGTTATTGTGGTTTCAGGTGTCAGGTATTCGATCTTTAGGTTTAAATATTTAGTGTAAATTCTCTTGTTGCAACCTATTAGTCTGCTGAAAAGAAGCTAGTCAATAATTTGGCTAAAGGACTGCACAATGGAATGGGTTAAGTCCCAAATATACTTTTGCCTGTGAAGGCTTATTTATCAAGGGTACACGTTGCTTTTCAATCCTTTTGAGCTCTGAAGATGTCTTTTGAAATCGAACTATGCGGTGCACATCTACTTATGTTTTATTTTCCACATACATTATGCACTTCTTACTTGGGGGAGACCATCCTGTGACACACAGTCATGGCTGCAGCTGCTTAGTTCTGCCACTTCATAAGAGCCAGACTGTGCTGCTTCTGAAACCTATACCTACAGCCTCATGCCTGCACTCTGAGGGAATGTTGCTGAAAAATGTGTTGCTGGAAAAGCGCAGTAGGTCAGGCAGCATCCAAGGAGCAGGAGAATCGACGTTTCGGGCATAAGCCCTGAGGAAGGGCTTATGCCCGAAACGTCGATTCTCCTGCTCCTTGGATGCTGCCTGACCTACTGCGCTTTTCCAGCAACACATTTTTCAGCTCTGATCTCCAGCATCTGCAGTCCTCACTTTCTCTGAGGGAATGTTGCTTTGTTCTGCCTTTTTATGGGAATGGCCATGAGTAGATTTGAAAAGTTGCAATGTGGAAATGTGACCCCATCTGGTTTAATGTTATTTCTTTTATTTGGGAGCAATTTTCTCATAGAAATTAAAACTTACGTTAGGGCTGGACAATAGATACTGACACAAACCCATACAGCATGCGTGTATAAGAAGAAATAAGACAACTGTGGTCACAGAGTCATAGAGATGTACAGAACAAAACTGACCCTTCGGTCCAACTCTTCCAACATGCCAACCAGATATCCCAACCCAATCTAATCCCACCTGTCAGCATCTGGCCCATATCCCTCCCAACCCTTCCTATTCATATACCCATCCAGATGCCTTTTAAATGTTGTAATTGTACCAGCCTCCACCACTTCCTCTGGCAGCTCATTCCATACACGCACCACCCTTTGAGTGAAACAGTTGCCCCTTAGGTCTCTTTTATATATCTTTCCCCTCTCACCCTAAACCTATGCCCTCTAGTTCTGGACTCCCCGACCCCAGGGAAAAGACTTTGTCTATTTATCCTATCCATACTCCTCGTGACTTTATAAACCTCTATAAAGTCACCCCTCAGCCTCCGACGCTCCAGGGAAAACAGCCCCAGCCTGTTCAGCCTCTCCCTGTAGCTCAAATGCTCCAATCCTGGCAACATCCTTGTAGATTTTTTCTGAACCCTTTCATGTTTCACAACATCTTTCCGATAGGAGGGAGACCAGAATTCCCTGCAATATTCCAACAGTGGCCTAACCAATGTCCTCTGCAGCAGCAACATGACCTCCCAACCCCTGTACTCAATATGCTGACCAATAAAGGAAAGCATACCAAACACCTTCTTCACTAGCTTATCTGCCTGCGACTCCACTTTCAAGGAGCTATGAACCTGCACTCCAAGGTCTCTTTGTTCAGCAACACTCCCTAGGACCTTACCATTAAATGTATAAGTCCTGTTCTGATTTGCTTTCCCAAAATGCAGCACCTGACATTTATCTAAATTCAACTCCATCTGCCACTTCTCAGCCCATTGGCCCATCTGGTCAAGATTCAGTTATAATCTGAGGTAACCTTCTTCGCTGTCCACTCCACCTCAAATTTTGGTGTCATCTGCAAACTTACTAACTATACCTCTTTTATGCTCACATCCAAATCATTTGTATAAATGATGAAAAGCAGTGGACCCAGCACTGATCCTTGTGGCACACCACTGGTCACAGGCCTCCAGTCTGAAAAACAACCCTCCTCCAACATCTTTTGTCTTCTACCTTTCAGCCAGTTCTGTATCCAAATGGCTAGTTCTCCCTGTATTCCATGAGATCTAACCTTGCTAACCAGTCTCCCATGGGGAACCTTGTCAAACGCCTTACTGAAGTCCATATAGATCATGTCTACTGCACTGCCCTCATCAATCCGCTTTGTTTTTTTTTATAGATATTTTTATTGGGAATTTAACATTTTGACAAATTTACAAAAATAAGCAGAATTTTCAAGCACAAACATTAATATAAAAATAGATCTTAAATATATAATCATCAAAATTCAACTAATCCACAATCATCCAGAGTGTATAGTTGAGTCGCTTACATCCTTCAAATAAGAGAAAATGTTCTCTAATACACTCATAACAGTATGATTAAAAGGAAGCTATTTCCAAACAATAAGAACAAACAAAAAAAAATTAAACATGTTTGAATGGAGATCTTCCCCCTTGTTCTCAGGGGGCCTTACTACCTTTCCAACGTTCCACCATATCCTCTCCCAAACAGTGTCCCACCCTCGACCCGGGCGCTCCTTAATAGGATTTAGATATAATACCGAGCTAGAGTTAACAGTGAGCGCCGCACCCCCACCCCACCCCACCCATACCTGAGTATATCTAATAGCATCAATACCACGTACAAACACACATAACTATAAAATTACAACTCCAACAGATTACAGTTAAGTATAATAACATAGCAAGGAAGACAACCCCGCTCCCAGAGGCAAAAGTAAAGTAGAATAAAGTAACCATTTCTCCCCACGGAGTGTGGGAGAGGCAAGCCAACATAAATTGTCTCTTACGATTTATTTAACCGAGTCTAAAAGTTTCTTGGCCTCTTCCGATGATCTAAAATTATACTCGGATCCTTCGTGGGTAAAGCATAACGTCGCTGGGTAGCGTAAGGTGTATTGAATATCTAAGTCCCTTAAACATTTCTTCACCTCATCAAACGCCTTCCTTCTTCGTGCCAAAGCCGGGGAGAAGTCCTGAAATAACATAATCTTGGATCCTTCATGAATCATAGCTTTAGGATCCTTTCCAAGCTTTCTGGAGGCATCCAGGAGTATCTGCCTCTCCCTATAACTCTGCAGCCGGAACAGGACCGGGCGTGGGCGCTGGTTTGGGCCAGATCCGCGTACTGCGACCCGGTAGGCCCACTCCACCCTTACCCGGTCAGTTTCAGCCCCCAGGTTTAAAATCTGCGGCAGCCATCGCTCCAGAAATGCTGCTAACTGTCCTTTCCCTTCTTGCTCTTGAAGGCCCAGCAGCCGAATATTCTTTCTCCGATTTCTGTTGTCAATATCATCGATGTAAATTTCAAAGGCCCCGACTCTCTGCTCCAGAGCTCTCACCTGTTCTGCAGCTGTTTGAGCTGCAGCCTCGGAGGTCGTGGCCTTTAGTTCCACCCCCTCCACTCGGCCCTGCAGCTCTTCCATGGTTTGATTCTGTTTCTGCAGCTTTTCTTCGAATGCATTCCATCTCTGTCTGGATTCTGCGATGAAATTGACGAGTGTCGATTCCAGTCTAGCAATCATCTCTATAAGGCTCGTTTTTACATCAGCTGCAGCCGGAGGAGAGGAGGGTGGGGGAGGGGTCTTTGTTTTCTGAGAGCTGCGGGGTCCCTTTGATTTACTCATTATCCACTCAGTATTAGACTATTTAAATATAATATTCAGCAGCTAATTAAGATTAAAGAAATTTTTTGGGTGGTTTGGCAAGTGTGGTGGGGACAGGAAACCCACTTTACCCAGGTTTTGGGAAGGGCTCTGTAGACTCAGACTTGCTGAGTCGCCGCCATCTTGGATCTCCAATCCGCTTTGTTACTTCTTCAAAAAACTCAATCAAGTTTGTAAGACATGATTTCCCACACATAAAGCCATGTTGACTATTCCTAGTGGGCAGCACGGTGGCACAGTGGTTAGCACAGCTGCCTCACAGTGCCAGAGACCCGGGTTCATTTCCCGCCTGAGGCGACCGACTGTGTGGAGTTTGCACATTCTCCTCATGTCTGCATGGGTTTCCTCCGGGTGCTCTAGTTTCCTCCCACAGTCCAAAGATGTGCAGGTTAGGTGAATTGGTCATGCTAAATTGCCCACTGTGTTAGGTGAGGGGTAAATGTAGGGGAATGGGTCTGGGTGGGTTGCGTTTGGCGGGCCGGTGTGGACCTGTTGGGCCGAAGGGCCTGTTTCCACACTAAGTAATCTAATCTAATCACTCCTTACCTTTCCAAATACATGTACATCCTGTCCCTCAGGATTCTCTCCACCAACTTGCCCACCACCGAGGTCACGCTCACTGGTCTGTGGTTCCCTGGTTTGTCCTTACCACCCTTCTTTTACAGAGGAAACTGCAGTAAGATATTTGCATTACACTTGACTAGAGCATTTTTGACACATCCAAATTTCTCCAAGTGTTGCAAATGATGACGTATTTTTGAAGTGTAGTGTTGCAATAAGGTTTTGAATATAGGTGTGTTTCCTCTGAATGCTCCTGTTTCCTCCCACAGTCAAGACGTGTACAGGTTAGGTGGATTGGCCATGCTGAATTGCCCCACGGTGTTCAGGGATGTGCAGGTGAGGTGGGTTAGCCATGGAAATGTGGGATTACGGGGATAGGGTAGAGCGTTGGGTTTGGATAGGATGCTGTTCAAAGGGGTGGTGTGGACTTGATGGGCCGAACGGTTTGCTTCCACGTTGTAGGGATTCGATGAATATGCACACAGTAAGCTCCCATTAATGGCAATGAAGTAAATGAGTGAACCATCTGTTTTTGACAACCACGATCAATGGATGAATTTTGGCCTGAACAGAGGAGTGAACTGCTGCTTATTTTTCTTCTTCGCTGATGGGGAAAACTTGTACAACATGGTCATGTAAAGTGAATGTGGATTCACTTTTAATTAATGCGTGCAGAAAGCTAATGTCTGTTGTTATACAGTCGATGTAAATTCACTGCCTGTTTGTGCTTTCCCGAAATGGCAATCTAGCCAAACTGTTTTACAGTCAGCAAAGGGCACATTCCAAAGCTTCAGGAGTTTTGCTGATAGCAGAGGTGAAGGAAGTAATTAGACTGCTCCTTGAGGAATGGAATGTGCTTGACATTTTGCTGTAAACAGACCTCGCTTTGCCTCGCGTTTTGAAGCTGTGTTTTTCCAGCTGAGATGAGGGATGGTTTGTTTAAAATTGGACAGGTTGAAATGCAAACAAATATGTCGAAGGTAGGGGATGGGGGTGGTGGATGGGCGGGGAGAGCACATTGTGCCCCAGCGACACAGCAAGAAAGATCTTTTCGCAACTGCACTTGAGAGGTGTTTATTTCTTTCCACTCTCCCTCCCTCTAGTCTGTAGGAATTTGCTGGGAATGTGAGAGTTGACATTGTCACGCACAGCAGCAATGCAGGTTTTGACAATGACATTGGCTTCCTGCCCTCTCACCAGAAGCATTTGCCTGTCAGCGATGACCCCTTTTTTGTTTGTGACGTGCAGTTCCCACACTGGAGAAACTGTGATCAAAATGGCTTACAGTCATGCCATAGAGGATCAGATGGATCTTCAATCATTGTCCAGTTCAGGTTTGAAGGACTAGTGCAACTCTTGTGCTGTAACTTCATTACCCTGCCTCACTGGCCTAGTCCTTATTGACCCTGTTCCCCCTCACAGCATGGCCTGTAACACTTAACAAAATGACCCTGAATGAGGATCCGTTTTCGATTTGAAAATGTGGCCCAGTATAAGCCGTGAGTACCTTTTGCGAGGTAGAAAGAAAATAACATCCACCACAACAAATCCAAGATTTTGTAGCTTCTGGGTGATATGGTGGGTGTATAGTGGGCTCGGTCTATCTGCACACAGGGACAATGTCATGACTTTTCAGCTGCCTATCCAGTTTGTGGCCTTTGGATTACTACAAGGGTTGAGCGAGGTCTGATTAGCATGAAGAAGGTGCATGTTCTGCTGCTGCTGGTAACAGATGCAATGTGCCACGTCCCTTTTATAAGCACGCAGTTGATGGGCTTAGATAGAGACCAAGTATTGCAACCTGGTGACAGAATCCAGAACGTGGGGTGAGAGGAGAGGCCTAACCTTAAAATGGGGAAATGTCAAAAAGGACTTCCTCACACCAAATGTAGTGGAAACCTGGAACCCTGTCCCCTCAAAGCAATTAGAGATGAAAGTAATTGAAAATGTCAAAGCTGAGACTGATATATTTTTCTTCAGCTCTGCAGAAAAGTCATTAACCCGAAGCTTTAACTCCGATTCTCTCTTCACACCTGCTAACAGGCCTGTTGAGCATTTCCAGAAATTTTGACAGATTTTCCAGGATCTATTGTAATTTGCTTTCGTGTCAGTTGGTAAAAATATGTAGGGATATGGAAATGAGGTGGATGAACGGGAGTTGAGAAACATTAGCTGTAATTGAATTGAGTGGCATCAGAGGCTCAGGGGCATCATGACCAATGCCCTTTTCCTGGTTGAGACTTTTATCAGTTGCTGCTGTTGTTTTAATTTTCAAACTCCATGATCTCCAGAGATGTTTACTGCAGTCCTCTCAGACTTCATTGTTACTTTTTTTTCAGACTGACCAAGCCATTAACGTTTGCTGACTGTGTTGGCGATGAACTGCCGTTGGGCTGGGAAATAGTGTACGATCCCCAGGCTGGCATTTACTACATTGACCACATTAACCGTAAGTATAACTGAGATTTCGCTGTATGGAGGCGAATGTTTTCAGAATGGGTTATTAATGGGAGTGTGGGTGCTATCCTGCCAAGTTGAAAGCCATCAACGTTGATTGACCTCCCTTCCACCATGACTTGCTTTTGGAAAGGCAACAAATCCATTCATTTGTTCTGAGGAGCCCTCGGGTCTGGTTGCACTACAGTGACTTAACCTTTTATTTTATTCAATAATCATTATCATTCCACAGAGTTTAGCCTTTTGAATTGAGAACAAGGGGAAGTGATGTTAAAACCTAAACCCGACTGTTTAGAAGATAGATCAGGGAGCATTTCTTTTCCCCCCCTCAGAAAATATTGGCAATTGTTGTTGGGGGGGGCTTTCTTCTCCCGCAATGTGGAGCAGGCTTCAGTGGGGGGGGGGAGTGGGGGTGGTTTGGGGTGGCAGCGGAATTGATATTTTTAAGATTGAAAATGGTATTTTCTTGTTGGATAAGTGCGGAGAGTTTTAGCATAGGTGGGGAAATGGAGTTGAGGTGTAAATTAGTCGTCATCTTAACGTTTTATGGAATATTCTTGAGGGGCTCTGGGTAATCCAAGATCGAGGAGAAAATGAGATCTGCAGATGCTGGAGATCAGAGCTGAAAATGTGTTGCTGGAAAAACGCAGCAGGTCAGGCAGCATCCAAGGAACAGGAAAGTCAATGTTTCGGGCATAAGCCCTTCTTCAGGAATGAGGAAAGTCACTTTCCTCATTCCTGAAGAAGGGCTTATGCCCGAAACGTCGAATCTCCTGTTCCTTGGATGCTGCCTGACCTGCTGCGCTTTTCCAGCAATACATTTTCAGCTCTGATCTCCAGCATCTGCAGATCTCACTTTCTCCTTGAAGATTTTAACCTACTGCGAATCCTCTTGCAAGGATGCCTTCCTTGAAGAAGCTCTCTTCCTCCCACTTTCCTCATTCCTGAAGAAGGGCTTATGCCCGAAATGTCGAATCTCCTGTTCCTTGGATGCTGCCTGACCTGCTGCGCTTTTCCAGCAACACATTTTCAATCCAAGATGGAGGGCAGGAACAAATTCTGGCTGTAAGAGCTGCCCCTTTTTTTTGAGATATTTTAGGTGTTGAATTCCTCAAATTCCAGGAGCAGCAATTACTGTTTTATATGCTGTTGCATTGTCTTGGAACTTTTGGACGTGTATGGAATTAGCTGCCAGAGGATGTGGTGGAGGCTGGTAAAATTGCAATATTTAAGAGGCATTTAAATGGGTATATGAATAGGAAGGGTTTGGAGGGATATGGGCCGGGTGCTGGCAGGTGGGACTAGATTGGGTTGGGATATCTGGTCGGCATGGACAGGTTGGACCGAAGGGTCTGTTTCCATGCTGTACATCTCTATGACGCTATGGCTGAATATCCTACTCCTGGTCCCATGATCCCATAAGTTTCACCCCCATTAAAGAGACATGCTTCATGGCACATCGGGCGTGCCCTGAACCATTGTCTGCATGTGCGAAAATGTTCTCCTCATGCTCCTTGTGCTATTCCATGGACCAAACCCAGGATCCCCCATGCTTCAAATGGCAGGCTGTCCCTCAATATCCATCCCCAGAGATTATTTTGTCCCCCAGTGCCAAGCTGTGCACTTACATGCCCATACTATCGTGTAGAAACTAAGCAGCCTGCATAGGATGTGTCAGAATATCGTCTTAAGTAAAAACAAAATTGTTTGTAAATTTCAACAACGTTTAGTAAAATGTCCCTTTACTGCAGAGCCATCAAGGTGTCCATGAAGAATATCTTTTAAAGTATCAGAGGCAGAAATCTTAAGCTCTGAAAACTTCTTAATCTTGTCTATTTAAACATTGTGGTTGACAGCAGTACTCAGAGGTAGAGTTAGCAATCAAGCTGCATTTTCTCTGGGGCTCAGCTGTTTCAACAGGCTAGTGGATGTCTGGACTCTCTGCCCAGAGCGCAAAATGAGGCTTGGTCCTGTGAATAATACTTGAAATGGTTTAGATGATTAACACTTTCATTTCGGTATAAGAGAAGGACTGTTTTTGTAACATAGTAATTTCATAACGTTCCAAGTACCCCTGTCATCACTTATGGTGACTTTCAGTCCCTTTCCCAGGTTAGCTCATCCTGCCGCAGTCTGCTCCCATCTCTGGCCTTGAAGATTACGCCTTTATAGCCATTTTCTTCCTATGTAGCCACACACAGCTGTGAGATTTACAGAGTCCCACGACCCACCTTCTCAGATGAAAATCCAGGCAATTCCGTCCAGTAGTTGTGCTTTAACCTGTTCACCAATCAACTACAAGTAGATTGGTATTCTTCAAATAACTCGTCATGTTGTGCTAATGGATACTTTTCAATTAAAACAATTCGCTTTATTTTCTCCCCTTCCTCCATTTTGGGGTTTTGTTCCTTTTTAAAGTTTTTTAAGCACGGTTCAATTAAAAGGTTCTTTTGTTTATTATTTATGTTAACTGTGACTTGTATTATTTTTGAGAAATGTTGCAATACTTTTCACAATTCTTGCTTTACTGTGCCTGAAAAGTGATCGATTCACTGATGGTCTTCTGAAGTGATTTGTGCTCAATCTGATATTTATCTTATTTCACTGTTCAGAGGCATTCAATTATATAACCTTTCTTATGACAGTCAAATCAGTCTTAAAATGTCCAGCCATTGTTGAATGTTATTGCGTTTCACTAATATTTCTGTGTGGAGTTGTTATATACATCAGGATGGCAATCAAATTGTTTGTTGTTTTGTCACCGTAGTCTTACCAGACCACAGGGGCTGCTGTCTTCATTAGAGAGAGAAGTGACTGGTGGTGATTTAACCTGAGGGCCACCAGACCTCAGGAGAGGGAAGAGATTGAGAAGGAGAGCCCTTCATGATAACCTCAAACCTGTGATGGGAGTTGAACCCATGCTGTTGGCTTCACATTTCTCTGTAAACCAACAATCCAGCCAACTGAGCTAGACCGATTCTACCAGGATGATTATACAGAAAATAAATTTAACAAAAAGAAAAATTCAGTTTTTTTTGTAAAACAAAAGGCTGCAAAGTGTCCTCTGGAACCTTGGTTTGCAATTTATAAACCAGGTTTTGTTTTTCTAATTTTTCTGGTTGACTGTGACTATCACAAGAGTAAGGACTTATTAACATCCTCCTGAGAATAATTGGAAATTGCAGAAATAGTGGAGTGTTTAATTGTGCCTTTTACTAGACCATTGTAAAATAAAAATCCGCGTGTGTTTTTGACAGAGTTGAACATGATTTTTGGTTTCCTGAGTGTTGGGTGTTGAGAATTTGTGCCATTGAAACAAATACTTGTGATTGCAACGATCTATAAAATTGCTAAAAGGGAACAAAACATCAAAGCTTTTCATCTTGCACTCATGAGGAGGAGGACTCCAGAAACAGACTTGAAAGAACGAATGCCAATTTCTCGAGTGTGAGAAGATGATGGTGATTGTCTATTGTTGACATGGTGTGGAATAGTCAATTGTCAGTCATTGTTCCTAATGAAGGGCTCCTGCCCAAAACGTCAATTTTCCTGCTCCTCTGGTGCTGTGCTTTTCCAGCATCACTCTAATCCAATCATTGTTCTCAGACAGGGCAAATAAGCTGTGATTGGACAGGGTGTCGCAATGAATGCAGCAGAGAATCACGGTCTCCATGATTCCATTTCTCGTTCACAGGAAAAATTGCAATGCAAGGACAATTTCCTTTTGCTAACCCAAAACAGAGTTAAGTGCACTAATAAATGTAGCTTCCTGCATATGCAATACATCATACTGTGATGCCAGCTGATGACCTGGGATTGGTTTCTGGTGTAATTCTTAGTGCAAGTCCATTGTTTGTTTTCAAGGCAAACCCTGTTATACAGATATGTCAATCTGACAGACTGGAGTAGTCATACACATCATTGATTAGTTTCCTGATTTTTCACAGTCTGTCGACTTGGTTTGTGAACAAAGATTGACAGTTGACTGTTGTTACTATGTCTCTTCTTACCAGTGATGGACCAACCAATCAGCATCCTGTTCCCATGCTACCCATGATGTCCCAGCTAATCTGCACCCTCTTCCCACATTGTCGATGATGAACCAGCCAATCAGCATCCTCTTCCCACGCTGTCAGTGATGGTCCAGCCAATTAGCATCCTCTTTCCATGCTGTCAAATGATGGCCCAACCAGTTAGTATCTCTCTTTCTCAAGTTTACTTCCTTGCATCCTAGCCCTAATGAGTACAAGATGAAAAGCTGTGACCTCTTGGTTCCCTGTCGACAAAGCGTTTCGGGTTGTATTGCTGAACAATTATTCTGTTAAATCTGGATGGGCAGTTTTGCCACTATCCCCTTGCACATAATGGGGGAGGGAAAAGACAGAAAGTTCATTGCCAGCCTGATCTCCACCATTTTTGGCTTTAGGCTGAGTAAGTGTACCTCCCGTGTCTTGTTTGATTGGTAGCGTTGTACTTTGATAAAGTCACTGGGATATCATTTTAAACACAGGCGCGATAGCAACATGATTGGTTTCTGGGCAGTGGCCAAGACCCAAGCCACGGGTATGTGAGTTCTTACCCGAGAGTGTGCAAGCTGCCTTGTGGGCCAGATGGGGCACTGCTTTACTGCTTGTATTATACTTGTCACCAGCTTCACTTTTTGTGTGTCAGAATAACAGCAGTGAGCAAGGAATGTTCACGTAACTCCTGGCCCAATGACCAGATGTGCCTCTATTGCTCAAGACATTCCTGACCGTGATGGAGAATGGATGTGGTGGAGGACAACAGATTGGATATTTTCTCAACATGTTCACTTCTCCTTTAATGTACTTTATCAACAAGTCAGTCAGTCACTTTTGAAATACAATCTCTCTCCACTTGTCCTTAGAATCCCTTTTGCCTGATTCTGTAACGAGTCAGATAAGCGATAAGAACTGATAAAGACATATTTCCAGAATTTACTGAACCCTAGCCATCATTAGGGTTAGATTACAGCTCCTTTTAAAATGTGTTTTCTTTTCCCCAAGCATCGGTATCATTTGTGCTAATCTTTTATTACGTTGGGAATCTATCAAGCATTTTGTTATCTTGCACAACAGCCTGTGTTTGTCAAAACATTACTGAAAAGGGCATGTTAAATACCATCATATATGTATATATATCAAAGTCTGAATAGGTTTAATTACCTCAGGATGGGTGGGGGAAAGTTCAGATAATTCCACTGCGTGGTAAAATCCTATACTGGTATTCATCTAAAGGCCATCGCATTGTGGTATTGAACTTACTTGGAACCCCGACTCGGAACTTTTGACTGGATTCCGGTAACAGTAACTGGGTCACAGTTCCAACTTGATGAATGAGCTGGAGGTGGTGGTTGGTGTATGGGTGGGATGGAAGGACAGGTAGAGTCTTGCATTGTGCCTCACTGTGTTGACTTGCGGGCCTGTGAAACCTCACATCAACGTTTGTCTCTTCACCGGGAGTTGGGAGGTGTATGGATTCCCTCTACTGGCTGCAGTCATGCCCAGCATTCAGGTAGATGGTTGGTATTGTCGGAGATCAAGCACCTTAGTCCTGAGGTATTTCTGCAGAAGTTCTTCAGAGTAGTGTTTGAGGCTCTACATCTTCAGCTGCTCCATCACTGACCTTCCCGCCACCATATGTGGGGACGTTTATGTTCAGCATGATTTGCAAATCCACAGAAACTGATGTGGGCACTGTGCCCATGGGGTGGGGAGGGGAGACGGTGTTGGGCAGCATTCAGACTTGGGCTAATATGTGGCAAGTGACAGTTGTGTCTCCGAAGTGCCTGGTAATGACCATCTCCAAGAAGAGAGAATCTAACTGTCTCCCATGACCTTCAATGGCAGAATCATCACTGAATTCTCCATCTCAACATATTGGGGATTACCATTGACCAGAAGCTGAACTAGGCCAGCTATATAAATACCACAGGAGGTAAAGGTCAGACATTCTGTGATTAGTAATTCACCTCCAGACTCTACCAGTATTTATTAGGCATGAGACATGGGTGTGATGGAATACTCCCCACTTGTCTGAATGAATGCAGCTCTTGAGCTCAGCCACCCTAAATGTTGACTTCCTCAAACACAATGACAGTGCGTGCGCTCTGAGTCCAGGGCTCTGATGCCTCTCATAATCATCCCATTTCTAACCCTAAGCCACTTCTCCTTGATAGAATGCTTTACTCGGTGATGCCGTCTGTTTTTGAGTTAACAAATAGTGTACTTGGACTTGCACAGAAGCAGGATTAGAAAACTCCCATCAATACTCTCAATTATCAAACCTCCTTTTAAACATATTGCAATTGGTAAGGCAAGCATTAATTAACGAGACACCATGATATTTAAATTGGAATGACAGATTTAAGATAGCAACAACAGTTCTTTTTTTCAAATTATCTGACACATGCTTCTAACACAAGTTAAGCTGTCACTATGTTTTCTCCAGACTGGTGAGCATTAACTGTAATACATTTGTATTGCATATACACAAAGCTGGAGCAATTCACTGAGACAGTTATTCTCCTCTTCACTGCATCATAGATCACAATCCTCTTTAGTTTAACAGCGACACAGCGTTCATTGCAATAGCATTCACTACATTTTCCCCATATTGTAGCTACGGAACATGTGCAGTTTTGAGTTAGAAATTCCATATTCATTTTCAAGGAATTCATTGTTTCCAGTGATTTCAAGTTTTCCTGGCTGCTAAACAGTTGGGTATTCCTTTGCTAATGGTTTAAGACTTTTCTTGCTGTTTTGCAGCCTCTTCCCCTCCTCCCTTTTGGTTGTGTCCTTATCTGTTCCTCAAGTCCATGTCAGCTTGCAGCCTCCCCTTTTTCCTGTTTGTCCAATGCCCCACTCCAGGTCACAACTCCCAGACCCAGGTCATGATAGCCCCAACCTCCGAAGACCTGTAGCCAACGCAGGGCATCCCTGAAGATCCAAAGCCCAGTTCGGTGCGCCACTTTCTGGTTTCTGGCTCAATGCTCCTACACTTCAAGGTCAGGAGTCAGCAAGATGTAACTTGGCTCAAGGCAACTCCCACTCCTCCACCCAGATTCTGCCCAGTGCACCCCTCCTTCAACGTTCCTGGAGATCCCTTTGTTACAGCATTGTGGGTGTCCCTACACTCCAAATGCTGGCTGAACCTGTGACACCCACATTTCATGAAAGAACAGGAAGTATCTGCTCCCACATTGCCAACTTTCCGAGGAAGCAAATGTGCCCTTAAACAAAAGTTCCGTTCCTGACAGCTTGCACGTACTCAGATAGATATTGCCATTCTTTGTCACAGAATTACCTTGTTACCAACTCATTCATTCCTACCTCGTTACATTTGTGCATAACCAGTCATCCGCTTCCATACCTAACTTGTACAAACACTTGCTATAGATGTCCAGGAGTAGATAACCTTGGTAGCTATTCAAATTATGAAAGCTGTTTCTTTGGTTTTGACAATGTTGCTTGTTCGGGCTAGGGTCTTGCAGAAGTTAATTCTTAACCTCATCCATGCAGTTTGCATCCATTTTGAGAACATATGTGGTTTGGAAATATTTAATTAAGCAACAATTCTAATCTATTGCTTGCAGAGAGAAATTGGGAGCAATACATTTGCAAGAAGCCATTTAAAAAACAAAATCTCTTGCAGCTAGTGTACACCAAATGATCAAAAGATTCATCTTAGTTTTACCTAAAGGGAGTCAAAATACAAAAAAAAATAGGGATAATAATCCAGAAGTGTAGAGCCTTGATTAGCTTCCATCTAGAATCTTACGGCCAGTTTCAGGACTGAAAGTTGTGTATCCTTTACAGAAGTACACTTCAGCTTCAGCAGGAGGAATAAAAAGAGTAAATTATGAAGCCCTAATGCACAAACATGGTTTGTTATTTCCTTGGGTTGAGAGCGTTAAGAGGTGATGTACTTAAAGTATTTAAATGTATTTGACAAAGCTGATACCGAGAAATCCAGATCAGAATCTTAAAATCGTGCTCGGACATTCAGGAAAGGCATAAGGAAGTACTAAAAGAATCTAGAGCATTTCTCCCGCAGGGCCAATTGACAACTTATAAACTGAGATTGATGGATTTATCTTGGATAAGAACAATGGTAAATGAGTGGCTAAATTATGTTGGAGGTACACCTCTGGCCAGGATCTAATATATTGGAGTAGGTTTGATGGGCAGAATGGTTTCCTCCTGCTGTCTGGTTTATCTTTCACAATATAGCAGTGACTGACTTCTACAATCCTTCATTGTCTACAAAGCACATGAATGTCCTCAGGTTGTGAAAAATGCTGTATAAATTCGAGTAGAGGTTTACAAAGTCATCCCAGGCATGGATAGGGTGAATAGTCAAGGTCTTTCTCCCAGGGTAGGGGAGTTCGAAACTAGAGGGTGTAGATTTTAGGGTGAGAGGGGAGAGATTTAAAAAGGGCCGGAGGGGCAACTTTTTCACACACAGGGTGGTGCGTGTATGGAATGAGCTGCCAGAGGAAGTGGTGGAGGCTGGTACAATTGCAACATTTAAAAGACATCTGGATGGGTACATGAATAGGAAGGGTTTGGAGGGATATGGGTCAAATGCTGGCAAATGGAACTATGCAGGTTTGGGATGTCTGGTAGGTGTGGACAAGTTGGACTGAAAGGTCTGTTTCTGCGCTGTATGACTCTGACGCTAAGTTGATAGCATCACAGGTTAAGGAGATCAACTGGTTGCCTTGAGTGTTTCAGATGGAAGTGAAGGAGGAACCATTGATTTCACGTTGCTTTCTGCACCTACCCTCCTGCACCCATGACCGTCTCAATTTTGGGGTTTTTACCCTCAGTATTTCATCCCGTTCACCGTCACTTGTCAGTTCTGGAAGGGAGCTTTGTGTCACCTACAGTTTGGAGTGTCTCCCTTTGTCTCCAGTGGCCAGCCTGATTTCAGGGTTATAACACAAAGACAGAAATCAACCACAAACAAATTCAGCAGTAGCACATCCAACCTGGTGAGATTGAGACTGAATTTAAGCTGATCGATATTTTGTCTGCCCACCCTGGCCCCTATCACCCTTCAACCTCTTAGTGACTCGTCTCGGTTTGAAAATTTTCTATTAATTCCCAGCTTCAGCGGCTTTCTGGAGAGGGGATTACAGATTTTGTGTACCTTTTAGTGTGAAGAAGTTGACATTCCTGAGTGGCTTAGCTTTACATAAACACTGGAAGAAATCATTCTTTTGCTTAGCCTACCAATCATAATCATAAATACCTGAATTAGATAATCCCTAACCCTTTAAAGTGCGAGAAAGTATACAGTGTCCGCAACCTATCCCCTCAATTTAACTCTTTTAGGCTAATTGTCATTTTAACGCATTGGCATTGGGCCTCCTCTCAAAGACTAGTGCAGTGTGCACTTCCTGAGCCCAGAACTGAGTACAGCTCCACAGATGGAGTCTAACCAGAGCTCTGTACAGCTGGAGCATAACTTTCATCTCTTTATATTTCAGCGCTCTTGAGATAAAGGCCAACATTCCATCCATCCTTTGGAATTTTATTTTAAATCCATCCAATGTTTTTGGTGAACAACCCCATTTCAGAATGTCATTTGCTGCAATGTGTCTCATGTTGCCGTAGAAACACTCATCCTCTCTTATAGAAGGAAATAAGCGCTCAACTCAGCTGAACTGGTAATTTATTTATTTGTGTAAAGAGTTCAAAGTTTTTACAGTAAGAAACATCACTCTCAGTATATGGAAGTAATTAAAAGACGAGTTGTACTAGCTTATCGCTCCAAGGCTGAGCTGACTCACCCTGTCGAGTGCTGAGAGAGCCTTTGGTGGTTAACTGTGACCCCAACCACGATCAGATACATATATTCATGTTGCAACTTTAAAATCTGACCTTCTGAGTCTGTGATACTGAAGTTTCTGTGTATCACAGAGTACTTTAGCCACTAAAGGAACTATCTCTTTCTTCAAATACCTCCCGTTACCAGCCCGGACTGGAGTTGATCCAACCTTTGATTCGTCAAGAAAATAAAGCTAGTCTTTCAATTAATCGAGAATACTGACCAACTAAACTGCTGGGTAATTTCTAATAATTGTCTCATCTGCACATCAGTGGATTTGGTTGTTTCCAGACAATTAGATTTTGCCCATTTTCTGTTGTGTATAACTCCATCAATGTGCTGTTTTATCTACAATTATGTAACTCCCCTCACCATCCCATTACCTCACCCCCACAAATTCGAGTACACTAACTGGTGATTTCTACCTGTGTGGGGAGTCCAAAACTGATGGTGAGCTGTCAATGATAAATCCACAAGGCAATTCAGGGTAAACTGTTTTGTTTGTTTTTTATTCATTCGTGCCTGGGAAACACTGGCTGGGCCAGCGTTTATTGCTGGTCCCCAGGTGGTGGTGAGCTGCCATCTTGAACCACTCTTGCTCACATGCTAAGCTAGACCACAATGCCCTTGGAGAGGAAATTCCAGAATTTTGACCCAGCAGCCCTGAAGGAATTGTGATACATTTCCAAGGCAGGATTGGGAATGACTTGGAGGAATACTTGCTGGTGGTGGTGTTCCCATGTATTTGTTGCCTTTGTCCTTCTCAATGGATGTAGTCCTGGGTTTGGAAGGCGCTGTCTAAGAGTTTTTCGTGAATCTTTGTAGATGGTGTGCCCTGCTGGTACAGGGAGTGGATACTTGTGAATGTTCTGGCCATCAAGCGGGGGCTGCTTTGAACTGGATGGTGTCGAGCTTCTTGAGTGTTGTTGGAGCTGCACCCCTCCAGGCAAATGGGGAGTCCTCCATCAGACTCTGGACTTGTGCCTTGTAGATGATAGACAAACTTTGGGGAGCCAGGAGGTGAGTTGCTCACCGCTGTATTCGTAGCAGCTGGCTTGCTCTCATGGGCACTGCATTTATGTAACCAGTCCAGTTGAGTTTCTGGTCAATGGTAACCTTCAGGAGGTTGATAGTAAGGGTTTCAGTGATGGTAGCATCATCGAATGTTAAGGAGCAGTGGCTAGATTATCTCTTATTGGAGATGGCTATTACTCAGCATTTGTGTGGCACGAATGTTCCTTAGCATGTTGGTGAGAATGTGTAACTTGAGTATCATATGGAAATGTAGAAAGGAACAGCACAGATTATCTAAGGGGAAGATAGATCAACAAATGCAGGAGAACAGGATAGAAGGATTTATTAATAGCTAGATGAGGTAAGGTGAGAGGTGACTCATGAAGTAGTAGCTCCCGCAGTGGCCTGTTTCTGTGCCATATGTTCTATGTAGCTCCACTCAAACCTGAGCTGATGTATTATAACAGTATTAAATTAAATCTTTAAAGATTTTGGGTGCATTAGATTTCCAGGTAAAATGAAGAATCCAACTTGCAGTGTTGTGTTGGATTCTCCTGTGCTTTCCCTTAGCTGGAACATGTCCTGTATTAAAGCTGCTACTCCCAGGTAAAAAGTTAAACATCACACCACACCAGGTTATAGTCCAACAGGTTTAATTGGAAGCACACTAGCTTTCGGCGCGACGCTCCTTCATCAGGTGATAGTGGAGGGCTCGATCGTAACACAGAATTTATAGCAAAAATTTGCAGTGTGATGTAACTGAAATTATACATTGAAAAATTGATTGTCTGTTAAGCCTTTCATCTGTAAGAATACAGTGATAGTCTCACTTCTTTCACGTGTAAATCACAAAACGTTTTTTTAAAAGTTGCCTTCTCGGGTTAGCTGTTAACAATGGTGATAGCTAGACAATATGTTGAAGGTGTTAGCTCCCTGTGTTCTCTGTCTATGACCTGATGTTTAGATTGATTCTAATCTAAAAAGTGAGACAACAGAGTTTTACATAAATTCATGCAGTTTTTGAGCTCAGAGTTCTACATGAATGTATGCAGTTTTTGAGCAAAGTGCAATGTAACTCTGCAAGTACAAATTCACCCCACAAAATATACGTGTGCATGTGGGTCTTTGTCTGTGTGTATGTATGTGACTGGGTGGGGTGTGTGTGTGTGTGTGTGTGTGTGTGTGTGGTGAGTGCAGAGTGTCTTAAGTCTGTGAGGGCGTGCATGTGGGAGTGTGTGTGTCTATAAGGGTGTGTGTGGGTGTCTGTGTGCACCTGTGTCCGTGTCTCCAACACAACACTGCAAGTTGGATTCTTCATTTTAGCTGGAAATTTTTCAATGTATAATTTCAGGGTTTTTTTCGCTATAAATTCTGTGTTATGATTGAGCCCTCCACAATCACCTGATGAAGGAGCGTCGCTCCGAACGCTAGCGTGCTTCCAATTAAACCTGTTGGACTATAACCCGGTGTTGTGTGATTTTTAGCTTTGTCCACCCCAATCCAACACCGGCATCTCCAAATCACTCCCAGGTAATGATGTGCTGAGACATCCTTGGCTGCCCTTGGGATTTGGAGTAGAAAACTCCTGTTCTGCAATATAAACAGGGAAATTGCACAGCTGTTAGAAACCAGAAAGAGTTCAGAGTGCTGCATTATTACACAAGGTTGACTTAGAGACTGTTGTTTGTACATTACCCTATTATGAAATTCATTCCATTCAGTCCCTTCTGTCCTTGCCAGTCCTTTGGTGGAGCTATGTAATTAGCCCCAACCCTACCCCTGCTCTTTATCCAATTTACCTGTGTAATGTTTCTCACACAAGTATTTATCCAATTCCCTTTTGAAAGCTATGATGAGAAGCTGCTTCCACAACCGTTTCAGGCCGTGCACTCCAGATTTAACCAACTCACTTGTTTGGGAAAGAAATCCTCTTATTGCCTTCAATTCTTTGCAAGCCACTGTAAATCTGCGTCTCTTTCCAATGAAACTGTTTTTCCTTATTTAGATCTGAGAACTGTGAATGATTTTGAGCATCTTTATCAATGCTCCTGTCTGTTTGAAATGTAGGTCAGTCTGTTTGCTGTTGTGCCTCCTCTGTGGGGATTGGTGTTACCAAGTTCAACGACCCAAAGTTTCTAGATTCATTTTAACTTCGTGGCCTGCTATTTCAAAGTCATTTGTGAAATCGGACAAAATGCCGTGCCCTTGGTTTCAATTTGGAGCGTTGAATATTTTTAAGTTAGAAAATGATTTCATGATTATAGATTCAATCCGTCGAAAGGTGGCTCAGTGGTTAGCACTGCTGCCTCACAGTGCCAGAGACCCAGGTTCAATTCCACCCTTGGGCAACTGCGCAACCCCTCTTCAACCACCACGCACGCGCACACGCGCACACACACACACACACACACACAGACACACACACACACACAGACATTATCCTCGAGTCTGCACTGATTTCCTCGCACAGTCCCAAGCTGTGCAGGTTAGGTGGATTGGCCATGCTAAGTTAGCCTACAGTGTCCAGGGATGTGCAGGCTTGGTGGATTAGTCATGGGAAACGCAGGGTTACAGGGATAGTGTAGGGGGTTGGGTCTGGATGGGGTGCTCTTTGGAGAGAATGGACCTGATGGGCTGAATGGCCTGCTTCCACGAGGTAGGGATTCTGTGAAGGCCAAAAGCATCCTTACCTGTCACTGGTACATTTTGCTTTCCATTACTATGCAGAAGGGAAGTTGCCTCCTGTATCAGCACATTGACCTTGAACAAACTGTGGCTCTAAACTTGAGGACCAGCAAAAATGTCAATGTTATGCTGTTTCAGTGTATTGTGTTTTACACCAGGCAGACAGTGGACTGTACTGCTTTCAAAGTAGAGTCCACTGAGCTGTTTGACAAGGAAGTACAAGCAATCTTTCTTTCCATTCTCTTTAAGGTTTGATATGGACAGAAGTGCATAGCACCAAACCAAAATACCTTGTGCAAGCTCATTACAAACTCTTAGTGAAAGATATCCTCCATTGTGACATTTTTGAGACTTGCTTTATTGTTTTGTACATGAGTAATATTACTAATGGTATAAGATATGGGGAGAAACACCATTCATAGAAAATATTCGCCCTGTTTTTGTGACTGGTCTGATTTACTGGATCTGAATGGCATAAACTCTCTCTGTTTCATAGAAACATAGAACATAGAAAAGCACAGCACAATACAAGCCCTTCGGCCTACAATGTTGTGCCGAAGATTAGTCCTAATCTAAAAAAAAACCTAACCTACACCCCACTGCTGTCCATGTGCATGTCCGACAGTCACTTAACTGTCCCTAATGACTCTGCTTCCAGCACCACAGCTGGCAACGCATTCCATGAGCTCACAACTCTCTGCGGTAAAGAACCTACCTCTGACGTCTCCTCTATACCTTCCTCTTAAAACTATGACCCCTCGGGGCTGTCAATCCTGCCCTGGGGAAACGTCTCTGGCTATTGACTCTATCCATGTCTCTCGTTATCTTGTACACCTCGATCAGGTCACCTCTCTTCCTCCTCCTCTCCAGAGAGAAAAGTCCAAGCTCAGTCAATCCCTCTCGTAAGACCAGCCCTCCAGTCCAGGCAGCATCCCAGTAAACCTCCTTTGCACCCTCTCCGAAGCATCCACATCTTTCATTATAGGGCGACCAGAACTGGGCACAATATTCCAAGTGTGGTCTCACCAAGGTTTTGTTGAGCTGTAGCAAAACCTCACTGCTCTTAAACTCGACCACCCTGTTAATGAAAGCCACAACACCATATGCTTTCTTAGCAACCCTATCCACTTGGGTGGCAACTTTGAGGGATCTGTGTGCTTGAACACCAAGATCCCAGTGCCTTTCCACACTGCCAAGAATTCTATCTTTAATCCTATATTCAGCATTCAAGTTCATCCTTCCAAAATGCATCACTTCGCCTTTATCCAGGTTGAACTCCGTTTGCCATTTCTCAGCCCAGCTCTGCATCCTGTCTGTCGTGCTGCAGCTTGCAACAGCCCTCGATACTATTGACGGCACCTCCAACCTTTGTGTCGTCGGCAAACATACTAATCCACCTCTCAACCTCCTCATCCAAGCCATTTATAAAAACTACAAACAGCACAAGCCCAAGAACAGAGCCCTGCGGGACACCACTCAACACTGACCTCCAGACAAAATACTTTCCATCTACAACCACTCTCTGTCTTCTGACAGCCAACCAATTCTGAATCCAGACAGCCAAATCTTCCTGTATCCCATAACTCCTGACTTTATGGGGAACCTTATCAAATGCTGAGGTCCAGATACACCACATCCACTGCTCGACCTTCGTCAATCTGTCTCACCGCCTCCTCAAGAAACCCAATAAGATTTGTGAAGCATGACTTGCCACACAAAACCATTCTGACTGCCTTTAATCATGCTATGCTTTTCCAAATAGTCATAAATCCTATCCCTCAGAATTCTTTCCAAAACCTTGCTGACCACAGATGTGAGACTGACTGGTCTGTAATTGCCAGGGATTTCCCTATTCCCCTTCTCGAAAAGAGGAACAACATTCCCCTCCCTCCAATCCTCTGGTCTGACTCCCGTGGAGAGTGAGGAAGCAAAGATCTTCCCCAGCTGCTCAGCAACCTCCTTTCTCACTTCCTGGAGCACCTCGGATATATCTGATTGGCCCTGGGGACTTATTAGTCTTAATGTTTGCCAAAATTTCCTGCACATCAATTTCAATCTGTTCAAGCCTGTTTCCTCGCTCCTTAAAGTTTTCATTTCACAACAAGATCCCTTTCCTGAATGAAAACCAAAGCAAAAAAAAAATTTAGAGCTTCTATATCTACTCAGACTCCATGCACAAGTTCCCTCCTGTATCCCTGATCAGTCCTACCTTCTCCCTGATCATTCTCTTATTCCTCATGTATGAGTGAAATGCCTTTGGGTTCTCCCTAATCCTTCCTGCCAATCCTTTTCATGCCCCCTCCTGGCTCTCCTCAGTCCATTTCTGAGCTCCTTTCTGGTAAGCCTGTAATCCTCTAAAGTTGTGCGAGATCCTTGCTTCCTCCACCTTACATAAGCTTTCTTCCTTTTGATGAGAAGCTCCTCTGTTCTCATCATCCAAGGCTCCTTAATCCTGCCCCATACCTGTCTCAGTGGAATAAATTTATGCATCACTTGCAACACCTTGCGCCTTAAACAGGTGTCTGCTGTGCCCTTTCTGTGGAACATTTGCTCCCAGTTTGTACTTCCCAACTCCTGCCTGATGACATCATAATTTCCTTTTCCCCAATTAAATATCTTCCCATGGTATCTGTTCCTCTCCCTCTCCGTGGCTATGGTGAATGTGAGGCAGTTATGGTCACTGTCATCAATGTTCTCCCACTGCGAGATCTGACACCTGTCCTGGCTCATTGCCAAGCGTCACATCCAAAATGGCCTCTTCCCTCATCAGCCTGTCTCCATACTGAGTAAGGAAACCCTCCTGAACACACCTGACAAAAACGGCTCCATCCAAACCATCTGCACTAAGGAGGTTCCCGTCAATATTGGGAAAAAACAGCCCTGCTATGTCTGCACTTTTCCAGAATCTGCTAGCCTATGAGTTCTTCGATTTCTGTACTGCTATTAGGGGGTCTGTAGAAAACCTCCAATGAAGTGGCTGCTCTCTTGCTGTTCCTAACTTCCACCCATACTGACTCAGTAGACAAACCTTATGTCTCCCTTCATTTATGGGCAGCACGGTGGCACAGTGGTTAGCACTGCTGCCTCACAGCGCCTGAGACCCGGGTTCAATTCCCGACTCAGGCGACTGACTGTGTGGAGTTTGCACATTCTCCCCGTGTCTGCGTGGGTTTCCTCCGGGTGCTCCGGTTTCCTCCCACAGTCCAAAGATGTGCGGGTCAGGTGAATTGGCCATGCTAAATTGCCCGTAGTGTTAAGTAAGGGGTAAATGTAGGGGTATGGGTGGGTTGCGCTTCGGCGGGTCAGTGTGGACTTGTTGGGCCGAAGGGCCTGTTTCCACACTGTAAGTAATCTAATTTCTGTAGCTGTGATGCACTCCCCGATTAGCAATGCTACATCCCCTCCTCTTCTTTCCCCACACCCTGTACTTTTTAAATGTTCTAAACCCTGGAACATCTAGCAACCATTCCTGCCCCTGTGAAACCCACAGGAGTTTCTGGTCTTCCCCAGTTGTATCAAACAAAGGGCAAGTCTCTTCAGTCACATCCCACCAGACAACGCCCCTTAAGCCAGCTGTAGTTGGTTTCTCTCCTATGATATACCCTTGAGAGTAATCACGGAGAATCTCAAGCTTAGGTGTGAACTTGCCCTCAACAACTCTCTTTCCCTTTTCACCCTCCAACTAGGCAATTGAGCTTGTTGGGCTCAGAGTGATTCTCCCCCATTGCCACCACCTATATTTTTCCAAAGCAACCAACTAGCCATTTTAAGAATTGAGGGATTTTTAAAAAAATGCAAAGTATGTGTGAGTAGGGTTGCACATCGAGTCTGGAATTCCCAGCATCCTGACACTGCAGGAGTGAACACATCTAACTAATGAAAGCCTATCGATCCATGGAGCAACACTTTGGTGCTGTAATTCCTAATGGGTGAAAGGTCTGCACTGGAGTTTATGCTTAACATGGGTTTCCTCCGATCTAGCTCCATCGTGGTATCCTTTAATTTTAATGATATTCTTTTGTTCCTTTTGTCCTCAGGCAACTTGTTACACACCAGACTGGCAAATAGCTAAATATTGCTGTGTACTGAATGTACACGAGTCAAAGCAATGCAAGCAAGCTGTATGTGGAAATACACAATGACACGCTGATCACCATGCAGGGAAAACAGTGAGAATCAAGTTCCACTAAGGTGGTGGCTCTTAACTTTGCTATTAGTTGAAGTATAATTGCTTCCAGCACTTAGGAAGATCGAAGAAGGCCATTCAACCCTTTTGAGCTGCAAGATTAGATTGGGATTGACTTTATTTCAACTCCATCCCCTCATCCCTCCCTTTTGGTTTTCTGTTGGCATTGAACAAAAATCGATCAATCTTGCATCATGCAGTGCACAGAGACAAAAACAAATTGCTGAAAAAGCTCAGCAGATCTGGCAGCCTCTGTGGAGAGAAATCAGGGTTAACATTCGGGTTGAGTGACCCATTTTCAGAACGGGCTTCTCTCCACAGATGCTGACAGACCTGCCGAGCTTTTCCAGCAACTTCTCTTTTTGTCCCTGGTTTATAGCACCCGAGATTCTTTCAGTTTTTATACATGGAGCAGGCTCCCTCCCCATTGGTGTTGTAAAAGGTAATAGTAATTCTGGATGTCTGAGCCACCTACCCACCCCACCCCAGAACTAAATCTCATTGTGTCCAATGTCTTGAGTTTTGTCTTGTTTCAGGACATTCTCCTACAGCGCACACATGGCTGTCTTTGCAAGGAACACTTGCTTCCTTTTTCTCAGATGTTAAAAATCTCATAACACCAGGTTATAGTCAAACAGGTCTATTTGAAAATATTAGCATTCGGAGTGCTGCTCCTAACGTCCCACTCGCCTTCATTTCACCACAACGATGTTAAACTGCCAAAAGAAAATGGATTCGTCACTGTTATCTCAAAGATGACTCCCACCCCCACCTAGTCATTTCTCCGGTGACTAGATAGTTCAACATTTGTCTGAGCTGGATGCTAGACTTCATTGCTATCTGGAAAATGCTGCTACAGTGCTTGGGCAGTGCTGCGGTCAGTTTGTCCCATTCCCTTCTGTAGTGCTGCTCAGCAAACGTTTCTGCTGCTCAGACGCACCCCAAACCTCCATCTGTGACCCAGCTTCGACTGTGCCAGGTATTGCTCCTTTGCTTTCAGTGAAAGATGCTGTTAACTGCTCACCATCAACTTCGTTGTCATTGTGAGTGAAGACCCTAGGGCTGCGCTGCCCTTCTGTGTCGTCATGATGTGGAGGAGCTGGTGTTGGACTGGTGTGGACAAAGTTAATGCCAGTCCTTCCAAGTAAACCAGTTGGATTATAATCCGGTGTTGTGTGTTTTTTTTGGCTTTTGTGTAGTGGTCTGGCCCTGAAATGGGGGGGGGTGGGGTGGGATCTGTCAGCATCAAAATGTGGGATTGCATTAAAGTAGCAATAATACAAGGCTGGAACCATATTATTGACAAACTGGAAAGGCAGTGGGGTGAATGGTTGGATTATAGGCTGACTTTGGAGAAAATTATCTTCCTTTAATTATATTTCTATTTATAGTTTTTTTTACGATTGGTCATATCTCGTATATGGTGGAGATATTTGTATGGTTAGCAATTTTTAAAAAATGCCAATTCCAATTAAATTACAGTGTGGATGACTGTGTGGGGGGTGCATTTATTTATCTGCACCTGGTTTCTTCCTTTTCATGAATGTTGAGGATGTGGGTGTCACTGGTACGCCAGGCCTTTATTTTCCCCTCCCTAATTGTCCTGGAGAAACTCCTGCAGATTGTGTGGTGAAGGTACTCCCACAGTGCTGGGGAGTTCCAGGATATAGACCCAGTGATGATGAGGGAGTGAGCAATGATTGGTTTGAGCACAGGGCTGGAGCAGACAAGGAGGCCAGACATATTTATTTATGTAGTCAGATTTTGAAAGAAAAACACATCGATGATTGACACCCAAGGAAGTCCAGTGGTACATATGTTTTTTTGAAAAGCAGATCATCTCCGAAATATGTGAAGTGACTAAAAGCAGGCAAGTTTTGCAAATGATCAATGCTTCCTTTGTGAATGCCTTGCTGCTGATTAATGAATCATATATGAGCTTGTGTGGTGGAATGTAGCCTTGAATGAGAGGGAGAAAAATCTCACGATGGGCTGTTAAGTTGCACTGAAACTTTTAAGGGAAGGGCCGAGTCTTTTCCTGAACTGACAAAGTTTATCGTCCTGCAGAGATCACGCAGATTGAAGACCCCAGGGCACAATGGCGGCGGGAGCAGGAGCGTATGCTGAAGGAATATTTGGTGGTGGCTCAGGAAGCTCTGAATGCCAAGAAAGAGATCTACCAGGTGAAAAAGCAGCGCCTGGAGCTGGCCCAGGAGGAGTATCAGCAACTGCACGACCTGTGTGAGAATGATAACATTTCTCACGTCAGCTGTAAGTGCCTGCGACAAATTTCTTCTATCTCGTGGCACGCTTTTCTGGGTTTGCAACTTTTCGAGCCAGTTTCACACAGGATCAGAGTTTTAAAAAAATCAGATGCAATTTTTTCCGAGTTTCGGCCAAGCTGCCCACCCCAGTCAGTGCGGCATCAGTGTGAGTTCAAAACAGCCGGCCCTTCCATATTGGGTATTTAACGAATTTGTTGATGGTTGGAAAATTGGTCTTCTCCCAATTTTATACCAACCCCCACCTCCCCATCCTCTAATCCACATGCTCTCGCCTGCTGGCATTCCTGAGCTTGTTATTTGACTCTGTGGAGCTGCTGAGAATTGGAAATACTCAGCCCAGCTGCAGCCAGCCACTGGCTGGAATGTTGAGGTCTGCTGCTTAAACAGCAGCATGACTCAAGCTCAGCAAGTTCGGAGTAGCACTGAAAAGGTACCAAGGTAGCCATTTAATGTGTTGACACGTGGCCTTTGATTTTTGTTTTATTTTTGGGTCTGTTAACCCGTTGTGTACTTACTGAAGCCAGCTGTCTGGCCCTGCTCCCACTTACCAAGGTCCCGTCACTAATCAGTTAACTCCCCACCAATGTACAGGTATTAGGTCTTCATTGCCAGCAGTAGAGAGAGGCTTTGAGCATGAACTTTGGGAAGGATTTGGCTTCAAATAATTGATTTTTGACCTTTTGGGCCAGATTCACAGTTGTCTTCCCCTCCCTTCCCCACTGCGGACCTAGGGCTGCAGACAAAATCTGGCTTGGCTTCATTATTTTAGTTTTGCCACATTTGCTGAAGAAAGTAAGTTCTGAAGACGCACCCTGTCGCTCCTTCATTTTTAAGCTTTTTCTTTCCTCCATTTCCTCTAAAACCACACGCTGAACTCTGATGATGTCTCCGAAGAAATGGTTTGCATGTCCAATACTATGCTGGACAAAGACCATCTATCCAGTCAGTCCCATATCAACATAAGGCCTTGTGTTGCATGATCCAGACACTGCCAACTCCATCTGTTGCCACATGGAAAGTAAAACAAAAGCAAAAACAAAAATCCAGCCAAATAGGCATCCAGGGATGAAATCCCAAGTAAATTGCTTTCTGAACCTGGTAAGTGATCACAATTATTCCAGTAGACCACTCTAGCCCTGATTTAAGTCCAGTCTTACTGTATCTTCCTGACCTCTTCCCCAGCCAGAAACTGCTCCAGGTCTCGTTTCAAGGGACCAGTAAGTTGATGTTGACCACACAAGCCTGTTCCACAGCTCGGCTACTTGAAGAGCCATATCCCGACCTTTAACCCTGGTCTGTGCTTTGCATTAATTTGAGATTGTGACAACTGCACCCTTCTAACCTGTTTAATTGAGACAAGTGAACACCGTCTCCTCTTCATACCATCTTATAACATGTGCCTTTGCAGACCTTTTATTTTAAGGCAGCCTATTGATGCGTGATGATTCCCAAACTTTTGGTAAAGTATTTGTTAAATTCTGAAGGACTGTAGGGAATTATTTACGAGGATTTAGCCAACATTAGTAGCAGTAGGGCAGCGGCCCATGTGTTTTCACCTGTTGTTTTCAAGTTCCTTACTCACTTTCTTGTGAGGAAGCCCATTGCTTCATTAAACACTCACTATTAACTTGCGGGAGAAAGAGTGCAGTAAATTGCTGCATGACTTCATCATTGGTGTGGAACTGCAACTGAAGTGTTGAAATTATACTTGGAGTTCAGCCTCGGGAATTGGGCATGTGTTACCCCTAAGAGGCCGGTGTTAGGGCTCCCCTTCCTGAGCTGCTGCATTCCCTGTAATGAAGGGGCTCCAGTGTTTCCACCAGGAATCTTTATAATGGTTTTACAGGTGGGGGGGTGGGGAAGTGGGGAAATGGGGAAATGAAGAGCCAAGTGCATTAGCTGGAGTCATGGATAAGCTGAATCAAGCAATAACTGCTTTCCTTTCCCCTTCCCTTGCCTTCAGAACATTTAGTGAGCAAGGGAGTTTGTGGCGAACAGAACCACAACAACGAGCACCCGAGCTACAAATCTTCTCCCAAACTTTGAATTTAGTGAGCAAGTTGGATTTTGAACAACTACGTTCTGTTGATACCAGAATCTATACTGTCGAAAAGCTTATGGCAGAAATAAATCGTAGCTGGATTTTGAAAAGCATGTACCAGTGATATTTCCTGTTTACTCCCAAGATGCCATCACCCTGAATGACACCGTGTGTGCTATGCATTATACATCAAAATGTTCGTTACTGCTAGTCCGTCGTGCTGATTTTGACTAATGGAGCCAATGGTGGAGTGGGTCATGATCCCTCCCCTCCATTATCTTGCGGTCAGCCACTTGGCCTTTTGGAGGACGTGACTCCATTTGTTCACTGCCTTCGACCCTCTGACGTTGGCCATCAGACTGGATGCATCAGTGTTAATGCTTCTGCTCCTGCCCAATTGTCAAGGCACTTCCTGCAGGTCAGCTGCACCAACCACCCTGCTGCTGCATGGAGCCCTATAGGCTTGATAATTATGGGAGCTTTTCGTTTCTGTTAATTGGTTACAAATTCCTGATTTTTGTCTTCACAGCTTACTCAGGTTCATCCTCCAACACAAAGTATAACCCTGACCAGATCAAAGCTGAAATAGCAAGTCGAAGAGAGGGGGTGAGTAAGGTTCTGAATTTAACTGTGACCACATTAGGCTTGAGCAAACTGACCTGCTGGGCCAGATTGTAAATGCTTGAAGTTTTATACTGGTACAGAACTTTTGCAATGCTATAATGCTGAGTAAATACTGCAACAAGACAGGCTGGAATCACACTGCCTGCTTCACAGTATTTAAAGAGGTGAGAACAATGTTTGTAGGAATTATAAGTCACTTAAATGACATTTTCTATAGCAGAGTTACTGGGGTTTTGACAAAGGAAGTGTTTCCAAAACAACTGTTAGAAATAACAGCAATAAGTCCAAGCCAACATCAATTTGTAAAAGAAAAGCAAAATAAACTAGGGTGGGGGATTTCAGGACAAGAGGATATATTTTTAAGGTGATAGGATCAAGATTTTAAAAAAAAGACATGAGAGACTTTTTTTATATATACGGAGTGTGGTTAGTGTGTGGAATGAACTGCCAGAGGAAGTGGTGGATGCAGGTACAGTTACAACATTTAAAAGACATTTAGATAAGTATATGAATAAGAAAGGTTTGGAGGGATAGGGAGGTATCCCAGAGGGAGGTAGGACTAGTTTAGTTTGGGATTATGCTCAATATGGACTGGTTGGACCGAAGGGACTGTTTCCATGCTGTCTGACTCTCCATTAACTGTTGATACTGGATAACCAACATTAAACACAACAGTAAAGTGCAAGAAATGCTCTGCAGTCCTCACTTTCTTCCTTCATTTGGGAAGCTCCCTCTTGATCTCAGTAGGACCCGGAAGTGAAAGGCTCAGCATTGAAGGTCGGATTCTCAGCACTGAATAGCCAGTGATCTCAATTGTAGCTGAAACCAGAGGGAGCAGAGATTGAGTCAGATTTAAAATGGAGCATTTTCCTGTTCCATTCCAGTGTGTGTGATGTGGCCATTTGGAAACGAGCTCTGGATGAGGACCAGTGGAGTGACTGAGATCCAAAGAACTGAGATTCTAGTTCTGGGGCATCGCATTTTAGAGGCTTTGGAGAAAGGGTTAGGGGAGCCAGGACTCAACTGTGTTGAGAGACGAGGGAAGCTGGTGTGGTTCTCCTTTTCAACAGAGAGGTTTAATAGCGATGCTCGCAGTTTGAAGATTTGAGAAGAATGAAGATAGTGGAATTATTTTTACTGGCTTTGGTAACCAAAAGAGAGAGTTATAACATAAATACGAAAAGAACCAAAACTGGAACGAGGATTTTTTTTTAATATGTACAGCACAGAAACAGACCCCTTGGCCCAACTTGTCCATGCTGACCAGATATCCCAACCTAATTTAGTCCCACCTGTCGGCACCCAGCCCATATCCCTCCAAACCCTTCCTATTCTTATACCCATCCAGATGCCTTTTAAATGTTGCAATTGTACCAGCCTCCATCACTTCCTCTAATTTTGGATATTTTGCCTGAAAGGTAGAGGGAGCAATTACTTGTGATTTTCCAAAAGAGAATTGGTTTAATACTTGAAAAGGAGGAATTTGAAAGACTATGGGAAATGGGAAGGTGGTGTCCAAGGGATGAAGGAGCTGCTGCAGTGTTAGCGCAAAATTCACCAAGGAACAGAAAGCAGAGAATCGTGGTGAAAATTGTTTTTCAAAGCTATGGGAGCTATGTGCTTATTAATATTGGGGTCAGTGTTTTTTTTTGTTAATTCAAGTGACTTGGACTGGTTATAATTTCAAAGTTTTCAAGTAATACAGAACTTAGAATGTAGTAAACAGTGGGGAGGTTAGTAAAAAATTGCAGTTTGTTGAAATGACAGTACAAATGGCTGATGAAATCACGCAGTGAGCTAATGTGGTTTAGTGGGAGGAAGGAATACGGTGAAACCAAATCATACAATTCAAAAGAGCCTGCAAGAGAGAGACCTGGGAGTATGTGCATAAATATTTGAGCGTGACAGGAAAAGATTGAGAAGACTGTTTCTTTTAAAAAAGCATGTGGGTTTCTTGAGAGTATACACAGAGGCCCAGAGAACCGGGAAGGTCTGGACAACACACTTCAGTAAGGAAGCCAAGGTTTGTGGAACACGTAGAAGAGAGTTATGAGAACAGTGCATGGGATGAGGGAATTTGAGAGGCTAAAGCTGCTGGATTTCTTCCCCTTTTGAAGAGAGGTTTTCAGAATGCATTTTAATTGAGGTCCTCAAAATGTTTTGAATGTGGAGGAACTATTTGCTGCAGTAGCAGAGTCAGTATCAAAGGAAGGCAGATGCTGAAAGAACCTGTGGATAGATGAGTGATAGATTCTTACACAGTGAGTTGTTGAAATCTGCCTGAATGGGCGATGGTAGCAGATCGATAATAACTTTCAAATCTAAATTGGATATCTACTTAAGGGAAAAAAAATAAATTGTAAGGCCATGGGGAAACTGCAGGTGAGTGCAGCTATCAAAGAGCTTGGCAGAGGCACAGTGACCTGAATGACTACCTCCTTTGTTGGAATCTCTGGACTCTGTGTCTCCAGAGATGGGCTTACTGAGACTGCCAGTTTACCATTGAGGAAATAAGAGTTCTTGTTTTCAACTGCTCTTAGGATTATATGCAATCTGAGATTGAATGAATGAATGAATGAATGAAAAGGAATAGATTTGCTAAACTTTAAAGGCAACAGTTTATACAGCAGCTCAAGCTCACACTAACACATCTCT
This sequence comes from Hemiscyllium ocellatum, assembly GCF_020745735.1. Lineage (NCBI taxonomy): Eukaryota > Metazoa > Chordata > Chondrichthyes > Orectolobiformes > Hemiscylliidae > Hemiscyllium > Hemiscyllium ocellatum. The sequence goes on from NC_083412.1 coordinate 24,235,480, forward strand.
AAATTCAGTGTTCCAACACAAGTAACTTCTTTCACTCTGGCTGATCATTAAGGGAATCTCTCTACATTACATTACACAGTCCGACTGATGTGAAACAAGCTTAAGAAATGTCTCTTTTTTTTAAAAAAGAGGCTTGCTATGTACAGATATGGGTGGAATTGTGTGCCTTGGTTTAACTCTGAGAAATCGTAAATCTTGTGCAATGTAAGATGTTAGGAGAAAGCGAGGACTGCAGGTGCTGGAGATCAGAGCAGAGAGTGTGGTGCTGGAAAATCACAGCAGGTCAAGCAGCATCTGAGGAGTAGGAGAGTCGATGTTTCGAGCATAAGCCCTTCATCTGGAATGTGACATGTTGTCCAGTTTGCTCGCTGAATTGCAATTCTAGCTGGACTTTGATTTTTCTGAATTACTATTATAGACATGGCTTCCTTTTTCAAACACCCGCACATAGTTGCGCACTTTTCTTTATTTTTTTCATTTTTTTCTGCCTTTATATTCTCTTTGGTCTATTTTTCAGTGTTTTAAGATGACACCAGAGAGTGGTGACATTATACAACACTTTTCAATGTAATTTGTAACAAAATACTGTGAAAAGTGCTGTATAGTGTCAATAAATAAATAAACATTTTTCAATAAAATGCATATATAGTGTGTGCATGTACATCTATGTTTTGAATGGCAGCTTTTGAATGGCTTCAGCGTTTTATCCCACAGACCCAACTCTTTTCTACCAGGCTCCCAGTCTGTATTCAAGCCAACAATCTGTAGATGCTGGAAGTCATGGTAGACAAGCAGGAGGCTGGAAGAACACAGCAAGCCAGGCAGCATCAGGAGGTGCAGAAGGGGGTAGGGTAAAGAGACAAGGTCTTTTCCCTGAGGTGGGGGAGTCAGAATTAGAGGGCATAGGTTTAGGCTGAGGGGGTAAAGATAAAAACAGCACCTAAGGGGTAACTTTTTCACATAGAGGGTGGTGCGTGTATGGAGGAGGAAGTGTTGCAGGCTGGTACAATTACAGCATTGAAAAAGCATCTGAATGGGTATATGAATAGGAAAGGTTTAGAGGGATATGAGCCAAGTGCTGGCAAATGGGACTAGATTAGGTTAGGATATCTGGCCGGCATGGATGAGTTGGACCGAAGGATCTGTTTCCGTGCTGTACATCTGACTCTAAGCCAATGTTTCAGGTATAACCCTCTTCAGGACAGGGGTTGGGTGTAAAGGGAGCTGCAGATAAGTGGGGAGGGATAGGGTTGGGGGACGGAGGGGGGTGTAGGGTGGTGAGACAGGGATACGTGAAGACCTGTGGGGGCCATTTTAATTCCCCTTTTCAATATGACCATCCTCTGCTTCCTCCATTGCCATAGAACATCAGACCATAAATTGGAGGGACAACACCTCATCTTCTGCCTGGGCAGTCTACTCGAGGTTGAGTTCTCCAAGTTCAAATAACCTCCCTTCCAATCGCCTGACTCCATTCTATTCCTCTGATCGACCCTTCCTTCCCACTACCACCAGATTCATTCCTGTCATCGACCAACCAGGTCGTACCCTCTATCTGTGTTTACCTATCACTACCCCTTCTGTCTTATCTGTAGCTCCCCTTACACCCACCCCCAGTCCTGAAGAAGGGTTACACCTGAAACGTTGACTTGTCTACCTCCAGATGCAGCCTGGCTTGCTGTGTTCTTCCAGCCTCCTGCTTGTCTCCCTTTCTGTATTGGTCTTTTATGGCGTTATTTCAACACAAACTTCGGAAAAGTGATGTTACCCCCCATGAGGAAAAATGAACTTATGCGTAGCCCCGCAAGTGATGCCAAAAGGAACAATCCCTGATGTTGCTTGTATTAACTGGTTGTTGTTAGTGAGGTGGGATAGATGCCAGTGCTTGTATTATTTTGCCCCTCCCAATCTCAGCTTGAAACTTGCCAACCTCTATGTTGACAGAAACTCTGAAATCAGGACCAAACATTTATAAAGAAGGCTATTACTCATTCTGAGTGGTCTAACTCTACATTTTTAATGAAGGCGACTTTGCCTTTTTGCTGTTGACAGCTTTTTGACATCATGAGCAAGGAATGAAATCCACATTGTTACACGGCATCATGCCACTGACTAAACACTAACCCATCCACTGGAACAGTTGGCATGATTTGCCCGTCAGTCTGATGGATTGTGTTTAATTCGTATAATCTGAATTTAAATGACTGGTTACTGTTAGTTGTTGAGATCTGCCTGCACTTATTGGAAGTGACTTGCTTTGTTATTAGGTTTCCAGATTGAAAAGGGAGTTGGCACAGATGAAAGAGGAGTTGCAGTACAAGGAAAAAGGCGTAGAGACGCTACAGGAGTAAGTGTGATAATCGTATTTTTTTAAAAAATGTTTTAATGTACTATTTTGTCATTCCCAAATTGAGCAGTTTTAAATTGTGGATTTTGTTTTAATTGTTTGGTTCTTATTCACTCATACAAGACCACAATATTGTCTGTATGCAAGTGACCAGAACAATGTGAGGAAATACATTCAACGTTTTCAATTCTTTGCATATTGGGTACAAGTTGCACATATGTGTCAGATTGTTAAGCACAAACTGTTTAACCTTTTTGTCAATGAATACTCTTTCTTAAATTTGCAACATACTCTGCTTACAAGTTTGTCAACATTTGGTAAAATAACGCTCATTACGGTGCGAGACCTGCCAGTTTTCAATCAATAACTTCAAGGCAAGGCATTAGTGATCATATTGATGACACGTGGAAGTGCTTTGACACATACTTGCTGGAAAGCATGCAAATGATTTATAAAAGTGAAACATGAGTGCCAGGAAACAAAGCTGAACATCATCATAAATTGTAATTTCCTCCTTTACTCTCGGATGAAGTTTGATTTAAGATGCTGTTTACTGTCTGCTTTTGTTTTGCATGTCAATTTCCCATCTCACTTACTGAACAAATGCTTTTGTGGGTTTGCAAATCAGAATTGTCCTCCAAAGTAGCAACTTTGTAAAATGTTTGAAATCAGTCCTGAAACTTGCTATTTCAGTGTCAGGAAAGTAGCATTGGATGGTTCATTTTGATGGTTTTCCAGAACATGCACTTACTTTCTTATGGAACAGAGGTGATTGTGGGTTCTGGAACACATTTCCATAACTGGGACTATGAGCTGGGTAGTAGCAACCGGCTAGTGGGCCTGGAGCTTGCTGGGAATGGCTGTCCAGGCGGTTTTGTTTTAAGTGATGCTCGAGTAGGACAGGCCAAGCGCTCAACTTGCTCTTTGGTGTTTAACTCTGAGAAAGAATCATTCCACAGGCATTACATCTTTTGTGTAAATGAAGGCCTGCTTTATTTTGGCATCTGTGAGGGATGCCAGAGAATAAACATCTCAAATTCTGATCTTGCCATCGAATCTTGCACAGGATTGTGTCTGAGCTGTTACACTTTGCTTCCATTTTACACTTTCAAAGCAATACTGAGAGCAAAGTGTTTCTATTTCTTTCTCCCCTTTCATAAACCCTCACCTCCACCCCACACTGACTGGGTTTGCAGGGTTTTGTGTTGTTTAATCTGCTGGTCTTGCCGGGGGCACGTTCCCTGTATTTGACTTAATAATCGATCTTCCCCATGAATCTCAGATGAACATTCTTTGCTGCATTTAGTTGCATGTTTTTGTCCTTAACATTTCTCAAATTTTAGAACTAGTTTAGAAAGGAGTATAAAGCGATTAAGTGCGTGACTGTGAGTGTATCATATCCCACAAAACTATGGAAAGGAAATGAAATTTCTAGGCTGGTATGTAGGGTGTGCATTAACCGTTTGATTTGATTCATTATTGTCATCACATGTACCAAGGTACTGTGAAAAGTTTTGTTTTGCGTACTTTACAGGCAGATCATGCCATACAAAGTGCATTAGGGTCATAGAACAGAGCAAAGAATACCATGTTTCAGCTGCAGAAAAGACGCATAGAGAGCGAGCTCAATGTTCAATTTAAAATTAATGGAACTGTAATTATGAATGATGTTAAATATCCAACAACAGAGTAGGATTGGGGAAGGTGATGTTATCACTGGACTGTTAACCTGGATAATGTTCTGGGGACCTGGGTTTGAATCCCACCATGGCAGATGGTGGAATTTGAATTCAGTAACTATCTGGAATTAAGAGTCTAATGAAGACCATGACTCCATTGTCGATTGTCAGGAAAAACCCGACTGGTTCACTAACCTCCTTCATGGAAGGAAACTGCTGCTCTTACCTGGTCTGGCCTACACTTGACTCCAGACCCACAGCAATGTGGTTGACTCTTAACAGCCCCCTGGGTGACTGGGGATGGGCAATAAATGCTGCCTAGCCAGCGATGCCCTCATTCTGCCAATGAATAAAGGATGTAGCTTTTTGTTGAGAGAGGGGAGGGTTTCTTTGTACTATGTGTCAGACTCAATCAAGAGTTTGCTGCACCAGTGCAGAATGAATCCTGACTTGGATTAGATTTTGGTAAAAAGGAAATGGTTGGCCTCCTTGCAAGGAAGATATTGGTGAGCCGGGACCATAGGATAACTAGGCTCCGTGAAAGAACAGAGCAGGGTAACTATAATTTGAGAAGAAGGAAAAGCAGTAGTAAATGAAAGGGATATCTGCCAAATGAACTGGAAGAGGCAGTTGCCCAGTCGCTATGTAGATCAGGAAATAGTCAAACTAGAGAACGAATGAACAAACAAACCAGTTTGCTGAATTCTGGGCTTCCACAAACAAATGGACAGATTAGACCAAATTCGATAGCGCTGTTAGTAGAGAAGGAATTCTGAAGAAAGATTAAAAACACCGAAAAGAGAAATCGCAAGTGAAGTGAGAGAGAAAAGGAGCAAAATGCTTTAAAGTTAAGAAAATTTCTTTTGTTGTATTCATTCTGAGATGTGAATTGAGGTAGGTTGCTGGAAGATGAACATACGGTAAAGCAATGGTGAAAAAAACTATTCGAATATTCAGCATTTGAAGTCAAAAGGAAGGTGGATCTTAAAATGGAGGTTATGTTAAACAAGAGACAATTGACTGAGAGATTCCAAAGATTCCAGTTACCAAACCACTGAGGATTGACTGTTTGCGTCCAGAACTAACAGGGAAGCAGCAGAAAAGAGGCTATGATTGTCTTTTCTAAACTTCAGTGAATGGAAAATGTCTGCCAGAGAACTGGGGGATGTCAAATATGATCTGACTCTACAAAAGAAGACACATGAGAAAGGACATGCTTGGTCACTAGGATTACTTCACTATGTAAGCTGCCAGTCTGGAGTATGGGTTGAACTTATGAAGCAAGAAAAGAAACTTGAGATGACCTTGTTTGGAGGGGCGTGCAGATTTCCTAAAGGGATCTTGAATTTGACCAATTTCCATGTAAACATTTGAACATTTAATCAAGTGGAACAGTTGTGGTTATATGGATTTTCCAAAAAGCATTTCACAAAGGACTCCATAAGGATCCTGTGACTCAAATGATGGTGCAGTATGTTAAGGGAACGTGAATCGTGGGGATGCAGAAGGAAGCCATTTGTCCCAATATGCCTGCACAGGCTCTTCAAGTGACCAACATTACCCAGGACCACTCTCCATCTTTTTCCCCTTACTCTTGCACATTATTTTTATCCAAATATTCATCCAATACCCTCTGAATGCCTCAGTTGAACAGGTCACCACCACACAGGGAGTCGTTTCACACTGACGGTACGAGAAACAATTTTTCTCATCTTTCATGTGCTTCTTTTGCAAATCACTTTAAATCTGGTTAAATCTCAGCTGTCTGGTCACTTATCCTTTTCAGAGTGTAAACAGTTCCTCCATCGACTCTACCCAACACCCTCAAGATTTTGGAAACCCTTATCAGATCTCCTCTCAGTCGTCTTCTCTCCAAAGAGAAAATTCCCAACTTCTTGAATCTATCCACCTAACTGAAGTTTCTCATTCCTGGAACCAGTCTTGTAAATCACTTCTCTGCTCTCTCCAGCACATTCACATCTTTCCTGTAAGATGGAACCCACAACTCTGCACAATACTCCAGCTGGGGTCTAACAAGTGTCTTACACATGTTCAAAAGCACCTCCTTGTTCTTGTACTCTGTGCCCATTCAAAATAAGCCAGGGACAATGTATGCTTTATGAACTTTTCTCTACACCTGCCCCACCACCTTCAGTGATCTGTACACGTATACGTCCAGGTCCCTCTGCTCCTGCACCCCTTACTTTATATTGCCTTATTTTCTTCTGACCAACGCTTATACTTCTCTACACAGAATCTCATCTCCCACTCCTCCAACTTGTCTACCACTCTTTGAAGTTCTACACTGACCTGATTACAGGTTACAGTTCTTCCAGGTTATGTGCCATTGAAGTTGTCCCCTGCAGACCAAGATCTAAGTCAGTAATATACATCAGGAGAAGCAAAGGTCCCAACACAAACCCCTGGGGAACTCCACTGCCTTAAGCCTGAAAAATATTCATTGACTGTTACACTCTGTTTCCAATTACTCTGTCAAATCTGCATCCACATTTATACCATGACTATTATTTCCCCCTTGGGTCTGTTGTGTGGTGCAGTGTCAAATGCTTTCTGTCCAAATACACCAACAGTCATTCTCTCACCAAACCTTTCTTTTACCTCTTCAAAAAAAGCCAGTGTGTTTGTTAAAATAATTTCCCCTTCAGAAATCCATTCTGAAAACTCCTTGAAAGTTATAATGTACCATGGATACCTGTGTTTGTGTCACTTCAGTATTCATGTGAACTTTGTATTTGGGAGCACAGAGAACCATTTTGAAATCTGTTGACAAAGCAAAGTTAGGAGCAGAGAGAAATCACAACTGTTGACAGACTGGTGGAGAGGATAGCAAGGTGAGCAGATAAGTGGGAGATACTTTCTCTCCTCTAAACTATGATGTTAAATATCCAGAAAATGGCAATGGTGAATGGAAATGTTTGTTAAATAGTAGGTAGCATACACCTTGATTATGTCGACTTATAGAACAGAAAGAAAGAAATTTTGATCATTAGTTTTGCATACAGAGACATCAGTTATAAAACTGTCACATTATGGCTGTTCAGGACATTGGTTAGGTCACTTTTGGAATACTGTGTGCAGTTGTGGTCTCCCTGCTATCGGAAGGATGTTGTGAAACTTGAAAGGATGCACAAAAAATTTACAAGGATGTTGCCAGGGTTGACGGGTTTGTACTATAGGGAGAGGCTGAATAGGTTGGGGCTGGTTTCCCTGGAGCATCAGAGGCTGAGGGATGACCTTATAGAGGTTTATAAAATCCTGAGGGGCGTGACTAGGGTAAGTAGACAAGGCCTTATTCCCAAAGTGGAGAAGTCCAGAACTAGAGGGCATAGGTTTAGGGTGAGAGGAGAAAGATTTAAAAGAGACATAAAGTGTTTGACACAGGGTGGCACAGTGGCTCAGTAGTTAGCACTGCTGCCTCAGCGCCAGGGGACCCGGGTTTGATTCCAGCCTCAGGCGACTGTCTGTTTGGAGTTTGCACATTCTCCTCGTGTCTGTGTGTGGATTTCCTCCGGTTTCCTCGCACAATCCAAAAGATGTGCAGGTCAGGTGAATTGGCCATGCTAAATTGCCCGTAGTGTCAGGTGCATTAGTCAGGGATAAATATAGGGTAGGGAGATGACTCTGGATGGGTTACTCTTCGGAGGGTCGGTGTGGACTTGTTGGGACGAAGGGCCTGTTTCCATACTGCTGGGAATCTAATCTAATCACTGAGGGTGGTGCGTGTATGGAATGAGCTGCCACAAGAATTGATGGAGGATAGTACAATAAAAGTTGAAAGGCATCTGGATGGTTGGATGAACAGGAAGAATTTAGAGGGATATGGGCCAAGTGCTGGCAAACGGGACCAGATTAATTTTGGGATATCTGGTCGACATAGACTAGATGAACTGAACAGTGTGTTTCCGTGCTGTATAACTCTATGACTCTGTAAGACGGTACTGAATTTATAGGAACTCATTGGCTCATATGAATGTAGTGTTAGGTTCAGTGATACCAATTTGTGAAGTTTAGTTTTCCAAACTATGCTGGATATAAACTGCTTTATAATTAGCTTAATACCCATCAATATTTGTATGTATTGCATGACACCATCACACTTTATTTTCCAAAGCCTCGGTGATACTGAGAAAAGAATGTAGCTGGCAGAAGCAGATTTTTGTTTTTTAGTTGGAGGCATTTACCAAACCTCAGGGAGGGCCACATTGTCTCTCACACGGAAAACTGTTTTGATTGTCTACCGGGCAGATTGAGCATTAGTCCTCACATAGATTTTGAAAACAAAAATACTGCGAATGGTGGAAATCTGAAAAGAACACAGTGATTGCTGGAGAAACTCTGCAGGTCTGACAGCGTCTGTGCCGAGAAATAGAGTTAAAGTTTCGAGACCAGGGTAGTGATTCTTCACTTCTGTTCTGTGTCTGACTGAGGATTAGTCGTCCTGTGACATATGAAAATGAGAATCAATAACAGACTGGGCCTCACCATTAACCCTGAATCGACAATATGTTACACACTTTGTGGCATCTGTACAATTTTTTCAGTGCTGGTCTTTGTTTTTTTTCTCTCTAACTTTATTTGGGGCCTGGCAAGTGTTCTTGAATGGAACGAGTGATTTTTGGGATCAGTGGTTTTCAAAACTGTCAATATCTGGGGATTTCCACACCACAAGGTCTATATCTGGTCTAGACTAATTAATAAAGATCGCTTGTTATGAGTAAACACTACCTCCATTACTCTTGTATCGTCCACTTTGTTTACCAACCTTTTGGTCACTTAACACAATTTGTCCTCTTTTGACTTTGTGTCAATTTTTATCTGATTCCATTCCTGCAAAGTTCCCTGGAGTATTTTGGCATAGGAAAGGTGCTATGTGAATGTACTCCATCGTTGTTCCATTTTGGTTTTGAAAATAATTAGTGTAGAATGTATGTTTCTGGGACATTCTGAGGTGTAGGAATTGTTTGAATATTGAGAGTTAAACTTTCCTACCAACCACAGGATTGGTTCCTGCATCGTCGCAAATGAATTAGTGATGTACATAGTTATGTTTGCGTAGACAGGGGCAGTTGTCGCAATCCAAAAGCAAAGCGTTGTGCAGAATGCTTTGACATGATGAGGTGCAGCTAAGTTATTATGTGCTATTAATTGTTCCAGTTTGGCGATGCCCTGCTTATGGTTGGACTGCAAATTGCAAGAATCAGACTCAACATTTTAAAACAACATTGTATCTCTTTTTAGGCATGGCATAACCCAGCTCTGGCAATTACTCTGAATTATAATTTCCCTCCCACCTTAGAAAGGGCAAGTTAACATGTCAGCTTGTGGCGTGCATGCCAACTACGAGTTGATCAGCTGTAAAAAAAATTTGTGAACAAACATTTATTTTGTGTCTAGAGTGTGTTGCTGGAAAAGCACAGCAGGAGACTCGATGTTTTGGGCCCGAATTCTAACAAAGGGCTTTGGCCTGAAACGTCGAGTCACCTGCTCCTCAGATGCTGCCTGACCCACTGTGCTCTCCCAGCACCACACTCTCTCAACTCTGATCTCCAGCATCTGCGGGCCTCAGCTTCTCCTAACTTATATTGTGTCTTCAATGTTGTAAAACATCCCAGGGTATTTTAGTGGAGTATAATGAGACAAAATTGGCTCCAACCCGTACAAAAGATATTCGGAAAGTTGACCAAAATCTTGCTGTAAAGAAGTATTAGGTGAATGTCTTAATGAAACAATATACAATCGATATTTTAAGAAAGGTGCTAAGGAGTATGATGATTTGAAAAGGCAATTGGTATTGGACTGCCTGCTTTTCTGAAAACTGTTTTGTCGAGTCCCTTCTCAGCACTTCCTTCCCCAATACCTTCTCTGAAGGTGATTTATAAGAACTAGCTGTGCTCTGATGTCCTGTTGAAAGCACACTGCAGAGTCCAAGTACATGGAACTTGTTAATTATAGTATACTCCCAGGTTGGGTAATCTCCCCTCCACGGCTGTGGGGAAAGGACTCAGATGTTGGACTGTTTGGGTAGTTTAAGAAAGGTGAAGGGAATTGTAGAGCAGTTAGCCTAACACCTAGGAATTTAACGGAGTCTGCAATTAAAGTTAGAGTGACTGGACGCTTTGGACATTTTCAGCTCTCCAGGAGAGCGCGAGTATGTATTTGTAGATTATACCTAACTAATCTGATTTTGAGGTAACTAATGTGAAGGACAGTGTAACTCTATATGGACTTTCAGAGGCATTTGATAAAATCAGTTAGAAGAGACTTTTGGCTAAATTTGTCGTCCATGGCACTGATTGTAGTCTTCCCAAGCCTCCAGGATTGGACTGCAGTCTCCAGGAATTGGTCAATCTTCTGTGCACTAACCTGAAGAAAAATATTGGCACATTATATGCTTTTTGTCATTTTCTTTGAGTATTTCGAGTAACTGGATACAAAAGTAGTGAACATATTTGGAGAAATTTTGTTTGGCTGATAGTTAAGGGTTATCCCAACTGGCTAATGAGTCTTTGTGCTTTCTGATTAGTGGTGGAAGGCAGAATGCTACAAGGATGGGTGGTTTGGATGACCAACAGCTATCATGTGATGAGACCTCCAGGAGTAGATTGAGTCACAGTTCGCAACCTTAAACGGAAGGCAAATGGTTGGACTGATTAGCAATTTGACAGAGCCACAGGAGATGGAGGTTGGGGTTGATGGAACGGTAATCTGATTAGCAGTGTGTTACTGGGGAGGGGTCCCGCGTGGATCTGTGTTGGAGATATTTTCTTTTTTTTCCCCACAAGTTTACAAAAGAAAACTTAAAAAAAAAGACCCAAGTATAAAATTGATATATAGTTAAATCTTAAATAAATGATAACCAAAATCTATCAAACAAGAAAACAGAAATACCAAGAGATTAAAAAAAAGACAAAACTCAACTAACTACTCATCTAACTTACAACTAACCAGAGTGTACCATTAAAATTCTTACATTATTCAAGAGAGAAAATTCAACGGATAACACATAAATTGAGCAGCGATATACATGCTCGGAATGTGTTAACGTCAGATTATAACACAACCCGCATTTATCCAAAACATCCTGAGCATAGAGCATATAAAATTCACAAAAATAAAAGCTCTTTAGTACATTCAGATCAATATAATAAAAAAAATTTCTAAATAGTAAAAAAAAGTATAAAACGTATTTAAATGGAGACCTTCCCCCTTATTCCCAGGGGCCATCCCTTCTTTTCCAAAACACCCATCATAACCTCTCCCAACCAGTGCCCCACCCTTGACCCAGGCACCCCGCGATAGGATAAAGAAAATTCAAGTATACTACTGAACTAGAACTAACAGTGAGTACCCTATCTTCCCCACCCCCACCCCCACCCCCGACCCACACCAACACCTGGATATATTTGGTAATGTTAATACCATATATGAACATATATGACTAAAATTACAGTCTCAGCAAATAATAATTAAATATATTAATACAAAATAACAGGGGAAAACAACCCCGCTCCCAAGGACAAAGATAAAATAAGATAAGGTAACCCCATCTACATTAATTAGACCCCCTGGCCTATATATATATATTACATACAAAAAAAAGGGGTGGGAAATGCAATCGCTAAGTCAAGGATGAATAAATAAGTCCTTCTTCCCACCCCCGGAGATAATATTAAACAGTAAGATAATGAAAGGAAAAAAAAGGGGGGGTAGACCAAGGTGGGGGTAGGGCAAAACAACATCAATTAACTCTTATAGTTTGTCTGAGAGTCCAAAGGTTCCTTGGCCTTCTCTGGTGATCCGAAGTTAAACACGGACCCTTCATGGCTAAAGTGTGGTATGGCTGAGTAGCGCAACGAGAATTGAATGTTTAAATCCTTTAAACACTTCGCTTCATCAAATGCCTTCCTCTTTTGAACCAAAGCTGGGGAAAAGTCCTGAAATAACATAATCTTGGATCCTTCTATGAGTCATGGCTTGTGGATCTTTCCCAAGATTTCTGGAGGCTTCCAAAAGCATCTGCCTCACCTTATAGCTCAGCAGCCGAAACAGGACCGGGCGGGGGCGCTGGTTTGAGCCGGGCCCGCGTATTGTGACCCGGTAGGCCCATTCTACCCTTGGAGTAAAAAATGAGGTCTGCAGATGCTGGAGATCACAGCTGAAAATGTGTTGCTGGTTAAAGCACAGCAGGTTAGGCAGCATCTCAGGAATAGGGAATTCGACGTTTTGAGCATAAGCCCTTCATCAGGAATGAGAGAGAGTAGCCAAGCAGGCTAAGATAAAAGGTAGGGAGGAGGGACTTGGGGGAGGGGCGATGGAGGTGGGATAGGTGGAAGGAGGTCAAGATGAGGGTGATAGGCCGGAGTGGGGTGGGGGCGGAGAGGTCAGTAAGGAGATTGCAGGTTAGGAGGGCAGTGCTGAGTTGAGGGAACCGACTGAGACAAGGTGGGGGGAGGGGAAATGAGGAAACTGGAGAAATCTGAATTCATACCTTGTGGTTGGAGGGTTCCCAGGCGGAAGATGAGGCGCTCCTCCTCCAGCCGTCGTGTTGTTAGGTTCTCCAAGGACCTGCATGTCCTCAGTGGAGTGGGAGGGAGAGTTAAAGTGTTGAACCACGGGGTGGTTGGGTTGGTTGGTCCGGGCGGCCCAGAGGTGTTCTCTGAAGCGTTCCGCCAGTAAGCGGCCTGTCTCCCCAATATAGAGGAGGCCACATCGGGTGCAGCGGATGCAATAGATGATGTGTGTGGAGGTACAGGTGAACTTGTGGCGGATGTGGAAGGATCCCTTGGGGCCTTGGAGGGAAGTGAGTGTGGAGGTGTGGGCGCAAGTTTTACATTTCCTGCGGTTGCAGGGGAAGGTGCCGGGGGTGGAGGTTGGGTTGGTGGGGGGTGTGGATCTGACGAGGGAGTCACGAAGGGAGTGGTCCTTGCGGAACGCTGATAGGGGAGGGGAGGGAAATATATCCTTGGTGGTGGGGTCCGTTTGGAGGTGGCGGAAATGACGGCGGATGATGCGTTGTATGCGGAGGTTGGTGGGGTGGTAGGTGAGAACCAGTGGGGTTCTGTCTTGGTGGCGGTTGGAGGAGTGGGGCTCAAGGGCGGAGGAGCGGGAAGTGGAGGAGATGCGGTGGAGGGCATCGTCGATCACGTCTGGGGGGAATCTGCGGTCTGGAGGCCATCTGGGCTGTGCGGTGTTGGAACTGGTCCTCCTGGGAGCAGATGCGGCGGAGACGAAGGAATTGGGAATATGGGATGGCGTTTTTGCAGGGGGCAGGGTGGGAGGAGGTGTAGTCCAGGTAGCTGTGGGAGTCAGTCGGTTTATAGTAGATGTCTGTGTTGAGTCGGTCGCCTGAGATAGAGATGGAAAGGTCTAGGAAGGGGAGGGAGGAGTCTGAGACAGTCCAGGTGAATTTCAGGTCGGGATGGAAGGTGTTAGTAAAGTTGATGAACTGTTCAACCTCCTCGTGGGAGCACGAGGCAGCGCCGATACAGTCATCGATATAGCGGAGGAAAAGGTGGGGGGTGGTGCCAGTGTAGTTGCGGAAGATGGACTGTTCCACATATCCTACGAAGAGGCAGGCATAGCTGGGGCCCATGCGGGTGCCCATGGCAACTCCTTTAGTTTGGAGGAAGTGGGAGGATTGAAAAGAGAAGTTATTCAGGGTGAGGACCAGTTCAGTCAGTCGAAGGAGGGTGTCAGTGGAAGGGTACTGGTTGGTGCGGCGGGAAAGGAAGAAGCGGAGGGCTTTGAGTCCTTCGTGATGGGGGATGGAGGTGTACAGGGACTGGATGTCCATAGTGAAAATAAGGCGTTGGGGACCGGGGAAGCGAAAATCCTGGAGGAGGTGGAGGGCGCGGGTGGTGTCCCGAATGTAGGTGGGGAGTTCTTGGACTAAAGGGGACAGGACCGTGTCGAGGTATTGGGAGATGAGTTTGGTGGGGCAGGAGCAGGCTGAGACAATGGGTCGGCCGGGGCAGGCAGGTTTGTGGATTTTGGGCAGGAGGTAGAAACGGGCGGTGCGGGGTTGTGGGACTATGAGGTTGGAGGCGGTGGATGGGAGATCCCCTGAGGTGATGAGGTCATGGATGGTCTGGGAGATGATGGTTTGGTGGTGGGAGGTGGGGTCGTGGTCAAGGGGGCGATAAGAGGAGGCGTCCGCGAGCTGGCGTTTGGCCTCAGCGGTATAAAGGTCAGTGCGCCAAACTACTACCGCGCCTCCCTTGTCTGCGGGTTTGATGGTGAGGTTGGGATTGGAGCGGAGGGAGTGGAGGGCTGCACGTTCTGAGGGTGAGAGGTTGGAGTGGGTGAGAGGGGTGGACAAGTTGAGTCGGTTAATGTCACGGCGGCAGTTGGCTATAAAGAGGTCGAGGGCGGGTAGGAGGCCTGCACGGGGTGTCCAGGTGGATGGGGTGTGTTGGAGGCGGGAGAAGGGGTCATCAGAGGGTGGGCGGGAGTCTTGGTTGTGAAAGTAGGCACGGAGGCGAAGGCGGCGGAAGAATTGTTCAATATCTCGGCGCGTGTTGAACTCATTAATCCGAGGGCGTAGGGGAATGAAGGTGAGGCCCCTATTCTACCCTTACCTGGCCTGATCCAGCCTCCAGATTCAATAACTGCGGAAGCCACTGTTCAAGGAACATTATAAGCTGGCCTTCTTCTTCCTGTTCGGGAAGGCCCAGCAAATGAATATTTTCTCGACAACCTCGAGAATCGAGGTCGTCAATGTGGTTCTCTAAGGTCCGGACTTACTGCTCGAGAGTCCAGACCCGATCCACGGCTGATTCTGCGACGGCCTCGGAGGTCGCGACCTTTAGCTCTGCCCCTCCCTCTTGGCATTCAATTTCTTCGATGTCTCGGCTGTGATTTTGTAGCGCGGCCGAGAGTGAATTCCACCGAGTTCGGGACTCTTCTATGAAAACATCGATCTTTGCGTCGAGTTTGGAAATTATTTCCACGAGGCTCACCACCCGGGGCGGCTGTGGACACCTCTGCTGCAGCTGGGGAGGGTGGGGGAGGGGCTGCTGCCTGCTGAGAACTGCAGGCTGTTTTCCCCCTCGTCATTTTTACAGGAAACTGAACTGTATAAATTTAATACTAAATCACTAATTACATTAAAAAAACCTTTTTAGTTGATTTGGTAAGTGTGGTGGGGGAGGGTGGCCCACTTTGCCTAGGTCCTGGGAGGAGCACTATAGACTCTGACTTGCCGCCATCTTGGATCTCCCGGAGATATTTTCTGAACAACCTGTCTCGCAGTGTTATACTCTGGAGCAGGTGGGACTTAAACTCGGAACTCCTGGTTCAGAGGTGTGGACGCTACCACTTCACCACAAGGGTCCATCTGTGTTGGATTCTCAATGATTCACAAGTCATTAATGACTTTCTGCAGTTATTAACGTCACAAATCCAAATTTGCTGATGACGTGAGGATTGGCAGCATGGTAATTGTGTAAAGAGAGGTAAATCATGATACAGAGGTTGACAGATAAAACAATGGGCAAAACGACAGTTTATTTTAATGTAAGTAAATGTGAGGTCTTTGGCTTTGAGTGCAAAATGCATGGAATAGGGCACTTTCTAAATGGTGAAAAATTAAACACTGCTGGTCCTGAAAGACATGAGGATCCAGGTTGATAACTGCTAGATGGCTCAGTAGTTAGCACTGCCACCTCACAGCACCAAGGACGCGGGTTCGATTCCAGCCTCGGGTGACTGTCTGTGTGGAGTTTGCACGTTCTCCCCTTGTCTGTGCAGGTTTCCTCCAGCTGCTCCGGTTTCCTCGCATAATTCAAAGATGTGTAGGTTAGCTGAATTGGCCATGCTAAATTGCCCAGAGTGTACAGGGATGTGTAGGTTAGGTGCCTTAGTCAGGGGTAACTGTAGAGGAATGGGTTTGGGTGGGATACTCTTAGAGGGTTGGTGTGGACTTGTTGGACCAAAGGGTTTGTTCCCACACTATCAGGAACAAATGCAAAAATGATCAAAAGTACACATGAAATGATGGCCTCTTTGCAAGAGAACTAAAGTATAAGGGAAGCAGTAGGGTCTTGTTGCTTGGTATTAGTGTCCATACCTTAGGGTCAGAAGGTCCTCCTTGTCCCAGACATATGTCTTCGATATCTGAGCAGGGAGATGAAAATAGCTATCAGGAGAGATGTTATGATTTAGATACACAAAACTTCAATTTGTTCACGCTCGGACAAGTGAGCGAGACTCTTAGTGCCACAACTCAGTTTGTTTTTGATCTCTGCGGCATGTGGTTATATGTTTCACAGAATGATGCCTGGAAACTGGACTTCAATTACCAGGAGAAATTTCACCAGGAGAGGTTGAGTTCCCCGAAATTCAGCATCTGAAGGGGTGATCTTAATATAATTTTTATAAGATATTCAGAGAAAGAGCCAATACTGATTGGAAGAACTGTTAATGTGGAGTACAGGATTGAGTGCATAGTCAAAAACAAAAGCTAGACATTTCAGAAATGAAATTGGGAAAGATGTTGCAAGCACAGGGTGGGAGAGGTTGGATCATCCTTGTGCAAATTGACATACAAATTGTTAATTTTTAATCTGAGATTGATCAATATTTGTCAAGGAAATGTACTAAGGGGTTTGGGGCAAAGGTAGGTCTGCAGAGTTATGTCACAGATTGGCAACATTCTTGTTGATGAGTGAGACTGTATGGCCAATTTCTTTTCTTTGTGTTCCTACGTTGTGTAGAAGCTCTTTCAGAAAGCATGCACCGGGACAATGGGTCAAAGGGCCGCCTCCTGGTTTGTAAGATTTTGCAACTTTTTTCTGTGTCAATTTATGAAGTTGACGACCTGATTCCCTTGAACAAAGGTCGCAACAACGAATATTACTGTTCAGGAATCTCAACCCTTGTTGCTGATGTTTTCACACCTTCCCATCTGTTTCTTGGAAGAATCTATTTGTCGCTCCCTTGATTTCCTTTCTTTTGGAAGGTGTTGAGAGCTGTCCGACGTCACTTCTTCCAGATCACCTTTCATCTGTCTTCATTGATAAATTTAAGTGGACGATCTCAAGCTTGTCTGTAAACAAAGGAGAAGTGTTTGACTGTTCGCACTCCAGGCTCTGTATCAAACATGTTTTTAATTCCAACCATGCAGAAACACAGCGCTTTTGAAGATGATCAGAGGCAAACTTCGTTTGTAATCTGTTTGAACAGAGACTGAGGCATCAGTACTAACTTGGGGGTCGACCGCTTATCAATTAGTTATATCGGGCAGCAGTTGTATTTCAGGTGGCACTTTGGCTGTGGGCATTTTGAATAGGTGGAAGTTTCAAGCTACTTTGTAGTAACTGTATTGCCATCTCATGTTAATTAGGGTCTTGGGATCACACAACATTTGATTAGGTGGGGGCAGGGGATTCAGCCATGATTGAATGGCGGAGTGGACTCGATGGGCCGAATGGCCTTCCTTCCACTCCTATGTCTTATGGCCTTATGATAGTGGTAGTGGCTGTTCCTCTGGCTAGACATTCTGAATTCATGTCTCACTTGCCGTGGAGGTGTATACAAACATATTTAAAAGAAATAGACTTACTGCAGGCCCCCAAGCTGTTAAATGTACTGGCAGGGCCTTGGGAGAGAGAACAAAGGAACTGTAGAAATGTACCATTGTAATTAAGATATCAAAGACTACTTTATCATTTACATTAGGGTCTCTAATCTTGTAGGTGCTCCCGATTTGAAAAATTAATCCATTAATCCAAAGAGTGAGAAATGATTTTGTAAGGGTGACTAGACATCTCCCATTCCCCCCCAGTCCTGACTCCAATTGTCTGCTGTCCTTCTGATAGGCCTGCTGAGAAAAATATGGAAATAGTGAAGATAATTGTGATTGTCTCAATGTTAGTGAAGTATTTTTAATCAACACCAAGGACCTTGATCTTTACCCGGTGGTGTCAACAGGAAAATGACACTCTTAAAAATGAAGGAACTACCCAAAGTTTGTAATCCCTGAGAAGGACAGAGAAGGTTGGTTCTTGGGCTCTTGTGGCACAGTGGTAGTGTACCTACCTCTGGACCAGGAGGCTTGAGAGTTGAAGTCCCACCTAATCCAGAGGTATGCATTGGCATCCCTTTCCAGGTTGATTGGAAAATATCTACCTGTTCTAGTGAGCTGAGGAATGGCTCATGATGACCATGGAAGGAGTGGGCTCAATAGACTGAAAGGATTTTCTTTTGTTCCAGTTAGTCTGCATTTATATAGTGCCTTTATCTTTAATGCAAATATTTGAGGCACTTAACAGGAGAGTTCTCCCCCAATATTCGACCCTCTATCATTGTAAGAATTGTTAGGAAAGGCGAGCAAAATGCTTGATCTAAGACCATTTCTTCAAATTGTGTCTTAAAGGAGGGGAGTGTGTTAGAAAGGCCTAGTGATTTAAGAAAGGCATTGTAGAGTTTAGGTCCTCAGCAGCTTAAAAACATGGAGAATGATGGATAATGATCGGTACAGGGAATATTGAAGAGACCATAATGAAGAGTGTGATGTTCTTGGTGGATTGTAAGGCTGGAGGACGTCGGAAAGCTAGGATACCCTACATTATCTGACAATATAAATCTTTGAGGGGCAGAGTTGGTCTTTCCATTTTTTGCTCAATCTCGTCCACATTATCTGTATTACTTCTAGTTATAATGCAAATACCTAAAATTGAAGTGAATATTTTATTGTCTCCTTATCTCAGTTTTGAAAGATCTTCCCTTTTACTCTAAGGCTGTGCCATTTGGTTCGAGTCTCTGTTGCCAATGGAAACATCTTCCCAGTGTCCACTCTGTCTAGGCTGGGCCTGTCTGTGTCCAGCCTAAGCTTGTCGATTCAAAGCATATGATGAAACTGTGATGCATCGAAGAGGCTAAAGTACTGTTGACCTTTTAAATAAATGGAGGGATCCTTAACAACGGTTGATATATTTTAAATTAATTCAGTAATGAGACCAATCAGTCCATCAGGCCTGTACTGGCACTTTGAAACAGCCATGGTAGACCATCCCACTCTCCTCCCCATTCTCCATAGCCTTGCAAAACTCTCCTGTTCAAGTTACTAACTACAGCAAACATTTTATTAACAGACAGGCACCTGTGGGACCAGGAATTTGACGTTTAATCAAATATTCCAGTTGATCAAGAGTTCCACATAATTGGGTGTAAAAACACACACTAAGCAAGAGAAACATAACGTGGGGGAATACATAACACTGTTATGCTTTATTATTTAAGTGATTTATGCTGTAAATAATACAACTTTGCTTTCAATAAAACTTACTGCCAAAACCCCTACTCACTCGCACCGTCCCTTAACTGACTTCTCGGGTAGCTGTAGATGCTGGAGATCAGAGTCAAGAGTGTGGTACTGGAAAAGCACAGCAGGTCAGGCAGCATCCGAGGAGCAGGAGAATTGATGTTTCGGGCATAAGCCCTTCATGAAGTGCTTTTCCAGCCCCACATTCTCGACCGAGATTGCGTTGGGTTCCTGATCCCATCAGATATTCACTCTGTTAATATCAAATGACCAGATGAATTGATAAGTTATAAACTTAAACATAATGCTCACTTGTGCTTGCTCTGCCGCCTTATTAGACCAATATGTTGTGACCCTATACCTCAACACTTGTTTTTTTTTCATTGCTGGAAAAGGTAGAGAAAGATCAAGCCTAACCAAGGTGAGTGGAAAGAGATGGGTGACAGCTAATGTTGCTTTTACCTTTCAGTCCCAGGCAATGCAGTGGCTCCCAATTACAGGCATGTGCTGTCCATAAAAATAGCTCCTTGACCAGACCTTGTACTCGTGCCCGCAATTATCTCACTGTGATAGCCTTACCGTGAACAGCTGCGAGCTGATCATAGCTGTTATCCTTTCACATTTGTGTCTTTTAAAAATTATGAACTGCAGGGAGAAATAAAGTTTTTTTTAGAGCAGAGATTTACCAGAATGGCTGCATAATGCCACAGAAAAGACTTTGATACCTCGTGTGACCTCTGTGTTTGTGGCTGTAGTCTCCTGCAATGTGCAGACAATCAGGAGCCAAGGAGCTGTTTACAATGAAGCTGACTGATTCTCAGCTAACTGAGCAGGTTGGAACTGGAAACAAGATAGAAAGACACAAGAGGCTGAGAGAGAGAGAGAAAGACACAGCAGTGTGTGCTGTTGTTTTCCCCAACAGAGGCTGCCTGTTCTCTGTGGCAAAAAAGCAAGCCAGGTTTAAACTTGAATGAAACCACTGACCTTGCTGTGAGCTGTGACTTTTGAACTGATAAATTGGAGACATTTTCACAGTGCATCAGTCACTTGGTACTTCTTATACACCAGTAGAAACTTACAGAGAAAGGTAACTGTATACTAAGGGCCAGGTTAGTTGAAGTAGGATCATCTCAATATAAGAATTAGGAAGCAAAGATCAGTCAACTGATGTTTCATTTTTTATACCTCCACCAATAATCTGTTCTCTTAATTTGTCCGTCTGTGTATGTGTAACATGTATGTAAAGGTGAACTTATAAAGTGATTAGAATTTTACTTAGTGTTTATGGCAGTGATTTTACATCTGCAGATATAGTCCAATTACTTACTATAATTCTTGTTGAGTACAGAATCCTGGTGTATGCTTTCTATCACCCTTGATCTGAACATGAGGTAGACTGGGGCACTCTGAGTACCTTTAAAACAAAACCTTTACCAGTTCAGTATGACTGTGGGAATAGTGGAGCCTGTGAGCTACGCCAGTGGGAGGTAACATTTGTACAGTAACAATAGGATTGGATATTCCACTGGAGTTGTTATAGTGTATGCAAGCTGGGGAAGGGAGAGGTTCCATTGGCCTGTGCTATATTCTGAAATATAATTGAAGTTTTGGGTGAATAAACTTTAAGATTTCCTGAGTTTCGTGGCAGCAATTGTCACCTGTCTCTAGAGCAAGAATTTGTCCTAGTGGTTTTGACGGACTACTTTGGTTTCCTGTGGGATGATAACAGTTTGAACCAATAATCAGAAGATTGAGTTCAGACCAGTAGTGATTGTATTGAGGCACATTCCTGATGACGAGCCTATGCTCAAAACGTCGACTCTCCTGCTCCTCAGATGCTGCCTGACCTGCTGTGCTTCTCCAGTACCACACGTTTTGACTCTGGCCTGCACCATCTGCAGTCCTCACTTTCTCCCATTATAATGAGGACAGGTGGACCTCACAGAATATGAGTTCCCAGAATGGGGCTGTTAATTTGATCTGCTCAAGGCAGATTTCTCTCTCGCTCTCCCTCTGCTGAAGGGAACTCAACCTGAGAGGGAAGGGGAAGCAGTTTAGAAATTGGAGAAGTGGGGAGGAAAAGACATTTATGTGGGCTCTTTGCAATCGCAGAAATGTCTCGATGCATTTTGGTGAAGTTTAGGCAGGGTTGTAATGTAAGGAGAGTGGCAGCTAATGGGCATGTATCAAACAGCCAAAAGCAGTAATGTGATCGTGACTGGATTATGTATTTGTGAATTTATTGAGGGATCTACACTGACCAGAACGTTAGGGATAATAGCCTTATTCTTCTTTGTAATAATACAATGGCAACTTTTACATTCACCAGTGCAGGCAGATATGACCTTTGTTGATCCTTCCACTTGAAGGACAACACTTCTGATATGGCAACGTTCACTCAGTACTGCATTGGATTGGCAACTTTCATCATCGTGACAAGCCCTGATCGAGATTCGAATCCAGAGTTTTATGACAGTTACACGCAGACACGCAGGCACACATGCAGACACACAGATGCACGCACAGACACACACATGTAGACAGACACAGACACACCAGCAACCTCTCCAGTGGAGAGTGAAATGCAAGCTGGGGAAGGGAGTGGTTCCATTCGTTTGTGCTATGTTCTGAAATATAATTGAAGTTTTGCAGGTCAGACAGCTTTATTGCCTCTTTGTGACAACCTGGCCTCACCTCCAGGTTATGCAGGGTAGCAGTCGGTGAGTTGAATTTTATTTAGGCATGTTTTTTTGGTTCACTCGTCCCTAATTGCCAAGATACTGATAGCCTTACTAGGCAATGTCAGAGAGCAGTTATGAGTCAGCCAGATTGCTGTGGGTCTGGAGTTACATGTAGACCAGATGACTGACTTCCTTCCCTGGAGGTCAGTGGTGAAACCTACATGTTTGTCCAACTATTGATACATGATTGTTTCATGTTTGCTGTCACTGAGACAAATTCACAACACCAGATTTTTTTTTCTGTAAATTCCACCAGTTACCATGTTGGGATTTGAACCCATGTTCCTAGAATATTAGCGTTGGGCCTCTGAATTACTAGTCCAGCGATGTTGCCCCCCCTGCACCACTGCCTCCCCACCTTTTTATGTTTTTTTAACTTTTGCTAAAAAAATCTTAACAGTGTATCGACACATGACCTAACCTTTAAATTGTATTTTTTGCTCTTTCTTATATTTTAAGGATTTTGTGATTCACACTACAAAATAAAGCCAAATATTCAATTTACAATGTGGTGATAGTGAGTTTGCCAAATAAGGTGGATTCTGAAAGATTCACAAAATGTGGGGAATTTTAATGCAAGTGTCACATGAGCAGTCATCTGTTCATGTGTCACATGGTCAAACCTCTAGGAATATATTAGATCTGTCTTGGTAATCTGAGGCGCGTGTCTGGAAGTCCAGGGCGTCATTGAGAGTCATAGAGTTGTACAGCGTGGAAACAGACCCTTCGGTCCAACTTGTCCATGCCGACTAGATATCCTAACCTAATCTCGTCCCATTTGCCAGCACCTGGCCCATAAATGCTTCCTATTCATCTGCCCATCCAGATGCCTTTTTAATGCTGTCATTGCACCAGCCTCCTCCTCCTCTTCTGGCAACTCATTCCATACCCGCACCTAACCTCTGCTTGTAAAGTTGCCCCTTTCAAACCTTTCCCCTCTCACCTTAAACCTATGCCCTCTTTTGGACTCCCCTACCCCAGTGAAAGGACCTTGTCTATTTACCCTGTCCATGCCCCTCATGATTTTATAAACCTCTGTGAGGTCACCCCTCAGCCTTCGACGCTCCAGAGAAAAACAACCCTAGCCTATTCAGCCTTTCCCTGTAGCTCAAATCCTCCAACCCTGGCAACATCCTTGTAAATCTTCTCTGAACCCTTTCAAGTTTCACAACATCCCTCCTATAGGAGGGAGCCGCCGATAATGGCCGATGTGACATTCAGGGAGTGCACTGGTGATATTTTAATACTTGCTGTTGGGAGAATGTGTCTCCATCCTGAGTGCTTGAGAGCAAGGACGATGCTGTGAAATAGAC
This sequence comes from Hemiscyllium ocellatum, assembly GCF_020745735.1. Taxonomy (NCBI): domain Eukaryota; kingdom Metazoa; phylum Chordata; class Chondrichthyes; order Orectolobiformes; family Hemiscylliidae; genus Hemiscyllium; species Hemiscyllium ocellatum. The sequence continues at coordinate 24,258,843 of NC_083412.1, forward strand.
TCTTTGGCTGAGTTGCGCCAAACATGCTTTCAAGTGGGACACGATTTGCTTTTTTTTCCCCCTGTGTTGCTGTTGTCTGAGAGTAGAGATCAACTCCCCAGTCTTAGTGTTGCACCTTGGTGATTGAGGAATCATTGTGCCGTCACTAAACGCTACCAAAATAGCAACGTCAAGTCTGAGCCCAAATCTCTTTCCTGTCCCTGCCCCCCCCCCCCCCCCCCCCCCCACACCCCCCCACCCCCACCCCCGGCTAAAATCCCTGAGGGAATTCTGGAAGAGAATGTGATTGCTTGTCAGCACCTCAACAAAGACTGAGAGAATGTATAATACATGAGGCAGAGTAAACACATACACAAAACATAGTGTGAGGGGGCGGTTGAGGGGGGGTGTGGGTAGGGGGCAGGGGTGATCTTCAGTTAACAGTCAAACGTCTCTAAGTCTGTGCTGTGTGAGAATAAAGGTTCAATTGTTTTCTGCTGCTGGGCAGGCTGAGCGAAAAGCTGGCCACTTGAACAGTACCTGCTGTTGATGGAAAGCTTTGCAGGAAGTGGGCTGTGGTTAGGTGAGGGAATGTTGCCAGCAGCTGATGTAAAAGGCAGCCGAGGCAACAGAAGTTTCCATTCTTTCAGGATGTACTGCATATCTTTCAGGGAGAATGGTGAAGGCGGCTGGTGCTGAGCTTCCACGAGATGTGAAGCAACATAACGTTTTCCTTTTCCCAGCCCCAGTGTGCTGAACGCACTGAGAACTCATTGACGCCAGCAAAAAAAAACAAATTACCTTGCATCAGCCTGCGCTGAAATATTCAGTCAGATAGAGATGGCCCTGATATCAATTTGTTTTCTTTTCATTCACTCATGGGATATGGGCATCACGGACTGTGCCAACATTTCTCGCTCGTCCCTTGCTGCACTTGAGAAGGTGATGGTGAGCTGCCTTCTTGAGTCGCTGCAGTCCGTGTACTATAGGTTGACCCACAATGCCCTTTGGGAGGTAATTCCAGGATTTTGACCCAGTGACCGTAAAGGAACGGCAATGTATTTCCAAGTCAGGGTGGTGAGTGGATTGGAGGGGAGGTTGCTAATGTTGGTATCTGCTACCTGTGTCCTTCCAAATGGAAGTGGCCATGGGTTTGGAAGGTGCTGTCTAAGGACCTTTTGGTGAATTTTTGCGGTGCATCTTGTAGATAGGAATAACTACTAATACCAAGAGTCTGTGGGGGAGGGTGTGGTGCCAATCAAACAAGCTGCTTTGTCTTGGAAGGTGTCAAGCTTCTTGAGTGTTGTTGGGGTTGAGCACATTCAGGCAAATGTTGAGTATTCCATCACACTCCTGACTTGTAGATGGTGGGCAGCTTTGGGGGTGAGTCACTCGCCACAGTATTCCAAGCCTCTGAACCTGCTCTTGTAGCCACTGTAGTTACATGGCAAGTCCAGTTCAGTATCCAGTCAATGCTAACACCCCCCCACCCCCAAAACACCACCACCACCTAGGTTATAGTTGGGGGTGGGTTACTGTATTTACATCATCAATGTAACCTGCTTACAATGTTACAAAACTTGACTCCCTATGTGTCTCATGTTTCTTTGCCCTTTAATTAAGTTCGTGCAAGATGGCGCCGGGTATGGTTGACTCCTTGCAACCTCCTGCATGCAGATCTAAGTTTCCTATTTCCTACAATCATTCTACCTATTATTTACTATCTATGCTACTTAACTCTGTGATCTGCTTGTATTGCTCGCAAGACAAAGCTTTTCACTGTGCCTTGGTACACGTGACAATAAATTCAATTCAATTCAATGGACACAAGCTGTTCTTCTGGGACCTCGTTACCTCTCTCTCCCTCTTTGACAGTCATTAAAATGTATCTTTCTCACCAAGGTCTTGACCAGTTGCCCATATCTCTCACATGGCTTGCTGTCAAACTTTACTTTATGATGTGGTGATGCATCCTGGGATATTTTATGATATAAAGGGGTCTATACAAATGTAAGTTAATTGGGAGGAAGTGATTGTGATCAAACACTCTTGGAGAGAGAATTTGAGATCAGGAGAATTTGTACAATACCATACAATTCTCTAGGTTACAGGTTCTCAAACTGGCTGAGAAGTTTTTAAGGGTCCACCACAAGGCACCAGTGTTGGAAATGCCAGTCTTGTGAAACGTGCACCAAGTGTTTGCTTGTTGAATGTTTGTTCGACTTCCATGATTACCGATTTTCCTGAGCATGTTCTGAGTTTCATGTTTTGACCTTTGAGTCTAATGGAAGCGCAATTACAGACGAGAGTTTACCAAGTTATGAGTAAAGCTGGCCTGTCCCTGGGGAAGGGGTGGTGGTGGGGCTGGTCACTGATATCAATCTGCTGTCAGCACTGGATGAGTTGTGCAGAGTGGTGCTCCCACAAACTTTGCTTATCAACGTTTAGGCTGGCTTGGCCCGGCCTCTAAAGGCCCACATTTAACCTTTGACCTGAGAAGAGGATTAGTTTCCTTGCCCCATGATGGCTGAAGTTGGGGACACACGCTGTGAATTTTTCATTCACTTTAATATGCTTTTAAATAGCTTCTGACAGGATGCTTTTCAACTTCTGTGTTAAGAACGTGTTGTTGAACTATTGAAAAGCCAGTGGTATCTTTTGGTTCAGGCATCTACTGACTCCTCTGAAACTTTCTGGTCTGTGTTATTGCATACCAGATTTTTCACATGTATCAGGCCTTCCCTCTTCCTCCTCCTCCTCCTCCAGATTTTCAGGCTTCTCCGATATCGAAGCTTCTCTAATTCTCTCTCCATCACTGCCTTCAGCTGCCTCGGCCCCTAAGCTTTGAGCTTCCCTGTCCCTAACTCTTTCGCTTTCCTCCCTTCTACCATCATTTAAAACCTAACTGTTTGACCAGCTTTTTGTCAGGTGATGACAGGACACTCGGGGGTAACTCAAGCAACAGAAGTTGCAGGAGAAACTCAGCAGCTCTGGCAGAGTGAGAGTTAGCCTTTCAGGGTCTGATGAAGGGTCACTAGACTCGAAACGTTAACTCTGCTTATCTCTCCACAGATGCGTTACCAGACCTGTTGAGTGTCTCCAGGGTTCTCTGCTTGTTTTGAGATTTCCAACACCCACAGAATTTGGTTTTTATTACAAGGGATAACTCCCATCAAACAAAACCAAGAACTACATGTGGCAATATTATTGCATTAAGAGGTGTAATTTCTCCTGGATTTTAGATTAGATTAGATTCCCTACAGTGTGGAAACAGGCCCTTTAGCCCAACAAGTCTACACCAACCCTTCGAAGAGCAACCTACCCAGACCCGTTCCCCATCCTACTTTTTTTTTAACCCCTGACTAATGCACCTAACACTACGGGCAATTTAGCATGGCCAATTCACCTAATCTGCACATCTTTGGACTGTGGGAGGAAACCGGAGCACCCAGAGGAAACCCACGCAGACACGGGGAGAATGTGCAAACTCCACACAGTCAGTTGCCTGAGGCAGGAATTGAACCCGGGTCCCTGTGAGGGAGCAGTGCTAACCACTGAGCCACCATGCTGCCCTAGTTTAGCTTTCAGTAGTTGTTGGGGTTTTGAAGTTGATTGTGGAAGTTGCCATACCTCCCTCTCTACCAGAATTTTCTCTTGATGTTGTTTCTTCCTGGACTGTAGAAAAGTTGCACATGAGATGATCTATTTTAGCAAAGGTGTGTATATGGGATGTTATTGGTGTTTAGTAGTTAAAGAATCTATTATTCTATTAAGTTTTCCAATGGAAATGATGAAGAGCTTATGCTCAAAATGTCGACTCTCCTGCTCCTCGGATGTTGCCTGACCAGCTGTAGTTTTCCAGCTCCACACGCTTTGACTCGGATCTCCAGTCCTCATTTCCTCCCATTCAGATCCAACCGTCTACCCTATCCCTGTAACTCTGCATTTCCCATGGCTAATCCACCTAACCTACACATCCCTGAGCACTATGGGCAATTTAGCATAGCCAGTCCGTCTAACCTGCACGTCCTGGGACTATGGGAGGAAACCCACACAAACACAGGGAGAAAAATGGAATTGAACCTGGGTCCCTAGTGCAGTGAGGCAGCAGTGCTTCCTACTGTGCTAGTGTGCCACTCTGTTCTTTAAATGGTTTTGCAGGATCTTTCACACCAACCTGAGAGAACATGATGGAGCTTACTTTAGCATCTCGTCCGTAAGAAAGTACCTTTGTCATACCTACTGCACTGAAATGTCAGCCTGGGATTGAGCCAAGGCTCTTCCATAAGCATTTGCTCCAGTAAAGTCTTTTATCGTTGTTGTTGAGTCACGCAGACTTGCGGGTAGGGTAAATGGGCGAAGTCTTTTCCCTGAGGTTGGGGAGTCCAGAGCTAGAGGTCATAGATTTAGGGTGAGAGGGGAAAGATATAAAAGAGACCTACGGGGCAACTTTTTCACACACTGGATGGTACGTGTATGGAATGAGCTGCCAGAGGATGTGGTGAAGGCTGGTACAATTGCAACATTGAAGAGGCATTTGGATGGGTATATGAATAGGAAGGGTTTGGATGGATATGAGCCGAGCGCTGGCAGGTGGGACTAGATTGGGTTGGGATATCTGGTCGGCATGGACAGGTTGGACCGAAGGGTCTGTTTCCGTGCTGTACATCTCTAAAACTCTGATGTTTCACAGCTTGTTGCTCGCATAACGTTACAACTGGAAGGTAAGTTTCAAGATACAAACACCATCCATTTACACTGACCCAAAAGGTTGTGAGGAGCCCGAATGCTCTTAGGGCATGTCGATAATCTGGGTTTGATGAGTTGTGCTTCTGTTTGTCAGTGACCCTTCAGTACTAAAGCAGGCGTTGTATTTTGATCTGAAGTCCTGGGTTATCTGTCACACATTCCGGGACAGCTTTTGGCTTCTAGGGCAAGATATATGAGGCTTGTAAAAGGTGGGTTTAATGGCTCTGAAACCATGCAGGGTTTCTCCCAGTCTTTGAAGGATCTGAGGAGAATGCGTCAATTCCGTGGGGTTTTAGCAAAGGCTGAAGTATGTTAAAAATGTCTTCCGTGTGAATTGGTTTACGATTTTAAATGGGAATTGAAATATAGCTGATGGCAGGTTAACCCGAAGGCAGTATTCTGTTTCAGACAATAACTTCAGACTCGTGCAGCCTAGAGTGAATGGCAACTTAGTAGGTTGATAAATCATGAGGAGAGTTGGACCTCTGGGAATGTCATTAGTGGATATTAACTCTGATCCGGGCTGGTTAAAAGGCATCGTGAGTCCAGGGGCTGAACAAATATGTCTGCAACATTGCACACGGGAGGCACCTTTTTTGTTTTCTAGAATGTTCTGTCCACACCTACCAAGTCTCTTGAGGGGGGTGGGGAGTCAAAAGGTTGCTTTAGTCTGTGACTGATTGGCTCGTCGTGTTTGACTCTAACCTTGTGACTTTGCTGCAAGCCAAGGTGCTGGGGTTGGGTTGGTGGAAGAGAGGGGCAAATGGTTTGGTGAACGGTCCTACCCGGCTGACGGTTGAGTTTCCCCAAAAATGCTCAAGACCGATCCCGCCCTCCTGCTCGCTGCTACATTCCCCGTATGTTGTAACAGATCGACTTGCGTTCTTGTTCTCGGAAAGTCTGAACACTTTGGATGGTGTCAATCGCTGGTTTTCCGTGTACGGGTTTCCCTGCAATTGTTAGCACCCTCCCGAGGACAATCCCATGATTATTCACGCACCCATCTGGAACCCTGGCTTCCATGTGACAGCCTTGGGGGTCAGAGAGACAGGCTAGCTATCATTCCAGAAAATATACGCCCAAGTGTAAGGTCGAAAGGAGCAGCTATGTTTCCATTCAGTGGGCAGCAATCTTGAAGCTGGTGAATCCTGGAATCACTGCATACGTTCCTCCCCCAGCTCCTTCTCCAACTGTGGTCAGTGGCCTGGTTTAGATAAACCCAGATTTTACTTCGCCACTTTGTACACGACAAGAGGCTGAATCCTATTGGGACAGCTCTGAAATATAATGGGGAGTGGTAGGGGTGTAGTTGAGGATTGTTTGAGCACTTCAAGTGATTCACGATGGGAATGTCAATCTCCTGATGACAAAACAGTGTTTTTCAAGGGTAACAGTTTCAAAGGGAAGTAATGTCTAAAGTCTCCAAAAGAAGCTGGAGATATGAGAGGAGATATTACAGAGGTTAAATCCATTTATCCAGGAAATAAATGATTATGTTCAGGGTATGGAACAAAGACAAATGGAACGGAGATTATCTGGGGAGGGTACAAATGGGAGTAGATGGGGAGGCTTCAGTTGAGTAGTGAAGAAGGTGTTGGCCTTTATTGGTCAGTGCATTAAGTAAATGAGTTGGGAGGTCATGTTGCAGCTGTACAGCTCATTGGTTAGACCATCTTTGCAACACTGTGCTCAGTTCTGGTCTCCCTGCTATAGGAAAGATGTTGGTAAACTTTAGAGGGTTCAGAAAAGGTCTCCAAAAATGTTGCTGGGTTTGGAAGGTTTGAGCTATAGGGAGAGGCTGAACAGGCTGGGGCTATTTTCCCGGGGAGCATTGGGGGCTGAGGGGTGACCTTACAGTGATTTATAAAATCATGAGGGGCATGGATAGGGTAAATAGACAATGTCTTCTCCCCAAGGTAAGGGAGTTCAAAACTAGAGGGCATAGGTTTAAGATGAGAGGGGCATAATGTAAAAGGGACCTAAGGGGCAGCTTTTTCACGCAGAGGGTGGTGTATGTATGGAATGAGCTGCCAGAGGATGTGGTGGAGGCTGGTACAATTACAGCATTTAAAAGGCATCTGGATGGGTATATGAATAGGAAGGGTTTGGAGGGATATGGGACGAGATTGATTTAGGATATCTAGTCCGCAGAGACGAGTTGAACCGAAGAGCCTGTTTTCCTGTAGAATATCTCTATGACTGTGTCTCTCTCTCTCTCTATGTCTATGTGAAACATGATACATACTGTGTTTGGTGTGTTATTAATTTTGAGTTTTACTCCTGTCAGAACAGACCATCGTGACCTCCTCTGCCTTAGAGATAAATGTACGATTTTTGTGGAATTGCATTCTTTTGAGAAGCTGACCTTCAGACTTTGATCAATCCTCATAAATAAACCCATGCTAAATTGTTGCTTTAAGAATTGAGTCTCCTTTGTCCCTGTGTCGTGGCCTGTGTTGCAGTTTGTTGTAGTTGCTTTTGACTTGTTGGTCCCAAACACTGGATGGACCAAAAGCTTTGTAATGCTGTTAGACAACAGAGTTCTTTTGCTCCCAGTGCCTTTTGATTTTGTTAAACTGTGCAATGGGGAAATAACAATGTTGCACTGACTATCAGCAAACCTGTTCATTCAGTGATTGCAACAGCTATTCCCAAAAGTGACACAAATCGCAATTGGGGATTTTTTAAAAAACTGAAATCTCCAAATTGTTCCCATAAGCCAAAAAGAAATGCTAGTGCACAATGGAGAGAAACGTAAAAAACATGGTTAAGATATTTTCTTCTTTCGTTTGATTCAGGATTGACCGCAAAATGTCTGACAGTCAAACTAACTATAAACTGGATGAAGCGCAGGAAATTATGAATGAGCTGAGAACGATCAAAAAGTCAATTACTTTAGGAGAGAAAGAGAAACAGGACCTTATTCAGGTAAGACATTTTTCCTCGTTAACACACAAAATTAGCAGACTAATAACCCAGGCTCCTAGACTAACCACCCAGGGAACAGGGATTCAAATCTAAACATGGCAATTGGAGAACCTTAATTCGGTTTTTTACAAAAATTCTGAAAACGTACGGCTGAAATTTGCAAAAGTGAGCCTGACGCAGTTAGATTGTCGTTAAAACCAACTGCTTCATTGAAGTTAAAAAATCACACAACACCAGGTTAGAGTTCAACAGGTTTAATTGGAAGCATTAGCTTTCGGAGCGCTGCTCCTTCATCAGGTGGTCATCAGCAGCGCTCTGAAAGCTAGTGCTTCCAAATAAACCTGTTGGACTCTAACCTGGTGTTGTGTGATTTTTAACTTTGTCCACACCAGTCCAACACTGGCATCTCCAAATCCTGCTTCATTAAAGTCAGATAAAGTTCTTTCAGTCACTACTGCTCTTGCCTTGTCTGGTCGATGTGCAACATGACTCCCAACTAAAGTGGTTACTTTTAACTGGCCTTTAAAGAGTTTTACCAAACCAGTCAGTTGTATAAAAGCAGGAAGTGTCTGCACCAGCACATTCACAGAACCAATGGGGATGGCAATAAAAGCTGTTTTGAACAGCACCATCCAATCTGGAGAATAAATGTTTCATTCTAAGGCAAGTTGTTGGAGGGAATCCTGAGGGACAGGATGTACATGTATTTGGAAAGGCAAGGACTGATTACGGATAGTCAACGTGGCTTTGTGCGTGGGAAATCATGTCTCACAAACTTGATTGAGTTTTTTGAAGAAGTAACAAAGAAGATTGATGAGGGAAGAGCAGTAGATGTGATCTATGTGGAGTTGAGTAAGGAGTTCGACAAGGTTCCCCATGGGAGACTGATTAGCAAGCTTAGATCTCACGGAATACAGGGAGAACTAGCCATTTGGATACAGAACTGGCTCAAAGGTAGCAGACAGAGGGTGGTGGTGGATGCCTGTGACCAGTGGAGTGCCACAAGGATCGGTGCTGGGCCCTCTACTTTTTGTCATTTACATAAATGATTTAGGTATGAGTATAAGAGGTACAATTAGTAAGTTTGCAGATGACACAAAAATTGGAGGTCCTAGGGAGTGTTGCTGAACAAAGAGACCTTGGAGTGCAGGTTCATAGCTCCTTGAAAGTGGAGTCACAGGGAGATAGGATAGTGGAGAAGGTGTTTGGTATGGTTTCCTTTATTGGTCAAGAGTATTGAGTACAGGAGTTGGGAGGTTATGTTGCGGCTGTACAGAACATTAGTTAGGCCACTGTTGGAATATTGCATGCAATTCTGGTCTCCTTCCTATCGGAAAGATGTTGTGAAACTTGAAAGATCTCAGAAAAGATTTACAAGGATGTTGCCAGGGTTGGAGGATCTGAGCTACAGGGAGAGGCTGAACAGGCTGGGGCTGTTTTCCCTGGAGCGTCGGAAGCTGGGGGGGTGACCTTACAGAGGTTTACAAAATTATGAGGGGCTTGGATAGGATAAATAGACAAAGTCTTTTCCCTGGGGTCGGGGAGTCCAGAACTAGAGGGCATAGGTTTAGGGTGAGAGGGGAAAGATATAAAAGAGACCTAAGGGGCAACTTTTTCACGCAGATGGTGGTAAATGGATGGAATGAGCTGCCAGAGGATGTGGTGGAGGCTGGTACAATTGCAACATTTAAGAGGCATCTGGATGGGTATATGAATAGGAAGGGTTTGGAGTGATATGGGCCGGGTACTGGCAAGTGGGACGAGATTGGGTTGGGATATCTGGTCGGCATGGACGGATTGGACCAAAGGCTCTGTTTCCATGCTGTACATCTCTATGAGCATCCTTAATCTCTCAATCATTGGTTTAGTATCCTGAATGGGAAAGTTTTCTCAGAGTAGCAGGACTTTTAAACACCAAGAGATGAGCTATTAGAAATAATTCTTTGCCCACAGCAGACATTGCATTTCTTTTTAAGCGAGAAGTTGAGAATTAGGGTGACAACGATTTGCATTCTTTGTCAGCGTGACTCTCCTTCCGGCAAAGAATGTAATCGTTGGAAATTCCTTCGTTCAAACACTGCATGCCAATTACACGAAACAGGAGCCTCTCACTGAACAGAAGTACTTTCTGTGGTATGCTGTGTTAGTGACTTAATTGCTGATCAAAAGAACGTTCATCTCATCTTTAATTTATCTCCCATTCCCATGTAGTTTATGGAAAGCTGCTTGGTTCAACGTGCTCCCCTTCGGGGAAGAGAGAACTGTGTGTGCTGTGTTCTGTTTATAACAGTGAAAGATAGTTGGTAACCAATAAGCAGATTGGATAATCTCAGTTCCATTTGTCTTTGTTCCACACCCTGACCATATCATTTATCCCCAGGAACACTTTGGTTTAACCTCTATAATTTACCTTTTATATTTCCAGCTTCTTTTGGAGGCTTTAAAAATTACTTCCCTTTGAAACTGTTACCCTTGAAAAATGCTGTTTAGTCATCAGGAGATTGACATTGCCATCAGTGGGTCACCTTGAAGTGCTCGAACAATCCTCAACTTAGTTCTCCCATTACTGAGGAATCTCCTGTCACTTGCTGGTTGCACATTTGTTTCTAAAATTCCCAAACTACAGGTTTGGCCTCGACTTTATCCCTGACATTGGGTAGAACCTTCCTTGTGCATATTCACTCATGGGACATTACTGGCTGGCCTTTATCTGACACCTCTCTCTCTCTCTCTGTGTATACCAAACTTTCTACAACTGTTAAAAGTTCTGATAGTAGTTTACCATCTGAATGTTGTGTAGCCACTAGAACCGTAAGGGTTCCAAATTCTGGAGCTGCTTCTCATCTGTTTGTTGGTTCAGCTTCTTGTTACACTGTGTTCCCTACTTGTTCTCCTGTCTCTACTTAGGCTACTACAGTTCAGTCCTGACACCAGGCAACCATAGGTTATGGATTTCTCCCCTGGGCTCCAGTCAGAATTAGCTGAAAATGTGTTGCTGGAAAAGCGAAGCAGGTCAGGCAGCATCCAAGGAGCAGGAGATTCGACGTTTCGGGCATAAGCCCTTCTTCAGGAATCCTGAAGAAGGGCTTATGCCCGAAATGTCAAATCTCCTGCTCCTTGGATGCTGCCTGACCTGCTGTGCTATTCCAACAACACATTTTCAGCTGTGATCTCCAGCATCTGCAGTCCTCACTTTCTCCTCCAGTCAGAATTAGGCTTACTGTCTGAACTTGTGCCGTCTTTCCTGACTTTTCATGTTTCTACTTCCCTCTGCCAATCCATAGGTCTGATGCTCTGCTCCTCGTCTTGCATGTTCAGCCAGTGTTTTATTTTGTAATGGCCTTTCCTGCCCTTCCTACTATAAAGCTTTCCATCCACTCTCAAGCCCTATTCTGGCATATCCTAGGCATTTTGGTAAAACAAATAAGGACAGAACTCATAAAATTAAAAGTAAGGCCTTGGGAGGTGTTGTAGAACAGAGACAGACCTCGGGGGACAGGTACATAATTCCTTGAAATTTGTGTCATAGGTAGACAGGGTGGTGAAGAAGATATTTAGCATGTTTGCTTTCATTGCTCAGACCTTTAAGTACAGGATGTTGGGGTGTTACATTGAGGTTGTACAGGATGTTGGTGAGGTCTCTTCTGGAGTACTGTGTGTAGTTCTGGTCACCCAGTTATAGGAAGGATATTATTAAACTGGAGAGGGTTCAGAAAAGATTTACCAGGATGTTACCGGGAATGGAAGACTTGAGTTATAAGGAGAGGCTGGATAGATTGGGAAGTTTTCCACTGGAGTGTAGGGGTGACTTTACCGGGGTTTATAACATCCTGAGGGGCATAGATAAGTTGACTGGCAGGTGTCTTTTCCCTAGGGTGGGGGTTTTCAAGGTTAGGAAGCATATTTTTAAGGTGAGAGGAGAAAGATTCAAAAGGACTGTCAGGGCAAATCTTTTTACAGTAGTTCATGTATGGAATGAAGTGATAGATGTGGGTACAGTTACAATGTTTAAAAGACATTTAGATAAATTCATGAATAAGAGAGGTTTGGAGGGATATGGACCAATCACAGGTAAGTAGGTCTAGTTTAGTTTGGGACTATGGTTGGCGTGGACTGGATGGGCCAATGGGTCTGTTTCCATGCTGCATGGCTGTATGGCACCATGCAGACCAGCCTGTTAGCTGAGCTTTGTGAGAAATGGCCTTCTCCCAGTCTTGACTATCACTTGGTCCACATTTTAGTGAGCCCATTATTTGCTACAGTTGAAACCTCAAAGCTCTCCTGATCTTTTCTGAAACCTCCTAAATGTCATTCTACCTGCATCATGCCTTTCAAATATTCTGCAAAAATTTGAACGAGTTATAGGTCCCTCCTAAACCTGGAGCATGATCCTAAATATTGTGGCTGTAGCCCCCAGTTATGACAAACACATTTTCTGCATGTACTACTCATACTAAAGCAATTGTGAATTTACAGTTCCTAAGTGACTATTTTGCAGAGCATTTTATCAATCACGGAGTGATTTTGTTCAGAATTCCCATTACTGAAAGGACTTTCTTCTGCTGTGTACGTTGGTACAATATTCAGATTCTCACACATATCATGGACCAAAACCAAACCCCCTCAAAATATTCAAGCAGAAGCCTGGACCCTAACTGTCTTTTTTATTTAAAGGCAAGAGAAATGTACTGGATTCCAAAGGTGATTCAGTTGGTCCACCACAAGGCTTTAAGCAAAACCCACTTTATTCTTACAACGCAGTTAAAATACAAATCAGAAAAATATACTTGGAACAGCTTTAACGCTGTTGAAATGCTTTATTATTTACCTACTAATCATCAACTGTTTCAATATGGCAGCATCCCATAAACACACCCTTGGCAAAGGCAGATTCAGCAAAACAGATTTTTCTCACGTGCTATCCATTCTACAGTGCAGGAGAAAGGAAACCTGAATGGAACAGTCTTGCAGCAGAGAGAGGACCTGAGTTTCTTGCTGGATGGAGGGAGGGATGGAGGGAGGGATGGACGGATGTGTATCTACCAACTTCAACAACCAACACCAATCTCAAATAGAGTCATAGAGATGTGCAGCATGGAAACACACCCTTTGGTCCAATCCGTCCATGCCAACCAGATATCCCAACTCAATCTAGTCCCACCTGCCAGTACCCAGCCCATATCCCTCCAAACCCTTCCTATTCATATACACATCCAAATAACTTTTAAATGTTGCAATTGTACCAGCCTCCACCACATCCTCTGGCAGCTCATTCTATACACATACCACCCTCTGCGTGAAAGTTGCCCCTTAGGTCTCTTTTATATCTTTCCCCTCTCTCCCTAAACCTATGCCCTCTAGTTCTGGACTCCCCGACCCCGGGGAAAAGACTTTGCCTATTTATCCCATCCATGCCTCTCATAATTTTGTAAACCTCTATAAGGTCACCCCTCAGTCTCTGACGCTCCAGGGAAAACAGCCCCGGCCTGTTCAGCCTCTCCCTATAGCTCAAATCCTCCAATCCTGGCAACATCCTTGTAAATCTTTTCTAAACTCTTTCAAGTTTCACAATATCTTTCTGAATAGGAAGGAGACCAGAAATGCATGTAATATTCCAACAGTGGCCTAACCAATGTCCTGTACAGCCACAACATGACCTCCCAACTCCTGTACTCAATACTCTGACCAATAAAAGGAAGCATACCAAATGCCGCCTTCACTATCCTATCTACCTGCGACTCCACTTCCAAGGAGCTATGAACTGCACTTCAAGGTCTCTTTGTTCAGCAACACTCCCGAGGACCTTACCATTAAGTGTATAAGTCCTGTTAAGATTTGCTTTCCCAAAATGCAGCACCTCGCATTTATCTGAATTAAACTCCATCTGCCACTTCTCAGTCCATTGGCCCGGTTCTAATGAAAGCAAAACTAAAACCCTGGGTCTGTCTGAGCCTGATTGCACCCACTCGTGCTTCTCTTGTCTAAGTTTAAAAAAAAAAGGCGCTCCAGGAGATGAAGGTTTCTCACCCACTGTGTCTGAAGCACGCGTTCCGCAAGAGAACCACCCAGAGTAACTCCCTCTTAAAGGCACAGTACCATCATACCACACACTCCTGATCTCCTCATTGGCAAATTCACTTCTGTTATCCCTTAGGAACTTAGCCAGTCGTCTCAGTCTCATGTATATTATCTTTCCATTGCCTCGTCAAGAATACCTTTTCTGTCTTTACTATACATTATTATTGACTGATTTAAGTCTAGTTGCTCTGCCTACAGACTGTAGGACAAAAAATATTTTGTGTTATCCCATACCTTAATGTCCCTCAGGTCCTTTTCATTAAAGTCCCTCACCAAGGGAAGACTTACTATGGGTCACAAAGGCATTTTCTGTACTCTCAAATATCACAATGTTCATTTAATACCCTTTTTGAGTTTAGTGTATTCCTCATCTAGTGACCCTGCATTCTTATACAAAACGTTCAACTTGAAATGCAAACTGTCAATGTAAGTTGGAAGTGATTTGTTTCTGTTCCTATAAATTCCTATCTCTGGATGCCATAATTCTTCCGTAACATTCTGCTTTGAGAAGATCAGCATTGTTAAGGAAATGCAATAATAATCTGACTATGTAAATTGCAAATCTACACATCTCCCAAAGATATTACTTTATTATACTTTATATCTAACTTTATTTGGTCTTTTTATTGAAGGCTTACTCATCAATAAAGGCATTTCACTGGATTCTACCCTGTCATTATGATGTGATATTCGTCTGCTATCTTAAATGTCCTTACAGATTGTTGATTTGTGATTTCAGACTGTTGGCATGACTGAACCTGAAACAAATAGATCTGCTACTCTTTGACCTTACTTTGGTCTTCCTTACATTTAAAAAAAACAGATGACATTTTATACTGTCCAGCCCATTTACAGCCACTATATAGAACTGCACAGTGGAGCAAGTCCTTTCCCAGGATGGTCACTACTGGACTGATGCTTCTAGTGGCCAACACGATTGGTCAGTATTATCCTTCTCCCCTTCATTATCTTCCCTGTCATGTCAACTCAAAAACCCAGTTATTCCTTTTCAGACAATTCCACATACAGTGATACCTTGAGCCACACCTGAAACATCTATTATTATTCCCGGGATTCATCCTCCTTCCATAATTACCCGCCTCCTGCTGCCTGTTGTAGCTGTCAAAAGAGTTTCTCGTTGTTTGATCCTTTTTTGACCCAGCCCTGTTTAAGAGAGGCCCAGAAATATTGCCACCCCATATCCTCCACTTTTGGTGTTACGTTGTTTAAACATGAAAGGGTTCAGAAAAGATTTAGAAGGATGTTGCCAGGGTTAGAGGACTTGAGCTATAGGGAGAAGCTAAACAGGCTGGGGCTGTTTTCCCTGGAGCATCGGAAGCTGAGAGGTGACCTTATAGAGGTTTATAAAATCATGAGAAGCATGGATCGGGTAAATAGGCAAGGTCTTTTCACTGGGGTAGAGGAGTCCAAAACTAGAGGGCATAGGTTTTGAGTGAGAGGGGAAAGATTTTGAAAGGAATAACCTTTTCACTCAGAGAGTGGTGCATGTGTGGAATGAGCTGCCAGAGGAAGTGGTGGAGGCTGATATAATTACAACATTTAAAAGGCATCTAGTTGGGTATATGATTAGGAAGGGTTTGGAGGGATATGGGCCAATTGTTGGCAAATGGAACTAAGTCAGTTTAGGATATCTGGTTGGCATGGATGAGGTGGACTGAAGGGTCTGTTTCCGTGCTGTATGACTGTGACGTTATGCTGATGAGCCTATGTGTAACTTGAAAGTGGCCAAAAATGAATTCTTTCCCTGAAGCTTTGGATAGCTGCTCTCGAAACATGTCACTGTCTTTAACCTAACCCTAGTTGAAGCCAAGACCCTACCCAAGTCTGATACCCTGGCACAATCCAACCGGTTTGAAGGCAAGTATAGATGTAGAAGTTTACAAGTGGAATCGCTGTTGTCTCCCAGATAAGTCACTTGCCAGTTAAAATCTGTGATGTAATTTTCAGTGCCCCTGCTTTAGTAAATGTATCATTGAGCTTTGTAGGCATGCAATAGGCATCCTGTTTCACTTCCGTAAAGCTGGAGGGAATGTCTACACCTCCTTCACTAGTTGCTAAGCTGAATCGGCTTGAGCAGCTAAGTGACTAACGCCTGCTCCTATTTCTTGGGTTCTAATGATTATGACTGACTAACAGCGGATAAAGTGAGCTTCTGTACACATTTGTGAGAGGCACTCCCCGGAGTTATGACGTGACATTGGAGTATTGATCATTAGAATTAGGAGCCAGGAGGAAACCAATGGCCTGTGAATGTTGAGAATTCTGGCGATAGTGTGGATCCTCCATCCTTCAGTACATTTTAAGGTTGGTTTGTGTTCTTGATCTTCATCTTCTGTATTATCAAAGGGACGATACAATAAACTTTCAAAAGAAGATTCTGTAATGATGAGAGGTTCCAATAACCAGTTTTCCCCAAATGCTCGAAGAAGTTGCACTTTAATTTTGGCCACGTGCTGCTGATGCCCCATTGATACAACATGGCTGTTCCGATTTCTACCCACCAGCCTTAACCAGCATTGGAAAAGCGTTAGACAGCAAAATGATTATACTGCGGCTGTAACTTTGTGACTCAGCGTGCCTGCGCTGAATTAGAATCTTACTGTATTGTTTGTCCTGCTTTCCAGAGCCTTGCTACACTAACAGATGAATTCAGGAATAGCTGTTGCATTGAGAACTCCCTGCAGGATCTCCAGATGAATCCGAGCTTGGCCTCTGAGTGTTTATCACAGCAGTTCTGTGAAGCAGGGTCACAGACTGACATCATCGGAGAGGTATGCTTCCAAATGCAATGATCTATTTATTAATGGCTCATTTTCATCGTGACTTCAGACTGCATTTGCAGAATCGGTGACACTCGGTTGCATTGAGAAAGCAAAAACGGAAAGATCTGGGTTTTATTTCCTCTTTGTTTCAGTAACTACAAAAGACTGATGTTGTAAGAAGGTCTTCAGGATGCACAGTGTGCCTGAGAAACTGGCCAGGCTGATGGGAGTCCCTGAGCAGTGTCAAAGTGGATTGGAAATGATTCTTGGATCAACAGTTAGGGCAGCAAAAGGATCCTGGCTGCTGGCTGAAAACAAAAAGTGCTGGAGATCTCAGCGGGTCAGACAGCATCCATAGAGAGAGAGCAAGCTAATGTTTCAGGTCTAGGTGCCTCTTCTAAGGACAGTCATCTAAGAGTCAAAATATTAGCTTGCTCTCTCTCTCTCTCTCTCTCTCTCTCTCTCCACGGATGCTGTCTGACCTGCTGTAATCTCCAGCACTCTGTTTTCAGTACAGATTCCAGCATCTGCAGTAATTTGCCTGTTTGCTGATGTGTTTAATCTAGTACTGAAAATAACAATGGACCAAAATCTTTGTAAATCTGGTGTCACTGACTGTGAAGCAACATCCACACCTCAATAGGAGCTCCAGTAAGTGACCATTTGGGCAGCATCTGTTAGACTAAAAGGGATGGAGTTGAATGGCTAGAAATGTACATATGACTTTGCATGGCCAATGTCAGAATACAAGTTGGGAAGGAGGATTTTGAGCACTGTATATGAAGATTAAAGTTCCCCGCAATAATTACATGGGTTTTGCACCAATAATCTTTCTGTTTAATGTTCAATCTGGTGGTATAACTATTACTCACTTGTGTTTCCCAGCATTTCCTGTTCTTAAAATCTACCCATGCTGTTTCCACTCCCTAATACTGAGTCATGATCCTTTTGCACCACTGTCCTTCTATATCATCCTTTATGATCAGTGCTGCTCTTTCCCACTACACTGGTCTTTTTGAAAGATTGTGTATCCTGGGATATTATTTCCCAACACTTTTAAATGGGACCTGAGGGGCAACTTTTTTTTTTAACACAGAGGGTGGTGTGTATATGGAATAAAGCGCCAGAGGAAGTGGTAGATGCAGGTGCAGTTGCAACATTTAAATGATATTTGGATAGAGACGTGAATAGGAAAGACTTAGAGAGATGTGGGCCAAATGCAGGCAATTGGGACGAGTTTGTTTTGGGAAACCCACACGGCATGGCCGAGTTGAACTGAAAAGGGCCTATTTCTGTGCTGTCTGACTGTGTGACTCTGATATCATTGCCATTACAGAATAATCTGTTTATCCCTCCCTGTGATCCGCTATCTTGAAATGAGTGTTTTACGTACTTGGCCAAAGAGCATTAATTTTATTTTTAAATTATTATTTGTTGCAAGGAGATAATACGTGTCACGAAAAGTATTTTACTGCTCTATTGCCTTGATTTTTCCCCTGAAGATTTGGAACAACCTTTGGAATCTCTGCAACTGTGGCTGTCACTCTGACCACGCTGTCCCTTATCGCTGTCTCATTGTCATGTCAATATCCCCCCCTCCCTCCACCGTCTCTGCCGAATGGCTTCGTGCGCTTATGGGTTTTGCATCGGTTTGCACAAGCGCCCGGCCATCCTCAAACCAAAGAAACAAGAAACTGAGGGTGCTGGAAGTCAGACACAAACTCAGAAACAGCTGGGCCTATTCCTCTCCGCAGCACTCTCAAAATTCTGCCAGACCTGCTGAGTTCTTCCAGTGATTTATGACTCCCTGATATCCTCGTTCCCTGCAAAGTACTTTACGCCAGTTAATCTATGTCAAGTGTTGAGGCTGCTCCATCACTACCTCCTGGATCCTCAGAGGC
This sequence comes from Hemiscyllium ocellatum, assembly GCF_020745735.1. Lineage (NCBI taxonomy): Eukaryota > Metazoa > Chordata > Chondrichthyes > Orectolobiformes > Hemiscylliidae > Hemiscyllium > Hemiscyllium ocellatum. The sequence continues at coordinate 24,277,261 of NC_083412.1, forward strand.
AACAGCAAGAATGGGTTTTTGCAGAAGAATGATGGGAACATTTAAGATGCGAAAGATCATTTAAAACGAACATGGGTTGACAAGAGGACGTGTGTGATCGATCAGACAAAGATAACTGTGTCAGTCTGGGTACCTTTCGAGAGTGAGAGCAGCTTGAATACCTTTTTGTAGGCCTTGCTGTGTAAAACTAGGAGCAGAGGAAGCCAAAAACAGCCCCTGGATAGGAAAAGTCAAAAGCAACTTGTCAGCGGAAGGGATACTGTGACTGAGTGGACTCGAAACATTAACTCTATTTCTCTCCACAGGTACTGCCAGACCTGCTGCATTTCTTGCTGTGTCTGTTTCAGGCTAACTTTGCTGGTTGATTCTGAGCAGCTTTATCAATTGTAGCTTGTTCCTGCCTCTTAAAGAAATGAAAGTCAATTAGCATTTATCAATGATCAAATAGTGATTTGAATATCCTGTTCATCAAAATTTTACTTGAACCAGAGGCCACTGTATTGCTTCTTTGTGAAGGAAACTCAAGTGTATGACGTATGTGTGTGAGGTGGCATGGTGGTTAGCGCTGCTGCCTCATAGTGCCAGGGATCTGGGTTCGATTCCTCCTTGGGGCAAGTGTCTGTGTGGAGTTTGCACATTCTCCCCATGTCTGCATGGGTTTCCTCCAGGTGCTCCCATATCTTCCCACAGTCCAAAGATATGCAGGTTAGGTGGATTGGCCATGCTAAATTGTCCTGTAGTATCCAGGGATGTGGAACTTGGGTGCGTTAGCTATGGAAAATATAGGATAGGGGGTGTCAGTTTGGGCTCCTTGGGCCAAAAGGCCTGTTTCCACATGGTAGGGACTCTTGTACCCAGAACACTTGACATTATTGAATCATTCATTTCTCCCATCTGCAGAGGAACCCCGATTATCCGAACGCCTTGGGGAATATTTTGTTTGGATAATCGAATGTTCAGATAATCAAATGCTGGCTAACGCAGTTTAGCCAAGCATCGGGACCTTGCAATCTTGTTCAGATAATCTGGATAATCGAGATTCCTCTGTATATTCTTAATTTATATACTTTACCTTCCTGTTTCTGAGAATCCGAAAGGGACTACAATAAAGGGAATTGTTTCACTTCTAGAGTTCAGGAATGATTAGCCAAGGTGTTTCATTCTATGCAACTTGCGTATGATGTTTGGTCGGCTCACGTTGTGATACTGAGCTAGGAAAGGAGGTAAATCCATCTCTTAAAAACAACAGTTCTGGAGAAACTCAGCAGGTCAGAGTTAACTTTTCAAGGCCAATGTGACTTGTTCAGAAGCTTCACTCAAGGTGTTAAAGCTGCGTTCTCTCCACAGATGCTGCCAGACCTGCTGGGGAACTCCAGCAATGTTTGCTTTCATTTCTGACCTCCAGCATCTGCAGACATTTGCTTATATTTAAACCATTTCTAAAGAGTACTGCTCATCTTGTTTAAACCATGCACTCTCCAGTCTGGCCAGTGGGGATTCTGGTTTCTTATGCATACTGCCCAATGAGTATAAGTAGAAGGCACATTTTTGCAAAAGGTTATGCGTTAGCTAGCAGCGTTTTATAATACTGGCTCGACCTTATTTCAAAACGTTTTGTCCTTTTAGCTAAATATTCTCATTGAGCCAAGTCCCCCTTTTCAATGCAACCTTTTGAGATACGTGTGAACTAAGAGTTTAGGTTTATTAATATTTGTTCTGAATAAAATTTAATGCTTTTCCTTTTACAGTTTTCATCTGATGGAAGGTCTAAACTAGCAGACAGAGTTCGACTTAGTTGGCAGTATGAGGAAGCTAAGAAGAGGTAATCAACGTTCAATGTATTCACAAATAATCTTTGTCTCTTAATTCTTAATGCTCTTTTTTCTCTCCTCCTTCATATATTTTTCCTTTTGGACAGGGATTATAGCGAAGAGTCTGTTGGTTACAAGTTATTTACTAAGGGCTGTGAGGTCACATGACAGGTAACACTTTGACAACTGGTCTTGGGTGAAGTCATGAAGGGAATACAGTCTTCCTCCATTTCAGGGAGGAACCAATGACATTGTCACATCACTTTGCTGGCTACTGTCCTTTAGCTGGGACGTAGTGTGCCGTTGCATAATCTGTTGGCTGTTTCTGACCAGTGCTCATGTGGTTAAGTACAGAGGTCAGCAAACATTGGTGAGAGAGCTCTCCTGTACTCCAGAGTGGTTGGTGCTTTCATCAAAGGAAGGAACCCTGGATGCTACACGTCGCTTTGAGAAATGATGCCATGCTTGCTTTTTGGAAATTACATCTAAGGCTATGCCACATGTGCCATGTACAGTGCAGGAAAATATTCAGTTCCTCCGCATTCGCTAAAGGTCCTCAGACAGCAGCTTCCAAACCCGCGGCCACTTCCATCGAGAAGGGCAAGATCCCTGGCAACACCATCATCTTCGACTTCCCCCCACTCACCATCCCGACTTGGAAATGTATCGCCCTTCCTTCCCTGAGGCTGGGTCAAAATGCTGGAATTCCCTCCCTAAGGGCATTGAGGGACCACCTCCAAAACATGGACTGCAGCGGTTCAAGAAGGCAGCTCTCCCCCGCCCCCCGCCCCCCCCCCCCCCCCCCACCTTCTCTGGGGGCAACTAGGGACAGGCAATAAATGCTGGGCCCAGCCAGCGACGCCCACATCCAGCAAGTGAATTAAAAAAGCAAAGACATCCGTTGCTGAGCGTAGAGTTTACCAAATAAAAATAAAGTCAAGGAAAAGACCAGAAAAGGTCAAAAAAGTTGGCTGTTTTGCCCCTTTCCCTTCTCTGAGGGAACTGGTTCTGGTGAAAGGGAGTAGTGTTTTCACTGGAAGAGCTATCATGTGAGGGTAAGTGTGTTGACTACATTGCAGTGGCTAGTCTCTTTTACAGTCACATGCTTTGTTTATCATGCATTCCAGCCTTTGGCTTGTTGGGATTACTGGAAAGCCTGTGTGTTTACATGCATTACAGTGTTTTCACTCCAGCTCTCTCGGGCAGACGTCAGTATACAGTGGACTACAGAATGTGTCGTGCCCTATTCTTTTTTTTCTTAAGCAAGAAATATCATTTCTCTCTGTCAACTAAAACATTGCAGCAACAGCACGATAAGTTCCCCGTAGCTATCTTGCAAAGTTCAAGGGAATATTTTAATATGTTAAAAAAAAAGTACACTGTAATCCATTTTTGACTTTATATTGAGAGAGCGTTTTTTTATGAACTTGAGAAAGTGTCAATATTTCAAGATGAAGGAGATCTTTCAAGAAGAATGGACCTGAAAAGTACCTTGAGGTGAAGCAGACAACTGCGTCGTGCGTTTGTTGGCAAGGTCAATCTCGGCTTAAAGAAAATGCGGGCCTTTATATCCAGCCCCGGTAACCTCAGAACACTGCAAAGCACTGCAGAATGATTGTTATCATGTAGGAGGTTAATTGCAAAACGAGTACGTTGCAGCTTGAGTAGTAGAATATAACAGTCTTGTGAATTTATTTGCTGTCCAAGATGAAAAGATTTACCAGGATGTTGCCAGGCTTGGAGGGTTTGAGCTAAAGGGAGAGGCTGAATAGGCCGGGGCTGTTTCCCTAGAGCATCGGAGGCTCTGGGTAGTGGATAGGGTGAATAGATGAGGTCTTTTCCCTAGAGTGGGGGAGTCCAGAACTAGAGGGCATTGTTTTAAAGGTGAGAGAGGAAAGATTTTAAAAGGGACCTAAGGGGCACCTTTTTCACGCAGAGGGTGGTGTGTGTATGGAATGAGCTGTCAGAGGAAGTGGTGGAGGCTGGTACAATTACAATATTTAAAAGGCATCTGGATAGGTATAAAATAGGAAAGGTTTAGAGGGAAATGGATTGTGCTGGCAAATGGGACTATCTGGTCGGCATGGACGGGTTGGACCGAAGGGTCTGTTTCCGTGCTGTACGTCTCTATGACTCTATATCATACAATGGGCACATTTGAGTATCCTGAACAAGGGCAAATTTGCTACATCACCAACTTGTCACTGCATTGAGAATCTTGGATGCTGCAAATGTCCAGAAGACAGAACGAGACAAAGTTTTGTGGGAGATTTCCAATAGTACACCAGTGCTTATGCTAAATATGATTACCCCAGTAGCTGTATGTACTAAGATTGTGAAAAGTACCATTAACACAAATTCTTCTTCCTTACCATTCACTGTGTGACTGGTGGGTGCGATAACTCAGACATAACATAGACTTTGAAGGTCTGTGACATTGATATGGGTGAGGGGAAGGTCTCAGACATTCTTAGCTCAGTACTTTCTGTCCGTTACCTGTATCTTTCATTACAAATGGGGCTCAAACAGAAGCACCATCTGGATTCTCTTGTGAGATTAATGAGATGCACACGATCCACAAGGTCAGCACTCGTACCAGAGCTACTCTGCATACTCAAAATATTCCCTGCAGGAATAAGGCAACGTTTGGTACTAAATGAAAGGGATTTAATCAGAGGGTGAGCTCGCGAGACGTACGTTTTGGGACCGTGAGTAAATCATCTCGATTGCCATTTGACAGAAAGGTGAACATCAGCCAGAATCGCGACAGATTCTGGGCACCCCCTGCTGGCCGGGCACCTTTACTGCTTCTGTCGACTCTTCGAAGTGACGAGGGAGAGCTTGGGATTGAGAGAGGAGAAACAACAATCCTCTGCTTCAGATGATTTGCTGCTGCTTTGGCAGTGTTCACCACTCTGTGGGACCGACCTTGACTTGGCGAAGCAATGTGAAGGCGGGGAGAGTGGGGTTTTTACATCTCTCCACAACGTTTCTGTGAACCTGTGCTGAGAAGCCTCACCACATGAGGCTCGCCCCTCTGGGAATGGTCTCCGGACAGAGACTGAATCCAGGGTTGACGTGAGGCCCTGTGATAAGGCTCGCGGGTTTTGCTTTGTAGCTGGTCATCCTGTGAACTCACTGTCACTGCAACACTGCAGCTCTCAGCTTATGCTGCTGCAGGTCTGTACACCTTGCAGACTATCCCTGGGTCACTGGGGGGAGGAAGCGGGTTTAAATCACGCTCCCTACAATGGGGTTGCACGGTGGCTCAGTGGTTAACACTGCTGCCTCACAGCGCCAGGGACCTGGGTTCGATTCCAGCCTCAGGCGACTGACTGTGTGGAGTTTGCACGTTCTCCTCGTGTCTGCGTGGGTTTCCTCCGGATGTTCCGGTTTGCTCCCACAGTCCAAAGATGTGCAGATCAGGTGAATTGGTCATGGTAAATTGCCCATAATGGTTAGAGATGTGTAGGTTACGTGCATTAGTCGGGGGTAAATGTAGAGTAATAGAGTCGGTGTGGACTTGTTGGGCCGAAGGGCCTGTTTCCACACTGTAGGGATTCTATGATTCTATAATGGAGGGGGGATTTAAATCAGGCCGCCTACATTGGTTGGTGGGGTGGGGGCAAGGTAAGTAGCCCCACGCAATGGGGGGGGGGTGGAGTAAAGCAGTTCCCCCATTGGAGGGGAGGGTGTAAAGCTGCTCCCCCCGGTGGAGGGGAGGGTGTAAAGCAGCTCCCCCTGGTGGAGGGGGAGGGGGGGGGCGGGAGGGAGTAAAGCTGCTCCCCCGATTGAGGGGAGGGTATAAAGCGGCTCCCCCCGGTGGAGGGGAGGGTGTAAAGCGGCTCCCCCCCGGTGGAGGGGAGGGTGTAAAGCGGCTCCCCCCCGGTGGAGGGGAGGGTGTAAAGCGGCTCCCCCCGGTGGAGGGGAGGGTGTAAAGCGGCTCCCCGATGGAGGGGAGGGTGTAAAGCGCTCCTCACTGTCTCAGTGTGGAGGTGATATCACTGAATCCACTCTGCTCACCCAGAGGGAACAGTTCAGTTTAACGACTTCAGTATTTCAGAAGCTGCAAGTAACTCACTGCAGTCGTTTTAATAAAACAAAAGCCCATCAAATTGTCTGAACCCAGCTGGCTGACAAATGCCGAAAGGGAATGTAATCAGCACCTGTGCTTATTTTCCCTAACTTTGTTTCCACATATACATGTTGGATACTCCCCTTCACCCTGGATATGGCCTGGTGGGCTGTGAGGGGGAATACCATTGGAGGGACAGACATCACCACCAGCTTTATCCGGGGCACTGGGAATGAGAAATGGATGGCTCGTCCTGCTAATTCTGAGGATAAAGTGAAAAATTACACCACACAAGGTTTATAGTCCAGCAGGTTTATTTGAAAGTACAAACTATCAGAGCGCCCCTCCTTCGCCAGGTGAAGTCAACTTCATACGCAGTTCCACTTCACCCGAGGATGGGACAGTGCTCTGAAAGCTTGTGATTTCAAATAAACCTGTTAGACAATAAACCTGGTGTAGTGTGACTTTTAACACCCCAGTCCAACACCGGCATTGGCACATCGATTCTGAGGATGAAATCTGCAAATTTGACCACGGTTGACAAAATGTGAGGTGGAAGCAAACAGTGATGGTGGCATCTCAGCGTTGGTTTTAACATTTCCTTTTGAAATCATAACTGCACTCATTGAGGCCATTTTCTGTTGGTGTGCGGGGGAACTGCAGCATTGTTTCATTCTCTCTCTCTCTCTGTCTCTGTCTCTCTCTCTCTGTCTGTCTCCCTCTGTTTCTGCCCTGGGTCCTGCAGAGTTTCCAGTATCCAGCTGCAGCTAGCTCACTTGGACAACGAGAGCTGGCCAGGCAGGGCTGAGGTAGACTGGGACCGAGTCCAGCTGATCCGGGAGAAGGAGGCCCTGCTGCAGGAGCTGCAGCTGATCAGCCAGCAGAAGCGCCTGCCCGAGGAGCTCGCTCGCCTCGAGGTTGAACGCCAGCGACTGGAAGATGACATCCAGCGAGCACAGTCCATCCCCGGTCAGGAGTTCGCCGAAAGGTTGGTCTCCCTTTTTGTCGCCACTTCCTCCTTTTCCTAGCCAGGACTAAAACGTCCCGTCCGCATTTACATCACAGAGTTGTCCAATGCACTAAGTGGCCATTCGACCCACTGTGGCTGATCTATCCAATCCATCCATCTCCCCTTGGTTTCCCCTGCTACTACAGCACCTTTTTATCACAGGTAACCCTAACCCTAGGGCAGAGGAATATCCGCAAGCACTTTCCAGGAACACCATCCCACCAGGGCCAGACAGAAAATTTGGGAAGTTATGTTGCAGTTGTACAGGATGTTGGTGAGGCCGCACTTGCAGTATTGCGTTCAGATTTGGTCACCTTGCTAATAGGGAGGGTGTTATTAAACTGGAAAGAGTGCAGAAGGAATTTAGAAGGATGTTACCAGGGCTCAGGGAGAGGTTGGACAAGCGAGGACTGTTTACTTCAGAGTGTAGGAGACTGAGGGGAGATCCTCTAGAAGTGTATAAGATCAGGAGAGGCATGGATAGGGTGAATGCACTCACTCTTTTTCCCAGGGTTGGGGAATCGAGAACTAGAGGGTATCAGTTTAAGGTTAGAGGGGAAAGAACAAAAGGGAACCTGAAGGGTACTTTGTTCACACAGAGGGTGATACACATGTGGAGTGGGCTGCCCGCTGAAGTGGTTGAGGCCGGTACATTAACAACATTGAAAAGGCATTTGGACAAAGACATGGATGGGAAAGGAATAGAAGGATATGGGCCAAGTGCAGGGAAATGGGGTTAATGTGGATGGACATTTTGGTCAGCATGGACCAGTTTGGGCCGAAGGGCCTGTCTCTGAGCTGTAGGAGCCTATGACTCTGAAAGTGTGGTTGAAGAGGTAGATCTTAAGGACCGATCTAAAGGAGGAAGAGTGAAATAACTTGTTTAAGGGGAACATATTCATTCAGTTACCTGCCAGCATGGTTTTGTGGTGATTGGACCAGCTACTTGAAGGTGGTAGAAAGGTGTGTGTGTGTGTGTGTGTGTGTGTGTGTGTGTGTGTGTGCGCACCAGTTAGCAAGGAATTGTGGTACAGAAGGCCCACTGCATTACAACCTGCCGAGTCTAACCGCAACCATCACCATTGCCATTGGACATCTTCAGGAGCTGCGGGGGGGGGGGGGGGGGGGTCTGTTGTTCATTGCCGTTCGGACTACTGACACCATTTTTGTTTAGGCATTTGGATGTTTTTTGTAAAGTAGAGATGGAAAAAAAAAGGTGGGGTAACTTTGACTTAACAGCAACATTGTAAGACAGATCATTTCTGATCAGGATCCCAATAGAATGAAAATGGGAAGAGTCCTGTAATGACCAGCTGATTGGTTACTGGCCCATTTTCCAAAGACACAATCCTCCATCATGAGTGAAAGTTACGGAATTGTGTCATGCAGGTTGAATATTTGATACTTTTGTCTACTTAGATTGTGCACATTACACATAGTGTTCTGCTATGTATACATGAGTTCAGGTTCCTTGTTTGAAAGTACATTACCAAAGTAGACAGGCAGGGGGCCAGAAGAACACAGCATGCCAGGCAGCATCAGGAGGGGCAGAAGTCGATGTTACAGGTATAATCTGACCTCCCCCTACACCCATCCCCTCCTTCAGGACTGGGGGTGGGTGTAGGGGGGAGCTGCAGATAAAAGGGTTGGGGTGGTGAGGTGGGGATAGGTGAAGGCAGGTAGAGGGTACGACCTGATTGGTCAGTGGGAGGAATGAATCTGGTTAGGGAGGAGAGGAAGGGAGGGGGAGGGGTTGGGAAGGGAGTTGGAGGGAGGGAAGGAAGGTTATTTGAAATTGGAGAACTCGATGTTGACCCCTCCAAGCTGTGAGCTGCCCAGGTGGAGAATGAGATGTTGTTCCTCCCAATTTGTGGTTTGGTCTATTGTGGCAATGGAGGAGGCTAAGGATGGTCACGTTGGAGAGGGAGTGGGAAGGGGAATTAAAATGGGCGGTGACTGGGAGGTCCAGTTGCCCCTGCAGGCCCGGCTGAGATGGTCAGTGAACCATTCCCTAAGTTTACGTTCAGTCTTCCCGATGTAGAGAAGACCACATCGGCAGCACCTGATGCAGTAAACTAGGTTGGAGGAGAGTCAGGTAAACCTCTGTCTCACCTGGAAGGACTGTTTGGGCCCTGGATGGAGGTGAGGGGGTGGTGTACCAGCTGGTTTTACATCTGTTTCAGTTGTAAGGTAAAGTACCTGGGGGTTTGTGTAGTGGGGGGGGGGGCGGGCGGTGTGGTGGTCAGTGGGGAGAGTGGCGCAAACCAATGACTGGCAAAGGGAACGGTCCTTGTGGAAGGCAGAGAGTGATGAGGAAGATGCTCTTGGTGGTGGGGTCTAGTTGGAGTTGGCAGACGCGAGGATGTATTGGATGTGGAGATTGGTGGGGTGATAGGTGAGGACAGGGGGTCCCTGTCTTTATGGTGTTTGGGGGTGATTAGAGCAGTGGAATCGAGGTGGTGCGTGGAGGCTGTCTGGATGACAGAATGGGGAAACACATTGTTGGAAATAGATGGATATCTGGGATGCTTGGGAGTGGAATGTTTTCTCATCCCAGCAGATGTGGCGGAGGCAGAGGAATTGGGAAAATGGGATGGAGTTCTTGCAGGATACTGGGTGGGAAAAGGTGTAGTCCAGGTGAGAGTCTGTGGGTTTGTAATAAACGGTACATGGTAAGTGTGGTACAACTAACTCCACAGCTGTCAAAAATATAGGAGCTCCACTTCTAATGTCTGATGTGGCTCTGTGCCATCACATGATGTGGTCTTTGACTTGTGGGTAAAATCCGTACTGCAGAGATTTGAGCATAGACTTGTGAGGGCGTGCTGCCCTGTGAAAGGTACTGTACTCCCGAGTAATAAGCTGGTGATTATTTTACTTTGTGTCATGCTGCAGGACCAGCAATCTGTGGAAATGGTAACATTGAGGGAACCGAGAGTTCCGGGAAGTTGCCGCAGTTGACTGTGCCACCATATTAGTTTTGTTCAGTGCTGCTGTGGGGAAAAGGGTGGGGCTTGTTGCAAAGTTTTCAGTAGCTCACTGAAAACAGCTAATGGGTCACTGAACAGCAGTTTTAATGTCGCAGTCAGAGAGGGTTATATAGTTACTCAAAGGCAGGCAGAAAATAACTTGTCAACGCAGAGGTGTGCAGTGAATACATAACTAATAATATACTGGGGGGCTGCTTAAAAAGTTGAGCAGTTGTTCGGCTCTACGCAAAACTCAGGGATTAGTCCTGGGAGTTGGTAGGTACAGCCAAATGTTGTAGTTAGGGCTCAGGTTCAGTAGTGGGGCTCCATAGTCTGGGTTCATTGTATTAGTGAACAGAATAGAACAGAAATGTTATTGTCATGTTTGCAATTACATGAAAAATACAGTAAAAGATTTTATAAGCTGTCCTATATTAACACCTAGATTAATGACAAGTCAATGATAATAATGAAACAAAAATAAAATTAAGACAAATTTCATAACTGTTGATTGAATAACATCTGGTCTCTGGGAAAGCTGATTAACGAACAATGAAAACTCCTGCAGCAGGTACCGACAGATGCACACCTCGTTGTCTTTAAAAGGCACATACGGTTGTTTTAACATTTCTACGCCCCTTGCTACGCAAATAGATGTTTGCATTGGTCTACGGTAAAATAAGCGCAGGGTGGGTCTGATAGAGGTATCGTGTTTCTTTCCTCTGTATGGCTGAGCCGAAACCTCAGCCCCAGATTCTCGTTTTCACCCCCTGCCTATTTGTTATCTTGTAGGATGCTGTTGCAAGACAAGAGAAACTGTCTACTAAGGCAGCTGGAAGAAGCAACTCGCTTAACCACATATTTGCACTCTCAACTGAAGAGGTGAGTAGAATTGTTAGCAGGGTTTGGGCAAAACAGCATCCTGCATGGTAAAGGTAATGCAGATCTCGTTGTCTTCATTCAATTATCAACTGTGTTCTGCTGTTTTCTGGCAAGAGGATGTGTTCGTTCCTAGTTATACATTTGTATAGTTATCCATGTATAAAAAAAAACATGATGTTTGTTAATGAAGTGGACCTGAAGATGTGAACTTAAATCCCAAAGCTGGTTTGTTCAAGGATTTTAAATTTGATTTTAAGAAAAACGTCTGGAAATGAAAAGCTTGGGTCAGTAAAAGTGACCATAAGGCTTGTTGGGCTGTCACTTTGTACAAATGAAAGTAAAGCCAGAAATCTGACATCCTCACCAACTCTGTATGGTGTGTAATTCCTGTCCCAAATGACAGCACGTCTCCCTCAGACTGTACGTAGATCTGCAAGCTGGGGGTTGCTGCTGGTGGCTGAGGGAATTCAGTCAGCCTGCAACAGCAAGGGGAGAAACCAGTTATCCATGAAAAGCATAAGTACAGTCAGTTTTAGGTCGTGTTTATTTGATTTGTGCAATGTTACTTGAAATGACCTATTAAGGGCGGCACGGTGGTTAGCACTGCTGTCTCACAGCGCCAGAGACCCGGGTTCAATTCCCACCTCGGGCGACTCTCTGTGTGGGGTTTGCACATTCTCCCCGTGTCTGCGTGGGTTTCCTCCGGGTGCTCCGGTTTCCTCCCACAGTCCAAAAATTTGCAGGTTAGGTGAATTGGCCATGCTAAATTTCCCGTAGTGTTAGGTGAAGGGGTAAATGTAGGGGAATGGGTGGGTTGCGCTTCAGAGGGTCGGTGTGGACTTGTTGGGCCGAAGGGCCTGTTTCCACACTGTAAGTAATCTAATCTAAACCTCATCTTTCCATGTAAACAGAGGTGCTTAGGAGTTGTTCTTGTTGAATGGGATAGACTGATACAGCGTAAAAACAGGCAGTTTGGCCTCTTGTGTCTGTACTAACCAACAAACCCCAATCTACGCCAATCCAGTTTCCCTGTGCTCAGTCCATGGTCTCTTACCTTCTGGCAAGGGTACATTGATGCAAGTGTGGTGTCCGGACTATAATAAGGGATCATTATCAGTATCCTGTGATCTCACACGTGTAACTAAAACGATATTATTTATTTTGCAGCTTAACAGCTAGTTCACTCACGGTGTCATCCAGCAGTAGTAGAGGTTCACTTGCATCCAGCTGTGGATCATTAGCCTCCAGTCGAGGGTCTTTAAGCTCAGTCAGTTTTACTGACATTTACGGCCTCCCACAATATGAGACTGATGCTTCGATTGATTTGGGGTGCTATCTGCAGTTCGATCTGCTTCCGTTCGACACCATAGCCAAGGACCCTTCGTTCATCGACCATTTAGGACTGACCAAGCCGCGGCGCTCGTTGGATCCACCTCAGTCCTTGGCGTCGCTGTCCTCCAGGTCCTCGCTGTCCTCGCTGTCACCACCCAGCTCCCCGCTCGACACGCCGTACCTCTCCGCCTCCCGCGACTCGCCGCTGGCCCAGATGAACGAGGAGTTTGAGGAGCTGCTGGGCAGGTCGGACTCTGAGCATCTCCGACTCCAAGCCCAGGCGGTCTGCCATGATCTGCAGGAGGCTGCGTCGGCGCAAGGGGCTGGAGCTTCACTCAGCGATGCCAAGCTCTGCCAAGATGTGGATCCCAGAGCGAGGCTGGCAGTGCAGGGTGCAGGAGGTACAGTAACTCTGAAACGTAGCATTCCTTTCCGTGGCATTCGGTACTTGCTCGACACTGGATTCGGTCACGCCCATCTGAGTACCCAGAACGGATTAGCTGAGTTAAACGTTCGCTTGCTGAGGACGTTGGTAAATGCTTTTGGGGTAGTAAATGTTGGGGAGGAAGCAAGTGTCCAGGGATGACCGATACATGGATCACTAAAAATAGCAATGTACTTTATTCAGGCTGTTTCACAAAAAAGCCAACACAGTACAGAGGAGCCTCGATTGTCCAGCGTTCGATTAACCGAATGAAATACCCCCTTCCCGTGTCCTTCAGATAACCGAGGTTCCTCTGTCCTGGGGCTTGTCTCTCAAGGAGTAGTTTTGAAAAAAGCAGTGATGTCAAACTTGTATCTAACCTTTAGATTGGTTGGACCACGCTCCGAGTACAGTGAACAATTTCAGTCACTTCTCGTAGAAAGGCAAAAAACAAATCACCCAACACCGGGTTATAATCCAACAGGTTTATTTGAATCCACCAGCTTTCGTAGCCCCCATTCCTTAATCAGGCAGCCACTGAGAGAGAGTATATCAGGCACAGAATTTATAGTAAAAGATCAAAAGGGCATACAACTTGTGCCTCAATTGGGATCTTGGGTTCATGTCACACTACAAGTAGCCCCACTACTATCTCACAAACGCTCATACACACTCTCTCTCTCTCCCCTCTCGCGCTCTCTCTCTCTCTCTCTCTCTCTCTCGCACTCACTCTCTCTAACAGGTATATTCTCCCTCGAATGCGCGCACACGCTCTCCTATACATACTTACACACATTCCTCTCAAGCACGCATGCATTCTCTCTCTCTCTCTCTCTGAGTGCATGTACCCGCACTGTCTTTCTCACACACTCTCTCTCCCTCCCACACTCACGCACACACTCTCCCTCCTCTCACCCTGCTTCCCCATTCCCCCCTTCCCCCTTTTACTCCCCCTCCTCTATTCCCTACACCCCTCTTTCCCCCTCCACTTCGCCCTCCTCCTCACACCCCTCTCCTGTCTACACCCCCTGTCCCCCATTCCCCTACCTTTGATCTTCTCCTATAAATTCTGTGGCTGATGTGTTCTCTCTCACTAGCTGCCCAAGGAAGGAGCGGGAGCTCCGAAAGCTGGTGATTTCAAATAAACCTATTGGCCAATAAGCTGGTGTCGTGTGGGTTTTGACTTTGTCCACCCCCTGTCCAACGCTGGCACCTCCACATTGTTGTAGAAAGGAGCATTCGGAATGATGCAAACAAAAAAATTACTCGAATAATGTCAGAACTGGGAAGTTCTATCTTTCGAGACAATTGAACAGCCTGGGGCCAAGTTCTCAAAGAAACAAGTGACTGAGGAGCGAGCTGATAGTGGGTCTGCCGATTTCATAAAGGTTTGTTCAGGTAGCTCGAGAGAAGATGTTTCCAGTTACAGGCAAGGTCTGAACTGGAAACCACAAAAATAAGAAATCCGTAAATATTTCAGAAGAAATGCCTTTAGCCAGATAGCATGTGGATCTCATTCCCATGTATAACAGTTGTGGCAAATAATAAAGGTGCATTTAAGGGAAGCAAAATAATCTCCCTGAGAGAGCTGCAGGTAGAAGGATATTTTTAGTTAACCGATTCTGAGAGGATTAAATTACAAAGTTTAAGAAGGCGAGATCCATCAGACCAGCATTGGGCCAAATGGTCGGTCTCTGTGTTATTAACAATTTGCGATAATTTGTAATAATCACTATGACATATTTCAATACAGTTTTTGGTAATGTGGATTTATATCCTGCAATGGCTTGTTTCGTACCAATATCCTTTTGAAGATCTCACTGTAAACTATCTCCCTGGTATGTAATGTGTTTAAAATCTCCCTGGTCAGGGTGGCAGAGGGAATATTCCAATGGCTGTCTTCAGGGCTTTCCAACAGAAGATGCAACAAGGTAGATATGGGGCATAGGCATTGGATGTAGACTGGGTGTACACTGGATTGGAACAGTCTCACAGTCACAGCTGCTCAGCACAGAAGATGTCAAGACTTTGTCATTTGATTTACACCATCAATTAATGTGACAATCATACAGTGTTATAGAGCCATAGAAATGTACAGCATGGAAACACACCCTTCGGTCCAACCCGTCCATGCCGACCAGATACCCCAACCCAATCTAGTCCCACCTGCCGGCACCCGGCCCATATCCCTCCAAACCCTTCCTATTCATATACCCATCCAAATGTCTCTCAAATGTGGCAATTGTACCAGCCTCCACCACTTCCTTTGGCAGCTCATTCCACACACACACCTCCCTCTGTGTGAAAAAGTTGCCCCTTAGGTGTCTTTTATATCTTTCCCCTCTCACCCTAAACCTATGCCCTCTAGTTCTGGACTCCCCCCCGCCCCCCCCAGGGAAAAGACTTTGTCTACTTATCCTATCCATGCCCCTCATGATTTTGTAAACCTCTATAAGGTCACCCCTCAGCCTCCGACGCTCCAGGGAAAACAGCCCCAGCCTGTTCACCCTCTCCCTATCGTTCAAATCCTACAACCCTGGCAACGTCCTTGTAAATCTTTTCTGAACCCTGTCGGGTTTCACAACATCTTTCCGATCTTTACTCAGACCAAAAGTCATTAGAGACACGTACATTCTGGGACAGTTAAACAATGGTATTTCTAAAGGCTGAATACATTGGCCCTCACCTGGTTTACTCGTGTGTGTCCGTTTAATTCATTATCATGCATTATATATAGGTGAGGGTAATGATGTTTATGGAGATCCATGAGAAGATTACAAGGAAGAAAATGCTAACAGTACACAGACTAATTTGGAGTTCTGGTTAATTTCTGCCAACTCAAAAACAAAAAGTTTGTGTGGAGAATGTAATGACATGCCAATGTGTGAGTGATGTTTACAAAGTACATTCATGATTGTGAGTCAGCCCTGGATGTTTGGTGCCACCGTGTGGTGGTCTCCTGTAAAGGCCACACATTGATTTTGAGAATGATGAGGCTTGATTTATTTTGTAACCTCCCTGCAGTTGGATGCCTGTGGCTGGATGATCAGTTTGTTCCATTTTAGCAGCATTGTTCGCAGTGTGAACAAAACACTGGCTACATGCAGATGTAAAAGTCAAGGTTCTACAATGCAGTTGCAATCGTGATGCAGATTTAGTCCTGGATGACGGACAATTCCAGAGCAAGGATCAGGAAAGTTCGTGTGATTTGTGTTCTCCTTCATATTCCTTACGGAGGCCTGGCTGGTCTCTGCTTCCCCTCCTTTCTCTTCTCCTGGCAATCATCATCTCTGGAATGCTCCATCACTTACGTCACCTGTTCAGAAAGTTATGTTTCTCATCACAATTGGCCCCAGTAGTCTGGTTTCAGAAGAGATGTTGTATTTGAGGTCCCAGATTTAAAAAGACGCAGTGATTTGATGCATATGTCCTGACCAACTTAACACATCACATGCTGACGGAGAGTTCTCCTTTCACTCCACGGTAAGTTAATCCAGACCCAGCTCGACTGTGATAATTTTCTATTGGTCAATCTTTTGTTGACAAGCCAACTCCTTGATGACAATGCAGTAAAGTAGGTTGAGAATAATTGGTGCATTAAAGGTGCTATGTAAATGCAGATCAGTGAAGTTTCTGGGAGACTTGGACGTGTGCCTTAAGGATGAATAGGAGACTTTACTGGTGCATGTGTCCCTCAGGTACTGAAGCCATTCCCAGTGATTTACCTTCCTAATAAACCCAAGGTGAGGTTTCAGTTCCCCTGTATTTTAATTGTCATGCCTTGAGGATCACATTAATGTATGCTGTCTTCCCTCCTTTATTGCAGTGGTAACCCTGCGTACTGACAGCGCTCTTAAAGCAGGCCGAAGAATGAGGAGAGTCTCCACAGGTTTTTCAGATGATTCTGTCGCCACCGACAGTGGAGTCTTCGAAGCATTAGGCAAAAGGTGATGACATTATCATCTTCTGTGCCAAATCAGGTCGGTGGAACACATTGTGGGGGGAACATGATGGCTCAGTGGTTAGCAATGCCAGGATCCCAGGTTTGATTCCAGCCTCGGGCAACTGTCTGTGTGGAGTTTGCACATTCTCCCCGTGTCTGTGTGGGTTTCCTCCGGCTGCTCCAGTTTCCTCCCACAGTCCAAAAGATGTGCAGGTCAGGTAAATTGGCCATGCTAAATTGCCCATAGTGTTAGGTGCTTTAGTAAATGTAAGGGAATGGATCTGGGTGGGTTAATGTTTGGTGGGTCAGTGTAGGCTTGTTGGGCCGAAGGGCCTATTACCACACTGTAGGGGAATCTAATCTAAAAAAAAATCTAATCACTCTCCAGCTGGTGTTTTCCAAGGACGTCCTACCCTCCTGATTCTGACTAGCTGTGAGAGGCGCCATTATGTGGCCACCTTGTTGCTTGTGCAGACTGTGCTGCATGTAATTCTGGCCATTACTATGATACCCTGCGCACCCACCAATTTGGTCTGAGCAATGGCTGTCCCTTTAGTGGTATGTTTTGTCACCACGGTTGGTCCTGTTTGAGAGAAGCTGTCGATGGTTGCAATTTCTGTTCCACCAATTGTAAGGTTGGAATGGGCCACGTTATTGAGGCTGCCCATTACGGTGACAGGGGGCCCTGCTATTCTATGGGGCTTTCTGCCTGTATTATGCAGTATCTGTCTCGGGGGGACAAGGGAGCAGCAAATCACCAGTAGCAAGGGTCCATCCCCCTGCATTCTGCTCAGCTGTAATACAGATCGCTTAGTGACAAAGTGATCAGACTATTCTCTCTCCTCCCTCTCCTGATGAGGCAGTAGGACCCAGCTCGTGTCTTGCACTGCATTTACTTTGGGCAAATCGCACTCTGTGAGGAAGATCCATGATGTGGGCGTGTGGTTAGTCTGACCAGACGAGACGTAACGTGCAGGGCCTGTGGTGTGAGTCATTACTCCAATCCCACCAGATGGGAGGTCGGCCCCTTGACAGGAACACTCTTCAGTGTTCAGTCATAGCTGTCTGCAAAGCACTCTAACCAGTAACCTGACTCAGGCTGGAGTACTCCCACTGAGCTAAGGCTCGCTCGACCACTAATTTAACGGCGCAGACACGCCTCTATAATAACTGTGACTTATTAGATTGTGAGGTTGCTTTGGTATTTATTGTGATCATTTGTTTGGATTTGCAGGCCTGAAGATGCCGACGAGACTCTGTACGATACTAGTTCCATCACCTTTGACCCTCCACAAATTAAAATGGGACTTGTGTAAGTATTTAAATGTACCGGGCTCGCTCAGTGACATTAGCTCTGTTTTGTTTGCAGTTATTGGGAGGTGTGTTTCCTTAGATGTTTTGAGCAGAATTCTCAGGAACGCCGTTGCGCTTGCACAGCAATAGTTGGTCCTATTGTGTAGGAACTGGGGTGGACCACACGTAGAGCTCTGTGCGCAGTTTTGGTCTCCGTGTCTCAGGAGAGCTATTATTGTCTGAGAGGGAGGGTAACAAAGGCTCACCAGACTTGTTCCTGGGATGGTGGGACTGTCCTGTGAAGAGAGGCTGGACAAACCAGGCCTGTACTCTCTAGAGTTTCGAAGAATGAGATTTTATTGAAACTTTACAAAATCTTGGAAAGGATAGACCAGGTGAGCAGTGGATAAGATTTGTACCTTCGCTGGGGAGACCAGGACTGGGGGCACGATTAACTTAAAATAAGGGGGATATCCCTTGGGACCAAGATGAGGAGAGTTTTTTTATTCGGAGAGGCTTTGGAGTTTGCTTCTCCAGAAGCTGTGGAAGCTCAGTCTTTGAATTATATTTCAAGTAGGGATTGCTGACTTACTGATTGTCGATGGCGTATAAGGGTTCCGGAATAGAGTGGGTAACAGGCATTGAAATGTTTGATCAGCAGGGTGGGCTGAATGGCCACTACTGTCCCTCTGTTCCTTGCTGTCAGGTTAAGCAGCTTTAAAAACATGAGTCAATAGAAATCCAACCTCTGGACGATCAAAGCATGAAGCAATCCACATGAAACGTCATGTCCTTTAAGAGTTCTGCATCAGTAACAAAGCACAATCAGAACGTAGCAGTTTAACTGCGAGGTGACTGGACTAATAATCCAGACAATGTACGTTCATACACTGCAGTCACTTGGGGATTTGAAATCAGTCTCAGATGTCTGGCAGTAATACCCTGCTATCAGCAGTTTATTACAACAGTGACTAGGCTTTAGAATTGGCTGCAGAGTGCTTTGGGACTTGCTTGGGTTGGGAAAGGCGCTTTACAAATGCAGGCCTTTTGTTTCTTTGGCAGATACGCTCACAAAACATTTGTATCTTCAGGTACGATCACCGGGAGGAATGCTTGATCACTCACATCCTTCAGTTGCGGAATCTCACTGCCCTACAGGTGAAAGATGGGAACAGAGTGTAAGTTGGAAACGATAATACAAGCCTTGATCATGAAAGGTGGACTTTTTCTGACCATGTTTAAGGACTGACCTGTTTCTTGATAGAGTCCAGTGCCAGTGTTGACTTTGGATGGCATTTTAATATCCAACACAATGCTAATGGCACTTTTGAACCAAGAGGTAAGTTGTATTGAGATCAAAGCCCTTGTATGGGGGACCCTAGGTGTCCACACTGAGCGAATGAGTAGAAATCTCTCCTCTGTTCACGTGACTGGTCATAAAGCTGTCAAAACATGCGTGGGGAGATGATAATGTACAAACTGGAGTGAATGAGGGTTCAACCAGGAGTTTTGTTTTCACTGGGGTCAGGAAGGGTCGTGGGCACAATTTGAAATACTGGAGGATGACACTGGGATCTCCTAGCTCCAGGAAATGGCGCAGTTTTCCAAGATAGGGTGAGTGGTGGGAAACAGGAAAAGCGTTCGAGACTTGCTCCGTGCGAGGTTTGTTACAGGGGCAAAAACTCGTCAGCGTTGGGATTGCCCACTCCAGGCACGTTGGTTGTCCAGTTTCAAAGTGAAATTAAAGTTTCATTTTGATTTCAGGAGCTGGTTGTGTGCTTGACCTTTTCCATTGGTCCCTTTGTTTACCTTCGGCCTTGGTCAGGTTACCAAGCCACCCGCCTACCTCCTCACAGAAGGTAGCACCAGGCCCCATCAGGTCCACCATTAGCCTTTGGCACTTACACTGTGCAGACAGCTGCCCCCTCCTGGCTAATCCTGGCTAGCATTCAGTGGCACTGGGCTGATCTCCAACCCAACTAGGACATGTCTATTTAAGATCACATTGTTACGATCGACACTGTTGTTCCTGACCTGTGTGTAAACGTTTAGTTCTTTGTGTCTGCCTCTGGTATGGGCTGTTACAAAAACGTGTTTTGTTTCAGAATTAGGCAACTTTGTTAGACCGCTCTGAGGTTGGGCATCACCTCCCCGAGTGCAGGTTGGGGAGTCAAGACAATTGATTATAGATTTGGTTTTGGTTTAATTTGTTCTGTCTATTGTTTGTGGTATGCTGTAACAAGCCAAAAGATAGTACAGGAGCTTATAATATGAGCTGCTTAAATGGATTACAAAAAAGAATGAAATACTCAGCAATTGTGACAGCATTTAGGAACGGAATGACCAGCTGCAATGCTGCCAGAGCTGCTGCAAGGTTTCAGCTGTTTCAGGTTTCCAGCATCTGCAGTATTTGGATTTTGTATGAGGGTTATATTTTTCTTGTTGCATCGATGGTAATCAATTGCCACATTAGTGGTCGATTCATAGTTTTTGTTTAAATGTTATTTAAATCTTTCAGATTTGTGAATTGCTACTCATTTCACCTTGAAAGCGAAAAGCCTTTGGTCTATTCAGATCATGGTGGTACTGAGACTAAGGTAACCATACAGGTGAATGAGGGTAAAGCAGTGGATGTGGTGTATATGGATTTCAGTAAGGCATTTGATAAGGTACCCCATGGGAGGCTATTGCACAAAATATGGAGGCATGGGATTGTGGGTAAGTTAACGGTTTGGATCAGTAACTGGCCAGCTGAAGGAACATAGAGGGTGGTGACTGACGCGAAATATTCATCCTGGGGTTCAGTTACTAGTGGGGTACCACAAGGATCTGTTTTGGGTCCTCTGTTGTTTGTCATTTATATAATGACCTGGATGAGGGCATAGAAGGATGAGTTAGTAAATTTTCAGATGACACTATGGTCATTAGAGTTGTGAATAGTATTGAAGGATGTTGCAGGTTACAGAGAGACATAGATAAGCTGTAGATCTGAGCTGAGAGGTGGCAAATGGAGTTTAATGTGGAAAAGTGTGAGGTGATTCTCTTTGGAAGGAGTAACAGGAATGCAGAGTACTGGGTTAATGTTAAGATTTTTGGTTGTGTAGATGAGCAGAGAGATCTCAGTGTCTAGGTACATAGATCCTTGAAAGTTGCCACCCAGGTTGGTAGGGTTGTTAAGAAGGTCAGGCAGCACCCAAGGAGCAGGAAATTTGACATTTCGGGCAAAAGCCCTTCATCAGGAATGAGGCTGGGAGCCTCGGGGGGTGGAGAGATAAATGGGAATGGGATGGGGGGGAAAGGTACCACCCCTTCCAGCCTCATTCCCCGGAAATGTCGATTCTCCTGCTCCTCAGATGCTGCCTGACCTGCTGAGCTTTTCCAGCACCACACTCTTGACTTTTATCTCCATCTGCCGTATTCACATTTGCAGGGTTGTTAACAAGGCATACGGTGTGTTAGCTTTTATTGGTTGAGGGATTGAGTTTCGGAACCATGAGATCATGCTGCAGCAAACAAAGCTCCAGTGTGGCCACGTTTGGAGAATTGCAGACAATTGCAAGCAGGGAAGGTCTTACGAGGAAAGGCTGAGGGACTTGAGGCTGTTTTTGTTAGAGAGAAGAAGGTTGAGAGGTGACTTAATTGAGACATACAAGATAATCAGAGGGTTAGATAGGGTGGACAGGAAGAGCCTTTTTCCTTGGATGGTGATGGCTAGCACAGGAGGACATAGTTTTAAATTGAGGGGTGATAGGTATAGGACAGATGTCAGAGGTAATTTCTTTACTCAGTGTAGTCGGGGCATGGAACACACTACCTGCAACAGTAGTAGTCTTGCCAAGTTTAATGGCATTTAAATAGCCATTGGATAGGCATATGGATGAAAATGGAATAGTAAACGTTAGATTGTCTTCACATTGGTTTCACAGGTCAGTGCAATATGAAGAGCTGAAGGGCCTGTACTGTGCTGTAATGTTCTATGTAACCATAAGGATGTTTACAAACTGCAGCAAGCATCATGTGGTCAAGCAACTCTGAAGCAGTGTCATGTGGTTGAATGCCATGTGATCAAGTCACATGACCATGTCTTCAGGAATACATCCAGTCAGGGTCTGTCTCTGGAGAGAACAGGATTGCAGTGGGCCCTCTGGTAAATTTGTTTGTCGCCTTTCGGTTCACACCCACTATGAGAGGCTGCAGACCAGTGTGAAAGGAGCGGTCATTTTATTGACTGGCAGCATCAAATTTAACAGGAAAGCAGATGAGAAACGGAGCCTTTGATGTCATATGTTGAGGTCTAACTTTCTGCAGAGAAAGCCCGACTTGAACACAGTGAGTGGGGTGGCCTTGGGCCCTGTCTGGATGCTTATGGTAGTCAGCAGAGGATACAATGACATCTGGACCACTGTTGTTGCTGGGTGTTGGGCTTATACTCAAGTTGTGTCTTAAAACTGAAAATCTGCTGTGAACAAGAATAATTCAGTTCTCGTTGCAGGTTTATACGGACCTCGTTGCTTCCGATTGACCCCGGCACACTGTTTACCTTCTGCTCCAAGGCTTTAGAGGTTCAGGCGCTAATGACCTTCAATGAATCGTTTCAAATTCCAGTGGCACCCAGCATGTTGAGGTTGAAGACTGTGCAGCTGGATATATGTTCCATTGACCAGCAAATGCAGGAAGAGTTACTGGTAGGTGCTGACTGCCGTTTCCAGGTATTGATTCCCCCACTCATTGCAAGTTTAACACGAGTCTACACTAGCTCCAGGTGTTCATATCTGACGTGTTGAGGTTGTACAGGACGCTGGTCAGTCCTCTTTGGGAGTACTGCATCCAGTTCTGGTTGCCTCATTATAGGAAGGATATTATTTAAACTGGACAGGGTTCAGGAAATATTTTACCACTATGTTGCCAGGCATGGAGAGTTTGAGCTATGAAGATAGGCTGGGACTTTTTCACTGCAGCATAGGAGGTTGAGGGGTGACCTTAAGAGTTTTATAAAGTCATGTGGGTCATAGATAAGGTGAATAGGTCTTCTTCCTAGGGGAGAGGGGTGTTCAAAACCAGAGGGCAGATCTTTTAAAGTGAGAGGAAAACGTTTAAAAAAGGACGTGAGGTGCAACTTTTTCTCACAGAGGGTGGTTTGTGTGTGAAGTGAACTGCCAGAGGAAGTGGTGGATGTGGGTACAGTTACAACATTTAAAAGACATTGGACTAAGTACATGAATAGGAAAGGTTTGGAGTATCCTGATGAAGGGCTCCTGCCCAAAACGTCGATTTTCCTGCTCCTCGGATGCTGCCTGACCTGCTGTGCTTTTCCAGCCCCACTCTAACCTTGACTCTGATCTCCAGCGTCTGCTGTCCTCACTTTCTCTTCGGAGGAATATGGGCCATGAGCAGGCAGGTGGCACTAGTTTAGTTTGGGAAAATGGGATCAGTGTGAACTGGTTTCTCTGTCAGTTTACTGTGAAACCTGTTTTGTTGTCTCCCTGAGGGAGACCCGCTGCCTAGTGTGCATGTGGTCTGATTCTGGATTCCATTGATCTGCAGACAGTTGAAGTGTGAATCCATTCTGATTATTTGAAAGTTAGCAGCGATGATGGAGAAAAGACCATAGACACCCAGATCCGCCTGGTGGGGAACCTGGAGGTGGCAGTACTCCCATGTACCAACTACCCCCTTTTCTTTCTTGGTGAGAGAGCCAGTGGTGCTGAAGAAAGCTGGGCAGATTGCTGGGTGCCTTGCTTAGACAGTGCACACAGGATAATGGTGGGGAATTGTGGAATGGGCTGATCAGTCAGGCATTGAGCTTTCTGAACCACAGTAACCCAACGGCATGATAAGGATGGGGCTTAAAGAGAACATGCGTTAAACTTTGTGTTTGGCCTGCATCTCTCTCAACGAGTTTCTTCTGTTCTAGGGAGTTGTTCAGATAAGCCTGGCCGACATTGAAAGACCAGGTGAAATGTTGCTCCATTGGTATCAACTGTTAACTTTCAGTAGTATGGGCACAATACCCGAAAGGACCAGCAAGCAAGGCTACAGTACTGGAGCTGTTGCAAAGCTGACCGACAGTGAAATGAAGGTAAAGTTGAACATGTACTAATCTAGGTTAAAATCTTCGGTTATCGCCTGACCTGCTGTGCTTTAACCAGCAACACATTTTCAACCATGTACTAATCTATCTTGATTCACTCTAACAGGGAAGGAAGTAGGGTCGTGCTTTTCTGAGTAACTGTGTCTCTGGGTGCTTAAAGGTCAGACACCAAGCGTTAGCTCTCCGTAACGTGAATCTCCTTTTGAAACTTGGCAATCCAGCAATGTTCTGCCATCTTTCCTGGACTATTTTCAAAGCAATTCCCTACAGGCCATAAGAGTCAGTGGTGAGGGAAGCACTTATAACCCATCCCTGGTTGTGGTAATCCAGTTTCTGGGAGCCAAGTTGATGCAACTTTGCAGAGGGATTTTACAGTCATTTTAAGATGACAATTGTGAATCAAGGACAGCACGGTGACTCAGTGGTTAGCACTGCTGCCTCACAGCGCCAGGGACCCAGTTTCGATTCCAGCCTTGGGTGACTGTCTGTGTGGAGTTTGCACATTCTCTCTGTGTCTGCGTGGGTTTCCTCCGGGTGCTCCGGTTTCCTCCCACAATCCAAAGATGTGCAGGTTAAGTATATTTGCCGTACTAAATTGCCCACAGGGATGTGCATTTTATGTGCATTACTTAGGGGTAAATGTAGAGTAATAGGCTGGGGGAATAGGTCTGGGTGGGTTACTCTTCGGCGGGTCAGTGTGGACTTGCTGGGCCGAAGGGCCTGTTTCCACACTGTAGGGATTCTATTCTATTCTGCTCTGACAATATTGATGTGGGATTGGAGTCACCTATGCTACGAGGCAGAGACTGATTACTGACAGAAACTTTCAGGGTGCATGTTAGTGAGCAGTTAGGGAGAGGCTTGTACTGATGCCAGGTCTTTTCTTTTTGTGAATAATATTTACAGCAAGTGAACCAATGGGAGCCTCCTTCAACTCCTAAGTTTGGGGAAACCTTTCTCCTATTGGTGCTTTGCTAACTTCCTTTGAAACCAAACACTGATTCACAAACTGCAATGGTGAGAGGTTTGAATTAAGGATGCAGGAAAACCCTAAGGCATTCTACACTTATGTGAGGAACAAGAGGATGGCCAGAGTGAGAGGAGAGCCAATCAGGGATAGTGGAGGGAACTTGTCTCTGGAGTTGGAAGAGGTCAGGGAGGTTCCTTAATGAATACCTTTCTTCAGTATTCACAACTGAGAGGGATATTATCATCTGTGAGGACAGGCTGATATGCTTGAATAGGTTGATGTTGAGAAGGAAATTGTGCTGGAAATGTTGCAAAACATAAGGATAGGTAAGTCCCCTGGGCCAGACGGGATATACCCAAAGTTACTATGGGAAACAAGGGAAGCGATTAATGCACCTTTAGTGATGATCTTTGCATCCTCACTGTCCACTGGAGTAATACCAGATGATTGGAGGGTGGCAAAAGTTATTCCCTTGTTCGAGAAAGGGAATAGGGATAATTCTGGGAATTACAGACCAGTCTTATATCGGTGGTGGCAAATTATTGGAGAGGATTCTGAGACTCAGGATTCATGATTATTTGGAAAAGCATAGCTTGAGTACAGATAGTCAGCATGGCTTCGAGAAAGGCAGGTCATGCCTCACAAACCTTATTGAATTCTTTGAGGGTCACAAAGCTAGTCCCTTTTTTTCCTAAAAGCTGTTCCTTGGCTCAAGGAGAGACTGTCCTTGATTTTTCTCAAAGGGGCAATAAACCAGGCCGAGCTCCGATCAGTCCGACTTGGTACAGAGCTGAAAAGGATTTTGAGAGGCCTTTTGTTTCTATGTAAATAGATGAGACTTCAGGCCAAAGTGGTCATGTTTTAGAAGTGACCTGTATAAAGAAAGGGGACTGGTCAGCTCTCTAGCTGAGTTGGACAGTTTCAGTTCAGTCTTGAACTGGGAAACGTGGAAACTCTCTCTCTCTCTCTCTCTCTCTCTCTCGCTTTTCTGCCCTTCAACTTCAACCTGGAAGCATGTGTTCCATTATACTGGATTTTATAGGGAGTTTGCATATCGGGACTGTTGTATATATTCAGAACAGCATACTTAAGTCTAGTTTGGATAAGACTGCGTTCTGTAGGGATTTTTTATTCTCTTGTTTGTGTTTTATTATGTAATTTTGTGAATAAATGTTTTGCCTGTTTTAAAATAGAGTAGTCAACCTAGCTGTCTCACTCTGGGTAAAGGTCACTGTACATTTACTGAAACAAATTGTAAGTTATGGTCTAGGGCTGCCTGCTTAAGAATGTTCTGAATAGTCTGGCTTCGTCCATAATGGACTGGGGGCTCGTCCGGGATTTTAAACAGTGAGTGGTAGGTGCTAGTGTCTTTATTTCGGGTGTTGGTTTGGTTGGGTAGACAGAGCTTGGGATAGGAATGACTCTTTCAGTCACCTAAAGTTTTCTGGAAATGGAAGCAGTGACTTTGGAAGGTTTGCAGAACATGAATAAGACCAAGCTGCAGGAATTAGCAGACCAACTGGGCTTGGATCTGCCTGTTACTGTGAGGAAAGGAGAGATAATTACAGCAGGAACTCAGCATTTAAACTTACTGGAGAAGCCATCAGAATCTATAGAGATGGCAAGAATTCAATTGCAAATGAAGCAGCTTGAGTTAGAGGCAAGAGATAAGGAAAGGGCAACAGAAGTGAAACAGTTTGAGTTACAATTAGAAGCAGAAGAGAAGAAAAAAGAGAGAGCTTTTGAATCTCAAAAACTGACAATTAAAAAGGAAAGTCAGCTTAAAAGGCTGGAGATAAAGGCTGAAGATAACCTTAGCGTGGAAATAATGTGAACTCATGTGGAAGAGCAGAGACTTAAAGCAGCAAGGTTAACAGCTGGTGATTATGAGCTGGTCCATGAAACAGGGGTTTGGCTTCCAGAATCCATTTCAGTCGATGAGGGATAGAAATTGGGCAAAGAGAAATCCTCACATGGAAAGGGAAAAGTAGATTTCAGTGAAGGTCATATGGATAATTTACCACAGGGTTAAAAAAACACCTTGAAGGGGACAAAGAAATTAAAAAGCTCCAGTGTTTTCATTGTAATAAAGTGGGCCACATGGAATCATAGTGTTGGCAGGCTAGGAGAAAACCAGATGTAGGAAAATCAGACAAGCCCAAAGGTTTTGTTGGACTAGTAACAAAAAGCACAAGGGAAGTTAGACAGCTGCCTCAGAGTGTAAAAGATGATCGGAGGTTGATTAAGGAGGAAGTGACAGATCTGCTTAAAAAATATACATGCAAGGGTAAAGTTTATTCACATGGGTTAGGAGTAGTAGATTAAGAGGTTACGATATTAAGGGACACAGGATGCTCTCAGTCTGTGATGCTGAAGGATGAGGAGATATGTACCGCTGAGTGATTACTGCCAGAAAAAGGTACTGCTAACTGGACTACAATTTGTCCTTGAGAATGATATAGCTGATTCATCAGTGGGTGTACTGCCTACTCTAGTTGAAAAGCCATTGGAGACACAGGCAACTGAAGAGATCAAAGATGTTTATCCAGAATTTTCCCTGATTGTGTGGTCACAAGATCACAGAGGCACAAGCTGAAACAGGAGAGATCAAAAGGCACAGATAAGGCTGACATAGTGTAATGCAAAACTTTCTTCGATCAGATAAGTGGAACAGAGAAGGAGCAAATACATAAACATATCTTTAGCTCTGCTAAGCTGATTGAATAACAGCAGAAAGTATATCAAAATGCATTTACTGAGAAAGAAAGTGAATGCATCCCTGTGTGTCATTGCTTAACAAATGACGTCTTAATGAGGAAATGGAGACCATCACACATTCAAGCAGATGAGACATGGGCAGATATTCATCAAATTGTTTTGCCAGTAGGGTATAGAAAGGAGGTACTGTGAGTGGCGCATTAGCTACCATTTGGAGGACATTTATGGGTGAGGAAAACACAGGCTAAAATACAAAGACATTTTTACTGGCCTGGACTACACAAAGATGTCGTTGAATTTTGCCAGACATGTCTTACATATCAGCTGATCAGACAACCACAGGCAATAAAACCTGCACTTTTAATACTTATTCCAGCATTTGAGGAACCTTTCACAAAAGTCTTGATTTGATTGTGTAGGTCCCCTACCTCAAACAAAAAGTGAGAATAAATATTTATTAACAATAATGGATGTGTTGACTGGATTTCCAGAAGCAATCTCATTACGCAACATCACAGCTAAAAGGGTTGTAGAAGAATTATTTAAATGTTTTACTAGATATGGGCTACCAATATAGACCCAGTCAGATCAAGGACCCAACATCACATCCAAACTACTTAAGGAGGTTATGGATAACTTGGGAATAAAGCAATTTAAATCTACTGCGTACCATCCGGACTCACAGGGAGTGCTAGAGTGATGGCATCAAACACTAAAGACCATGTTGAGGGCTTATGGTCAGGATTATTCAGATGATTGGGATAAAGAGATCCCTTTGTACTTTTTGCAATCAGAGATGCACCAACTGAATCAACTAAATTCAGTCCATTTGAATTCATTTTTGGGAATGAAGTAAGGGGACCATTAAAATTGATTAAGGAGAAATTAATAAGTCAGAATTCAGAGATCATCCATTTGGAGTATGTGTCAAATTTTAGAGAACAATTAAATAGAGCTGGAGAATTGGTTAGACAGCATTTAAAAGTATCACTAAGAAATCACAAATTTGCAATTTTGCAATTGGGGAATAAGATAATATGTTACTTCCAGTGACAGATGAGCCTTTAAAAGCAAGGTTTAGTGGACCTTATCAAATCGAGAAGAAATTGAGTCAGGTGACCTACTTGATAAGGACTTCAGACAGGAAGAAATCTCACAGCGTGTGTCATGTGAATTTGCTCAAAAGGCATTTTGATAGGAAAGGAAAGCAAGGGGAGAAGGTGTTAATGATTACAGCACAGAAGTTCAGAGCATTTTGAATTAGACATTCCTCAAATCAAATTGGACAATGAGGAAGTTGTCAAAAATTGGGATAAATTTCCACAAGAAAATCGAAATGACTGGAGTTATCACATGGGGAGATATGCGGAAATAAACTGGGAGGTATTAACCTAATTGTGCATGAAGTAGATATAGGAGATGCTGATCCGATTAGGTAACATCCTTATAGGCGTAACCCTGTAAAGTGGGCACTTTTGAGTATCCTGAACAAGAGCAGATTTGCCACATCACCAACTTGTCACTGCATTGAGAATCTTGGATGCCACCAATGTCCAGAAAACAGAACGAGACAAAGTTTTGTGGGAGATTTCCAACAGTACAACAGTGCTAATGCTAAAAGTGATCACTCCAATAGCTATATGTACTGAAGTTGTGGCCAGTATTATATTAATACAAGTTCTTCTTCCTTGTGTGACTGGTGGTGTGTGTATGGAATGAGCTGCCAAAGGAAGTGGTGGAGGCTGGTACAAATACAGCATTTAAAAGGCATTTGGATGGGTATATGAGTAGGAAGGGTTTGGAGGGATATGGGCTGGGTGCTGGCAGGTGGGATAGATTGAGTTGGGATATCTGGTCAGCATGGATGAGTTGGACCAAAGGGTCTGTTTCCCTGTACATCTCTATGACTTTGTATTTCTCTGCATTAAATGTCATGTGCTATGTGACTGTCTGTTATTTTGATGTCTGTTACTATTTGCTGCTCTGGCTACTACGTTGCTGAGCTTTCTGTCATCCCCCATCCTTGAAATCATGACCTTGATACTCCCAGGTCAATAACTGGAGAAGTATCCCATTGACTGTGGTACTTTTCTGCGCAAATTAGCGATTACATTCGACTCCAGCCCAATGCTGGGAGAGACATGAGAGGTGTGTTGTAAATGTTCACTCATTCTTTACCTCTGTTGCTTGGATGTCTTGCTGGGTGGACACACATGGTCCGTGCTGATATGTGTTTTGTCCACCTGAAGGATGCTGTATCAATGCTCCTAGCAAGGACCACAGCTCAGTTGGAGGCAGTGGAGAAACAGTTAGCGGAGGAGCGAGTGAAGTTGGAATGTACAGAGGAGGAAATCCAGGAGGAGATGAAGGAAGAGAAAACCAAAGCTGCGTCGGAGAGGTACGTTGAAATGTTGGGAATTCCTGGCAGGTGGGGCAACATCTGCAGACAGGGAAAAAAAACCGAGTCGATGTTTCTGTCACCAAGCTTGGTCAGGACTGGACGGCTTTCAGCGAGGGAAGGGAGATAGCAAGGAAAAAGCAATAAGGGAACAGTAGATGGCAAAACCAAACCAGCAAAAGTACTGATGTGAAAGGGTTAATAAAAGGACAAGTAGAGAAACAGCAGATCGATCCCAGAGGAGGTGTGTATGACCATAGAAGATGTAAAAGTTCACAGGAAAAATACGGGCAATCGGGGGAGGGGGGTGGGTTGGAGAACGTGTGGTGAGGAAGGTTCCCGCAGCCTGTGAACCTGGCTAGAAAGACCTCCCTTCGATACAGAGCAGCCCACAGGCTGGGCACCAGTAGGCAATCCCCACTGTGGAACAAGGGGGTGCAGGGTCCACTTGGCTTTGAGTGTTTCCAGCAAGTCCCTGGATGCTGTGCGATCCTGAGCACTGAGGCCCGGTGGTCAGCGGTATGCAGTTGACCTTGTCATGAGACTTCTGACCACTACTGGTCAGTTCTGACAGCCGCACTCGAGTGTCTTTGTCAATTCAGACCTGCCCTGGTTCCATGCAGTGAAACAATGAAATGGTAGCGGGGTTTGTGCATGTTTACTGAAGGGGCTGATGGTTAAAGACACGGAACGAATAAGTCTGTGTCCCTTGCATTACGCACCGGACTCCTCCTGTTTGGGTTTCACCTGCTTGGAATAACATAATAGTTTAAATCATTAGCATCAACCTGAGGGGGGAAAGTGCCTCATTGTGACAATCTCCTGGGAGTATGAATCACATGTTAACTTGGTAAACTTTAATCTTGCTTTTAATAAATGCATTTTGAAAGAGTGAAGTAATGCAGGAGAGGGGAATGTTAATGTGGGAGAGGCTGATGAGCTGAATAGAAATGAACAGCAGCCTGGAGAACTGGGATTTGGAGGAATGCTAAGTGTAAGTTAAGCATGTTTTCCGTGGAAACGTGAAGTTTGAAAGGTGATGTGATTGCTGTTTTTTTTTCCCTTTTGGGATTGTAAAGGGATGAGACCACTTGTTCTCCACTTGATCAGATCAGCAGACCGAGAGCTCATTGCCTTGACTTGAAGGCTCAGTCTGCAGAAATGTTCCCCCAGCTCCATGCTGATGGGTCTGGAGGCGGGCGGACTGGGTGAAACGATGATCTGCAGCTGCTGGCCAACTTGTTTGGGCCATTCAGGAGCACACAACCCGACAACTGATAGACAACTGAGGACGATAGAGCAGGCAATTGGCCCCCATTTCACACTGGACACAAGGAGGTTTCATGGACTGCCTGTAAATCCTCTCTTCTCAAAGGAAGCAAAGGGCTCCTTGTTTGTTCAGGGCCACAGTCATGGAATTACTTCAGTGATGAGGATAGATTGAAGAATTTGGAGAGGAGAAGGTTAGCAAAGGGGATCTGACTAAACAGAACTCTGAGCAGGATTAGGCAATTCAGCCCCTGGAGCCCACTCCGCCATTTAATACAATCATGGCTGATCTTCTCTCAGCCTCAATGCCACTTTTCCTGCCTGCTCTTCACAACCCCCATTGTTAGTCAAGAACCCGCCTACCTCCTTCTCAGGTTTACTGAATGCCACAGCATCCACCACGTTCCACAGATTCACTCACGGCCCTTTGAGTTTGGTCATTTCTCCTCATCTGTTTTAAATCTGCCACTGCTTATCCAAAGACTGAGCTCTCGTTTTAGATTGCCGCGTAAGAGGGAACGTCCTCTCTCTCTCTACTTTTGTCAAACCTCTTCTAGGCCTCAATTAGATCTCCTCTTGTTCTTCTAAACTACAAATAGGCCTCATCTCAGTCTCGCATTGTAAGACAAACCTCTCATCTCTGGGATTAGTCTGGTGAGCCTCCTCTGAGCTGCCTGCAATACAACCAGCTCATTCCTCACATAACGGGACCAAAATTGTACCAAGTACAGATTCCCTAATGCCTTGTGCAGATGGTTTCTAAATAGCTGGGGCCTGAGGACTATATCCTGTGGCACCTCACTTAGTTATCTTGCGAATCAGAATTATTTAAAAAAAAATTATCCCAAGGGTTTTGAGGTTTTCAGAATCATGAGTGGGCCACACAAAGCAGAGAGGGAGAAGCTGTTCCTGCTCATAAAACGAAGAGGAACGAGAGGTCCTAGATTTAAAGTTATGTGCAAAAGAAGCAATATCGTTTTCACACGGCAAGCAGCTAAGGTATGGAATGCACTGTGTGGAAAGGTGGAGGAGGTAGCATCAATGCGGCAGGCCATTGGATGGTACTTGAGAAAAAAAGAAATCACGTACAAGGATTTGGGGACAGGCAGGAGATTGGAGCTTGATAAAGGTGCTCACTGACAGAAATATATAATCCCCGCTGGGCACCCGCAGCAGTGGCCATCAGCCTGTGCCGCTTCGAGCAGCTATTCACCCTGTGTAGTCGGCACCTCTGACACCGTTCTCCTGTGTGTTGCAACTATCTGTATGCTGTGGTCCTTGGGGAATCATTGCCTCAGCAGGGGGTCAGCTACCTCTCCCAACAGCTCAGGGATCCTGGGTAAGAGAGGCAGGACTACCACCTTGCCATCATGAATGTCATTATTGTACCAGACCTCTGGGCATTGAATGGTCTCTTGTGCTGCGTCATTGTTGGTGTGGCCACTCCTCCTCTGATCTTGTCGGCTGGCTCCAGTCTTGCCTCTTTCGTGTGGTTGCTATACTGTCCACTGGCAGCAGAATCCACCCTCCATGCCCTTGCCATCCCGAGCTGAAATGTAGCCACTGTTCCTGTCCCCGCAGCCAGTCTCTCACTGGCTTACTGCTGCTGCATCCCTCCCTCCCTCTGCTCTCTGTACATAGTCTACAGGCAGGCCTGTGAAAATTGTGGCCCCCAATCTACCTGCCACCCATGACTGCCTTGCCCTGCCTGTCAACTGGACTCCACTTGATTGCATATTGGAAGGTCTCTGCTAAGTCCCCCCATCACCAATTCATTCGACTGTCAACTCGTTAGATTTCTTCAGAAAATCCCAGGCAGTTTGAGACATTGTGTGTTGACTGGGGCCGTGCCTAGTGACTGCAAGCAGGTGACTTTATGCCTGTATTTCTCCAAATTCTGGGGAAATACCATGTTCGATGTTTGTGTCTGTTTTGGACTAATTTATAGAGAGTCATTGCTAATATCAGCCATTGGTTTCATTATTGTACCATGTGACCACTGAGATAGTAGGGCGTGAACGGGATCAAGCTAAGTTGTTTACAAACCCGAATAACTCTGATGATGTCTACCAGAGGCAATGCACTTCAAGATGTTTGCTAATGATTAACCTTGCATCAATTGTACTGTCCCTTTTTGTAATATAAGTTATGTTGTTTATCTTTAGAATGGGGAATTGTGTGTCTGTCTTTACACATCATTAGTGATGCTGTCCTGCTGTACTTTCTCCTAGGAGTTGGCAGGCCGAGTCGGTGGACAGTGGCTGCAGCAACAGTGCCCAGCTTAGCCCGCAGTACCCTGTGGTGGAACAGCTCAGCGGGATGGATAGGAATGGGAGCCAGCTACATGAGTTTACCGAGCAAGTGAGCCAGTTCACCGCTGTCCGAATGAGAGTCCCACGTTTGAAGGTAGGCATTCTGCCTGGACTACAAGTGCTCTTTATAACAATGGCCTTACCATTTCAGAATGGCCTGATTGCACCCCCATTGTTCACGGGTGGTGCCGTACGTACAGATGGACGGTTTGTGCTATTGTCCAGCAGTTACAATAGACAAATGTTGAGGCTGCTGTCATCTTCCACAGTTGTACCGTTGGTCATCACCTGTTTGCCGGTTTTCTGCTCCCAGATGTTCACTTCAGAGTCTGCTAGATGTGATCGCAGATCTCATCATCACAGACTTGATCCAGAAAGAGGCAGAGGTGCTGACCCTTAGTGGAGCAGTGAGGAGTCTGCCCTCAATGTAAAGGCAGAAAGTCTGGCTCCAAGTAACTCAAGGCAACCTGTCTTCGTTAGCTGCGAAAAGGCAAACCCTGAGTGGTCAGAGGTGTACGAGATGCAAAGGAAGATGGTTGTGGGGTTGATAGGAATGTCACGGGACATCATTGTTCCTTTGGAAAGCAACTATTGGCCAGCCATCTTCACGTGACCTTCACTTTCCAATTTGGTCAGCAGTGGGACTTTCTGTTGACCCTTCGTGACTTTCTTTGGTAATAAAACAATTTGTGCAGTAGGATCTGAATAGCACTGAGACTTAGGCTGGTGGGTGACAGGAATATTGATGTCCGATCATGAACCATCGTGACATGACTATCATGAGCAAGGAAAAGCTTCCAGTCATTTCCTGATGACTTCCAGTATCATTGTTGAGTAGGATTAGCTTTATTGACATGTGTAATCATGTGAGTACAGTGAAAAGTTTACAAGTTGTCACTTACGATACCATTTTACGTACAAAGGTGCCTGAGTACAAATTCTTGAGCGTAAATTCTTAGGGTGGAAAACCAACAAAGAAATAAGAAGTCCAGCATTACAGACCTTTAAAAGTAATAACTTAGAAAAATAAAGAGGTAAAACGTTCAGAATAATGGTCCTTCAAAGTATGAAAGGAAAATAAAGAAATTAGCGAAGAGAATTTCGGATCGAGTCCACTTAATCCACTTCCGGGCTCTGACTGAAGGACCCTGTGGCCCCCATCCCGGCTGGAATCCTGGTCCGGAACCACCTCTATGCTGACAAAAAGCTCATATGGAGCCACAGACTGACGGAAGCTGGTGCAAGGGCAACTAGCCCAACACCGACCAGAACATCCACCCAAACCACCTACAGGAGGCCTAGACCGGACCAGACCAGTCATGCCTCCGAGAAGTTGCTGCAGAAGCCTCGGGGACACCCCATTTCCCCCCCCCCCCCCCCCCCCCCCCGACTCACCGCCCCTTCTGTGGTGGTGTAGCCCCCCATCCCTCCAAGTGGTCTTGTGGTACAGTGGCAGAATCTCTGCCTCTGAGCCAGTAGATCCCAGGTTGAAGTCCCACCTGCTCCTTATAACGTCTCTGAACATGTTGATTTAAAGAGATGTGAAAGGCTGGTCTTCCCCAGTGAGAGGCGTTGGTCAGAAAGGCGAGTGAGCAGACTGGGGTAGGTGTTCCACAGTGAAATTCAAACAGGCAGACAGCGTCCTGCTTGGATATCTGGGTGATTAGCAATGTAACACACAAGCGTCTACAAGGGTCGGCCAAAGGCTGGATCCCAGTAAAGACTGACTCACCTCCTGAGCCATTAAAAACCTCTTCACTACGAAAAGAAGCTTGGCTCAGAATTGTGGTGGAATATTTGTTTGGATGACAGCAATTATCCAAACAGCTTTGTATCAATTTGGTCAGAGCTGTTTGTTTGACTAGTTGCCCTGTCAATGACTTGTTATCCACCCACCCCATGGCTGCACCGGGGCTACATTCTTAATGGTCTACATCATGGACTGAAGCAGTTTGTTAAGTCTATCTTAACATTGCCCCCCTGGCACCTCCACCATCCAGACCAAAACCAGGGCAGCAACGTTCAGCGAATGCTGTCTGATCCTAGTCTTCCTCTGAGTGACTCATCTTTGATTTGATTTATTAGATTAGATTAGATTACTTACAGTGTGGAAACAGGCCCTTCGGCCCAACAAGTCCACACCGACCCGCCGAAGCGCAACCCACCCATTCCCCTACGTTTACCCCTTACCTAACACTACGGGCAATTTAGCATGGCCAATTCGCCTGACCCACACATCTTTGGACTGTGGGAGGAAACCGGAGCACCCGGAGGAAACCCACGCAGACACGGGGAGAACGTGCAAACTCCACACAGTCAATCGCCTGAGGCGGGAATTGAACCACTGTGCCACCGTGCACATGGACTGAGATACAGTGAAAAGTATTGTTTTGCATGCTATCCAGGCAAATCATACCTTACATAATCACATCAGGGTTTTTTAGAACAGAATGCAGAATATGGTGTTACAGCTATAAGGAAGGTGCAAGACAAATCAACTCTAATATATGAGAGCTGGGTTCAAAAGTGGTTGGCACTGCTGTCTCACAGCGCCGGGGACCCAGGTTTGATTCCAGCCTCTGGCAACTGTGTGGAGTTTGCACATTCTCCCTGCATCTGCGTGGCTTTCCTCCGGGTGCTCCGGTTTCCTCCCATACTCCAAAGACGTGCAGGTTAGGTGAATTAGCCATGCTAAATTGCCCATAGTGTATTCAGGGATGTGTAGGATAGGTACATTAGTCAGAGGGAAATGGATCTGGGTGGGTTACTGTTCGGAAGGTTGATGTGGACTTCTTGGGCTAAGTGGCCTGTTTCCACACTGTAGACATTCTAAAAGTCTGATAACGGTGCAGGAAGAAGCTGTCGTTGAATCTGTTGAATCTTTTGTATGTTCTGCATGAAGAAGTTATAAGTGGGGTGGGAGGGGGTCTCTGATGTTGGCTGCTTTTCTAAGGCAGCTGGAAGTATAGATGGAGTCAATAGATGGTAAAGCTGGATGGTGTGGTGGACTGGGCTGCAGGACCCTGGCTAATCCTCTTGCGGAGACGCCCTCAGTTCTGTACTGGAGTGTCAGATCAGATTCCTGTGCTCCCAAAAACCCGTGGAGCTCCGTCCTGAATATCTGACTCACGATGGGAGGGAGAAAAGTGGAGTGAATCCCAAAATGTCAGCTCAGTGTTTGTGAGGCGGAGAAAGTTCTAATTTGCATTTTTTATTTGTCCTCCTTTGAATTCATAGGAGGAACATTTGAGGAAATGTGTGCAGGAAATGACTGTAAGCAGTGCAATTTGGTTGTATTCTACTTGGTAATAGTTGGCAAGTGCAGGCTTCAAATCTCTTTCGGTCTTTTGGAGAAAGAAGCCCCTTTACTTCCTACACAGCGTGAATCATCAGCCTCTGAGATATAGTGACACCACCATACAGCGTTGGAGTTGATTGTATGGTTGCCATCGTGGGTAGCGATTAAAGTTGAAAAGGGATTGTGTTTCCTCCCACAGTCAATGTTGAACAGGATAAAGGTGTTCGGCAGTGATTGGAGTTGCTATTTATTACAGGTTGACAAAGAGACCAATACTGACGTGCCCTTCCCTGAAGAGGTTATGATTCGACCGAAGGAGAGGAGCAGTCGGCGGTCGCGTGGCTCTCCGTTTGTCCGTAGTAGCACCATTGTGCGCTCGCAGACCTTCTCGCCGGGAGCACGGAGTCAGTACGTCTGCCGGGTTAGTAGCAGGGTGACACTTCCTGTCATGGCAGGAACAGCACAGCCCATCCTCTGGCCCTTCAACCACGGGCACTCCATCTCCCTGGTTCTAGGAGAATAAATTGCATTGTCCCAGCCAGGATTATCCCGGAATCTCCAGAAATGAATGATCCATCTCCTGCACTCTGCAGGGAACTCTATCTGTTGCAGTGCGGTCACCACCTGAGGTGGAAATCAGTAGATGGAGCGTAAAGTTGTACACCCGTTGGCCAGGAACTTTAATAGGTTGTGACCTGATTTACTCCGTGTTCCCTACCTGTGCATGTGCAGTCTCTCCATGATTTAAATACATGCATTGAAATCCCTCTGTAGTTTTTAATCTTCTCCATACCTCTGCACTACATTACTTGAGAACACCACGCAACTTCAATGTCCACCCTTTTATGAATCCCCCCCTTTCTCTATGCCAGCACTGAGAGCTGTGCGTTAGCTACTGAGGCTCCAAGCTCTGATATTTCCTCCCTAAACTGCTACACCATTGTCTTTTAAAGCATGCCTTCAAATCAACTGATTTGACCACAGCCTTTGGTCAACTATCCCGAAGTCTCCCTTGGCTTGATTTCAGTACTCATTTGATAAGTGCTGTTGTGTAGCACTTTGGATAGTGGAACGCAATTGTTGGGACACAGCCCTTGTTACACATTTTGATATGAGGCATGCAATGCCCCATTTTCAAAGTGATTTAATTTTCAAATTCGGAGCTGATTTGCATGGAAGCAGGAGCCACCTCTTTGTGAAGAAGTTTAACCCAAATAGCCGGTTGCTTGAATAGCAAGTCAACTCTGTCATCTCATATTACATTGTCTAAAACGTCTGAAAACACATCCTCAGGTTACATGTACTGACTGCTGACACTTGCTGTATCTCCCCACCTTGTTTATAAGCACTGCATAACTTGTGTTTGTTGCACTGCTTGATCAATACGAGCAGAAATATCCTCCAATCAAGTATTGGGGTGACTGAGACTACAGTCTTAATCCTTGCCACTAACTCTGTTTCCTAGTGACCAACTCCGTTGTGTTCATGGCCGCTGTGTGAGGCGACACAAGCCCAGAGTAAGGTCCCAAGCCCAAGGTGGCTCCTCCCCCAATCTGCCGACTTCCAGCTCCATTCAATGCTCCAAACCCCTCCCGTGCCTCAGCTCATCTGCTGCTGAAACTCTCGTGTGAGGCCAGAGGCTCACCCGCCATCCTGATGCTCCCTGACCCGATGCAGTGACCATCTCGGTCTGTACACAGTTCTATGTGAGGTTTATGTGAAGATTGAGCTCGGTTTCAGTAAAATACAATCAGACTATCAATTGGAACAGCTGCATGGTGTGAAGTAGAATTGGACACGTACAAATAACCTCGTCTCGCTGTGTTCCTTACTGCAGCTATACCGAAGTGACAGCGACAGTTCAACACTTCCTAAAAGATCCCCGTTTATCCGAAATGCCTTAGAGAGACGCACTCTGCGTTATAAACAGGTAAGCAGCATGGATAATACAAAGGCGGATGGTGGCTTTGGGTCTGAATGATTGTACTTGAATCAGCTTGTGTCATCCTTATAGAGACCCACAATCTCATTCTAACCTGAGTGGGGATCAAAGGCTGGTAACTAGAGGAGGTCCTTCCTCCTTTGCCGCTCCCTGGAGTGCGAGAAATGACAATTCTCGGATCTCAGTTGCCACCTCAGTTTGCTGCTGGGGTGGAGAATGTGGTCAGTGTGGCAAGCCCAGAGGGGGTTTCCTCGACAACTGAGAATAGCATTGGGCATGTTCTGTTTTAGCCAGCATGCTCAGTCAGTGCTGAAACAGCTTTGTGCCCCCCTGGTGTGATGGGATGTCAACTCTGTGTCCCTGTAGCATGATGGGTCTCCTCTGTCCAATTTCAGCTAAGTGCTGGAATGACAACAAAGCTGTAAGCCCCTAACCAGGCCCTTTTAGGTGGGTAGCAGGTTTAAGAGCTGGTTGTTACTACAGGAATGAATGCACTTTTATTATACATGGGATGAACCTGACCCTGTGCATTGTGGGTCGCAGAGACATTTTGGGAATATGGAATACTAACTGGCAGGTGAGTGTCTGCTTCACTTAAATAATCAGCTTGTGACTGTCAATATATCCTTCTGAGAAATACACCTAGTCTGTTTGTCTTGCACTTTGGCCATGTTCCATTTCTAGTTGCACTTAAGGGAAAAAGGAAACCTTGCATACAATGTATTCAAGTCAGTGTGAGTGGATTGTTGTTGCAAGACCAGGTTTGCTATATAAACCCCCCCCTACACACACGTGCACACGTACACACGCACACGTACACACGCACACAACACGTGTATACACACACACACACACACACACACACACACACACACACACACACACACACACACACACACACACATATTAAGGGGAAGCTTTTGGACAGTCACAAATATTGAGGCCACTGTCCATCCAATCATTATTCAGTTTGGATTCTGGCTTAAAATCCCTTGCTCTGCCAAGCTCCCATTTTGAACCTAGCCTTAGGTTATTCTGGCCAGTTCTTGAATGACCAAGGTGACTACAAGCAGCAGCTGCAAGGGCTTGACCTCTGCTTGGTGGAGTTACCATCAGTGCAGTAAAGACTTGCATTCGTACGGCACTTTTTGTCAACTTCCGTCAGCCGTTTCTCACGGTATCAACTGTGCGATGCACTTTGAGGTGCGGTCACTGATCTGTAGGTGAGTGTACAATCTCACAAACCGCAGTGAGGCAAGTGAGCACCTATATATCATTGGAGGGAGTGCTGAGCGTGGTTTTGGAAACTCTTCTGATCTATTACCAATCGATCTTTAACGTCCAGCAGAACCACTGCTGTATGGAGTCCAAGCTCCGGTCTGATGGAGTCTATGTCAGAGTGACTCGTGGAGAGTCTAATTTCCTCCTCCTTTCCTGCCCTCGTTAGTTTTGTTCTGTTTATTGTCCCCTCTCATTTTGTGTCCTTGAATATGAAGAAGTGAAAATCCTATTGACAGCATTTCCTCTGACCCATTCTCAAATGCTGCAAGAAACCACGTGCTTGGTTGTGTGGCAAGGGGAGAAGAAATAAGACACTAGGAGCTAAGGTTAATGCAGGAAGGGTTTGGGGAGGAGGTTTATTCTGAACTCCTGAAAGAGACACTGCACTGACTGGGAGAGGAAGTCAGCCAAGGTTCAGATCGTTAGTGCTGCGATTCCTCTGTGCTTACCTCCCTGCTGGGGTTTTAAAAATAATTCAACCTGAAATTGTCACAACAATTCCAGCAACTAATATCTGTAAAATCTAACTTCATGAATGTTCACATGTCCCTGGATATGTCTGTGGCCCGTTTATACGCTCGATGGTCGTGCCTTGTCTATTTTGCCATGTGTTTTTTTTTCCCTTGGCACGCGGCAGCCATCCTTCAAAACCCCTCTGGTCGAACATCCAACACGAACATCCCTGGACTTGGAGCTGGATCTCCAGGCATCCAGGACCAAGCAGCGGCGACTGAACGAGGAGTTGGCCGCACTGCGCGAGCTGAAACAACGACTGCAGGAGAGCAGGGTTCGAGGACAGGCCGACCTCCTGCAGTCGATTTTACGAGATGAGGAGTTCCGCGCTCTGTTAAAAGAAGCAGAGAGGCAGGTGAGGAGGAGCTGCTGTGTCAACCAAGTGAGTCGTGTACAATGTGCTGTCGCATGCCTATAATTGACTACTGTCAGTGAGAAATAATGGAGTTTTACATCAATGAAACATTAATTCGTCTTCCCACTTTTCTAATCAAACTGTTCAATATGTCTATAGGAAGTTGATAGAGAATCATAGAATAGATGCCCTACAGTGTAGAATAGGCCATTTCGCTCATCAGGTCCACACCTACCCTCCAGACAGTATCCCGTCCACAATACCCCCACCCTCCTCTACTCCTGCATTTCCCACGGCTAACCCACCCAGCCTGCACATCCCTGGGCAATTTATCATGGCAAATCCACCTAACCTACACATCTTTGGACAGTGGGAGGAAACAGGAGCACCCAGAGGAACCCGGAGCAAACTCTGTGTCCAGTCGCCTGAGGGTGGAATTGAACCCAGGTCCCTGGCGCTGAGAGGTAGCAGTGCTAACCACTGAGCCACAATGCGGCCGTTAAATAAGGAATGTGCCTGGTTACCTCAGTGCTTGATTGAACGCGATTGAGACTTTGAAATAAATAAAGTTGTTGATTAGCGTTTAAGAGCTAGGACCATTGGCATGTAATAAATGGATGTCATTTATGAGTCTTAATCAAGCTGCCTGAACAGATTTTTGTTTTACTATTCCAGGTTTAGCCCAATGAGGGGCAAGCATAGACAATCGTATTTTCTGATTTTCTTGGATCATTGTCCTTTTCGATTTGGAATATCTTTTCCAAGTAGAGCTGCTACTGAGGCCAAAGAGCCCCACCTAACCGTTCCTCCATTGATGGTATGGTCAAGCTGAACCAAATGACCCCCTTCTGAGCTGTATCAGTTCTATGGTTCTGTGGCGCTCTGTTCTCCAGCTGCTAGGGTAACTGGAGCATGGCCTGTTCCCTTCTCTCTTTCCCTCAGCAATGGGAAAGCTGTCATTGAGCCAAAGGCTTCCCTCCCCAAATATTGTAGCTGAGGTAAAAATGGATTCTATTTCAAGTGAAACACCAACGTAGAGACTGATAAGTGGATGTAAAGTGTGATGTGGTAATTGCAGTGAAGTAAATACTCTTTCAAAACAATTTGCAGGCCAAACAAACTAAGCTGGAGCAACGCCAAGACCAAACAGCTGAGAAAATGTTGAAGAAAGCAGCAAAAGAAGTATATCAACTGAGAGGGAAAAGCCAGAAAGAGCCCCTGCAGGTTCAGTCCTTCAGGTAAAATGAAAGAGAGAGAGAGAGAGACAGCGAATGGCAATGCCATGTTACAGTTTTCAACGGGTGAAAGTGAGGACTGCTGATACTGGAGATCAGGATTGAAAGGTGTGGTGCTGGTAAAGCACAGTGGGTCAGGCAGCATTCGAGGAGCAGGAGAGCCGATGTTTCAGGTGTCAGGAATGCCCTGATGAAGGGCCTGTGCCCGAAACATCGTCTCTCCAGCTCCTTGGATGCTGCCTGACCCGCTGCGCTTTTCCAGCGCCATACCTTTCCTCCACAATTTTCAACAGTGTGGTGAAATGAGTGACCAGAAGTGTGCTGTTCAGGTGCTATATAAATGCAGGCTGTTGTTGGCATTGGTATAAAAGAAGCAATATGTCCTGTGACGCTTCACAAGAGCGTTACCCCAGACCGCCTTTAACACTGGGCTACGTAAGGAGACAGTCGAACTGCTGATCCCCAGAATTTTGGTTCAAGAGGGATAGGCTTTTTCTGGGCACCCACCATCAGAGTCTTTCTTGGTCACCTGTAAATCTGATTGTACTTTTCAGCTTGAATATAAAGACTACAATAAATACTATGAAGAAGGGTCTCGATGCCTTTGTTTGGCTAGGAGCAGCTGGCGCTGACTTGACGTTGAGCAACCTGGTATTTATATGTCCACTGAAAGCTCCCTCCTAAATCCCCACTAGCTGGTCACCTGCCCTCCTCTGTCAGTAAGCAGCATTACCCTGATCTCCCTTGGGGTTTTCTCTATGAGCTGCCCATTACTGCCTACAACTCACTGGCTCAGTGACATAGAGCCTTGGGCAAAGCGCACACTGATCCTAAAAGTGGCTGTGGCTGAACTTTTAGATCCATGTTATTACTTTGAGCACAATTTTTTTTAAAAAAATTAACAATTCAGGAGAAAACCTAATCCATTTTGAGAACAATTTCCATTGCTTTGTCTCCGAAACGTATGTATATTTTTAATGTAGTCATGCTGCTTTAGTGATTCCTGGCCCTGGGCAGATCAACTGCTTTTGGTTAGGAAAATTTAAGATGAATGTGTTCTAACCTCCTTCAGTCTTGAGGCTTTCTGATTCTTTGAGCTTTTGGTAAAAGCAGCAAGGTAATAATAAATGCTACTTCCTGAATGGTAGGGGTGGAAGGAACACTCCAACATTAATCCCTGGATTAACACTGGCTAATTTCCTTCCTGCCCCTCCTCCCAATATCAACATTCTTCTGTTAAAGCCCAGCTGTGTCTGTCTGTCTGTCTGTCTCTCTCTCTCTCTCTCTCTGAGTGTGTGTGTCTCTCTCTCTCTCTCACTCACACACTGTCTGTGTGTGTCTCTCTCTCTCTCTCTCTCTCTCTCTCGCACTGTCTGTGTGTCTCTCTCTCTCACTCACTCTCTCACACACACACTGTCTCTCTCTCTCTCTCTCTCGCACTGTCTGCGTGTGTGTGTCTCTCTCTCTCTC
Organism: Hemiscyllium ocellatum; assembly: GCF_020745735.1. Taxonomy (NCBI): domain Eukaryota; kingdom Metazoa; phylum Chordata; class Chondrichthyes; order Orectolobiformes; family Hemiscylliidae; genus Hemiscyllium; species Hemiscyllium ocellatum. The sequence continues at coordinate 24,320,851 of NC_083412.1, forward strand.
TCACTGTCTCTCTCTCACTCACTGTGTGTCTCTCTCTCTTGCACTGTCTGTGTGTCTCTCTCTCACTGTGTCTGTGTGTGTGTGTCTCTCTCTCTCACTGTCTCTCTCTTTCTCACTCACTGTGTGTGTGTGTGTCTCTCTCTCACACACTGTCTCTCTCTCTCTCTTGCACTGTCTGTGTCTCTCTCTCTCTCTCTCTCTCTCTCTCTCTCACTGTGTCTGTGTGTGTGTGTCTCTCTCTCTCTCACTGTCTCTCTCTTTCTCACTCACTGTGTGTGTGTGTGTCTCTCTCTCTCACACTGTCTCTCTCTCTCTCTCTCGCACTGTCTGTGTGTGTCTCTCTCTCACTCACTGTCTCTCTCTCTCTCTCTCTCACACTGTCTCTCTCTCTCTCACTGTGTCTGTGTGTGTGTCTCTCTCTCTTACTGTCTCTCTCTCTCTCGCACTGTCTGTGTGTCTCTCTCTCTCACTCACTGTGTGTCTCTCTCTCTCTCTCTCTCTCTCACTGTGTCTGTGTGTGTGTCTCTCTCTCTCTCTCTCTCACACACACTTTCTTTCTCTCTCTCTCTCTCTCTCTCTCTCTCTCTCTCTCTCTCTCTCTCTCTCTCTCTCTCTCTCGCACCGTCTCTCTCTCTTTTTCTCTCTCTCTCTCTCTCACTGTCTGTCTGTCTCTCTTTTCCCAGGCCCCTATTCCCATTAAAATTTATCAATATTGCCTTTCAACCCAGTGTTTTTGAGTTCTTGGTCGAACCTTCTGACAGGAAAGTCAGTCCAGATACAGTGAGTAAAAGACACCATGAAGAGTGACCTTGACATTTTCTTTTGCATTCACAGGGAGAAAATGGCATTTTTCACCCGAGCGCGAATCAACATACCTCCTCTGCCAGCGGATGATGTATGACACTTTACTATATTTTAAATATGAAGTATTTATCAGTCTCAATTTTATCCATGTGAAGTTACTAGAAAAAAAAACAGTGTGAGTTTATTAAACACTTTTGCAAGGATTATTCCTATAGACCTTTTGTAAAAAGAGAAAAGGAAAAAAAAAGCCTATATATATATTATAATTCTCGAATTAAAGCAAGGCACGGTTTGCCCTTGTTGTGAATTTAACATCTCTGAAGGAATGGTATTATTAAAACAAAAAGATCAAACTAAGCTGTTGTATATCTGTTCAGTTTCTGTGGGCTTAAAAGGCTGGAAGATAGAAACAAGGCCAGCTTAATCATATCCACTGTAATATAGGTTTCTTATTTAAAAAAAAATATTTTTCCTTGAAGGAAAATGTCAGTTTTAGGTGTATTTTAAGACTATAAAGTTCTGCAGTATTTTGGGTGCACTGGAATGAAATCTTAAGCTGGCTTTGTTTCTGTTACCTGATGTGAAAATACTGTGTGCTGATTATTAATGTTACCAAATATGTTTCAAGCCGCACGCATAACTTTAGTGTTTTATATTACTCTGTGCCTTTACACTATATTGTAACATTGTATTCTTTACCACAACTGTGTATTGTATAAAAAAAATTCATAGTAACGTCTTTCAATATTTTTACTATTAAAAATAAAAAAGAACCTTTATTCGTGAATGTGGAGAGTTTGCAGTCGATTTTACTTAACAGCGCTTGAGAAAGTGATTGTCAGGAGAAGATTTCAAACATTATGCAATTAGTGGTGGTCAGTCAACATATGTTGGTATTTAATTGTCACCTTTCAGTGCATCCTAACTGTGTCTAATGATAAATTGTAGAATTTAAGGCACGGCAGTGTTTTCCACCGTTTCCTAAATGCTGCCACTTTATTTTTTTTTATTCTTTCATGGAACAAGGGCATCACCAGCACATTCAGTGCTTTTGCCCATCCTTCATTGTCCTTGAGAGCATTTAAGAGTCAAGCATATTTACCATTGACTACTACGCATTGGCCAGACCAGGTACAGATGGTAGATATCCCTCCCCTGTACTGGACATGATGTGGAGATGCTGGTGTTGGACTGCAGTATACAAAGTTAAAATCACACAACACCAGGTTATAGTCCAACAGGTTTATTTGGAAGCACTAGCTTTTGGAGCGCTGCTCCTTCATCAGGTAGTTGTGAAGGAGCAGTGATCCGAAAGCTAGTGCTTCCAATTAAACCTATTGGACTATAACCTGGTGTTCTGTACTGGACAACAATTGGTGATGGTTATTGAAACTAAAACTAGCTTTCCAGTTCACGTTTTATTACTGTGATTTGAACCCATGTGCCCTGTACATTGGCTTGTGCTTTTCGTGTACTAACTCGGTGACGTGACCACTGTGCCACCACATTGTGTGCTTTATTGACTCTACGGGATAGATATCTGTTATACTTGTTGGGGGACCTCCCACTCAGTATTCAGTCTGCCTGACAGGCTTGGCTTCCATTTGAGCCAGGTCTGCCCCAGTGCAGACTGCAGCCATAGATGGAGCTGCTGGTGGGAGAGGGAGGAAGCGGGAGCAGGGATTGAACACTGACCCCTGCTGGCTGGGAGGTCTGATTCTTGATACTGCAGAGTGGAGAATTGGGTTGGGGAGGGGGGCTGAGGTATGGCTGTTGGGTTGGATAAGTAGGGTCTCATTGTAGGAGGGTGCAATGTTGGTGAAATGGATAAACTTAGAATAAGTGGGTTGCTAGATGGAGGCTGCCCTGGGTTTCCTGGCCCACAACCGTAATGACTTTAACCCAAAATCCCTGGCTCTTTTGAGCTGTTAGGTTCCCAAAGATGGGAAGGAAGAATGGCCAAGTTGGAAGTGATAAGGGAGCTTGTAATGGGAGACCCATATTTGACGTAGTCTGAACTCCTAGTGGCCAATTCCCCATTCTCCTATTAACCCAGCAAAAATCTTCAACTTCGAGTGGCTCTGGATAGTTCCTCAGTGAATATTAGTCAGAAAATCTGGCACTAACTCTTGGGTAGCTATACTACTGACACCCACTTCATCGCAAACGCTGACTCCTGCCTCGTCCCTTAACCTCCAATCTGTCCCATCTGCCACCTACCCTGTTATCCACTTACCTTACCCAGCCTACTCCCTGAAACACCTACCTTCTCTCCATGGCCTTCGAAAGGAATCTCGGGACATTCATTCTTACTGGAATACAGCAGCCAGTGTGGTAAATCCACTTCCACGTGGATCATCCGCATGGAGCTTTCTGACGGTTACTGAGCTGAGTCGATTCTGTAGGATCCTCCAGCGGAGCTTTGCTCAGGATGAAAGTAAAAGTGAATTTTTTTTGGTCTGACCGGGGTTGAAAACGGGATTTCTGAACTTGAAGGAAAGGTCTGAGTCGGGGTGCTCCATGGTGAAATATCCTCCTCACAGTTGCTCACGTTCCAATGCAGTCTGATGTTCTCTCGGCAACTAGAAAGTCTCACATGGGCCACCAAGTTTCAAGAGGGTACTTTTGCTGCCCTTTGGACAGAGGCCAGATCACCGTATCAAGTATAGGGACGGCACCCTGCAAATCTTCGAGTGATGGTTCCTTTTCTACGCAGCCTCACCACCACTCTGAGACTTGGAAACTGTCCTCACCCTGAGAGAATAGTCAGCCTACTGTCTCAGTCTCTATTAGAATAATGAAAATACTCATATGTCACTCCTGTAAAGTTCTTGCATCTATCTGCAGTTTGACTCCCTGTTTGCTGCTCCATCTCCTTCCCACTATTCACAGCCCCGACTGGGAATTATATCGCAGTCTTCCTACTCTCTAGAAATGTTGATCGTCTCAGGCACTAAGGTGGTGACAAAGCTTTCTTACGCTTCAGTCAGGAATTATTTCTCTTTTAGATGAATTGTAAGATGAATTAAAATCTGATTTAATTACTGACCTTAAGAACATGTGTTCCTAAAATACTTTTTTGAAAGAAGATACACTAAACTGACCAGAGATAGCTATTTATACTTCCTGCTGAGAATGGTCAGTTCCTGGTATCAGACTGCAATTGAATTTAACAATGAAGGGTATGGGTAGGGTAAATAGACAAGGTCATTTCCCTGGAGTGGGGGAGTCCAGAACTAGAGGGCATAGGTTTAGAGTGTAAAGGGCAAGATTTAAAAGGGACCTAAGGGGCAACTTTTTCACACAGAGGGTGTTGCATGTTTGGAATGAACTGCTGGAGGAAGTGCTGGAGGCTGGTACACTTACAGCATTTAAAAGGCATGTGGATGGGAATATGAATAGGAAGGGTTTAGAGGGATATGGGTCAAATGCTGGCAAATGGGACTAGATTAATTTAGGATATCTGGTCAGCTTGGATGAGTTAGATTGAAGGGTCTGTTTCCAAGCTGTGCAGCTCAATGACGCAACGTTTCGATCTTCAGCGTCCCTTAACTTCACTCGGCCTTAGAGGATGTTGGCGTCGGATCAAGCATCAAGTTTGGACGAGGCGTGGACTGGAAATTCCTGTCAAAGGGCTTATGCCCGCAACTTCGATTCTCCAGCTCCTCGGATGCTGCCTGACCTGCTGTGCTTTTCCAGCGTCTCACACTTGACTCTGATCTCCAGTATCTGCAGTCCTCACTCTCTCCCAGTGGGCTGGAAATTCCCAAACCGTATAAGGCTGGCAGGATGCCACATCCTGGCACTCTGCCTCCATCTCGCTATCATATTCTCAGGCCCTTCACCATATTTTCCCATGTTTCTCTCCCACTCTGCTGTTACCATTTACACATTCTCTGGGCATGGATCCATCTTTTAGGTCCTGACTTGTCCATTACCGCCACCTTTTTGCCTTGCATTATCATTGTTTTAGCCACTTAAGCACTCTTCTGTCCTCCACACTTTTTTGCTGCCTCATGTTTCATAGAGTCATAGAGATGTACAGCATAGAAACAGACCCTTCGGTCCAACCCGTCCATGCCGACCAGATATCCCAACCCAATCTAGTCCCACCTGCCAGCACCCGACCCATATCCCTCCAAACCCTTCCTATTCATATACCCATCCAAATGCCTCTTAAATGTTACAATTGTCCCAGCCTCCTCCACTTCCTCTGGCAGCTCATTCCATACACGTACCACCCTTTGCGTGAAAAAGTTGCCCCTTAGGTCTCTCTTACATCTTTTCCCTTTCACCCTCAATCTCTGCCCTGTAGATCTGGACTCCCCAATCCCAGCGAAGAGACTTTATCTCTTTATCCTATCCATGCCCCTCATGATTTTATAAACCTCTATAAGGTCACCCCTCAGTCTCCGATGCTCCAGGGAAAACAGCCCCAGCCTGTTCAACCTCCCTCGTTGCTCTGACTCTATATTTGCTTTGATCTCTGTTGATTGCCAATAGCCTCCAGTTCCGATGAAGCCTCATTAACCTGAAACGTTAACCCCATTTCTCTCTCCACAGATACTGCCTGCCCGGAATGGCTCTCATTATTCAGTCAAGTCCTACATGCCTCCAAAATGTTACTTTTGCTCACGCCAAATGTTTTGGTGGGTCAGCGGTGCGAGCAAAACCAACTCGACAGACTGCTATGAGGTAACTGCAAGTTGACCCTTTGTTGAGTTGAATGGTAGAATTAATTGCCTATGATTGCACGATGTTTGAAAGAATCTGGGTTTCTCTTCCTGGGAATCCCAGGCTGCTTCTCTGACCTGCTGAGGACCAGGCAGGTTTGCAGAGCCGCCCCTTCTGTTCTAGACAGCAACTCCTTCTCAAAATCTGTTGATTGGACCCAGCAGAGGCAGTTTAGGGGAAGTCTGTAGGGCTTTTGCCATGCAATGCTTCGCTCAATTCAAGCCATACTGCAATGCGTTTTTTTCAAAACACAATGTCTTATTGTTTTGAAACAGTCTTTACAGGAAATCAAAATATTTGTTTTGCTCAGTTTGTGTAGGTCTTCATTTTCTGTGTAGTTGTCTCACCTGTGAGAATTTCAATTTGTTTTTGCCTCTTGGATGCTGAGAGGTTATTTCCTTATGGAGGGGAGTATAAGACTGGAGGGTATTACATTGTTAAGGGATCGCCCATTTAAGAGAGAGATGAGGAATTTCTTCGCGTAGAGGGTAGTGTGTTTGTGAAATTCTCTCCTGCATTGGTCTGTCAAGTCTAAGTTGTTGAGTATATATTCAAGGCTGAGATAAACAGATTTTTAATCAGTAAGGGAATCAATGGTTGAGGGAAAAAGGCAGGCAAATGGATTTGAGGATGATCGGATCAGCCATTGAAGGGCAGAGCATATTCAGTGGGCCGAATGGCCCACCTCTGCTCCACCATCTCATTGTCTTGAATGATTCCTATTACTATTATCAAGTAGAAAGATATTTTGAAACAGCCCAGACAGTCTCTGGCATCTGATATTGAGGACGTGTGGAATTGTTAACCCTGTGATGTGTTACTCCATTGGAATCAAGGTCACATTTTAGTCCAAGGGAGATGTAGATCTGTTTGATGAGGTGAGATGATTTGGTCTTGCTGTGAGTAGAAATTTGGGAGTTGAGGGAAGAAAAGCCCAAGTTCTAACATTTGCTTCTGTTCATTCGGTTGGCCCCATGATTACATTCATTCACCTGATATTTCGTTCCTGGGCTAATGAATCCGGGATTATTATTTTAACAAAGGGAAGTAAGTGGATCTAAAATACATGTTCTCAAATTCAGTCCAGATAGAGTGCTGAATATAAAAACTGGACATCAACATGTTTTAATGGAGCCTCCTTTTGATCCTGCGTGGTCCCTGCTAGTTTAATGTATCTTATCTTTTCCAATGTCCTAGTGCAAAGCAATCTTTTCTCCAGTACAGGGCCAGTTGTCTATTCTGTGGACACGATATGATTAAAGCACAGACATCATTGGCTCACCCTCCCTGATGTCCACTGCAAATGTTCTCAGGTTGCCAACTTCCTGCGGTTCCTGAGCTGATTTTAGTTCTGATGAAGAGTCACCGGACTCGAAACAATAACTCTGCTTTCTGTATGTCAGACGCTGCCAGATCTGCTGAGTTTCTCCAGCAACCATAGAACCACCACAGTGTGGAAGCAGGCCATTTTGGCCTGTCCAGTCCACACTTGCCCTCTGAAGAGAATCCCACCCTCTCCCTGTAACCCTTCATTTCTCATGGCTAATCCACCTAACCTACACATCACCACCATCAGCATGCCTGGGTATCCTCGATCCCATCAGCAGGACAGCCCGATCAGAGGTGCTGACGACACAGTGGTACACACTGGCTTTTCCGACAGTGGTGAGGAAACCAATGGGAGGGAAAAATATCCTCGAGCTTATTATCCCTAAGTTCTCTGTAGCAGATGTGCCTATCCATCACCATATTGATTGGAATCATCGCTACATAGTCCTTGTGGAGATAAGGTCCCATCTTCATATTGAGAATACCGTCCATTGAGTTGTGTGACAGCAGCAACAACTTAAATGGGACATTCTTTGAACAGATTAGATTACTTTTTAAAAATTAGATTACTTACAGTGTGGAAACAGGCCCTTCAGCCCAACAAGTACACACCGACCCGCCGAAGCGCAACCCACCCATACCCCTACCCTAACACTACGGGCAATTTAGCATGGCCAATTCACCTGAATTGCACATCTTTGGACTGTGGGAGGAAACTGGAGCACCCGGAGGAAACCCACGCAGACACGGGGACAACATGCAAACTCCACACAGTCGGGAATTGAACCCGGGTCTCTGGCGCTGTGAGGCAGCAGTGCTAACCACTGTGCCACCGTGCCGCCCACTCTGGCAACTTAACTGAGAATTGCTGAGGTGTTGTAGGCCATCAATTCTATTCGACTGCAATTGATAACTTTATGACTTAGCATATTCCTCACTCTACCATTACCATCAAACCTGGTTAAATGATGAGGGTGCCCTGCCAGGTACAGCACATGGCTTAATTAAAATGAGATGTCAATCTAGTGATGCTACAACGTGGCACTGTTTGTGTGCCAAGCAGCAGAAGCACCATGTAAGAGACCAGGCTGAATGATCGCACAACCGACGGATCAGATCGAAGCTCTGCAGTCCTGCCACACCCAGTGGTGGTCAACTAAAGAAGGGGTAAATGTAGGGGAATGGGTGGGTTGCACTTCGGTGGGTCGGTGTGGACTTGTTGGGCCGAAGGGCCTGTTTCCACACTGTAAGTAATCTAAACTCACTGGTGGAGGAGGCTCCACAGCCATCCCCACCTTCAATGATAGGGGAGCGCAGCGCATTGGTGCAAAAGGTCAGGCTCAACCTTTTGTGGTAATTGGCAGCCAGAAGTGCTGAGTGGATGATCCATTTTGGCCTCCTCCAGTGGTCCCCAGTATTACATCAGTCTTCCACCAATTCAATTCACTTCATGCGAACATTTATGTTGCAGGTTTTATTCTCTATCGCTGTCTCTTGACGCCTGGAGGAATTGAAGATTGGTGAAGTTTCCCATCTATGAGAGTTTTGCCCGTGTGCTAGATGAGGTTGTGTACAGTACAACCTCGATTATCTAAACATCAGTTGTCTGAATTTCGGATTATCCGAACAAGATCTCAAGATCCCATAAAAACGGCACAAGGGAACTCCGCATTCAGTTATCAGTTAAACGAGATTGTGACGTGCATTGCTGGATAACTGAGAAATGTTTGATAACTGGCACTCTTGAATTACTGCTTGTTTACCAAATTATGCAAACAAAATACTTGCGTCTATCTTGTTCAGATAATTGAGGTTCTACTATATTTCTTTGCCTTTTTGTCAAACCAAGGCAATGTTTCCTGGTGGAGACACCATGAATGTCAGCGAGTTTTGAGAAGATTTGTAGCTCAGGTTGAGGTTCTGGATGTAGGTTTGCTCGCTGAGCTGGAAGGTTAGTTTTCAGATATTTCATTACCATTCCAGGTAACGTCAGCAGTGAGCCTCCGGATGAAGGACTGGTGGCACGGCCCGCTTTTTATTTATGTGTTTAGATTTCCCTGAGTTGGTGATGTCAACAGGAAATGACATCATCACAGGAAATGGCCTCACCAACTTAAGGAAACCTAAACACATAAATGGAAAGCGAGCCATGCCACTGATGCTTCACTCAGAGGCAAACTGCTGATGTTACCGAGTATGGTGACGAAACAAATGAAAGCGAACCTTCCGGCTCAGTGAGCAAACCTCTATCCAACACCATGGATGTCTTTGTAGATACTTGTTGACTCTAGGGATAATTTTTAATCTAAATTCAAATTCAAAATATTGTTATGGTGAGTTTCTCCCGAGGATTATTAATTCAGCCTTGCAAACGTAGGTGTAGTAACATAACCACAGCACACAGATAGCCATCACTTGGTACAATGTCATTTCAAATACTGAAAGCACTCCATAAGCAACAAAATTATCTTTGAAGTATGATCAGCTTTGTTAGGCAAAAAAGACTTCCACTTTGTGGTTACCAAGGCGTCCGAAACAGATGAATCACCAGTTATCTGGTATTGTTGACATTGGTTTAGAGCAACGTCTTGGCCAGGCCACACTCTGCTTCTGTTTGTCGTTTGTGATCTCTAGTTGAACCCCATGGTTCCTCTTGGTTGACTGGAGCTGAATAAATGATCAAGAGGAGACCATGCAGCCTTTGTAATCTGCTCCGCATTGAGAACATGGGTCAGCAGTACTTTAAATCCATTTATCTCGCTTTGCTCCATGTGCTTCGATATTGTTCAGCAAACAAAACGACATCCAGCAGTTTTGGTTCGTAACATAATTGGAAGAGGGAGAGGATATATGTGCCATGCTATTCTGGTACTTGTCCTATGTTTAAAACACGCCTGAGACATGTTAACCTCCATGCCACCCGAAAGGATTTCCCCATGGGCTGCCAGTAGGGATTGCCAGGATTAGAGAGCAGAGGCTCTAACTGGGATCACACTCCTGATTACTATCTGCAGATCCTTGCTGTAAATGCAGAGAGTAAATACTGTAAGGTTGAATTGCTTATTATTGTGGTTACTTGGATGAGGGGTATTTGTGCCCCAATAAAGCTTCAGAGAATAGAATTATAATTCTAAACTCCAATAAAATAAATAGTGATAGCTGTCGCTTTAAAAGTGGATTGTCCTCATATAAACTCAAAACTTTTACAGCACACAAATTAGATTATTGCGTTACTTGCTGTCTCCCTATTCGAGCTACTTGAAACTAATCCTATGTCCCTGCTGTCTCTGCACGTTATCAGTTTTATGGCTGATATAAATATGTATCTGCTTATCTCAACGTTGCAACATGATGATCCTGCTTTTTATGCACATTCTTTGCAGCCATAACTTTGCATTCCTCGCTCTGTTCTATTATCCTATGATCTTTGTGTGGTATGATCTGCTTCTACTGCACGCAAAACAAAGCTTTTCACTATACTTGGGTACGTATGACAATAATTAATCAAATCAACACAGAAGTCTGAGATGAATGACGACCAATTTGAGTCTAGCTCCATTATAGCCGTACTGACAGTTACATGGCAGAATGATCATGTAATTGTCAATTAGTCAAAGAAATTACTCACTGAGAATCAATGCCCCCCACCCCCCAACTTCCCTGGGGGGGGGTAGGGTTTAGAAATGATAGTTTTGAGGATGCGGTGGTGCCATTCTGACTATATTGTGATATGGTGTACATAGAGGGCCCTGTAATGGGATTTACGTGATAACAGCCACACTTTACTGTCTCTCCTCTGGAATACTGTAACCACAGAGTTTGGAATAAAAGCAGCTGCTACGTTACCTCACCCACTTGAGTGTTTATTAACTTGTGGGCCCATTTTAAATTGATGACACATATTTCCCCACACCACTAATTTCATTGCCTTATCATTGCCTGAGGAAATAATTGTTTTTTCCTTATTTCCGTCAACAACATCCTAGCTCGTTTATAGAAAAACACAGCACAGAAGAAGGCCATACAGCCCATCGTGCTTGCTGGACCTGGTAGGCATTGGGCTGATGCCTGGTGTCTAGATTTTGATTCCCTGAATTCCCACCTGGGAAGGACTTAGAGCTAGTGAAAATATTTTTAACCATTAATCTCATGCAAAAACTGCAAATTCCCAAATCTGCAAATCAAGTGTTGCTGAAAACCGTGAAGAACATTAAAAAAATTATTGATTTTTCTGTTCGCTGCCAGTGATGGCTTGTCATGCCTAATAAACTTTGAACAGAGATAGTGTAAATCTGGTCAACAGAGGGACATTGGAGATGTCGCATGATCTCTTGGTGGGCTTAGACACGCAACACCATCATTTTACATGTCAGTTGCTAAGGAAGAAATTCCCATAACAACCATTTTATTTCCAGCAAGATTATTGAAGCTTCAAAGGGACATTTGCATGCATTAACCTTCCAATATCCCCATCTTTGCCCATTTAGCAAGTAAATAAGAGATAGATACTAATGGCCACTGGAGGGACTGGGGATTTTTGACCACTTTTTTTCTCTCTCTCGTTTGTTATTATTCATTTACTTATTTTGCATTATATTTGTGTTTCTATGAAGCAACGTCATTTCAGTCAAGGATATCAACTCCTGAGTCCCAGATGTCTTGGGCAAAGGTATGTCATTCTTACAGCCTACATACGATGGTTTTGCTGAGAACAAAGGGACATTGTCATTAGACACAGCCTCTTTTTTTTAGCACAGACAACGTGCAAGCTTCATTACACTTGCCAGTGTTAGAGCAAGTGTCATTCAGTCTATAACAAGTGCACCATTCTCTATGTTTCCACCCATGGTCCTTTGGAGATAGGATTTCTGGTTTGTTCTGAAGGCGCTGCCTGTGTATTGCAGGCTGGTGTTTGGGTCACAGTATGTGTTTGTACAAAGAATTATTGTTTGGTGGCAAGAACCTAGCTGCCTAGCGTCCTTTCTTGAACATGTGACATCTGGCTTGGCTCACATTCCCCACTGCCAACCTGCGAGTGGTCTTCACGAGTGTATGCCTTGAGGCCTTCAGGCAAGGAAGGCGCAACAGCAGATGCTGTCACTAACTTCTCAAATATCTCACCGTGCTCATTGCTGGCAATCTTGCTTATTTCACCTTTCGCATTCCATGACAGATCATAAACCCCATCCTGAAAACAGTAAGGAGACTTGCACATGGACCTGTCTTAGGGTCTGAATTTATCTGGAATTTCAAAGCTTTCCTGAATGGTATTCCCAGTCCTGAACTCAGTAAAGCTAAATTGATGGACTTGGAGGTATCCAATCACTTGGGTTCTCATTCAGTTTTCTACAACAGCTTGTTAAAAAATTGTCTCTCTTCGAAGTTGGGTGCATTGTTTTTTTGGTGCTAAGTGGTCGCCAAATTTGCACAGCTACTGATTTGATGTACTTGCAAAGGGGCAACTATAGCCATACATTCATTTGAGGCACAGCACATAGACTATATCCAATTAATTAGAGAAAGTGAGGACTGCAGATGCTGGAGATCAGAGTTGAGTGTGGGGTGCTGGAAAAACGCAGCAGGTCAGGCAGCATCCGAGGAGCAGGAGAATTGACATAAGCCTTGAATATACCCAATTAATCCCGATCCCTTATACATTTCCCGCGGTGATACAACTATTTATTCCCCCGAAACACTCAACCAATTCTCTTTTGAATGTTATTATTGCATTTGTTTCCAGCATCTTTTCAGGCAGCGCCCTCCAGATCATAAAAAGTCAATAGCTCAAAGAATTTGCCCTCTTGGCCCCGAGTTCCTTCTGCCAGTCTCTCTGTAGTTGTGTCCTCTGGTTATTGCGACTTCTGTTGGGGGGAAACTTTTTTTAAACTAACCCCCTTTGAAACCATTTACCGTTTTGATCACTTGCAAGTTTCTTTTTAACTATTTCTTCAGTCAACAACAATTGCATTTACATGGCTGTTTTTTATACAATGCACTAACACAAGGCACTTTACAGAGAGATTCCAAACACAGCCATAGAAAGAGATTTTTGGTCAGATTCCAAAGAAACCGGATTAAAGGATCATCTTACAGAGGGGAAAGGTTAAAGGGAGGATTTGAGAGCAGCTGAAGGCACAGACACCAGTAGTAGAGTTTTTAATGAGGGTGTCACTGCAGATCAGTGGAGACAGGGATGATTGGGGGAAATGGGACTTGATTGTGAACTAAGGTGAGGGTTGGGTTAGAATGGTTATGCTGAGAGGTTACAAAAACATGATAAAGATTTCAGTCACTGGTCAGCTGAGGTAGGGACTTGGTTGGGCGATTGTTATGGAGGTGGAGATGGGCATTGATGGTGATACTGAAAACATGCTGTTGGAAATTCTCATCCCCGAGTCAAGTGTAACAGATGTGCTGTAACAGTCTGATAGTTGCCAGGGTGAGAGAGGTTAGTGGTGAGGAAGCAGTTTCTAGCAGGGATTGAAGACTCACGTGTCCCCGAAACTTCAATGGAGGAAATATGTTTGTCGAGTACTTGATGTCAGATAGGCAGTGTGAGAATTAATGACAATGGAAAGATTGTGAGAGGTGGAGTTTGAGGTAGAGCTGTGTGAAACCTGACATTGTGATTTCGGATCACATTCCCAAAGGTGCAGCGTGCTGATGAGAAACAGCATCTGTAGTTGGGGTGGGAAGCTATGGACAAATTATTGGGGAATATCACAGGCGACTGTGCGAGATTGAGAACAGAAGCCTTTTCTTCCCATTCATAGGATGTGGGTATCCTTGTCAGGTCTGCCCAGATCTCCCCTCCTACTTGGGGTGGGGGAAATTCCCCCAACCCATTCATGTCTGCCTGGACCACCACCTCCTCAGGCCTGTTTGGATACTCCCGCTCCCCTTCAGGCCCACCCTGACCATTCTACCCCTCAGACTTGTGCTGGGTACACCACTAGATAAAGGTGGATGTCTCTCAGACAGCAGGCTGCCAGCCAAGTGCTCCAGTTTCCTTAGTGCTGCCTGGCACCAAAGGTGGGATGGCGAGCAGCATGACTCTGAGCTTGTTGTGTGGAGGAATTATCCCAGGAGTCCTACTGAGGGAGAAAGCAGCAAATTCCAGGGCAATTGCAGAAAGTCCGGGTTTACTGTGGGCTTTGTGCTTTCCTGCTGGTTGTAATCCCTTCACCATGGGGGTAGTCCCATTGTCAGCCAATACTAAAATGCAAACGCTACACTCCATCACCTCACCAGCATCCCATTGCTCTGTGGGCAACGACTGCATTCAGAGAGGTCGGCATCTGACATGTGCCATCCTTTCTGCACCCTCATTGGCATCTCAGCAGTCCACTCCTGGTGTGCCTCTGCATGTTAAAGCCACCCGGAGACTCATCGCTCAGAGAATGCAGCAGACTCCACCTCAGCTCACCCTCTTGGTGCTCACTCACTTGGAGTTTATCTGGATCCTAGCAGCACCCTTACCTTGCCTTTTCAGGCAGACTGCAAGCCAGGCAGCTTGTCATGGTAATCAGCTGAGACCAGTCAAGGGAGTGGAGATGTTGCTGTACAACACGGCAATCTGCTAACGGTACCACCATCCCTGCAGCGAACATAACACTTGGGCATCAAGCTAATGGCAGTGTCTGAAAGCTGAAGGGGGTAGTCAGGTTAAAGGACAGACAGGAACTCCAACACAATAAGTCTCTGATATTTCAGTCTGCTCACACTCAGTCAGCAACTCAGGGCGTTCAGGGGCAGGATCCTTGCATTGTAGGGGTCAAGGAGTGGCCAGCCCAGCTTGGCTCTTCCTGTACTGAGAGAAAGCGAGGGATTGAGAGAGATGGTAGTGGCTGGCACAGCTGTTAGTGCTGGGGAAGGTGGCTGTAGTGCATGGGCAGGCAGTGCAGTGTGTGTATGGGGCAGCTGAGTGGGTGGGAGTGACTGAGGGAAGATGTTTCGTGTGACAGTGAGATTGGTAGACCATGTGCCTGGCTGGGAGGTGGATACAATAGCAGAGACAAAGATGGTGGCACTTAGTATGGCAGACTGGAGAAGATCATGGCTTTTTAGCTACACCACTGGGTGTCCCTTCAGAAGACCGAGACTGCAATAGCCCTTGGACTTGACTGGCAGGGTCTGGTGTTGTGACACCCTGTGCCAGTCATGAGGAAGAGGATTTCCCTTCTCTGTACCATCCAATTCACCAGGACCTCTGGTGTCACTGTCCACAAAGCGGGTTGCAATTACCCCTCCTCTGGGGCAAATGTCACAAACCGTGGTGGGCAGCTGCGGAATGACGGGGTGCACAAGGGCCTTTTAAAGATGCCAGTGTGTCCTGGGATATCCCGGCAGTGCCAAGCACTTGCAGGTGAATAGGAGAATCGGGCTCACTGTGGTCAAGAAGGGGACCTCCATGTCGTGCTGGTACAAGGCCACATGTGGTTGAACTTGGGAGGGTAGCACTCGAAAACACACTAGGCCCCGTGGAGGGAAACCTTCCAAGAAGTGCAACAAAAGAATGGCAATTTGGCAAAATATGGTCAGATTTAGCCCCTTATTTTCTGGTCCTTTGGGTAGTACAATGGCTCAGTGGTTAGCACTGCTGCCTCACAGCGCTGGGGTTCTGGGTTCGATTCCACCCTCGGCCAACTGTTCGTGTGGAGTTTGCGCATTCTCCCCGTGTCTGTGTGGGTTACCTCCCACAGCCCTGAGGTGTTCAGGGGCTGGGTGGATCGGCCATGGTAAAAGTGTGCAGGGGTGTGCTGGGTAGGTGGGTTAGGCATGGGAAAATGCAGGGTTATGGGGATAGGGTAGATCTGGGTGGGGTACACTCCAGAGGGTCGGTGCAGACTCAGTGGGGGAATGAACTGTGTCACAACTTGCCTGTTTATATGTTTTCACAGAATTTGCTTTCTTTCTATTTTTTTTTAAAAAAAACAGGACTCTGATTCATTTCCACTGTAAATTGTCAAAATGTTTTGAGTTCAGCTTCCGAAGTTTGCATGTCTTTTGGGTCCAGTATCCTTTGTCAAACTGTGAACTTGCAACAGCATTTCCTACATGCAGTGTGTCCAAAGGGGCAGTGAATTTCTGATTTATTCCGGGCTCTGACAGCTTTGCACAATTGTCATGTGATGCCATCTCTTTCCTGATGGTGACATCAGTGCTTCTCTCTCTCTCTCTCTCTCTCAGCTGTTCCCTGGACAGGATGGTTTAGCAGAAGGCAGCAATGTGCAGCAGTCACGCAGGTAGGAAGGGGGCTGCTGGCGCAGGATGCAAGATGAGAACCAGTCCAAAAGAAAAATGCATGGGGCTGTATAGTGAGGCCGCGGAGTGAATCCATTGACTGATGAAGGAAGACCTGATGGAGCTGAAGCGTCAGTAACCTGCAAGTGGAGAGACGCTTGGGCGAGCAGCAGGGGGTGAAGGCTGTACCAGAGCAATAGTCCAGTACCAGTGTGGGCCTGCACTGTTGAAATGGCCCCTACAATGCTGAGGACGGAGAGGGGTTAGAAAGGCAAATGAAGCAACGACACATTCTGTGTCTCAACAGCGATTGTGCCCGCCCCCAGTCTCATCTCTGCATTGTTCAGTGGAGGTGCAATTAAAGCGGTAAACAACACACTCAGCTGTGGGGAACTGAATAAATCACCGCCTTTCTTGGGAATGGGCAGCCGCTGGGAATCTAGATTTGCTGATGAACGTGTCCTACCCCGGAGTTCCTGCTCAGTTCAAGAGGAAATGAACCCTTAGAACTGAATTCTTGTTTATTTCTCCTGAAGGACAACCCATTCATTTTGAGAAAGGTAAGCTGGGGACAGTGCAGTTTTGTTTTTGCAAATCAGATGGTGCTAGTTGGTGTGGGCCAGTCTTCCAAGCAGTGCCCTCAGTGGGTGCAAAGCTTGCTCAGTAGAGATAGAATCCTTACAGTGTGGAAGCAGGCCACTCAGCCCATCGAGTCCACATTGACCCGCTGAAAAGCATCCCACCCCCACCCCCATGCCCTATCCCTGTAACTTTGCATTTCCCATGGCTAACCCGTACATCCCTGCACACTATGGGCGATTTGAGCGCAGCCAATCCATCTAACCTGCACATCTTTGGATTGTGAGAGGAAACTGGGGGACCTGGAGAGAACCCATGCAGGCACAGGGTGATGTGCAAACTCCACACAGACAGTTGCCCAAGGCTGGAATCGAACCTGGGACCCTGGTGCTGTGAGGCAGCAGTGCTAACCACTGAGCCACCGTGCACCACCACCACCCTGACCTTTGACACTCTTTGAGAACACAAAGTCCCTTTCTTCTGAAATGCATCCTGCTTCTGCATTCCCAGGGTTCACTTTGACATCTTTTTAATAGGGTCAGTGACTTTTGTCTTTTCCAGGAGCTCATTACTGACTCTCTCTCCTTTGTGACACCTGTCATAACCACCATTGGTTGCTCTGAAAACGGTTACTATGGGAATTTTATGAACTCTTGCCAGGAGTAATAAGCTTCCCTAAAATTTCTTTCTGCAACGGTGCTTGGCTTTATCTCAAAGTCAGTAACCTACCACTTGACATGCCCAGCTACTGATTCACATTCTCTGGAATGGTGAACTCTGTCACCAAAACTCAAGATGTGGAGGTGCCAGTGTCGGACTGGGGTGGACAAAGTTGAAAATCACACAACGCCAGGTTATAGTCCAACAGGTTTATTTGGAAATACAAAGCTTTTGGAGCGCTAGTTACCTGACGAAGGAGCAGCGCTCTGAAAGCTTGTACTTCCAATTAAACCTGGTGGACGATAACCTGGTGTTGTGTGATTTTTAACTTTGACTAGAATTCAAGTGAAGGGATGTTGGATTCAAACAACACATGGCTCTGGTCAGACGCCATTCTAGGAAACAGTGCCTGCTTCCAGTCACACACACACACATCAGAGCAATGGGTGGAGGAACCTTAAAGTTGATTCCCTCATCGTACATTTTCAGTGGGCCAAAGGGCCTCTTCTATACAGTACAAATCTCTGATTGTCACTGAGCAGAATAATGAGGAAAGGTCAAAGGGACAAGCATAGAAAAGTCTGGAAATAATCTTCAGTGGGTGTGGCAGTATCTGTCCAGAAAGAAGCAGCATCAGCAATTCAGGCCAAAGCCCTTCCAACAGTCACTTCTGATGAAAGGTCGTTGACCTGAAGTATTAACTCTGTTGCTCTCTCTCCACAAACGCTGCCTGATCCGCTGAGTATTTCCAGCTTTTTGCGTTTTTACTTCAGGGTTTCTGCGGTATTTTGGTTTTGTGAAGACTTGCAGGGCCTTGGACATGTCACTATGAAAGAGGAGACTCAAGGGTGAGATTACAGATGGATGTCAAATTGTATCGGCTGTGGAAAAGGTTGGAGTGTCACATGGTTTGTGTGCACTGAAAGAAGAGGTTAAGGCTCAACCTGGAAAAAGCCCATACTCTGCCTGATAGCAAGAGGTTCGACTTCCATTGGAGGTGAACGAAGGTTTGGAAAGAACTTTCAGGCAAAGTGGTGGAAATGAACATAGAATCTCTACAGTGAGGAATCAGTTCATTTGGCCCTGACAAGTTAACACCAACCCTCCGAAGAGTAACCCACCCAGACCCATTCCCCTACCCCATTACTCTACATTTACCCCTGACTAATGCACCTTACCTACACATCCCTGAACACTATGGGTAATTTAGCAAGGCCAGTTCACCTGATCTAACCTGCATATTTTTGTGACTGTGGGAGGAAGCTGGAGCACCTGGAGAAACCCACACAGACACTGAAAGAATGTCTGTGTGGAATTTGCTCAGCCGCCTGAGACTGGAATCAAACCCAGGTTCCTGGCAGTAGTGCTAACCACTGAGCCACCATGTCACCTCTTTAGATTTAATAGATTTAATCCTTTAGCAGGAAAGATTGGTCAATGTGTGTGCACGAGACTAGGGTGGATGTATGTAGCAGGATGGATCATGTAAATCCCACATCATTCACTGTCTTATGATTGTGTTATGACCCTTTTCTCTGTTGGATTGATTACATATGGACAATAAATAAATGTGTTAATGTAATAAAGTTCAAACGAAGTTGACATGGATGGTTCCATGATAAGCCCACTTCAGTGATGAGAGCAGATTGGACAGGTTGGGACTGGTTTCCATGGAGAGGAGAAGGGCCAGGAGCCTCCATAGAGGTTTTCAAAATAATGAGAGGACTGAACACAGTGGAAAGGGAAAAGTTATCTTCGCGCGTGAACGGACTGAGAACCAGAGGGCACAGCTTCAAGGAGTTGCAAAATAAGAAATGTGGAGTAAAATTGCTTTCAGGGAGAAAGTGAGGACTGCAGATGCTGGAGATCAGAGCTGAAAATGTGTTGCTGGAAAAGTGCAGCAGGTCAGGCAGCATCCAAGGAGCAGGAGAGTTGACGTTTCGGGCATGAGCCCTTCAGGAATGAGGAAAGTGTGTCCAACAGGCCAAGATAAAGAGGAGGGACTTGGGGGAGGGGCATTGGAAATGCGATAATAGGTGGAAGGAGGTCAAGGTGAGGGTGATA
This sequence comes from Hemiscyllium ocellatum, assembly GCF_020745735.1. Taxonomy (NCBI): domain Eukaryota; kingdom Metazoa; phylum Chordata; class Chondrichthyes; order Orectolobiformes; family Hemiscylliidae; genus Hemiscyllium; species Hemiscyllium ocellatum. The sequence goes on from NC_083412.1 coordinate 24,340,264, forward strand.
GGCCGGAGTGCACCCGCTGCATCCGCTGCACCCAATGTGGCCTTCTCTATATTGGGGAGACAGGCCACCTACTTGCAGAATGTTTCAGAGAACACCTCTGGGACACCCGGACCAACCAATCCAACCACCCTGTGGCTCAACACTTCACCTCCCCCTCCCACTCCACCAAGGACATTCAGGTCCTTGGACTCCTCCATCGCCAGACCATGGCAACACGACGGCTGGAGGAAGAACGCCTCATCTTCCGCCTAGGAACCCTCCAATCACAAGAGATGAACTCAGATTTCTCCAGTTTCCTCATTTCCCCTCCCCCCACCTTGTCTCAGTTCCAACCCTCGAACTCAGCACCGCCTTCCTAACCTGCAATCTTCTTCCTGACCTCTCCACCCTCACTCCACTCCAGCCTATCACCCTCACCTTGACCTCATTCCACCTATCGCATTTCCAACACCCCTCCCCCAAGTCCCTCCTCCCTACCTTTTATCTTAGCCTGCTGGGCACACCTTCCTCATTCCCGAAGAAGGGCTCATGCCCGAAACGTCGATTCTCCTGCTCCTTGGATGCTGCCTGACCTGCTGCGCTTTTCCAGCAACACATTTTCAGCTAAAATTGTTTTCACACCGGGCTTGAGATATTTGAGTGAACGGTCTAGGGCAGTCGGAGAGGTATGGTACCATTTTGCAGAGGCCCCAGTCTCTGAGCAGGAGAGGTTGGAATCCCTTTGGATTGTTGAAGTAGACACAAAGAAAAAGGGTTCAGCGTGTCGAATCCCTAAGCTCTTTCATTTCTTTGAAAGCTCTTGATTGATCAAAGTGAGGTGAGATTCTCATGTAGTTGGCATCGAGAGGGCTATCAGCGCATACTAACTGGCTGACTGGCTGAGCAGGCTCAGAGAGGTGAATCATGTGAAATCCCGACTGTCTGGGAGCAGACCCATCAAGTCCACACTGGTCCACCCCATCCCTGTAACCCTGCATTTCCCATTGCTAACCCACACGCCCCTCGACACTGTGGGGCAATTTAGCCAGGCCAATCCACCGAACCTGCACAACTTTGGACTGTGGGAGGAGTCCGGAGCACCCGGAAACGGGGAAAATGTGCAAACTCCACATCAGGTGGTTATGGAGTATAAGATTGTAAGACACTGTGCCTTATGATCTTATACTGCACAATCACCTGATGAAAGAGCAGCACTCCAAAAGCTAGAGCTTCCAAATAAACGTGTTGGATATAACCCGGTATTGTAGGGGTGTTTTGTCCTGTTTTGGTTGCCACATTACCAGAAGGACGTGGAAACTTTGGAGGGAGTGCAGAGAAGCTTCACCAGGGTGCTGCCTGATCTCGAGGGCATTGGGTATGAGGAAAGGTTAAGGTGGTGGTGTCAGAGAGGAGACCTGATAGAGGTCTACCAAATCATTAGAGGCATAGTTAGGGTGGATAGTCAGAGGCCTTTCCCAGGGTTAAAGTTTTAAATCCAAAGGGGCACGGGTTCAAGGTCAGTGGGGGAAAGTTTAAGGGTGATGAGCGGGGGAAGTTTTTCACGCAGAGAGTGGTGGGAGCCTGGAATGCACTGCCAGAGGAGGTGGTGGAAGTGGGTATGTTGGCGACATTTAAGAGGCATCTGGATGGTTACATGAATCGGGAGGGAATAGAGGGCTACAGATGGAATAAGGGCAGAAGGTTTGTTTCTTGGTTTAGTTAGGGCACAGGGTTGGAGAGCCGAAGGGACTGTTCCTATGCTGCACTTCTCTTTTGTATGGTACCCGAAAGTTCTCCAGTGGCCCACAGGACATTTCCATTGATGCTCACCTCCTCCATTGCCAATGGTACCACTCACAGTGCGCATTGTTCAAACCCGATCTGGCCCTGGTCAAAAATGACAATCAGGATCCTGTAACCTGCATTAACGACTTGAAGTTTGCTGCATCAGAGAAAAAAAGATTTAAAATTTTAGGCTAATTTTGGTTTTGGTACTGTATTAAAGTGAATCCACTTAGATTGACCACAACTGAAGATGGTCACACACTGTAACATTTCCCAGGATTTGAGAATGCGAAAGATTACAATAAAGCCCATTCTGTGAATGACCAGTCATCACACAAGGAATTCTGACAGAATGCGTTTGTGATCATTGCTGTTTCGTTGTGGCTAAACTTCTTTCTTTTTTCACTGCAAGTTTATATGGAACATAGAAATGTAGAACATTACAACACAGTACAGCCCCTTCGGCTCTCGATGTTGAAACTAATCCAAAGTCCATCTAACCTGCACTATTCCATTTTGGCCCATATGTCTTTTCAATGACCATTTCAATGCCCTAAAAGTTGGCCTGTCTACTACTGTTACAGGCAGAGTGTTCCGCACACCTACTACTCTCTGAGTAAAGAAGCTACCTCTGACATCTGTCTTCTATCTATCACCCCTCAATTTAAAGCTTAAAGACCCTCGTGCTCGCCATCACCATCCAAGGAAAAAGATTTTCACTGTCTACTCTGTCTAACCCTCTGATTATCTTATATGTCTCAATTAAGTCACCTATCGACCTTCTTCTCTCTAACAAAAACAGCCTCAAGTCCCTCAGCCTTTCCTCGTAAGACCTTCCCTCCATCCCAGACAATGTCCTAGTAAATCTCCTCTGAACCCTTTCCAAAGCTTCCACATCCTTCCTATAATGCGATGATCAGAACTGTACACAATACTCCAAGGGTGGCCACACCAGAGTTTTGTACAGCTGCAGAAAAACCTCATGTTTCCGAAACTCAATCCCTTTACCAATAAAAGCTAACACACCATTAGCCTTCTTAACAACCCTATCAGCCTGGGTGGCTAATTTCAGGGATCTATGTATATGGACACCGAGATCCCTCTGCTTTTCTACACTACCAAGAATCTTACCGTTAGCCCAGTAGTCTGCATTCCTGTTACTCATTCCAAAGTGAATGACCTCACACTTTTCTGTATTAAACTCTATTTGCTACCTCTCAGCCCTGCTCTGCAGCTTATCTAAAATTATAGAATCCCTACAGTGTGGAAACCGGTCCTTTGGTCTAACAAGTCCACACCGACCCTCCAAAGAGTAACCCACGCAGACCCATTCCCCTATCTTCCTTTATTGCTGTTTAAAAGGGATCTTGCCTGTTATTTTGCTCCAATGTCATGCGTGCGGTATGACTAATCTGAAAATTAGGATCAGTCAGGTGGCAGGATGATGCGTCATAAAAGCAGAAAATGCTGGAGAAAGCGAGCAGGTCTGGCAGCGTGTGGGGAAGGAGAAACAGAGTTAACATTTCACCTCGATGACTTTTCATCAGTACTAGAAAAGAATAGAGACGCCGTGGGTTTTGATCTCGTACACAGACAGGGAAGGTGGGGAGGGAAGTAAACGAAAGGTCTGTGATAGAGTGGAAGATAGGAGAGATTCAATACAAAAATAGGATGGTAATGGGATAAGAAAGTACACTTTTAAAAATGTTCTTGAGCTGGTGCATAGCTGTGATGAATGGAACCATCACCAACCAAAAATATGAGCACTGGGCTTGATCTGATATTGTTGGGTTCAGTGTTGATCTGATTTGATTTGATTTGATTGGATTTATTATTGTCACATGCGCCTAGGTACAGTGAAAAGTTCTGTGTTATGTGCAGTACAGGCAGATCAGACCATACAAAGTGCATTAGGGTCATAGAACAGAGCAAGGAATACAATGTTAACGGCTGCAGAGAAAGTGCACAAAGAGCAAGATCAACATTAAATTTGAGAGGTCCGTTGAGGAGTGCAATCATAGCAGGGGAAGAAGTTGTCCTTGAATCTGATGGGACGCGTGTTTAAGCTTTTACATCTTCCAGAAGGCTTAAAGTGCCCCTCATTGCAAACAGAGATGCTGTTCCTGTAGCACAAGTGGAACATTGTTTGAACAGGGGAGGAGCAACTTATGCATCTTGCCAGCACACCCCTGACCTCTTTTTCAGCTCTTCTACCTGGCATGGAGAAAAAAACCTGAACAAAGACAGACCATAACAAGAACAGAAGTTCACTTTCCAGTTTGATGTCCCAGATTGAATGCATTTTGGAAGATTTGCTTAGATTCCAGGGAATTGTTCCTGAAGCGATTGTGGGTTATTTGATGCAGTAACACTGGAAGAGTCATTATGTCAAAGGTAATGAATGTTTTCGAGCACCGTAATAAATCTTGTGCAGCATGGTAACTGAATGGCTGCATCTTCTCATATTCCCAGGGAGTGCTGCTGACTCATGGTAAAAGCCCTTCAAGAATTCACCCATGTATATGGGCCCCAAGGTGGTCAGCTAGAGTATTGAAGACACCTTTTATAAAAAGTGGCATTGCTTTCTGTTAGTTCAGAGTTATCGTGACCATTTAGCATATCTCTGCCTGAAATCATTACTGGCTGCGTATCAGCTGAAATATTAACAAATGACACATCTGTTGCATAGCAACCTGAAAATATCATCCCTTGCTCTAGCCATTAGGCAAAATTTGTGTTTGTGTGCATTTTTGATAATATTGCAATGAGGCAGGCATGGTTAAAGGGACGCTGCTCTCATTGTTAACTAGAAGTCAGTTGCAAATCTATGTACATCTTTTCACTGCGTTAGAGTGATGAAGCTTTGCTTAAAGACCTGTGACAGCATAGAATTTCTACAACAAGACGTGCATTTATATAGCACTCCGGTGTAGGAGAACATCCTATTGCATTTCACTGGAGAATCAACAGATCAAAAATTGAGAGTGAGCCACATTCTGAACAGTGACTGGAAACTTTACCGGAGAGGTGGGTTTTAAGGAAGAGAAGTTTTTAGATTCAAGGCCCTTGAATCACTAATTGTTTCCAGTTACTGACAGGAAGGCATGGAAAAGTGCTTGGGATCTTAAAAAGTTTTAATACCTCGGCCTGATGATACACTAATGGCACCCGCGTCTAGAAGCATTCAAGACGGCAACGCACATATTATCGGTGTTATCTCTCACAAGCTTGAGGTGTTTTATTGTGTTACTGATGGTGGAAGGATTGCACCTCGAGCTGGGAACTGCCTCTGCATTTTTATAGCACCTTTCATGAAGATACCCCAAAGCACTTTACAGTCACCCTTGGTGCACTCACTGTTGTAATGCAGGAAAGATGGCAATCAGTTTGCATGCAACGCGATCACTCAACAGAATGGGCTAAGAATTGGATTATTATATTAGATTAATTATTCAATAAAGTATTTCCTGTAGCTGCAGATATTAACCAGGACGTTGTGAAGAGCTTGTACACTCTTCTCCAAAGGAGAATGGGCTGTGGTTGAATGTCTGACTGACGAGGCAGTACCATTGTTAGTGCTGCAGTTCTGCTGAGCTGCACTGGGAGTGTCAGCCCAGATTCTGCTCTCAGGCTTTAAGAAAGAGACATGATTAGATTACTTACAGTGTGGAAACAGGCCCTTCGGCCCAACAAGTCCACACCGACCCGCCGAAGCGCAACCCACCCCTACATTTACCCCTTACCTAACACTATGGGCAATTTACCATGGCCAATTCACCTGACCCGCACATCTTTGGACTGTGGGAGGAAACCGGAGCACCCGGAGGAAACCCACGCAGACACGGGGAGAATGTGCAAACTCCACACAGCCAGTCGCCTGAGTCGGGAATTGAACCCGGGTCTCTGGCGCTGTGAGGCAGAACCTACAACTTTCTGAATCAGAGTCCAGATGGACATCCGCTGCTGCCAGGTCTTAAACAAAACAACAAAAAAAACCCTTCCTCGATGAAAGATGGAACCCAAAATGTGAATGTGTTGTTGCCAACAATGGCCATTTCTGCTTTCACCTGCAGTATCTCTCTCTCTCTCTCTCTCTTCCCCCCCCCCCCTCCCCCTCCCTTCACTTTTGCCTGGATTACCTTCATGTGTCAGGAATTTACCATCCCACACACTCCCAAATACATCAATAAAAAATTGCAATAACCAATCAAAAAATGTGAATTGCTTCCAATGTATTTACAGCATACCAACAGTCCATTCTGCCCATATGGTCTGTGCTAGTGTCATGGCTGACATCGTCCTCTCACTCCTCCCTCTAACCCGATCTTTCTAATCGTTTTGTAGCTTCTCCTTATATTTCATCTCCATGTTCAGCGTCTCTTTGCTGTAATGTGCTCACAGTATAACTGTGTAAACAGCGTTCCAAATTCCCCATTAGGTTCATTGTGACTCTTGAACTTTCAGCTCTAGTTTGTGTTAGCTGGGATGTGGAGATGCTGGTGTTAGGTTGGGGTGGACAAAGTTAAAAATCTCTCAACACCAGGTTATAGTCTAACAGGTTTATTTGAAAGGAGCAGCGCTTCAAAATTTAGTACTTCCAAATATTACTACTAACTATTATTACTATTATTACTAACTGATATCAGTGAACCAGATGGGTTCTTACAGTACTTGATGATGGCTTCCTGTAACCATTACTGATACTAGCCTTCAGTTTTAAGTTTTTTTAATTCAATTCATCAATTGAATATACTATTTAATCCAAATCCTTGCTCGGAATTGAACCCGTGCCCCCAGTGTTATTAGCCTGGATCTCTGGGTTACCAGCGCGGTCTGAAAATGTGTTGCTGGTTAAAGCGCAGCAGGTCAGGCAGCATCCAAGGAACAGGAAATTCGACGTTTCGGGCCAGAGCCCTTCATCAGGAATGAGGAGAGTGTGCCAGGCAGGCTAAGATAAAAGGTAGGGAGGAGGGACTTGGGGGAGGGGCGATGGAGATGTGATGGGTGGAAGGGGTGGGGGCGGAGAGGTCAGGAAGAAGATTGCAGGTTAGGAGGGCGATGCTGAGTTTGAGGGAATCGACTGAGGCAAGGTGGGGGGAGGGGAAATGAGGAAACTGGAGAAGTCTGAGTTCATCCCTTGTGGTTGGAGGGTTCCCAGGCGGAAGATGAGGCGCTCTTCCTCCAACCGTCGTGTTGTTATGTTCTGCCGATGGAGGAGTCCAAGGACCTGCATGTCCTCGGTGGAGTGGGAGTGAGAGTTAAAGTGGTTGGATTGGTTGGTCCGGGCGTCCCAGAGGTGCTCCCTGAAGCGTTCTGCAAGTAGGCGGCCTGTCTCCCCGATATAGAGGAGGCCACATCAGGTGCAGCGGATGCAATAGATGATGTGTGTGGAGGTGCAGGTGAATTTGTGGCGGATATGGAAGGATCCCTTGGGGCCTTGGAGGGAAGTAAGGGAGGAGGTGTGGGTGCAAGTTTTACATTTCCTGCGGTTGCAGGGGAAGGTGCCGGGAGTGGAGGTTGGGTTGGTGGGGGGTGTGGACCTGACGAGGGAGTCACGAAGGGAGTGGTCTTTGCGGAACGCTGATAGGGGAGGGGAGGGAAATATATCCCTGGTGGTGGGGTCCGTTTGGAGGTGGCGGAAATGACGGCGTATGATACGCTGTATACGGAGGTTGGTGGAGTGGTAGGTGAGAACCAGTGGGGTTCTGTCCTGGTGGCGGTTGGAGGGGCGGGGCTCAAGGGCGGAGGAGCGGGAAGTGGAGGAGATGCGGTGGAGGGCATCGTCGATCACGTCTGGGGGGATTCTGCGGTCCTTGAAGAAGGAGGCCATCCGGGCTGTACGGTATTCCGGTCTGATGGTTCTCTACTGCAGAATCCTGTGGTGCAGTTCGGACTTGAACCCAGGTCTCCTGGCCAAGAGGTAGGGACAATACCACTGCCACTGGAGCCTTTGCAAGATGGATGTTTCTCAAACAACCTGTTCAGCCATATTTGTGTCATAGCTCTGGTGTAGATGGGTCTTGTACCTGGGCACTACCACTGCACCACAAAAGCCCTTTCACAGTCTGATCTAGGAATTAGACTCTGATTGTCCTCACGTTGTTGGGTATTATTGAGTAACTCCACTCTTATTGACTGGGCTGTGGTTCAAGTCTCTAATTAGTTCTTCACCCAGAGAGTGGTGGCTGTGTGGAATGCTCTGCCCCAGAGGGCAGTGGAGGCCCAGTCTCTGGATTCCTTTAAGAAAGAGTTGGATAGAGCTCTCAAAGATAGTGGAATCAAGGGTTTTGGAGATCAGGCAGGAAGAGGATACTAATTAGGAATGATCAGCCATGATCATATTGAATGGTGGTGCAGGCTCGAAGGGCTGAATGGCCCAGTCCTGCACCTATTATCTATTGTCTAATTAAACTTTGTGCTTTGACAAAAACAGCTCCACACCCTGAGAGTGTGTTGCTGGAAAAGCACAGCAGGTTGGGCAGCATCCGAGGAGCAGGAGAGTCGACGTTTCGGGCCGGAGCCCTTTATCAATTGTCATGACTCATGAGGTTATAAGAAAACACTCAGCAATTTTCAGTCCTGAATAAGGAGATAACTGTACAGAGGAACCTCGATTATCCAAAGGACACAGCTGGGGAGTATTTCGTTTGGTTAATTGAATTCTGGATAATTGAATGTGAATAACCTAATTTAGATGAGCTTGCTGGATAATCCGAAATTCGGATAATCGATAACCGAGGTTCCTCTGTATTCTGCAAACAATAACAAACAGCAATTGAGAAATATGAATAGCTAACTTATAACTCCCTTGTAACTTAAAGTCTGCTGCTTCTTAAACGTCCCTTTTACATTCAGACAGACAGATCGAGACAGTCAGGCAAGTCATTCTTTCTCTTCCGGTTAACACTTTGATGTTGAGGCAAGGTTGTTTACACACTGACATTTAACTGGCGGGCTGAGTATGATACATCAGGCAGGTCTGAACAGATTAATCAAACCATCAGGATCAGATAGTGTCCCTACTTCTGAGCCAGGAGCCCCAGCTTCAAGTCCCACCTGTTCCGGAGGTGTGTAGTAACCTCTCTGAATAGGTTTATTAGGAAATATTCAGATCAGGGTGTGCCGGGTGAAATCCTGATCAACTGTAGGACATTTCAACTTTACTGAGAGCTCCCTGTCTTTCTGTAAGGGAATGAATTCAGAGGTAAAAGGTGGTGAAGACTCAGGAGTGATAGCTCGTTTATGCCCACAATCATGAGTTGGGCTTCAATACAGACTCGTTGATGAAAAGGTAAGGTCAGGAACTGTCTTCAGGCTGAGGCTTCTGTCAGAAGATGTTTATTGCATGTTAAGACTGATACTACAAAAACATGGTAATCAGAGGTTAGCCGGATTGTAATCATACCATTACATCTTTGAAGTACTGCTCCAATAACCCACTGCTTAATGCTAGTTGGTCTACTCCACATGCTTCTCTGCATGTGTTTCGAGCAATCTATCTTCCAACTCTGTCCACACTGTACTATTTATACCCTAGTGAGGAGCAGCTCCATGACATCATCACACAGTTGCTCCAGAGTCCTATAGCCCTTACATAAAAGCAGGCAATAAGGGTTTGCCTTCTCCCTGAGTAAACATGCTGACATCCATCATTCCCATGGAACGATATTGAGAAAGTTACAGCAAAGAGGAAATTTCCCTGGACCTCTCCTGACAACACAAAGCTGGCTGGTTTTGACTGTAATTAATGATAGCTTCTGAGGTTTTGATTGGAGCTCAGAGCTCTGTCCAGGTGCAGATATGAAGCAGCATTCCTTGGCTGTCGAAGAGAGTCCATCACTGGTTACCATTCAGGAGGTGGTGGTAAGGCTCCTTCATGAACCTTCACATCTTGAAGTGTGCAGTTAGGAAGAGACTGTCATGAATTTGACAGCAACAGCGGAAAGACGGTGGTCTGATTCCTGGCCAGGAGAGTGTGTGGCTCGGAGGGAAGCTTACAGTTGGCAGTTTTTCCTTAGTCCTGCTGAGCAAGTTCTTCTAGTTTGGAAAGTGATGTTGATGCAGAGCATCTTTCAGAATGCTGTCACTGTGCACTGGTGGGGAAAGGAGTGAATATGTGAGGTGTTGGTTGGCATACCTGTCAAAGGATCAGCTTTGTCCTGGAAGGTGTTGAGCTACTTGAGTGTTCTTGCAAGTGAACTCATCCAGACTAGTGGAGAGTGTTCCATCATACTCCTGAACTGAGCTTTGTTGATGGTGCATAAGCTTTGGAAAGGTCAAGAGGTGGGTGAGAATCATAGCCCGTGAATTCCTCTTGCAGTAACTGTATTTCCTGCGGCTGGTCCAGTTCCCTTCCTGATTAATGTAACCCCCAGGACCTTAACAGTGGGGAATTCAGTGATGATAATGTCATTGAATATTGGGTTTGAGTGGGGTGGGGGGGGGGGAATGGTTAGATTCTCTCCTGCTGGAGATGGTCATTGCCTGGCATTAATGCAGCACTAATTTACTTGCCACATGTCAGCCCAAACTTGGGATGTTGTCCAGGTCTTGCTGCATTTGAACATGGATTGCTCCAGTGTCTGAGGAGTCATGAATGGTGCTGAACATGGTGCAATCATCAGGGAACATCCCCACTTCTGACCTTATGATGGAGGGAGGGTTATCAATGAAGCAGCTGAGGATGGTTGAGCCTGAGACACTACCCTGAGGAACTGCTGCAGAGATGTGCCAGGACTCTCGCAACTACTCTCCAACAACAGGCATCTTCCTTGCCAATAGGCCTGATTCCTGTTGTTATTGAGTATTTTCCCAGGTTCTCACTGATTGCAAGGTCTTTAATGCCACCTTCATACACATACCAGCTTAATACCAGGGGTAGTCACTCTCACTTCAGCTGATTTGATTGGACCAAAGCTTGAGGTCAAGTGTTGAGGAGCCCTGGCAGAAACAAACTGAGCATTGGTGTCATTGTATGTGACATGCTGCTTGCTTAAAAATACTAGCTAAATGCAGGTTGTTGTTGAGTCACCGGAGCAGCAGCAGCAGAGGATGACCTGCATGAACTCCAGCAGTTGATATACTAAGGAATGCTGGCAGTGGGAATGCTTCTTCCATTTAACTTGACAAAACTGAAGGGTAACCGAATGATAATGGGATTCAATTGGATAGATATAGAGAAACTACTTCCTCGAGTGTATGATTTCACAACAAAACAGAAAGTACATAATGTACGGTCATTTAGAATTACATTCGGAGAGCATGTGATGTATGAGAAATGTTGTGGATGCTGTCAGTTGAAATTTTCAAGATTGAGATGTGTAGGATTGAGGTGGGGGTAAGGTACAGGTAGTTCTACACGCGCGTTTTGTAAACGCGATTTGGCTGTAATGTGATTTGTGAATTGTGAACTTTTTAAAATAAAGCTAACTCCTGTTTCTTGTCATGCAATTCCAGGCCCTGTGTTACCAGACGACAGTGATTCGTTCTGCTAGCACGTCTACTGCAACACTGTGTGTGTGTGTGTGTGTGTGTGAGAGAGCGCGCACGTGCATGCATGTGAGTGTGTGTGTGTGTGTTGCATGCATGTGAGTGTGTGTGTGTGTGTGTATGCATGTGCGTGTGTGAGTGAGTGTAAGTGTGTGTGTGCATATGAGTGTGTGTGTGTGGGAGAGTGTGTGTGCATGTGAGTGTGTGCGAGTGTGTGCGTGCATGTGAGTGTGTGTGTGCATGTGCATGTGTTTGTGTGAGTGTGTTGTGTGAGTGTGTGTGTGCATGTGTGTGAGTGTGAGAGAATGTGTGCATGTGAGTGTGTGTATGTGTTTGTGTGAGTGTGTTGTGCGTGTGAGTGTCTGCATGTGAGTGTGTGTGAGAGTGTGTGTGCGCATGTGTGTGTGTGAGAGAATGTGTGCATGTGAGTGTGTGTGTGTGTGTGTGTATGTGCGTGTGTTTGTGTGAGTGTGTTGTGCATGTGTGTGTGTGCAAGTGTGAGAGTGTGTGTGCATATGAGTGTGTATGAGCATGAGTGTGTGTGCATGTGAGTGTGTGTGTGAGTGTGTGTGAGAGTGAGTGTGTGCATGTGTGAGTGTGTGTGTATGTGCGTGTGTGTTTGAGTGTATTGTGCATGTATGTGTGAGTGTGTGTGTGTGTGTGCATACGAGTGTGTGTGTGCATACGAGTGTGTGTGTGTGTGTGTGCATATGAGTGTGTGTGAGAGAGTGTGTGTGTGCATATGAGTGTGTGAGAGAGAGTGTGTGTGTGCATGTGAGTGTGTGAGTGAGAGAGTGTGTGTGAGTGTGTTTATGTGAGTGAGTGTGTGAGAGAATGTGTGTGCGTGAGAGAGTGTGTGTGCGTGAGAGAGTGTGTGTGCATGTGAGAGAGTGTGTGTGCATGTGAGAGAGTGTGTGTGCATGTGAGTGAGTGTTTGTGAGTATGTGTGTGAGAGAATTTGTATGTGAGTGTATATGCATGTGTGTGTGTGTTCATGTGAGTGTGTGAGAGAATGTGTGTGTGAGTGTGTGCATGTGAGAGAGTGTGTGTGTGTGCGTGTGTGAGTGTGTATGTGTGAGTGAGTGTGTGTGTGTGAGTATATGTGTGTGTCAGTGTGTGTGTGTGAGAGTGTGCATGTGAGTGTGTGTGAATGAGAGTGTGTGCATGTGATTGTCTGTGCATGTGTGTGTGTGAGAGTGTGTGTGCATGTGTGTGTGTGAGAGTGTGTGTGCATGTGTGTGTGCATCTGAGTGCATGTGAGAGAGAGTGTGTGCGTGTGTGTTCATGTGAGAGAGTGTGTGTGCATGTCTGTGTGTGTGTCAGTGATAGTGTGTGCATGTGAGTGTGTGAGAGAGTGTGTGTGCATGTGTGTGTGTGTGTGCGCATGTGTGAGTGTGTGTGTGAGAGAGAGAGTGTGTGTGAGAGTGTGTGTGAGAGAGTGTGTGTGTTCATGTATGTGTGTGTCAGTGTGGGCATGTGTGTGTGCGCACGCGAGAGAGTGTGTGTGTACATGTCTGTGGGTGTGCGTGAGTGTGTGTGTGAGTGTGACTGTCTGTGAGTGTGTGCATGTGTGTGTGAGAGAGCGTGTGTGTTCATGTGTGTGTGTTCATGTGAGTGTGTGTGTTCATGTGAGTGAGTGTGTGTGTGTGAGAGAGTGTGAGTGAGTATGTGAGTGTGTGTGAGAGAGTGTGTGCAGATGTGTGTGAGAGAGTGTGTGCAGATGTGTGTGCATGTGAGAGTGTGTGTGAGTGGGTGTGTGTGAGAGTGTGTGAATGTGAGTGTGTGTGTGAGAGAGTGTGTGTTCATGTGTGTGAGTGTGTGAGTATATGTGTGTGTGCAGATGTGTGTGCATGTGAGGGTGTGTGTGAGAGTGTGTGGATGTGAGTGTGTGTGTGAGAGAGTGTGTGTTCATGTGTGTGAGTGTGTGAGTATATGTGTGTGTGCAGATGTGTGTGCATGTGAGAGTGTGTGTGAGTGGGTGTGTGTGAGAGTGTGTGGATGTGAGTGGGTGTGTGTGAGAGTGTGTGGATGTGAGTGTGTGTGTGAGAGAGTGTGTGTTCATGTGTGTGAGTGTGTGAGTATATGTGTGTGTCAGTGTGTGTGTGTGAGAGTGTGCATGTGAGAGTGTGTGTGTGTGTGCATGTGAGTGTGTGTGTGTGCATGTGAGTGTGTGTGTGCATGTGAGTGTGTGTGCACATGTGAGTGTGCGTGTGAGAGTGTGTGTGGTCATGTGAGTGCGTGTGTGTGAGAGAGAGTGTGTATGCGTGTGTGTGTGTGAGACTATGTGTGCATGTGAGTGTGTGTGCATCTGAGTGCGTGTGAGAGTGTGTGCATGTGTGTGAGTGAGTGTTTGTGTGTTCATGTGAGGGTGTGTGCATGTCAGTGTGTGTGTGTCTGTGTGAGTGTGTGCATGTGAGTGAGTGTGTGAGTGTGTGCATGTGAGTGAGTGTGTGTGTGTGCATGTGAGTGTGTGAGAGAGTGTGTGTGTTCATGAGAGTGTGTGTGTTCATATGAGTGTGTATGTGAGTGTGTGTTCATATGAGTGTGTATGTGAGTGAGTGTGTGTTCATGTGTGTGTGTGAGTATGTGTGTGAGAGAGTGCGAGTGTGTGTGAGTATGTGTGTGAGAGAGAGCGAGTGTGTGTGAGTGTGTGTGTGAGAGAGTGTGTGTGTGCATGTATGTGTGTCAGTGTGGGCATATGAGTGCGTGTGTGTGCGTGCGAGAGAGAGTGTGTGTGTGTACATGTTAGTGTGTGTGCATGTGAGTGTGTGTGGGTGTATGTGCATGTGAGTGTGTGGGTGTGTGTGAGAGAGAGTGTGTGCGCATGTGAGTGTGTATAAGTGTGTGTTCATGTGAGTGTCTGTGAGTGTGTGCATGTGTGTGTGTGAGAGAGAGTGTGTGTTCATGTGAGTGTGTGTTCATGTCGGTGTGTCTGCGTGCATGTGAGTATGGGTGTGAGTGTGTGTGCATATGTGTGAGTGTATGTGTGTGCATGTGTGTGTGTGTATGTGAGTGTGTGTGTTCATACGAGTGAGTGTGTGTGAGAGAGTGTGCATATGTGTGTGTGAGAGAGTGTGCATATGTGTGTGAGAGAGTGTGTGTGTGTGTGTGTGCATGTGAGTGTGTGTGTGAGTGAGTGTGTGTGTGCGCATGTGAGTGTTTGTGAGTGTGTGTGTGCATGTGAGAGTGTGTGTGAGTGGGTGTATGTGAGAGTGTGTGTGAGAGGGTGTGTGTGTGCCTGAGTGTGTGCGTGAGAGAGAATGTGTGTGCATGTGAGTGTGTGTGTGAGAGAGAGTGTGTCTGAGAGTGTGTGTGCGTGTGAGTGTGTGTGTGTGTGCATGTGAGTGTGAGTGAGTGTGTTTGAGAGTGTGTGTGTGTGCATGTGAGTGTGAGTGAGTGTGTTTGAGAGAGTGTGTGTGTTCATGTGAGTGAGTATGTGAGTGTTTGTGCATGTGAGTGTGTGTGAGAGAGAGTGTGTGCGCATGTGTGTGTGAGTGAGTATGTGTGTGTGAGAGAGAGTGTGTGCGCATGTGTGTGTGAGTGAGTATGTGTGTGTGCATGTGAGTGGGTGTTTGAGAGTGTATGCATGTGAGTGTATGACTGAGTGTGTGCACGAGAGAGTGTGTGTGCATGTGCGTGTGTGTGTGCATGTGAAAGTGTGTGTGAGAGTGTGTGTGTGTGTGTGCATGTGAGTGTGTGTGTGCGTGTGTGTGTGTGTGTGCGAGAGAGTGTGTGTGTGTGCATGTGAGTGTGTGTGCATGTGAGTGTGTGTGTGTGCATGTGAGTGTGTGTGCATGTGAGAGTGTGTGTGTGCATGTCTGTGTGTGAGGTGTGTGTGTGCATGAGAGAGTGTGTGCATGAGAGAGTGTGTGTGTGCATGAGAGTGTGTGTGAGTGAGTGTGTGTGTGCATGTGAGAGTGTGTGTAAGAGAGAGTGTGTCTGAGAGTGTGTGTGCGGGTGTGTGTGTGTGTGTGCAGGTGAGTGTGTGTGAGTGTGTTTGAGTGTGTGTATTCATGTGAGTGTGTATGTGAGTGTTTGTTCATGTGAGTGTGTATGTGAGTGTTTGTGCATGTGTGTGTGAGTGAGAGAGAGTGTGTGCGCATGTGTGAGAGAGAGTGTGTGCGCATGTGTGAGTGAGTGTGTGTGTGCATGTGAGTGGGTGTGTGTGTGAGAGTGTGTGCATGTGAGTGTGTGACTGAGTGTGTGCACGAGAGAGAGTGTGCATGTGAGTGTGTGTGTGTGAGTATGTGTGCATGTGAGAATGTGTGTGAGAGTGTGTGTGAGAGAGTGTGTGTGCATGTGAGAGTGTGTGTGAGAGAGAGTGTGCATGTGAGTGTGTGTGAGTGAGTGTGTTTGAGAGAGTGTGTGTTCATGTGAGTGAGTATGTGAGTGTTTGTGCATGTGAGTGTGTGTGTGTTTGTGCAGGTGAGTGAGTATGTTTGCGAGAGTGTGTGTATTCATGTGAGTGAGTATGTGAGTGTTTGTGCATGTGAGAGTGTGCGCATGTGTGTGTGAGTGAGTATGAGTGAGTGGGTGTGTGTGTGTGAGAGTGTGTGCATGTGAGTGTGTGAGTGTGTGTGTGCATGTGAGTGTGTGTGTGCATGTGAGTGTGTGTGAGAGAGTGTGTGTGCATGTGAGTGTGTGTGAAAGAGAGAGTGTGAGAGTGTGTGCATGTGTGTGTTCATGTGAGTGAGTGGGTATGTGATTGTGTGTGCATGTGAGTATGTGTGAGTGTGTGTGTGCATGTGATTGTGTGAGAGTGTGTCAGAGAGAGTGTGTGTGTTAGCATGTGATTGTGTGTGTGTGCATGTGAGTGTGTGTGTGAGTGTGTGTGTGCATGTGAGTGTCTGTGCATGTGAGTGTGTATGTGAGAGCGTGTGTGTGCATGTGAATGTGCGTGTGAGTGTGTGCACATGTGTGTGTGAGTGAGTGTGTGTGAAGAAGAGTGTGTGTGTGCATGTGAGAGTGTGTGTGCATGTATGTGTGTGAGAGAGTGTGTGTGAGCATGTGTGTATGTGTGTGAGAGAGTGTGTGTGAGCATGTGTGTATGTGTGTGTGAGCATGTGTGTATGTGTGTGTGAGCATGTGTGTATGTGTGTGTATGAGCATGTGTGTGTGAGAGTGTGTATGAGCATGTGTGTGTGAATGTGTGCGTGCAAGAGTGTGTGTGTGTGTGTTCATGTGAGTGAGTGTGTGTGCAAGAGTGTGTGTGTTCATGTGAGTGAGTGTGTGTGCATGTGAGTGTATGTGTGAGAGAGTGTGTGTGTGCATGCCAGTGTATGTGTGTGTGCATGTGAGTGTGTGCATGTGAGAGTGTGTGTGCATGTATGTATGTGAGAGAGTGTATGTGACTATGTGTGTATATGTGTGTGAGAGAGTGTGTGTGAACATGTGTGTGTGCGAGAGTGTGTGTGTGTTCTTGTGAGTGTGTGTGTGCATGTGAGTGTATGTGTGAGAGAGTGTGTGTGTGCATGCCTGTGTGTGTGTGTCTGTGATAGTGTGTGCACGTGAGTGTGTGAGAGAGTGTGTGTGTGCATGTGAGTGTGTATGAGTGTGTGTGTTCATGTGAGTGTGAGAGAGTGTGTGTGTCAGTGTGTGCATGTGTGTGTGCGCGCGCGAGAGAGTGTGTGTGTGAGTGTGTGTGTGTGTGTGTGCATGTCAGTGTGTGTGTGTGCATGTGAGTATGTGAGAGTGTGTGTGCATGTGAGAGTGTCTGAGTGGGAGTGTGTGTGTGTGTGCGCATGTGAGTGTGTGTGTGTGAGCATGTGAGTGTGTGCGCATGTGAGTGTGTGTGTGAGTGTGTGTCTGAGGGTGTGTGTGCATGTGTGCGTGTGTGTGTGTGTGCGTGTGTGCATGTGTGTGTGTGAGAGTGTGTGCATGTGTGTGTGTGAGAGAGAGTTTGAGAGAGTGTGCACGCATGTGAGTGTGTCTGTGAGAGTGGGTGTGTGTGAGAGTGTGTGCATGTGAGAGAGTGTGTTTGTGTTTGTGTGTGTGTGAGTGTGTTTTTGTGTGTGTGTGTGTATGTGAGTGTGTGACTGAGTGTGTGCACGAGAAAGAGTGTGTGTGTGCAAGTGACAGTGTGTGTGAGTGAGTATGTGTGTGTGCATGTGTGTGAGAGAGAATGTGTGTGTGTGCATGTAAGTGTGTGTGTGAGAGTGTGTGTGTGCATGTGAGTGTGTCTGAGTGGGAGTGTGTGTGTGTGCGCATGTGAGTGTGTGTGTGTGAGCATGTGAGTGTGTGCGCATGTGAGTGTGTGTGTGAGAGTGTGTCTGAGGGTGTGTGTGCATGTGTGTGTGTGTGTGTGTGTGTGCATGTGTGTGTGTGCGTGTGTGTGCATGTGAGTGTGTGAGAGAGAGTTTGAGAGAGTGTGTGCACGCATGTGAGTGTGTCTGTGAGAGTGGGTGTGTGTGAGAGTGTGTGCATGTGAGTGTGTGTGTGTGTGTGAGTGTGTTTGTGTGTGTGTGAGTGTGTTTTTGTGTGTGTGTGTATGTGAGTGTGTGACTGAGTGTGTGCACGAGAAAGAGTGTGTGTGTGCAAGTGACAGTGTGTGTGAGTGACTATGTGTGTGTGCATGTGTGTGAGAGAGAATGTGTGTGTGTGCATGTAAGTGTGTGTGTGAGAGTGTGTGTGTGTGTGCATGTGAGTGTGTCTGTGAGAGTGTGTGCATGTGAGAGAGTGTTTGTGTGTGTGCATGTGAGTGTGTGACTGAGTGCGCAAGAAAGAGTGTGTGCATGTGACAGTGTGCATGAGTGTATGTATGCATGTGACAGTGTGTGAGTGAGAATGTGTGTGTGCATGTGAGTGTGTGAGAGAGTGTATGTGCATGTGAGTGTGTGTGCATGTGAGTGTGTGTGAGAGAGTGTGTATGAGCATGTGTTTGTGAGTGAGTGTGTGCATGTGTGAGTGTGTGAGTGTGAGAGCGTGTGAGTGTGAGTAAGTGTTTGTGTGCCTGTGTGTGAGTGTGTGTGTGTGTGCATGTGACTGTGTGTGTGTGTGTGTGCATGTGACTGTGAGTGAGTGAGTGCGTGTGTGCATATGACTGTGAGTGAGTGTATGCATGTGACTGAGAGTGTGTGTGTGTGTGAGAGAGAGAGTGTGTGTGCGAGTGTATGTGAGAGTGTGTGTGTGCATGTAAGGGTGTGTGAGAGTGAGTGTGTGTGAGCGTGTGTGTGCATGTGACTGTGTAAGAGTGTGTGTGCATGTGAGTGTGAGTGTGTGTGTGCTTGTGAGTATGTGTTTGTGAGAATGTGTGTGAGTGAGAGTGTGCATGTGAGAGAGTGTGTGTGTGTGTGAGTGTGTGTGTGATTGTGTGCATGTGAGGGTGTGCGAGAGTGTGTGTGAGTGTGATTGAGTGTGTGTGTGCATGTGAGGGTGTGCGAGAGTGTGTGAGTGTGATTGAGTGTGTGTGTGCATGTGAGGGTGTGTGAGAGTGTGTGTATTTCTTTGCTTCTATCTGCAACCAAGGTGGGGGAAGCAAACATTGGACTATATTGCTGGAATGCTCACTGGGATCATGCCCGGAGTTGGGGGGGATAGGATCCGAGGAGTGGGAAGAGAGAGAGAGATAGATATAGGTAGGGAGCGAAAGAAGGTGCAAATACAGTGATGCCCAGCGAGGGTTGGAGAGTAGACAGAGCCTTTTGTTGAACAGAGTCTCTGTTGCTGATTACCTTAAGCTTCAACACACGGTGACTTTATAAGAACGTTCATGTGTACGGAAGGGGTAAGATGTGAAACTAAGGACAGACCACTGGCAAACCTCATCTCTTCCCGCCCCACCCACCTCCAAGTTATGACTGATCCAAGTTCACCCAGTCCCCATTTGAAAGGGGGTTGGGGTCGAGGGATCTGAGAGTCTCAACCCTTCATTCGCTCTGAAAGCCCAGACCCATCAAAACCTCCAGCCGTTCAGAGTATCCCGGCTCTTCAACCACCCTCTCAAAACAAAATCTTACTCCCACCAAAAGAAACTTCCGGAACTTTCCCAGGGTTTAATGGCAGAGTGGCGGGTTCTGGATAAACCCCACTTCACAAGGAGCTAGGAATACAGCAATACGTTGGGAAATTTCGCTTGTAACGACTTGGCATCTCTATAACTGACCAGAAATGGACCTGCTCGTTAAACTGGGATTCCTAACCTTGTTTTCCCGAAGGCCCCATTAGTTCCATTGCTCCATTCTCTATTACATGATGTTATGTGGGAATGCAACTACTGCGTTATAGGGGAACTACCTGTACTGAGGAATATGTAATCATAGAGTCATACAGCACAGAAACCAACCTTTTGGTCCAACTAGTCCATGCCGACATTGTTCCCAACCGACCCTTTCCCTCCTGTCTGCGGTTGGCTCACATCCCTTCCTATTCTTGAACTTATCTAAATGCCTTTTAAACGTTAAAGGTCTTCTGGTATTCTCCACTTCCTCTGGCAGTTGTTTCCAAACACGAACCACTTTCTGTGTCAAAACGTTGCCCCTCATGTACTTTTTCTCCTCTCACCTAAAAGATTTTGAACTCCCCCACCCTCAGGAAAACACCCTTGTCATTCACCTTATCTACACCCCGCATGATTTTATAAACCTCCAGAAGGTCACCCCTTAACCTCCCACGCTGCAATGAAAAAAGTCTATTTCCAGTCCATTTCTCTATCTCAAACCCTCCATTCTCACCAACATTGTGGTAAATCTTTTCTGAACCCTCTCCAGTGTAATAATATCCTTCCTATAACAGGGCGACCAGAGCTCCCGAAGAGGCCTCACCATTGTATTGTGCAAGCTCATCATCTGCTGTACTCAAAAGATCTGAACAATGAAGGCAAGCGTGCTAAATACCTTCTTAATCACCCTGTCTTCTTGGGAGGCAAACTTCAACGAATTATGTACCTGAACCCCTTGTCTGTCTGTTCTTTTAATTGTATACTTTTTAAGTATATAGGTGAGAGGAGAAAGACTTAATTGTATACGCCCTGCCTTTGTTTATTTTACCAAAATGCAATATTTTGCATTTATTCAAATTAAACTCCACCTGCCATTCCTCAGCCTATTCATCCAGTTGGTCAAGATCCCTTTGTAATCTTAGATAATCACCTTCAATGTCCACGACATCACCAATTCTGGTGTAATCCGCAAACTTGCTAACAATGTCTTCTCTATTCCCATCCAGCTCGTTCATAGAAATGACAAACAAACGTGGACACATTATCAAGATTGGTGAATGGAATTGGGACACAAAACAGTCATAGAGTCCTAGAGATGTACAGCATGGAAACAGACCCTTCAGTCCAACCCGTCCATGTCAACCAGATATTCCAACCCAATCTAGTCCCACCTACCAGCACCCGGCCCATATCCCTCCAAACCCTTCCTATTCATATACCCATCCAAATGCCTTTGAAATGTTGCAATTGTATCAGCCTCCACCACTTCCTCTGGCAGCTCATTCCATACACACACCACCCTCTGTGTGAATAAGTTGCCCCTTAGGTCTCTTTTATATCTTTCCCATCTCACCCAATGCCCTCTCGTTCTGGACTCCCCAACCCCAGGGAAAAGACTTTGTCTATTTATCCTATCTTAGCCCCTCATAATTTTGTAAACCTCTGTAAGGTCACCCCTCAGCCTCTAACGCTCCAGGGAAAACAGCCCAGCCTGTTCAGCCTCTCTCTGTAGCTCAGATCCTCCAACCCTGGCAACATCCTTGTAAATCATTAAGTGTATAAGTCCTGCTTAGATTTGCTTTTCCAAAATGTAGCACCTCGCATTTATCTGAATTAAACTCCATCTGTCATTCCTGAGCCCATTGGCCCATCTGGTCCAGATCCTGTTGTAATCTGAGGTAATCTTCTTCGTTGTCTACCATACTTCCAATTTTGGTGTCATCTGCAAACTTACTAACTGTACCTCTTATGCTCACATCCAAAGCATTTATGTAAATGTCGGAAAGTATAGGGCCCAGCACCGATCCTTGTGGCACTCCACTGGTCACATGCCTCCAGTCTGAAAAACAACCCTTCACCTCCACCCTCTGTCTTCTACCTTTGAGCCAGTTCTGTATCCAAATGGCTAGTTCTCCCTGTATTCCATGAGATCTAACCTTGCTAATCAGTCTCCCATGGGGAACCTTGTCGAATGCCTTACTGAAGTCCATATAGATCACATCTACTGCTCTGCCCTCATCAATCTTCTTTGTTAATTCTTCAAAAAACTCAATCAAGTTTGTGAGACATGATTTCCCACGCACAAAGTCATGTTGACTATCCCAAATCAGTCCTTGCCTTTCCAAATACATGTACATCCTGTCCCTCAGGATTCCCTCCAACAACATGCCCATCACCGATGTCAGGCTCATTGGGCTATAGTTCCCTGGCTTGTACTCACCACCTTTCTTTAACAGTGACACCACGTTAGTCAACCTCCAGTTTTCCGGTACCTCACCTGTGACTATCGATGATACAAATATCTCAGTAAGAGGCCCAGCAATCACTTCCCTAGCTTCCCACCGAATTCTAGGGTACACCTGATCAGGTCCTGGGGATTTATCCACCTTTATGCGTTTCCAGACATCCAGCACTTCCTCCTCTGTAATCTGGACATTTTGCAAGATGTCTCCATCTATTTTGCTACTTTCTATATCTTCTATATCCTTTTCCACAGTAAATACTGATGCAAAATACTCGTTTAGTATATCCCCCATTTTCTGCGGCTCCATACAAAGATGCCTTGCTGATCTTTGAGGGGCCTATTCTCTCCCTAGTTACCCTTTTGTCCTTAATATTTTTGTAAAAACCATTTGGATTCTCCTTAATTCTATTTGCCAAAGTTATCTCATGTCCCCTTTTTGCCCCCTGATTCCCTCTTAAGTGTACTCCTACTTTCTTTATACTCTTCTAAGGATTCACTCGATCTATCTTGTCTATACCAGACATATGCTTCCTTCTTTTTCTTAACCAAACCCTCAATTTCTTTAGTCATCCAGCATTCCCTATACCTATCAGCCTTTCCTTTCACCCTGACAGGAATATACTTTCTCTGGACTCTCGTTATCTCATTTCTGAAGGCTTCCCATTTTCCAGCTGCCCCTTTACCTGTGAACATCTGCGCCCAATCAGCTTTTGAAAGTTCTTGCCTAATACCGTCAAAATTGGCCTTTCTCCAGTTTAGAACTTCAACTTTTAGATCTGGTCTATCCTTTTCCATCACTATTTTAAAACGAATAGAATTATGGTTGTTGGCCCCAAAGTGCTCCCCCACTGACACCACAGTCACCTGCCCTGCCTTATTTCCCAAGAGTAGTTTAAATTTTGCACCTTCACATACTGAATCAGAAAATTTTCTTGTACACACTTAAAAATTCTTCTCCATCTGAACCGTTAACACACTGGCATTAGAGCCAGTCTCAACACCAGAAACTTGGAAAGTTTGTTTCTCAATTTCCCTCTGACCACTAGGGAGTTTATAATACAATCCCAATAAGGATCATCCCTTTCTTATTTCTCAGTTCCACTCAAATAACCTCCCAGGATGTATTTCTGGGAATATCCTCCCTCAGTACAGCTGTAATGCTATCCCTTACCAAGAATGCCACTCCCCCTCCTCTCTTGCCTCCCTTTCTATCCTTCCTGTAACATGTGTATCCTGGAGCATTAAGTTGCCAGTCCTGCCCATCCCTGAGCCATGTTTCTGTAATTGCTATGATATCCCAATCCCATGTTCCTAACCATGCCCTGAGTTCATCTGCCTTCCCTGTTAGGCCACTTGCATTGAAATAAATGCAGTTTAATTTATTAGTCTTACCTTGTCCCTGCCTGCCCTGACTGTTTGTTTGATTCTCAACTGTACCAGTCTCAGATTGATCTCTTTCCCCATTATCTCCCTGGGCCCCACCTCCCCACCTTACTAGTTCAAATCCTCCCGAGCAACTCTAGCAAATTTCCCTGCCAGTATATTAGTCCCCTTCCAATTTAGGTGCAATCTGTCCTTCTTGTACAGGTCACTTCTACCCGAAAAGAGATTCAAAAATGTGAATCCTTCTCCCATACACCAGCTCCTCAGCCATGCATTCATCTGCTCTATCCTCCTATTCCTGCCCTCACTAGCTCGTAGCACTGGGAGTAATCCAGATATTACTACCCTTGAGGACCTCCTTTTTAAATTTCTGCCTAACTCTCTGTAATCTCCCTTCAGAATCTCAACCTTTTCCCTTCCTATGTTGTTGGTTCCAATGTGGACAGTGACCTCCTGCTGGCCCCTCTCCTCTGTGAGAACATTCTGCACCCTCTCTGAGACATCCTTAATCTTGGCACCAGGGAAGCAACTCACCATTCTGATTTTTCTCTGCTGGCCACAGAAACATCTGTCTGTACCTCAGACTAGAGAGTCCCCTAACACTATTGTTCTCTTGGAACCCACCGTACCCCTCATTGCATTAGAGCCAGTCTCAATACCAGAAACTTGGCTGTTCATGCTACTTCCTCTGAGAATCTATCACCCCCTACATTTCCCGAAACAGCATACCAGTTTGAAGTGGGTATAGCCACAGAAGGCTCCCGCTCTAGCTGCCTACATCTGTTACCTTTCCTGGAGCTAGCCCATCTATGTGACTGTATCTGTGACTTTCCCCCTTTCTATAACTACTATCCATCACATATTGTTGCTTTTGCAAATTCTTCATTGCTTCTAACTGCCTCTCCAACTGAGCCATTCGATCTGTTAAGATTTGCAACCAACAGCATTTTTTGCAGATATAATCCACAGTAACCCTTAAACTCTCTATAAACTCCCACATCTGACAAGAAAGTCAAATCACTCGACTAAAGACCATTTTTGCTCCTTCACAATCTACAGCCCCAGAAAACAACACCGTCTTATTCCTCTACAAAACACTGCCCCAGGTTAAATTAATAGTTATGGCTTATATTTTAAGAGACATATCTTAAAAAAAATCAAGAATGAACCCACTCTACTCACTACTGCAGACTTTCTGTAGGCCACACTTAAAAGCAATACACGTATTTGTTTCGGTGCTGTGAACTTAACTCAGACAGTTCCTCCAAGATCAGTTGTGAATTTCACTGTTTGTTAGTTTTCCCAGACGCACTCCGATGTCTAGCGATACATGAATTCAAACAGCAAAAGCAGTAACTGTGCAGGTTCACTGCTGTGTCAGTTTCTTTCTCACTCTCCCGTGTACTGACCTCACTATGTGCTTCCTTTGTCTGTTCTTCTCCCTTTTAAAGCTGCTGTTGTTTTGACTTTTTTTTTCCACAAGTTCCAAAACAATGCAACATCGTATAAAACCGTAATTGCTGCTCCTGGGATTCAAGGAAATCGCCTCCAGCACCTAAAATACCTCAATAAAGGAGCAGCTGTTACAACCAGAAATTGGTCCTGTACTCCATCTTGGATTACCCAGAATCCCCATGGTTTGATTAAATGGTAGAACAATCTGGATGGGTTGAAGGGCCTCCTACTAATCCAATATTCCTTGTTATGTAATGTTGCCTAAGCAGGTTAGAAACTCTGTGCTCAGTGCTCTGTACACAGTAACTGGTGCGTGCAGCATACTGCTGAATTACCCTCCATTTCATAGTCTAAGCGTTCTGTATATCTAGGCCAAATATGAAGACCTGAGCTAGTGTTAGTGTGCTTGTCAACCTTGCCAGATTATCGTGGACTCCCTTGGGATTACAGGACATTAATGTGTGCAACCATTAGGAAAATAAGTCAGTGTTACAGTCCCCCCAGGAACCGGGAAACCAAAATGACCAAATTTACCGTTTGACCCCCAAATGACAAACTTGCCAGTATCATACCACTTCTTTGCAATGAGTAGGTCAGTCATGATCACTATGAAACATAAGTTAGACATGGAATAGGAAATACCTCAAAAACTGTCTTGAATGTCTATATGGTCCTGGTTTGAGGTGCACAGTTCACCTCAGGGTAAAGTGAAAAGTCACACAACACCAGGTTATAGTCCATCAGGTTTATTTGGAGACACTAGCTTTCAGAGCGCAGCTTCTCCATAACCACCTGATGAAGGAGCGGTGCTCCGAAAGCTAGTGCTTCCAAATAACCCTGCTGAACTATAACCTGGTGTTGTGTGACTTTTAACTTTATCCACCCCAGTCCAACACCGGTACCTCCACATCATGACCACCCAAGGGTAGGAAGAGTACTTTTAGTTGCATACTTTTATGATCAATATGGTTTGAGAAGATATTTAAACTTGCTTCAAGCTGGGAATCTGTCCTGCCTCCTGCTAAATGATCATGCAGAAGTGGCATCAGCCCCTTCTTTCTTTCCTGGACAGTGGGAACCCTGTGGAATGCATTGTGGTGTAAGCTATTTCTCTGCATGTCTTTCAAAGAGAGCTGGCCTGTTTCTTGACTGATGAGGATGGGTCGATAGAAGGGAATTGTCCAAAGTCTTCTCTCTCCTTATGGGCCACTGGGTTTTAAAAATCCTTTTCTCTTTTGCCTCTGCAGGGAGATAATGTGGCTGACAGTGGGTTTGCAATACCTTAGTCACTGTGCAATCATGGAGCAGGGTTGAGGCAACAGTTATTACAATCTTGGCTGAGACCACGAACTTAAAAATAAAATTCAAATTCCCAGTTATTAACCGAAAAGACCGTGCAGCAAGATTCCATGTTGTGAATGAAACCTCTTGCCTACTGTGATAAAAACAGAACAAATCTGACTAACTTAACACTGCATCTCATTAGGCCTCCTAATTAAACCAGTATTCCAAACAGAACACTCCCAGATCCCATTTTATTTTCAGCCAAGAATCCATGACATTTATGGATTCATCCAGCCATTAAGTTACATTAGTTTTGTGATTGGTCATTTTGATTGGCTTGCAACTGAACAAAGGTGTGTCACAGGTCACAGGAAATCACTTGATTCTCCTTATTTTCAATGCTATTTCCCAATTATTGCAATGTGTTTCCTGGCTGTTCTCCCTCTAGCATCGAGCTAGGCAAGCCCTCCTTCAATAACTCTCAGATTTGAATTTCTCCAGCCTGTGCACAGGCACATTTTGGACCCTTCTGCTGTAACCCCAAATCAGAAACAGTCCAGGCTGCTGAGCACCTAGCTGTTCCCTGTCCTGGCTACTTGCAGTGGTTTTTCTGCCTGTTTCGTCCTGCTCCAGTCACAGACTGGCTCACCCACTCCCAAATGTACCATAGGGTTGAATTTAAATTAGCTTTTATTGTTACGTGTCCTCCCTCACATAAGTACAGCAAAACGTTTGCAAGCTGCCACTTACGGAACCATCTTTTGTACAAAGGTACCCGGGTACCACGTCTTTGTGTTTTGTTAAGATTCCCTACAGTGTGGAAACAGGCCCTTCGGCCCAACCAGTCCACACCGACCCTCCGAAGAGTAACCGACCCTGACCCATTTCTCTCTGACTAATGCACCTAACACAACGGGCAATTTAGCGTGGCCAATTCACCTGGCCTGCACATCTTTGGACTGTGGGAGGAAACCGGAGCACCCGGAGTAAACCCACGCAGAATGTGGAAACTCCACACAGACAGTCACCCCAGGCTGAAATCGAACCTGGGTCCCTGGTGCTGTGAGGCAGCAGTGTTAACCACTGAGCCACCGTGCCACCTACATAAAGCAGGAAAATATAGAAAGCAAGTTCAGAAGTTAAACATTACAGTCCTTCTTCCGAGAACGTAGAAACACAAAGAAACATAGTTAATACACTGACATCACAGTCCATGTGTACTTGGCAGTGATGGACTCACACTCCTCACAAGAGTTTGACCTCACCCTCACACCCGGCCCTCAGGGACTCCCCGCTCCCTCCCTCACCCCCGACCCTCGGGGTTTCACAGCCCCCTCCCTCACCCCCATCCTTCAGGGTCTCCCTGCTCCCTCCCTCACCCCCATCCCTTGGAATCTCCCTGCCCCATTCCTCAATCCCATCCCTCGGGGTCTCTCTGCTCCCCCGCTCACCCCTGGTCCTCGGGGTCTCCCCGCTCTCTCCCTCACCGCCCCCCCAGCCCTCAGGGTCTCCCTGCTCCCTCCCCTACCCCATCCCTTGGGATCTCCCTCCTCCCTCCCTCACCCCCCTGGCCCTCAGCGTCTCCCTGCCCCCTTCCTCAGTCCCATCCCTCGGGGTCTCCCTGCTCCATTCCTCACCCCCATCCCTCGGGGTCTCCCTGCCCCTTCCCTCACACCTATCCCACGGAGTCTCCCTGCTCCCTCCCTCACCCCCACCCCTTGGGGTCTCCCTGCTCCCTCCCTCACCCCCAGCCCTTGGCGTCTCCCTGCTCCCTCCCTCACCCCCATCCCTCAGTGTCTCTCTGCTCCCTCCCTCACCCCTGGCCCTCGGGGTCTCCCAGCTCCCTCCCTCACCCCCACCCCTTGGCGTCTCCCAGCTCCCTCCCTCACCCCCGGCCCTCGGGGTCTCCCAGCTCCCTCCCTCACCCCTGGCCCTCGGGGTCTCCCAGCTCCCTCCCTCACCCCCACCCCTTGGCGTCTCCCAGCTCCCTCCCTCACCCCCATCCCTCAGTGTCTCTCTGCTCCCTCCCTCACCCCTGTTCCTCGGGGTCTCCCAGCTCCCTCCCTCACCCCCACCCCTTGGCGTCTCCCAGCTCCCTCCCTCACCCCCGGCCCTCGGGGTCTCCCAGCTCCCTCCCTCACCCCTGGCCCTCGGGGTCTCCCAGCTCCCTCCCTCACCCCCACCCCTTGGCGTCTCCCTGCTCCCTCCCTCACCCCCGGCCCTCGGGGTCTCCCAGCTCCCTCCCTCACCCTCAGGCCTGTCTGCTCCCACCCTCACCGCCATTTGCCATTGACATTGGGGACCATTCTTGTCACAGACTCCCACCTCGCAGAAGGAAAGTAGTTTAGACTAAGAAAAAAAAAGTCGTGAAAGAACAGGAAAAAAATATAGCGGAAGAAATAAATGCAAAAGCAGACAGAGCAGAGGAACCCCGTGTGCGAAGCAGGTGCCCACTGTGCTGCCACTCCACCGCCATCTTGGTGCCCATAGCTGGAATACCTAAACAAAAGAATCTTCCCACCCCCAGATACCATCTCCATAGCAACCTGACATATACAGCCTGTTTTCGAATGGAAACTCCAATTCATTGTCTTTAACTTCAAACCTACCCTCGGTTGCCAGTTGCCTTCAAATCTTCTGGGGAAATTGTTGGAATAGTTTAAATTTTCTCCTCAGTCCTTGGAGACAGAGCATCTCCTCAAGTGATAGTGAGGCTTTTGTTGCTTACCTTGTAACATCATGGATTCACTGCCATATCAAAGAGAGACTGTAATCGTTCCAGCCCCGCAGATAAGGCTCCCTTTCATTTGCGCTACATTTAACCGTTGCAGTTTCCAACATGAAAATAACTTTGTGATGAACACATTTATAAATCTGCCGTAATCCTTGTGTGCTCATTTGGCCCCTGCTAAGAGATTCCGTGATTGAAATGATTCAAAGCAGATGCCTACCCCTTCCTGAAGCTTGGGCCTTATCAAAGTCACAGACTTTGTTCTATGACAGTGTACAGATGGGCAGGTACTGCCTTGTCTTGCTTCGATCCTGTGTCCCCCTGCATGGAGTGCCTTCTGTTGTCTGCTGACATTTTCTGTAGGAGGGAGCGTGCCTGTTGGGTGATTACTCATTTTGTGCTGTGTGTTTTAACCTGCAGCACTGCTTAATGGCCTCCGGCTAATACACAGCAGACTTGAAGGAGTGATTGTGAAACAGCTGAAAGAGAGACTCGCATTTAACGTTTTCACAGCTTAAGATGTTTTAAGCCCTTTACAGGCAGAGAAGTACTTTTTGAAAGCTATTCCCTATTGTAACATCTCAGGAATTGTTAATACAGTAACCTCCACATACATGATCCCAGTTCAGCTGCATATTCCTCATAGCAGCATTACTGTTTATTTGAATTCCCTCACAGGATATGGGCACTTCTGGCCAGGCCAGCATTTATTGCCCATCCCTAATTGCCCAGAGTGCAGTTAAGGGTCAGCCATATTGCTGTAGGTCTAGAGTCACATGTCGGCCAGACCAGGTAAAGATGGCTGGTTCCTTCCCTAAAGGACATCAGTGAGGTAGTTAGGTTTTTCAAACAATTGGCGCTGTTTCCACAGTCATCATTTGATCCTTAATTCCAGGTTCATTATTGATTCAAATTCCACCATTTGCCGTGTCAGGATTTGAACCCGGGTCCCCAGAGCATTAACTGAGTTTCTGCACCATGTTCCAAGCACTTTCAAGGGCTTGGCTGATTTTCCACAGGCAACATCTCCTGCGTAAGCCGGTCTGTGCAATCTTCCCAAAGTGGCTCACTTAATTCCAAAACCACCTCCCACCTCAACTTTATGCTCAAGTCCATGGAGCACAACTCGAAACTACAACTTTCTGATTCGGAGAGAACAGAGTCATAGCTGAGTTATGGGGGCTGAGGGGAACACGAGTCAGATAAAAGGTGAATTAGTTAAGGGCTGGAGGAACAACCTAGCTGGAGGGCATTGGCTTAAGGTGAGAGGGGACAGACTTAAAAGGGACCGAAGGGACAACTTTTTCACACAGAGGGTGATACGTGTATGGAATGAGCTGCCAGAGGAAGTGGTGGAGGCTGGTACAATTACAACATTTAAAAGGCATCTGGATGGGTATATGAGTAGGAAAGGTTTAGAGGGACATGGGGCCAAGTGCTGCCAAATGGATTAGTTTAGGATATCAGGTCGACAATGATGAGATGGACTGAAGGGTCTGTTTCCACGTGGAACCGCTCTATAACTCTATCACTTGCATTGTGCAGCTTCTGAGAGTTAAAGGTGATTTCAGCCATTGACAGAAGAGTTGAGAGGTGTGAAGGATATTGACCTACAAATACCAATGTTTGAAATTAGCCTGAGATTATCAAAGGTGTTGATTGATTTAATATAATTCAGATGGCACCATAAAGGGTCCATTAATTTGATTCCTGGGATGAGAAAACAGTTTATTAGGAAAAATCAAGTGGAATGGGCCTATATTCTCTGACAAGGTAAACACAATGACTGCAGATGCTGGAAATCGGATTCTGGATTAGTGGTGCTGGAAGAGCACAGCAGTTCAG
Organism: Hemiscyllium ocellatum; assembly: GCF_020745735.1. NCBI lineage: Eukaryota > Metazoa > Chordata > Chondrichthyes > Orectolobiformes > Hemiscylliidae > Hemiscyllium > Hemiscyllium ocellatum. Next base: position 24,370,615 of record NC_083412.1, read on the forward strand.
GCAATAAAAAACCCTATATTCTCTGAAGTTGACTGAGAGGAGATCTCATTGAAATGTATAACATTCTTCAAGAACCTGACAGGATTGACCATCTCGAGTGTTGGAACAGTGTCAGAATAAGAAGTCGGCCGTTTAACAGAGAACCGAGAAGAAACGGTTCAGTTGAAGAGGGTTTTGAACTTCAGGAATTCTCTCCTCCAGAGAGCTGTGGATGCTCAGTCAGAGATCGGTAGAATTGTGGTTGCTGAGATAAATAAAGGATGTGAGAATAAGGCATGAAGGTGCAGTAGAAGATCAGCCATGATCTTATTGAACGGCAGGAGAGGCTTGAGGGGCAACGTGGACTGTTCCTGCTCCTATTTCGTACCTTATCTTAATCCGGATTCAGTATTGAATTTAGATTTGCTGTGGATGCAGACAGAAAAGAGGCGTGTGAACAGTTTGGTAGTCATGCGCAGTTTCATTTTTGCATTGGCTTGCCAGTTTAAGAGATTAAGATCCCTTATCTGTAGTCGGATACAGACCTGTCTAGACAGTAATTAAGATTTGTCTAGGGCAAAGGTCATTTCTTATAAGTTGATTGTTGCAAAACCATCAACATGCGTGATGAGGATACGTAACTGCTTGTTGACAGGAGAGTATACAGGGAGTAACAAATGTGCTGATGTGAAGAGAAACTAAACCTTGGAGTGATGCCAACATTTCTGAGCCAGCTCATTGCATTTTAATGTGGGTTCTCTCGAAATAGAAGCTGTCCTCACATAACAACTACACCGGCAATAGTGCAATCTCTGGAGGTCTCTCAGCACCCACGAGAAACGGGCATAGACCCTTTGTTACTCCATAGTCAGAATGCTTGTAGGGTATTTTCAAGTTCTATTTTGGTTTTTAACTTTGGTTTCCAAATCTTGCATTTTTTTTTGCTTTTCTGTAATTTAACCACAGACTGCTACCACCGCATACTATTCTGACATTTCTGGCCCATTGAGATAGAAGATATCGTTAGTGGATACACAAGTCAGGAGTGTGACGGAATGCTCCCCACTTACCTGGATGAGTGCAGCTCCAAACACACTTAAGGAACCCAGTGCCATCCAGGGCAATGCATCGTGTTTGATTGGCACCCTGCTTGCCACTATATTCATTGGTAACAGTGTATACCATCTCCAGTTTGTACTGGAGTAACTCACTCAGGCTCATTCAATAAGGAAGGAGTCTGAGTACAATTAAAACCAAGGAAAGGGTGAATCAAGCACAAGTTACCATGGAGAAGGAAATGCCAAGATTCAAAGACCCAGAGCACAGACGAGAAGAAATCGCCTGGTTCAGAGATCCAGGCTACCACGGGAAAAGGAAATACCTGACACTGTTTAGAACAGAATTCATGTCACAGTCTTCAACACAGACTGCACCGATCTTCCAAGACTGGGGAGAATGCGGTCAGGGAGAACACTGAAACTTTGGGAAGAGACACTGTAGTAGAAGAGGTAGTAATAAATGTATTTCTTACACGAATGTGTATTTGTAATGGAAGGAAAGCATAGTGGGGATGTGGTTTAATGGTGAAGGAGTTTGGACAGGTTATTACTGAAGAGTGCCTTAAGTACCAGCCACTCTGATGGACTTGATGGGAGAACACTCTGGGTTATCCTCATGGTCCCTCTAACAATGTTTACCGTTTTCATGTAGCTTGTACCTTGTCGCTAAATTGCAATAGACCAGATCTCATTTAAGACGAGCGATCTCTTCTGTAGAGTGATTTCCCTCAACCACACGAGGCCCTGTGTTGGGGAAGAGGACGGTCGCAGCAAGTACACCAGCATGTTGAGCAGGGACGTCTGACAACATTCCAGGCCTGCAGCCTTCCAAAGATCCTTGTATTCCCAAGTTCTGGCTTGGGTTACATTTCCAATTTCCTTTGCTCCATCATCGCTGGCTGTTTTAAGCTGCCCAGACCAAAATGTATCTCACGAAAACCATCTATCTTTCCCTGTTTCCTCAAGGAGTTCTGCAAAACCTGCCTTATCACCTGTCCTCATATCACTTTAGTGACATGCTGTTACATTTTATCTGTGCTCTGGTGAAACACCTTAAGGCTCCAAGTGTTATCTGACAACCCAGTTTGTTCTTGTTTGTGTAATGCAGTGAAGCTCTGTACACCTAATGACCATTGGCCTCAGGGATGCTAGAATGCCTTTATTAGAAGGGACGCTTTCCCTCTGCTCTTACGTGACTGAATAGTAGGCCAACACTTGGATGATTTGGTGCTAACGGTTCTGGCATGAGTTTTAGGTAACTTGTGGCATTGGTAGTTCACTTAAAAGGTATAATTTGGTCAATTAGCTGATTGAAACCAGGAAGCAAAGAACATATTTGCTATTCTTTACCTGAGCGAATTGGACACAACATGAGGATAATTACTACCAAGCAAATACTCCCAGAAGACAATGTTCTGGAAGATCTTACACCCAATGTGAGTTAACTCTGGTAAGGATGGGGTGGTATCCGGCTTAAAGTTGCTGTGCCCACCTCCCACTAAAACTACTCACTGTCATTCTGCTCGGGATCTTCACCAGAGGCGATCCAGGTTCTGGCTTGAAGCGAGAGGGAGGAACGTCAATCCAAATATTGAGATCACAGTCCTTTCATGCACAATGCCGCAAGCTATTTTCACTGGGAAATGAAAGTGTACTGTAGTCTTGGGTCCACTCACGTGTAACTTGAAACACTGCTTAAAGGAGCCCTCGGCTACAATTTGTTTGAGATTTTCCAACTTCATTTCACTGATTTTTCATAAACTTTGGGTTTCCCGAAAGTTAAGATTGGAGCTACGCTGGTCAACCATCGTGGTTCTAAATATCTGTAACACGACTCAGCAATCTCACACCAGGACTGGTAAACTAAATGTAGACTCAGTTGATTTAAAGGTAGATTATAGGACTTGAGTATTACCGAAAATACCACATTTTGTCAAATCCTTTAATCTTCCACAATCAGGACCATTTGCAAGAGTCAAGGAAAAGCAATATTTATACTGTGTAGGAGGAGAATGCTGATTGGTTGACAAGTTTGAATTCTGGGAGAGAGTTGCTCACTGGTGTTGTTTTCCCTTAAGTTTGGTGGTGTTTACAATTGTCCTGATGAGTGCAAGACAAAAAAAGCTGCAACAAAATGTCTTTTTCCAGCAACACTCCAGTTCTGTACTGACTATACGCAAATTTATATTACTGCAGACAGATACACAGGAATTATTGTTACAGGAAAACACAGTTGCAAATTGCTCACACTACATGCTGCAGTCTAGATTATATACCAGCTTCTGGTTATATGCCCCACACCCTGGCTCCTTACTTGTGATTAGCATGTTCTCTTTTAAAGTGATATTAGCACAGCCAACTGCTTCAGCTGCAGCGTGGTGTCAGGGAAGTTCAAGGAGAGTCAGGACTTTCAGGAAAGCTATTTCCAGACCTCAGTCACCTCCAGTTTACTGCCAAAGAGCAAATATATGAGGAGGCTGTGATCCTTTAGAGGGCATGGCACCAATCTGTGCTGCTGGAAAGCATTGAGGAAGGAGATGTGGCTGTGGTAGCGAGTCTGCTTCAGGATGTGACTAGAGAACTTCAGGGTAGAGGAGATGACCTGGGTGGGGTGGAATGAGAGAGAGAGAGACTCACTGAGAGCCTTGTAGCGGGAGGATGAGAACTTCTTCAAGGTGGGCAGTACCTTCACAGTAAAGTTATAGTCAACTCGGAGAAGCGAGGATTCAGATGCTGGAGATCAGAGTCAAGGGTGTGGTGTTGGAAACACTCTGGACTCTGATCTCCAGCATCTGCAGTCCTCACTTTCTCCTAATCAATCCGTGCTGGAAGACCTGGCACACACTCTCTTTGGCATTGTCTGTGACCAACAAAGTAAGGCCACAGCAGCCACATTCACCGACCTGAAGCATGAGCTGAGAACGAACAGTTCACTAAGGCCATTGGCTTGATTACATTGGCCATGGACACCAGCTGAAAAGTTTCTGTAGGCCATTCTGCCCCAGGTCAAACTGTGATTAGCTGCAACTGCATAGCCATCAGGGCTCCTCCCAGTGAGCTAGCACCGGGAATGCAAAAGCATAACAATTGCTGGTTCAGATACCGAGGATGTTCTGACAGGGACAGGTAGTATGGGTCAGAGGAGAGCTAACCAAGGGCAAGAAATTGGCTCCACGTGTAAGTGGTTGGCAGAGCAGGGCAATACTTTGCTGATGGTGTCTGTGAAGGGGCAGCCAATAATAGGCCAAGGCATGATGGAAAGCTTGGATTAAAGTTCAGAACGCCGTATTATCATTTAGAATCCCGAGTTCACAAACTGAAGGAACATAGGTTTTTGGTAGTGTTCAGTTCCATGAAGGCTTGTTTTTTTTTTGTCCCTGGAGATAAAAAGCCCACATCAGTAAAAGTGGCCATGAGTGTGTGATCGCCTGATTACCTCATCCTGGCCTGAATTTCCTGATGGCCAGGTAACGTGGATGGGAGTTGGGTATGGGGGTCTCTGCAGAATCCCATGCACAGCAGACTGCAAATTAACTTGGGAGATTCTGTTCGTAAATGTACATTTAGAGTGGAGGATTCCAAGTTCCACTGTCGTTAAATAAACAGGTACTCGGGAAAAGTTAGGCTATTAAGTGTCCAGTGTGGCTCCTGGGTAGCCATTAAGCTGATCCCGCCAAACTTACGCTGTCAATTACATCTTACCCCCCACCCCAGAACGAGACCCAACACCTCAACCCAAACTATCTTAAGTACACTATCATTTACCTGACCCTTGGCAGCTTGAGACTTGGCAGCCTCCTTGGCACCCCATCCCCACCCACCTAACACTTGACCTGCCTGGCACCCTGCCCTCCCACCACACCGACACACACACACCCTGGCCTTCCCTTTTAATAGGGGCTGTCAAAGTGGCTCTCTCTGAGGCTGGACCTTTAGGTTACAGAGTGGGGCAAATGACAGCTGCCAGAAGGTGGGTGTGGTTTAGCCCCCCCCCACCCCTTAACCACCCACCTTCCTCGCGCCAACCCCAACAGTTCCACGCAGCGAGGGACCTGACAGAAATGGAACCATGGCTCTAGCGTCTCTCTCTGAAGGAGCCCTGGCCGGAATCTCCTGTCAGGAATGCGATCCTCTTTCCCAACAGAAAGAAGGAATGCCGCGGCAAACAGTACGCGACTGGCCACTCCCTTGGAAAATGCTGCCCGCTGTTTTAAGCTGCTGCACTGTTTCGTGGGCCAGGAAAGCTGGGCAGTAAATGCCAGTCTTGCCGGCAACGTGACGCCCTCAGAATTCCTGGAAGGGATTTAGTTGTCAGAAGGTTTTTCAGCTGGTTTAGATGTGCCATCTAAAGGTCAGTGACTGAACAGCATAGGCTGAGGATTGTCAGTCAATAGTTTTCCCAGAGAAACAACTGACGCGTGCTTGAGAGGGATTTAGAAGTGAACATCTTTGTGAGTAAAAAAAAAGGGGGTGTTTAAATAATAGTTTCAAGACTTTAAAATTGGAAATCCCTGTTCACTTTCAGTTGTCTTCTTGTATTCTATGGTAGAAATCCTGAATATGAGCAGGAGTAAGTCCATTTAAACTCCTTCGTTTAATAAGTTAAAAATCACACAACACCACATTATAGTCCAAAAGGTTTAATTGGGAGCACACTACCTAGTGTGCTTCCAATTAAACCTGTCGGACTCTAACCTGGTGTTGTGTGATTTTTAACTTTGTACACCCCAGTCCAACACCGGCATCTCCAAATCGTTTAATAAGGGTATGGATGATCTAGTTATGGCCTCACTCTACTGGCTTTTGAATTCCTCATTAATCAAGAATCTGTCAAACTCAGGCTGAAGGAAAGCTACACCCACCTAGTCAGCACTGCTGTCAGGGTGAAGAGAGTCCCACAGCCTCCTGGCCTGGCCTGGCCTGGCCTGCTGAGGGAAGGAAAATTCTCCCCATCTCTGCCTTAAATGGGAACGTTGAAACCATACCCTCCGGTGTCTGTATCTCCTACAGAGGGGAGCATTGTCTTAATGGCTCCCCCTATCCCGCAATCATAGAATGGTTACTGTGCCACAGTAGGCCACCAGCCTGGCACCCAGTTGCTCGTCAGCAGCTCTTGGAGACACAACTTGCTCCTCCACACCGACTCCACACCTTCCCCCGTTCCCAAGCTGGTTAAAATATCTGTAGGGTGGTTTGATGTCACCGACGCACCCCCCCCTTCAATATTTATGCCTGACCTTCCCCATTTTACCAGCCCAATCGTTTACATTTATATAGCACCACTCATGAAAATTATCCTGAGTGCTTCGAGAGTGTTAGAGCAGGGCTTCCCAATTTGTGAGGAAGCAGGGAGATCTGACTGGGTGATAAAAAGCTACGAGGCAGCTTTAAGTCTTTGTGGTTTTTTATAAAAAATGAAAAATTATTCGAATCACGGGCGTGGCCCCGAACGATTCGACTGTGAGGCCTGCAGCAGTCAAAAGGTAGACCTTGTATTTTTTTTGAGAAAGCTATGAAAACTCCTTACAACTTCCTCAATGCCGCACCCAGAGCTCTTCCAGATCACTCCCTCTAGAGCCCCCACTGACAGGACTGAGCGAGCCCTGTGTTATCCTGGCACACTCTCACAGTTTGCACTCAGGAATCACGGTGACTCTTCAGCCTTGAACTGGGATCCCGGTGGGAACAAGTTTGGCAACTCCGGTATTGGAATGCTGCGGTTGCACTGTGAGGTATAATAGCCCGTGTAGTAACAGCAGAGCTTTTCTGACAGATTCTGAGGCACTGTTCAAATCATTTTCTTTCCACTGAGATGCTTTTTTTATCCTGGCTTGACCCTTTCCTGTCCTTTTTAACAGGATCGAGAATGGCCACAGGAGGTGAGATGAATGGCTCTGGGAATTTACTGGACTTCCTGGGTGAAGCAGTCCCGGAGGTCGGAATGTACGAGGACTTTCACACAATCGACTGGCTAAGAGAAAAGTCCCGTGATACTGATAGACATAGAAAGGTATATTCATCCTTCTTTTGCTTGGCCATTTGTAGCAAGGCTGGGATTAAACACCCATCTCTAGTTGCTCCCAAAAGGTTGGTGGGGAGCTGCCTTCTTGAACCACCGCAGCGCGAGAGGTGAAATACTGACGCAGTAACGTTAGGATTTTGACCCAGCAACAATTGGACAAATAGGTTCCAATTTTGAGAGAGTCCATATCCCGGGTGTGGCCTTTCAGGCGAGTGTTAGTTGGAACTGAAGCCCAGCACACAGAGGGGCTGGGCCAAGCCTTGCTACAATGCTGAGGATCACACATGCAGCAGTAAACTCCACAGACCAACAGGACGAGAACATGGAGAGCCGTGTGACTATACATCCAGTGTGAGGTGAGCTGCCTTTGATGCCAAGGCAGGATATGACTGACCCGAGGCATGAAGGAGCCCCAGTAAAATCAGAGAGACTTCTCTGGGTTGGAGTCACACCCAGAGGAAGGTGGTTGTGGTTAATGGGAGCCTATCATCACCATCCCAGTGTGTCACAGTTATTTTAATCTAATGTGCACAACACAGTTCTGACAGTGTCATTCCGTTCAACCCTGTTGTACTTCTGTTTTGATCGTACTTTCCAGGAAAGGCATTAGAAAGTGAAATAGCAGAGGGTGTAATAAGAGGAGGTGCCTAATAGTGCGGAGTCGTTAAATCACATCCCAGTCAATTTGCTCTCAGGAGAACTTGTTTAATGCTGTCCTTTCCACTTTTTGGAAGTTTTGGTGTAAGATTGTTTTTAAAATGTAACACTTTGCTTGGGAGCCAACAAGGACTTCATTTTCACTTTTGGTGCTTTGGTAAATAAGTTAAAGACAATCTGAATTTAGAATCATTGCTATGGGTTTAAAATTAATACTTTCTTTGCAATCTACATTCTCACGGTCAATCCATAAGCATGATTCAACAGTTCCTTCCATAAATGTAAGCCCATCTTCTCAGAATATTCTTCAACCTTTATACTTTAACATGTTGATGATATGAATGTAGAATACCTACAATGGGGAAAGCTGGCCATTTAGCCCAGCAGGTCCACACTGATCCTCCCACCCCGTAACCCTGCATTTTCCACAGCTGATCCACCCGGACTGCACAACCCTGGACACGATGTGCAATTTAGCCTGGCCAATCTATCTGCACATCTTTGGACTATGGGAGGAAACCCATGGAGACACGGGGAGAATGTGCAAACTCCACACGGACAGTAGCCCGAGGCTGGAATCGAACCCAGGTCCCTGGTACTGTGAGGCAGCAGTGCTAACCACTGAGCCACCGTACCACTCCATGTGAATTGGGAGCAGGAATAGGTCATTCAGGCCCTGTAGCCTGCCTTGCAACTCATTGTAATCATGTTCGAACTGATTGTGACCTCAAATCCACATTCCCACCTGAAGCCTTTCAACCTTCCCCTAACAAGAATTTAAAAATGTTCAAGGATTCTCTTCTCTTCCCACCACGGTTTCAGATAAGGATTCACAACCCTTTGAGAGAAAACATTTCACCCAATCTCTGTTTTAAATCGGTGACTCCTGATTATAAAACAGTGACCCATAAACCTGAAACCATCGTCTGCACATTTATCGAGTGAAGACCCTTCGGGACTTTATGTTTTACAATCAAGAAGGCACCTGTCGTTCTAAACACCAATCGATAAAATCCCAGTCTGTCCAACCTTCTCTCTTAAGGCAACGTGACCATTCCAAGAATCGGTATGGTAACCCTTTGCTGAATTGCCTCCAGTGCATTTACAGTTTTCCTTTAACAAGGTGACTGGTACTGGACACAGATGTGGTCTGAGCAATGCCCTGTATAACTGAAGCATAACCTCCCTACTTTTGCATTCAGTTCCCCTGGTGATAAATGATAACATTCCATTAATCTTCCTGATTACTTGCTGAACCTGCATACTTATCCTTTGTGATTCCTGCTCAAGAACACCAAGATTGCTGTGCAGTCTCTCCTGACATAGATAATTAGTTTCTTTTACTCTTCCCACCTATTCTTTCATTCCGCCCCACGTCATACTCTATTAACATGCTTTTAACCACTTATTTAACCTGTCAATCTATTTTTGTAACCTCCTTGTGTCATAGAGTCATAGAGATGTACAGCACAGAAACAGACCCTTCGGTCCAACTCGTCCATGTTGCCCAGATAGCCCGACCCAATCTAGTCCCACCTGCCAGCACTCGGCCTATATCCCTCCAAACCCTTCCTATTCATATACCCATCCAAATGCCTTTTAAATATTGCATTGTACCAGCCTCCACCACATCCTCTGGCAGCTCATTCCATACACGCACGATCCTCTGCTTGCAAAAGTTGCCCCTTAGGTCCCTTTTCTATCTTTCCCCCCTCACCCTAAACCTATGCCCTCTAGTTCTGGACTCCCCCACCCCAGGGAAAAGACCTTGTCTATTTATCTTATCCATGTCCCTTGTGATTTTATAAACCTCTATTAGGTCACCCCGCAGCCTCTGATGCTCCAGGTAAAACAGCCCCAGCCTGTTCAGCCTCTCCCTATAGCTCAAATCCTCCAATCCTGAAACATCCTTGTAAATCTTTTCTGAACCCTTCCTGCTCACAACTTACTTTCCTTCCTATCTTTGTGTCGCCAGCAAATTTGGACATCGTAACCCCTGTCCTTCATCTAAGTCATTGACATAAAACATAAACAGTTGAGTCCCCTATGGCACACATGTTACATCTTGCCACCTGAGAAAGACCCATGTACACATGCTGTCCGCTTCCTGTTAGCCACTTGCTCTTCGGCCCATACCGATGTGCTAGCCCCATAGTTCTGAGTAAGGGTCACTGGACCCGAAATGTGAACATTGGTTTCTCTTCACAGATGCTGCCAGACCCACTGAGATTTCCCAGCAACTTCTGTTTTTGTCGCTAGCCCCACAATGTGACTTTTTATACTTTGCAATAATCTTTGATGGGGCACTTTAAGGGACACCTTTTTGAAATGTAAGTACAGCACATCCATCACACATTCTAACAGATTGACTGAATATTATCATCAGCCAGACCAGATCTCCATAAAATATATTATGATGGTAGGCTACACTTAATGTTTTCTTATTTAAAAGGTAAATTTTATTGGTCAAACTACCTGACAGTAAGCAAAACACAATTTATTCAAACATTATGGTTAAAATACAACAAAAGAAAGAGGAATTTGGAATAACTTAACACGATTGGAAAACTTAATAGAATAGTAGATTATTTTACTACGAAACAGTAACTGTTCCAATATAATAACATTCCATAAGTACACACTTGGCAAAAGGCAAATTCATAAAACAGATTGTCTCACATACAGTTCTGAAAAATGTGGTGCTGGAAAAATACAGCAGGCCAGGCAGCATCTGAGGAGCAGGAAAATCGATGTTTTGGGCATAAGCCCTTCTTCAGGAATGAGGCTGGTGTGCCAGGTGGGCTGAGATAAAAGGTAGGGGGGAGGGAATATGGGGGAGGGGTGCTGGGAATACGATAGGTGGAAGGAAGTGAAGGTGAGGGTGATAGGCCAGAGAGGGGGTGGGGGCGGAGAGATCGGGAAGAAGATTGCAGGTCAAGAGGGCGGTGCTGAGTCTGAGGGTTTGGACTGAGAAAAGGTGGGGGGAGGGGAAACGAGGAAGCTGGAGAAATCTACATTCATCTACATTCATCTAGAGGAGATACTTGTTAGGAAGGAAGATGTGTTGGGCATTTTGAAAAACTTGAGGATAGATATATCCTAGGATTATGTGGGAAGCAAGAAAGGAAATTGCAGAGCCGTTGGCAATGATCTTTTCGTCTTCACTGTCAACAGGGGTGGTACCAGGGGACTGGAGAGTGGCGAATGTTGTGCCCCTGTTCAAAAAAGGGAATAGGGATAACCCCGGGATTTACAGGCCAGTTAGTCTTACTTCAGTGGTAGGCAAAGTAATGGAAAGGGTACTGAGGGATAGGATTTATGAGTATCTGGAAAGACACTGCTTGATTAGGGACAGCCAGCACGGATTTGTGAGGGGTAGGTCTTGTCTTACAAGTCTTATTGAATTCTTTGAGGAGGTGACCAAGCATGTGGACGAGGGTAGAGCAGTGGATGTAGTGTACATGGATTTTAGTAAGGCATTTGATAAGGTTCCCCATGGTAGGCTTATGTGGAAAGTCAGGAAGCATGGGATAGTGGGAAATTTGGCCAGTTGGATAGAGAACTGGCTAACCAGTCGAAGTCAGAGAGTGGTGGTAGATGGTAAATATTCAGCCTGGAGCCCAGTTCCAAGTGGAGTTCTGCAGGGATCAGTTCTGGGTCCTCTGTTGTTTGTAATTTTTATTAATGACTTGGAAGAGGGAGTCGAAGGGTGGGTCAGTAAATTTGCAGACGATACAAAGATTGGTGGAGTTGTGGATAGTGAGGAGTGCTGTTGGCTGCAAAGGGACTTAGATATGATGCAGAGCTGGGCTGAGGAGTGGCAGATGGAGTTCAACCCTGTCAAGTGTGAGGTTGTCCATTTTGGAAGGACAAATAAGAATGCGGAATACAGGGTTAACGGTAGGGTTCTTAGCAAGGTGGAGGAGCAGAGGGATCTTGGGGTCTATGTTCATAGCTCTTTGAAAGTTGCCACTCAGGTGGATAGAGCTTGTAAGAAGGCCTATGGTGTATTAGCGTTCATTAGCAGAGGGATTGAATTCAAGAGTCGTGAGGTGATGTTGCAGCTGTACAGGACCTTGGTAAGGCCACATTTGGAGTACTGTGTGCAGTTCTGGTCGCCTCATTTTAGGAAAGATGTGGAAGCTTTGGAGAGGGTGCAGAGGAGATTTACCAGGATGTTGCCTGGAATGGAGAATAGGTCGTACAAGGATAGGTTGAGAGTGCTAGGCCTTTTCTCATTGGAACGGCGAAGGATGAGGGGTGACTTGATAGAGATTTATAAGATGATCAGGGGAATAGATAGAGTAGACAGTCAGAGACTTTTTCCCTGGGTACAACAGAGTGTTACAAGTGGGCATAAATTTAAGATGAAGGGTGGAAGGTATAGGGGGGATGTCAGGGGTAGGTTCTTTACCCAGAGAGTGGTGGGGGCATGGATGCGCTGCCTGTGGGAGTGGCAGAGGCAAAATCATTGGTGACCTTTAAGCGGCAATTGGATAGGTACATGGATAGGTGCTTAAGCTAGGACAAATGTTCGGCACAACATCGTGGGCTGAAGGGCCTGTTCTGTGCTGTATTGTTCTATGTTCTACGTTCATCCCGTGTGATTGGAGGGTTCCTAGGCAGAAGATGAGGCGCTCTTCCTCCAGGCGTCGTGTGACCAGGGTCTGGCGATGGAGGAGGCCAAGGACCTGCATGTCATTGGCGGAGTGGGAGAGGGAGCAAAAGTGTTCAGCCACGGGGCAGATGGGTTGGTTGGTGCGGGTGAAGAGTGCAGGGGAGGCCGGGACGCTAAATGTCTTCAAGGCAGAGATTGATAAATTCTTGATGTCACAAGGAATTAAGGGCTATGGGGAGAATGCGGGTAAGTGGAGTTGAAATGCCCATCAGCCATGATTGAATGGCGGAGTGGACTCGATGGGCCGAATGGCCTTACTTCCACTCCTATGTCTTATGGTCTTAGGGGTGTCCCAGAGGTGTTCCCTGAAACGTTCCGCAAGTAGGCAGCCTGTCTCCCCAATGTAGAGGAGGCCACATCGGGTGCACAGGTACAGTAAATGGTGTGTGTGGAGGTGCAGGTGGATTTGCGATGGATATGGAAGGATTCATTGGGGCCTTGGAGGGAAGTAAGGGGAGAGGTGTGGGCGCAAGTTTTGCACTTCTTGCGGTTGCAGGGGAAGGTGCCGGGAGTGGAGGTTGGGTTGGTGGGGGGTGTGGACCTGATGAGGGAGTCGCGGAGGGAGTGGTCTCTCCTGAATGCTGATAGGGGAGGAGAGGGAAATATATCCCTGGTGGTGGGGTCTGTCTGGAGGTGGCGGAAATGATGGAGGATGATACGATATATCTGGAGGTTGGTGGGATGGAAGGTGAGGACCATCTGTTCTGGTGGGGTTCTTTCCTGGTGGCGATTGGAAGGTCGGGATTCAAGGGCAGAGGAGCGGAAAATGGAGGAGATGTGGTGGAGAGCGTCATCGACCATATCGGAGGGGAAATTGCAGTCTTTGAAGAATGAGGCCATCTGGGTTGTTCAGTAGTGGAATTGGTCCTCCTGAGAGCATATGTGGCGAAGGCGGAGGAATTGGGAATATGGGATGGCGTTTTTACAGGGGACAGGGTGGGAGGAGGTGTAATCTAGGTAGCTGTGGGAGTGGGTCGGTTTGTAGTAAATGACTGCTGAGTTGGTCGCCCGAGATAGAAATGGAGAGGTCCAGGAAGGGGAGGGAGGAGTCTGAGACGGTCCAGGTAAATTTGAGGTCGAGGTGGAAGGTGTTAGTAAAGTAGATGAACTGTTCAACCTCCTCGTGGGAGCATGAGGTAGCGCTGATACAGTCATCGATGTAGCGGAGGAAAAGGTGGGGGGGGGTGGTGCCAGTGTAGCTACGGAAGATGGACTGTTCCACATATCTAACGAAGAGGCAGGCATAGCTGGGGCCCATGCGGGTGCCTGTGGCTACTCCTTTGGTTTGGAGGAAGTGGGAGAATTGGAAGGAGAAGTTGTTAAGAGTGAGGACCAGTTCAGTCAGTCGAAGGAGGGTGATGCAGGAGCAAAGAACAATTCTGAGAGAGTAAAAGCCAGGAGAGATCCACCAGCTTCCAATCCTGCTGAACCAACTGCTGAAAGCTAATTAAAAATCATGGAGCTGTGAGAACTTGATCACACCCGCTCGGGCTGCTTCTATTGTTCAAACGTTAATTTAAACTCAGGGCCTCGCAAGTTGTTTACCTTCTCATAGACTGCTCCGCACCTATTCCCCAGTGTGTCTCCAAAGGAAACCAGGACAAAACACACCTCTGAAAGCCGCAGCATCATCACAATATGATTTCTCGTTCACAATATCGTGAAAGAGGAAGGATGACTGGACCCAAAACGTTAACTCTGATTTCTCTGCACAGATGCCGCCAGACCTGCTGAGATTTTCCAGCGATGTCTGTTTCTGTTTGTGACCGTGTTGACTGTGCCTGATGAACTTGTTCTTCTCCAAGAACACCTTTTTAACGTTTCTCTTGGTCAGAAGTTAAGCTAACTGGCCTGTAGCTTCCTGTGTTCTGCCACCACTACAAATCTACCTCATTCACAACTTCTTTCGAGATCCTAGGATGAGATCCATCAGAATCCAGGCACTTGTCAAACTGCGTACTTGGCATTTTTTTAAATAAAATCTGTCCAATCTCTGACCTTCCCCTTGTCTTTACATAATTATATGATCTTTCTTTAAGTTTGATACTGTATTTTAAGATGCTGAATTAAGCACACTTGCTGCTACTATGAATATTAACTCGGTACTCCTGGTGGCTTCTGATAAGGTGCTGCGAATAGACATTCCCTGCTTTTTCAAGGATTCTATTATTAATGTACGTTCACCAGTCAATGTGAGGATATCAAGTCTGTGAAGTAATAATGCCCCCTAGTTGTCTCCCCAATATTAATGCATTACTTTCTCAAGTGATTGCATGAAAGCAACTCTGTTGCTTCTTATCAAGACACTGTTACACTAAAGCTAATGTTTTAAATGGATGAAAACTGGCTATAATTCTCATGATTGTCCTATGTCCAGAAAGTGCACATTTTGAATGTACCCATTGTTTTATATTTACAGTGTAACTTAGTTGAAGATTGTAATCATGCCAAGACGGAGAAGAATCTTTTTTTAAGGAAAAGGAGAAGATGAGGGGGTACTAACAGTTCTACATGTGAAGATATCCTGTATCCATACATCACTTTTGTTTTAATAGAGACAGTAATATGGAAATGATTTGTTTAAGTTAAGAAATAGGGGAAGGTGATGACCTTGTGGTATTATCCCTAGACTTCTGGAGACCTCGGTTCAAATGCTGCTGTGATAGATGGTGGAAATTAAATTCAGTTAAAGTCTGGAATTAGGAGTCTAATGGTGACCATACAAGAAACATCTAGTTCACTAATGTCCTGTTCACTAATTAGGGAAGGAACCACCATCCATACCTGCCCTGGCCTGTAGGTGACTACAGGTCGATAGCAACGTGGTTGACCCCTAACCGACCTCTGGGCAAATGGAGATGAGCAATAAATGCTGGCCTAGCCAGTGATAACCAGAATAAAAACAAAATACTTCTAATTGTTGACAGCCGTGCTCAGAACTGATGAGAAGTGTATAAGAGGTAATACTCGAGTGTGATAGAGCAAGGGTAAGGTCTCTCATCCTCTGTTATAGTCCCAGTCACAGTCACAGAGTCATACAGCATGGAATCAGACCCTTTGGTCCAACCAGTCCATGCTGACCATAATCCCAAACTGAACTAGTCCCACCTGCCTGTCCTTGGCCCATATCCCTTTCCTTTTCATGCATCCATGTGTTAGTTGGTCTAAAGATATAAAGAGAGAAGTCACTATCACAAAGTATCTCTACTCTTTGGATCAGATGTGGGCAAGGATCAGCTAATCTGCTAACTTTAACCCAGGATCTTTTTTCAATCATTGAACATCTTGGTGCAGAGTAACAGTGTTAGTATTCCTGCAAGACCGGGTATCACTGTGTGTCTGCATTCTCTTGTAATTTATATGAGCCGAACAATTAGTTCGGAACTGACCAAAGACTTGTATGTTAATCTACTTCTGGAGAGAAATCAAAGGAGGAAAGGAAAAGGAAGAAATAAATTAATCAACGCCTTTGAAAACCTCAAGGTTTCCCAAAGTACTTTGCAGCCTGTTCTGAACAATACTTTTGAATGCAATCACTGTTGTAATGTAGGCAATATGATAGCCGTTACATGTGCCCTCACCCATGATCTTCTCAGTGTGGGTCTTGGAGAGTCAACAAGATGGAGTTTATTGCGTCTCTTCAGCTACTCAGCTCCACATTACAATAAAAATTGTGGGGAGGACCAAGCCTTGTCTGTCTCCTCTATGTGGCAGAGAGTGCTTAATGCACACAGTTGTGTATTAACCCTTTCAGATCCTTCCAGACATACAGCAGCCAGTTTGTGTACAGCAAGTTCCCACAATCAGTGGTGTGTTTTAGTAGGATGGTTGAGGGGAAAATAGACACAGAGGAGAATGTCGGTGTTGTTACTTGAAATGATGCTAAGGGGTCTTTAACATACAGTCAAGAGGATTAGCATATTAACTGAATGGCAGCCCCTCCAACAGTGCATTGCTTAGCACTGAACTGAAACTGAAACTCCTAGTTCTCTGGAGCTAGGCCAGAACCCTACCACTTCCTGACTCAGGAGGAGGATGCATCTAACTAGAAACAAGCCTGATGCCTGAAACGTTATCCTTTGCCATTGATAAATGGTTTTCAGATCACGAACATGCATAAACTTCACAATGAAATGAGGCAACACTGACATTAATTGTAGTTAATGCAGTGCAATTACCATAAAAGCAGGGGAAGGTGCTATAATTAGAATGATTGAAACATAACCTGCCTCTATTTTCAGATCACAAGCCGCAGTAAGGAGTCGCTATGGGAACGTATCAAGGGCTTGTTGGATGCCTGGTCGGGATGGGTAGTGATGTTGCTGATTGGACTCCTGGCAGGTATGGTTTCACAGTAGAATGATCCTGAAAGCATATTGTTCAAACAGTTGATGTGATCACCTCAACTGATCGTGAGTATCTGAGGCTTTGGGTGGGATAGGGGAAGAATCCAGTCACCATTCCTCAACTGTCATGAATATGGGCCTACTTGATGGTGTTTTCCAACCTGTCCTTTTTTTGTACACTCTCCAGGCTGTTACTCTGTTAATAGAATCAGAGAGATGTACAGCACAGAAACAGACTCTTCGGTTCAACTCATCCACGTCAACCAGATATCCCAACCCAATCTAGTCCCACCTGCCAGCACCCGGCCTATATCCCTCCAAACCCTTCCCATTCATATACCCATCCAGATGCCTTTTAAATGTTGTAATTGTATCAGTCTCCACCACTTCCTCTGGCAGCTCTTTCCACACATACACCACCCTCTGTGTGAAAAAGTTGCCTCTTAGGTCCCTTTTCTATCTTTCCCCTCTCACTCTAAAGCTATGCCCTCTAGTACTGGACTCCCCCACCCCAGGGAAAAGACTTTGTCTATTTATCCTATCCATGCCCCTCGTGATTTAATAAACCTCTATGAGGTCACCGCTCAGCCTCCGCGCTCAGCCTCCGACAGCCCCAGCCTGTTCAGCCTATCCCTGTAGCTCAAACCCTGGCAACATCCTTAGAAATCCTTTCTGAACACTTCAACTTTCACAACATCCTTCTGATAGGAAGGAGACCAGGATTGCACACAATATTCCAAAAGTGGCCTAACCAATGCCCTGTACAACCGCAACATGATCTCCCAACTCCTGTACTCAATACTCTGACCAGTAAAGGAAACCATACCAAACATCTTCTTCACTATCCTATCTACCTGTGACTCTACTTTCAAGGAGCTATGAACCTGCACTCCAAGGTCTCTTTGTTCAGCAACGCTCCCTGGGACCTTACCATTAAGTGTATAAGTCCTGCTCTGATTTGCTTTTCCAAAATGCAGCACCTTGCATTTATCTAAATTAAACTCCATCTGCCACTCCTCAGCCCATTGGCCAACCTGGTCCAGATCCTGTTGTAATCTGAGGTAACCTTCTTCAGTATCCACTTCACCTTCAATTTTGGTGTCATTTGCAAACTTACTAACTATACCTCTTATGCTCACATCCAAATCATTTATGTAAATGACGAAAAACAGTGGACACAGCATAGATCCTTGTGGCACTCCACTGGTCACAGGCCTCCAGGCTGAAAAGCAACCCTCCACTACCACCCTCTGTCACTCAGAGCAGCCAGTACTCAGAGAGTGTTTGCTAAATAACTGAGCTGGACCTCACTTGGTTTTCAGAACTTATCTGTCTGTCACCATCAAGCGACACAAGTAAATGCATCTGGAGGTAACAAGGATGAAATGGAAGTCTCAAAACTCAGTGCTGAGTTCACCCTCATTTTTTGACCAATAAAATTTATTTGGGTGTCATAATTTGAAGGTTTTAAATTGCCCCACTCTTTTAAGACTGACAAAAACAGACTGCTGCTGTTAGTGAGTGTGAAAAATATTGCCTGCTGGACTGCTGTGATCAGCTGGTGTAGTTAGAAATAAAAAGTGACACATCAGCTGGCAACTTCAGTTGAGCTGTTGTTGATATTTCCCAAAGGAAATTGACACTTTGAATGTAGGAGTAAATTAGTGCAGATGCTGGGATCTGTACTGAAGGCAAAAAAATGCTGACAATCGCAGCTCCGATGAATCTGACGAGTCATCAAGACTTGAAACGTTAGTTTGCTCTCTCTCTCTCTCTCTCTCTCTCTCTCTGACCCGCTGCAATCTCCCGCATTAGTTGGTTACAGTTGTCATTATGAATGCTTGGCTGCATTTCAAAATACAGAGAAACCTCGATTATCCGAACGAGATGGGCGGGCACTATTTCATTCAGATAATTGATTATACGGATAATCGATTTTACGTTAAACAGGGGAAACCATACTGATCTAACACTGTGTTCTACCGGAGAATTTGTTTAAATCTACAATTCTAATGAGTCTGCCATTTAAACAAATGAATCTTTGCATTCTGCAAATTGCAGGTTAAACTGAGAAAGGTTAAACCCTTACCTTCACAGAAATACTGTATATTAAATCCCAACATTAAACAAGGTCCCAAATGGCTTGCAAGAGCATTTGTCGGTTTCCATGAATTCAGTGTCACGCTAGAAGGATAGAAGCACTGCGTCACGCATGTGTTTACATTCTTGGTCATTTCTTTATATGAACGGCCCGATAAGTGACAGGAATACTATAAAACACTTACTTTTGCAAAAGGGATGTGTAACTAACCCTTACCTAAAAACTATCCAGTCGCTGATGCTTGAGGTGCTTGTGTTTCTTTGCTTTTGCCAGCCTTATCACAAGTCCTTCAGTACAGGTAATCCGAATACACTTACCTCTCGGATGTCACATTTTTGTGGGATCTTGAGATCTTCTTCGGATAATCTGAAATTCAGATCATTGATATTCTGAAAATCGAGGTTCCTCTGTAAAACCTATTAAAGGTTCTGTGTTTACTGTTTAATTGATAGTTTAAAGATTTTATGAAAGGATTTGTTGTCTTGGATTTGGCGACTGAATAGAAATTTATTTAATTTTATAAATGATTAACTATTTGAGATTGAAAAAGCTTTGAATTCACAAAAATAAGTGTGTTTTTCTACCGTCATGTGGGAGCTGTGTTAGGTTGTTAGAAGTTTATTCTTTATCACTGCCATATGAGGTAGATACTAGTTGAGTGACTATCAAATTAACATGAAGTTATGAGATAGCTTCGATTGTTGGTGCGGGAATATATTGGCATTGAGTTGGCATGGGAGGGTATGAGAAACCATAGGAGTGGATGGAAGTGAGGGTTGAGAGTCAGAGGGTTTAACAACGTGTGAAACAGAAGTTCCTGTAAACCAAGGCAGGTATTCTAATCAGCACAAGTCAGTTCTAACCCACCCCCATGACCTCCCCCTCTCCAGCCTTCTCTCTCTGTCTCCCTCTCTGTCTCCCTCTCCCTCTCTGTCTCCCTCTCCCTCTCTGTCTCCCTCTCCCTCTCTGTCTCTCCGTCTTAATTCCCTGACTGGAGTGAAAATCACCCACACCGGGGATAGTTTTAATTAAGGCAGGCCTGACAAGTTCGTGAACCCTTGCCTTGATAATGAAAACCCAACCCATTACCTCTGCTTCTGCCTCTACAGGTGCTGCCTGGATCTGCTGAATATTTTTAGTTTCAGACTTCGAGGGCCTGCAGTATTTTGCCCCTGTCAGAAAATTTGACCTTTAACAGTGGCTTGGAGACTTGCAAAAATTGCTAGAAATGATAGCACCGGTGAAGGCACTGTTAAATTGTCTCTGTGCTTACCCTCAACTGGGGCTATCACAGTCCAAGTTAATGCCCTTTCTCTGTATCCTTTTACATGCTCCCTTTTCTAGTGTTTTAACAAGACTCATTTTAAATAAGATTTAAATTTCTTACTGGACAGTCATTTTCTTTCAAACATTTTGTGCTCTTGTGTGAGCTTTCTTGTGGATGTTCTGGTGTGTGCACCAATGACCTCGAAATTGGCAAAAGGCCATCTTCTGTTTTCATCTGTTCAGTCCCAATTGCATTTTAATAATTAAAAATAATTGGTGGTTCTTTGGCTTATCTTAATTCTTGGTCTCATGTGTTGGTTAAAAATCTTTTGCAAGGCTAACATTTGTTGCCCATTCCTAATTGCGCTTGTTCAGAGATTGAGTTCCAGGTTTCTTACCTAGCAACAATGAAAGAATGCTTGCTGCATTTCCCCCATTTGGATGGTGCTTGATTTGGAGATGGCCGTGTTGCCTTTTGCTTCCCATGTCCTTCCAGATAAGTGAAGTTGTAGAGGTTAGAGGTGCTATCTAGGAAACCTTGGCAATCCCAGAGAGGTTGAAAGTTTAGTGTGACATATAGACTTCGAACATTTTTGTCCCAACCCTGCAAA
Organism: Hemiscyllium ocellatum; assembly: GCF_020745735.1. Lineage (NCBI taxonomy): Eukaryota > Metazoa > Chordata > Chondrichthyes > Orectolobiformes > Hemiscylliidae > Hemiscyllium > Hemiscyllium ocellatum. The sequence continues at coordinate 24,391,333 of NC_083412.1, forward strand.
AGGATTGGGTGACTCTCGACTATAAATAGTTGTCTCAAACGTGCAAACTGCTCTCCATCAGAAGTGATAATAGCTGTTGCAACTATCAGCAAGTGGAATGAGTTTGTCATTGCTGGCTTTAACACTGTGTCTCATGGTTTTAGGGACGTTGGCTGGGGTGATCGATCTGGCTGTCGACTGGATGACAGACCTGAAGGAGGGGGTCTGTTTGGCCGGATTCTGGTTCAGTCATGAACAGTGCTGCTGGACATCCAACGAGACAACCTTTGAGGATAGGGACAAATGTCCTCAGTGGAAATCATGGTCGGAGCTTTTGGCCGGCCAGCCAGAGGTAAGGAATTGCAGGGCTCCGTTTGTCCCTGGGGCTCGGAAATGCTGCCAGTTGCAGATGTGGCTGGTTCTCGATAATTATGCAGTCCAATCCAAAGTTACAATGCGTCACTGCCCCCTGCTGTAAGACACCTTTGTGGACCTTTGATTAGTGAGTTTTAAAACTTAGCACAATATGCCAGAGCCATTCTTGAGATGTAACTCGCTGTCGAAATTCCCAATTCTGCTGAATCGGACACCATACAACTTGACTGCGGCCCCAGTTTCCATTTGTTGGATTATTTTTCCACTTGTTTATTCCACAGTTGAGATTACCACTGGTAGGTAAAAGTGAGGACTGCAGATGCTGGAGATTAGAGTCGAGAGTGTGGTGTTGGAAAAGCGCAGGAGGTCAGGCAGCATCCGAGGAGCAGGAGAATCAAAGTTTCGGGCAAAAGCCCTTCATCGTGGTAGTAATCCTGCCCAGCACTCTGCCCCAGCCAACCAATAACTAGACTATACAATAGTAAAGCCCCCTGGAATTCTTATCCTGTTATCTGGGAACCGATGAGAACAGCTCACTTCCTGTCTCTCCTGTAGTGACGATATTCCAAAGAATCAGTCATTCAGATTCCCTACAGTATGGAAACAGGCCCTGCAGCCCAACAAGTCCACACCAACCCTCTGAATAGTAACCCACCCAGACTCATCCCCCCACCCTCTATTTACCCCTAACTAATGCACCTGACACAATAGGCCAATTCACCTGACCTGCACATCTTTGGACTGTGGGAGGAAACCAGAGCACCCGGAGGAAACCCACGCAGACACGGGGAGAACGTGCAAACTCCACACAGTCAGTCGCCAAGGTGGGAATTGAACCCACGTACCTGGTGCTGTGAGGCAGCAGTGCTAACCACTGAGCCACCGTGCCGCCCTATCAGGTCCAAAACAGTCCAGCTCAGGAGTAGGAGTAGGTAACTTACCCCATCAGGTCTGCCCTGCAGTTTAATGACATCATACCTGTTATGATCATCCTCAGTTCCATTCTCAACCACCAACTCACAGAGGGACCCATTCAGAGCTTTTCCAATCTATCTGCATAACTCCTCCCTCACGGAGGTATTCCTTCTCACCTTCTTTTATACACTGTCCCTAAAATGGGGAGCGGGGGGAGGTGTGGAAGGTCCAGCATCCTTCCCAGGGTGTAATGCCCAGGAATGGGCAAAGTGATTTAGCTGACACCAAACCAGGGTTCTCTATTAGTTCAACACGATTGCCTTCAATTCTACATAGGCTTCTCTTTATAAAACATGAGACTGTTATGTCATTTTAACCAATTTCCCAACCTGCCCTGGGATACCTTCAGAGATTTCTGCACCAATGCGGGTAGGCATTTACACCTCATCACGTTTCTCAGAAACATCCTGGAGACATTGAAAACATAAATAATTATTCTGGGTTAACTAATGCAGGCAAACGTGGAATCCACTTACTTCAGTGTAGCTGCCCCAAGACCAGCATGTAAAGTAGTCTGTTTTTTGTTTGCAGCTGCAATAAGGGAGAAATGTTAATCAGGATGCTGGGAGAACTCTGTGCTGTTCTGAGGACAGTCCCATAACATTCATCTACATGAATAGCTCAGTTTAAAGTCTCAACAGAAGGAAAATGCTTCTAATGCAGCACCCATGAAGAACTCTCTCAAAATGTCCCAGTGCGCTTCACAACATTTTAAACAAAATTCACAGTAAGCCACTTAGGAAGTATTGGGTGATCAAAACAGGTAAATTCATAGCAGTAATAGAAATGGAGAGGATTTGAATGGATTTTCCAGAGTGTAGGGTCTAGGCTACTTCAGCATTGGCACACTCAAGTCTGAGAGTGGAGTGTATTAGTCTGCAAGGAAGTGAGAATCCATAACAGGCACTGACTTGGCAAGTTAATTGTATCAGACTAATCATTTACAGCAACACAGTGAGTAGAAGCATAACTTATTATTCAAAGGAGCTGACAGTGCAATGATTTATTGATATATTTGCCACCAGAGATAAATATCAGGGCCCTGATATTTTGTTAGCTAGTGAAGTCTTTCCAGTCAGAACATGGACTGATCCATTTTGCTAAAACATGGCTCCAAATGTATGATTAGAGAGAGGCAGCTAATCTTTTAATAGCACCTTTTAAACAGTCAAACTGTGAACTCGGAAATCCCTTCTGAGATAACTGAGGCTTCAGAAGTACAGCCGAGCATTGTGATATTGGTTTAACATTTCAAATAGCGGGTGGAATCGCAGATAGTGCAGCACTCTTTCACTGCATACATGCGTGTCAGCCTGGATTTAATACGCCTGGGCTGACAGGGTTTGCGCCTGGGTCTGGTTTTGAGGTTGGCTGGCACAACTAGTCAACAACTATTGTGTATCATTGTTAATTCCAGGATGGTGAATGGATGTTTCCATTTTAGGGATTGCCGTGTTTTGGTGTGACACATACCAATGAAAGCTTTAGCATGCCATGTACTGGACATTGGAAACTTTATGTTAATTACAAGCTCCCTCGTCTGTATTGTTCTCCTTAGGGTGCCAGTGCATATATCCTGAACTACCTTATATACGTTCTTTGGGCTTTGATCTTCGCATTCCTGGGAGTGTCACTGGTCAAAATGTTTGCACCCTATGCATGCGGCTCTGGAATTCCTGAGGTAAGTCCCAGTCCAAAGAGTTTGATGTTACAATCACAGTTTCTTCATAATAAAACCTATCACCCTACCCATTGACTGAGAAAATATCCTGCACTGGGTCTCTGCAAGGCTGTTGAAGATTATGAATGTAATGCTTCGCAACACATCTGATCGGAGGCTGTTGTTGTACAACGGGCTCATGTATGTACTGCTGCTGCTGAGACAGTGACAGAAGCTGGGTTTTACTCATCGTTTGAATTTCTCCTTCCTGAACTTGGGAGATTCGCATCCTAAGTTGCTGGTGTTCAGGTCGTTAACACGTGGTAAATCATTCAACCGATCGTATTGTGTAGAGATGTCAACAGGGGTGTAGGCAGCTTGTACAGTGCCTGTTGGTATTTAATCTCCCTCCACGGGGCAGGCTCTTTTCCTGACAAACAGCTATGTCAGCCATTCCTGTTTCCCTGCCTCAGTCACTAACCCACACACAATCTCAAGCCCCCTCGGTGGAATAAATTTACTTTGACACTGAATTGACCTTGTATCCCGACCCCTTCACTCCAGATAATGGTGTATTCACTTGATAATGGGAGTTAGTGACCAACCTTAATATCAGGACCTCTGTGTTTTAGCTCTGTTCCCTGCGTGCAGGGACAGGCTTCTGGGGGGAAAGGGAATAGACTAGAGCAGGAGCTCTGGAGAGCAGCCAACTTGCAGATCGTTTCAGAGAACATCTCTGGGACACCCACACCAACCAACCCCACCGTCCCGTGGCTGATCACGTTAACTCCCCCTCCCACTCCGCTGAGGACATGCAAGTCCTGGGCCTTCTCCAGCGCCAAATCCTAACCACCCGACACCTGAAGGAAGAGCACCTCATCTTCCACCTTGGGACCCTCCAACCACACGGGATCAATGTGGCTTTCACCAGTTTCCTCAGATCCCCTCCCCCCACCTTATCCCAGATCCAACCTTCCAACTCAGCACCACCCTCTTGACCTGTCCTCCCTGTCCATCTTCCTTTCCAACTATCCACTCCACCCTCCTCTCTGACCTATCACCATCACCCCCCCACCTTCATCTACCTATCCCAGGTACAGCTACCTTCCCCACCGGCCCCATCCCCATCCCATTTATCCCTCAGCCCCACTGGCCCACAAGCCTCATTCCTGATGAAGGGCTTATGCCTGAAACGTCGATTTTCCTGCTCCTCGGATGCTGTCTGACCAGCTGTGATTTTCCAGCACCACACTCTTGGGGCTGGTGGCCTTGCATTAAATGTGGGTTAAATCACCTTGGAAGCTCAATCATGCCCCAAAGTATTGGGGTAAACTCAGTCCCTGCGTTAAATTCATGCAGTATAGAAGCTGGCCATTCAGTCCATTGTACTTGTCCCAATAAATCTGCCTTGTGCTCTCTTTTGGACACCACACTACAGTCCCTCTCTATCGGAATGAAAACAAACACAATCTTTAAATCTCTCTGTCTCTCGAGTGAAACAATTATACCAACCTGAATTTGTAAAGCACCCTTAACCAGGGCACAACATCACAAGTGACATTGCAGGAGTATAATACATCTAAGGCTACAGAAAAAGGAATTAGGACAGTTGACCAGGAACTTGGATACATTGATTGGCATTCAGTGCTTCAAGGTCTTTTAGAAGTGGAGGGAGTTTGAAATGTGAATTGAGAGTTTACGGCCAAAATGATTGAAGGCACAGCCGCCAATAACTGAGTGGATTGAGGGACGTACTGGAAGGGAGTCTCGGAGGGGTGTAATGTTCAGCCCACCAATACAGGAACACAATGACACGTGCTACTGATATGTCTTAAAATCAGCTTTTAATGAAAGCTAAGAATTTAGAAATGAATATTTGTTTGTAAAGACTTTCCCATCGGGGTTTACTTGTGCTGTGTTTCAGAGAAAGCTGTTAACACCTTTAACTCCCTTTTAATCGACTTAACTCTTTTTTTTCCCTCCTTTTAGATCAAGACCATCCTGAGTGGCTTCATTATCAGAGGCTATCTGGGCAAATGGACCTTACTGATTAAAACAGTAACGCTGGTTTTGGCTGTATCTTCGGGACTAAGCCTGGGGAAGGAAGGGCCTTTGGTTCATGTAGCGTGTTGCTGTGGCAACCTGTTCTGCTGCTTGTTTTCCAAGTACAGTAAGAATGAAGGGAAGAGGAGAGAGGTATGTGGTTGCTCAATCGATTATGAGGATATGGCTGTTAATAAATAAACTGGATGAGGTATTGACCTGAGGGCTTCAGCATTAAATTCAAGATTGGAGACAACCTTTAAAAACTCTGAATCCAGCTCCGAAGTGCCGAGGGGGTTGAAAGAACGGTTTCCCGATTTTGCGAATGCCATGGCATGGAAGGCAAACTAGGGGTAGACTGTTCAGCCCCTCAGTTTTCGACCTCAACTCCATTTGCCCTACCAAAAGCTGACGCTGGAGATCGGGAACACATGTAATACAGAAACTTGGCAGGGGTCACCCTGGCCTTGAAACTTAAACTCTGTTGCTCTCTCCGCGGATGCCGGTTTCTTCAGCTCTTTCTGCCCCCATTTCTTTTATACATTAGTCCAGATCTCTGGATGACCCTTGCCCCCAACAGGAATTCTGTCCAACGAAGATGCCAATTCTTAATCCAGCAATTCAGACCCATCGGCTTTTGGGCGAGAGAGTTTCCACCAAGAAATGAAATGGAAAAAGATGGACTTCTGACAATTGGGACCTGAATTCTTTGTTGAATGTCAGACACAAGAGATTGTGGAGACAGCGATGAATTCTTCCCAATTGCTGAGGGCTGTGCCCTCAGCCATTTTGGCCATAAGCTCTCCAATTCTCTTCACCTTTAACCCACTCGCACTTTCTTGAGGCCCGGGGGGGTGGCCATGGATACCCACTGGAGCCCCAATCACGTCTGTGCAACATTTCCTCTCCGCAGTTACATCATTGGTGCTGCTTCCCTCTCTTGTCTGGAATTGGGAAAAATGACCAATTTTGCTTCCAATCCCCACCTTGCCCTCAGCTTTACCTCGTCTGTCTCTGACTCCTCCCGTCCCTTCCTGGACGTCTCTATTTCCTTTTCTGGGAATAGACTGACCGTCGATATATGTTCCAAGCTCACTGACTCCCACGGTCTACATATCTTCACACTCTGCTTCCTGTATGGAGTCCATTCCATTCTCCCAGAGTCCACCACCTCTGTTGTATCTGTTCTGAATGTGCCAACGTCCTTGCGGGAGGGGGCTCAGAAATGTTAACCTTTTTTTCCTCAATCGTGAATTACCTGCTACCACGGTTGACAAGATCCTTATATCCATAATTGACCGATCTCCTGCACTTATCCATAGTTGACCGATCTCCTGCACTTCTGTCCTTCCCCCTTCCCTTCCCTCCCACGTCAATGAGAAGATACCTCTGATCCTAACTTATCAGCACCACCAGCCTCTGCATCCAAAAATATAGTAAGCGTCCATTTCCATCATTTCCGTCTCCAACGAGATGCCACGACTAGACACACATTCCCCTCCCTACCCCTGTCAGCATTCCGCAGGGACTGTTCCCTTTGGGACATGCCTCCATCCCCAACATTTCCTCACACTCTCAAGACCCCTTCCCATGCAATCCTAAAGATGTAGCTCCTGCCCATTTACCTCCTTCCTCGTAACCATCTAACGCCCCTGACATACCTTCCAGGTGAAGCAATGAGTTACCTGCACTTCATTGAATCTTGTGTACTGAATCCATTGTTCATAATGTGGTCTCCTGTACATTGGGGAGATGGAATGCAGACTGGTTAACAGCATCCAGTCCCCTGTCACTTCAACACACCACAGATTTCCCATGTCAACATTTTTGTCACAGGCTGCTGCAGTGTTTCAGACAGCCTCCGCATAAGCTTAAAGAACCACATCTAATTTTCTGCAAACCTCAACACAAGCTTGAAGACTAACATCTCATTTTCCACTTGGGGGCCTTGCAGCCTCTGGGACTCAATACCTGAGTTAGTAACTTTAGAGCCTGATTCCATCCTTCCATATTTTATTCCCCACTGCACACCCGGTCCTGTTATGACATGGGTTACTTTTAGCACAGTCACCATTTGCACGTATTCCTAGGTCAATGATCACATCATATCAACAGCAAAAACAGAGCTTGCTGGCGAAACTCAGCAGGTCTGGCAGCATCCGTGGAGAGAAATCAGAGTTATCGTTTTGGGTGGAGAGACCCTTCCTCAGAACAGTTTTTTTTATCACATTTTATCAGTTGCATTCAGCATGGCTAACCCATTTCCTCACTCTTTGCACTCATTCTGACTTATTCTGCTTTTCTTCTGTGCTGGCCTGCTACCCATAAGCTCCTCGTTTACGTGCCCCTTCCATATCTCTGCCTCTCTATCTGTCCGCTCAACTCCCCCTCCCCGCTGGCCCCTGACTTTGACTAGCACCTTTTCCCAGCTGCTGACATTTCTGAGGGAGGGTCACCGGACTCGAAACGTTAACTCTTGAGTCTCGCCAGCAATGAGCGTGGTTGTTTCGGATCCCCAGCATTGACAGCTCTCTGTTTTTGTTTGATGACCGGGGAGATTCTCATCATGGTGGGAATACCTGGGCGATACACAACTCAAAACATTCCTCTTCCTTCCAGGTGCTGTCAGCTGCTGCTGCTGCCGGGGTCTCTGTTGCATTCGGTGCTCCCATCGGCGGCGTACTATTCAGTTTGGAAGAGGTAAATGTCAATGTCACGTTGATTCACGGCATTACCATTACAGTAGGCTACAAAAGCAGGAACAATAAAATGTTGCATTCCATTACTTCGACATGGGAATTCATGGGGACTGCATTAAAATGGATTAAAGCTCTTCTCAAAAGCAGCAAGTCATAATACAAAGATTCTCAATCAAATGGGACGATATCCATGTTTGTGGTCAGAAAGACTTAATGACATTGACCCATTCGCACCAGCAAGGTCTGATGCAGGCAGCCAGTGCAGAGTTAGATTGGTTCAATCAGACTGCACTCTCGAAAAATATACAGGCATCATCCTTAATGTCATGGGCGGCACGGCGGCACAGTGGTTGGCACTGCTGCCTCACAGCGCCAGAGACCTCAGGCGACTGACTGTGTGGAGTTTGCACGTTCTCCTCGTGTCTGCGTGGGTTTCCTCCGGGTGCTCCGGTTTCCTCCCATAGTCCAAAGATGTGCGGGTCAGGTGAATTGGCCATTCTAAATTGCCCGTAGTGTTAGATAAGGGGTAAATGTAGGGGTATGGGTGGGTTGCGCTTTGGCGGGCTGGTGTGGACTTGTTGGGCCGAAGGGCCTGTTTCCACACTGTAAGTAATCTAATATAATCTAATCACGTTGGTCCTTCTGTGTTACTGGTGGATGTGAATTGATCAAGGGAATTACGGCCCTATTCCATTAGGTGTGAGTGTCTCTGGCTGGGCCCAGCATTTATTGCCCGTCCCTAGTTGCCCCTGAAGAAGGTGGGGGTGAGCTGCCTTCTTGAACCGCTGCTGTCCACCTGATGTGGGTTGACCCACAATGCCCTTAGGGAGGGAATTCCAGGATTTTGATTAAGTGACAGTGAAGGAACGCTGGTACGTCTCCAAGGCAGGATGGTGAGTGGCTTGGAGAGGAGCTTGAAGGTTCCCATGTATCCTCTGCCCTTGTCCTGCTGGATGGTGGAGGTTGCAGGTTTGGGGTGAACTGTCTCCACACCGCCCTGTGACCCAGACAGCATGATGCTGAGCTCTTACCCCCCAGTACTGACTTGAAATCCAATGGGATGCTCTCACTGACAGAAGAGCACTGGCCGAGCACTTGCACTACCTCTGAGCCATTAGTGAGGTACCAGCTATTAAACAGCAATATGATCCCTTGTTGGAAGGAATGGGAGAGCGAGAAGGGCAGGAGATCTCCATTCAGCCTCAGTGAGGTGACTCCACAATCACCAGTGTTTTCCTGAGTTAATTCCTGGCCTGGACCCAAAATAGTCTCCTGCTTGTGATTTCCTTCTTGCATGCAACATCGCCCTAAATAAAACTAAACAGCGTACGTTATTCCACAGCCCTGGGTCCATCCGTTATCCCGAGGCGTTCTGTACACATTAATAATGGAATAGGGCTGTAATTCCCTTGATCGATTCACATCCACCAGTGACACAGAAGCACCGACGTTAAGGATGATGTCTGTATATTTTTCGAGAGTGCAGTCTGATTGAACTGATCTAACTCTGCACTGGCTGCCTGCATCAGACCTTGCTGGTGCCAGTGGGTCAACGTCATTAATTCTTTCTGATCACAAACACGGATATCGTCCCATTTGACTGAGAATCTTTGTATTATGCCTTGCTGCTTTTGAGGAGAGCTTTCATCCATTTTAATGTAGTCCCCATGAATACATTTGAACCCCCAGCCGTTCTCAGTCTTGTACCATGGTCAAAGATGACCCCCCCCCCCCCCCGATTGTGTTTTCTTTCCCCCGGATGATTTCAGGCCTAAGCCTTACAGATGTTGGCATCTCATGTTTCAGTCAGAATCTGGTCTCCTTGGAACAATCTACGGTTCAGTCGGCTTAAACATTTGGTCGCTAAGTGACTTCCTGAACTTTCAAGCTGGCCAGCAGAAAGCACATCTGTTACCACCCAGAGGTGTGTCATCGTCATGGCGATAAAGGCCAAGAGGTCTCCAAAGGAGTGGTTAATCTATGGAATTCATTGCCACAGAAGGCTGTGGACTCAGTTCATTGAGTATATTTAAGACGGAGATAGATAGGTTCTTGAGTATCAAAGGGATCAAAGGGGAGAAAACAGGGGAATAGGGTTGAGAAACGTATCTACCATGATTGAATGGTGCAGCAGACTTGATGGGCTGAAAGGCTTAATTTCTGCTCCTATGTCTTATGGTCACACCTCCATCTCAGCTCCCCAGTCACTGGTTTTCCTCCTCCCCTTGGCCATTCAGCTCTATAATCTCAAAGCCACTGGGCTATTCTACTGCTTTCTTCAGGCAATGAACTGAAACGTCTGCGGAAACGGAAGCGATGGTTCTGTCTATCTGGGGGGGTCTGTCTTGAAATGGCAGCGAGTGAGTCACAGTGTAACACCACGGTGTCTCAGGAGGCAGTAGAAGGCTGGCTTTAACTCTCACGGTGCTGGGCTTGCTGACCCCCTGCTGGTACAGGGGTGTTACAGTTGACATCGCCGCCCCGGGTTAGAGAGGAAACAACACTACCCTCCGTCAGCCAGTATAAAGCACTATTAAAAGTGCTCCGTGATATTCACGTGCAATATCTTAGGGTTTTGTGAGGAGGCTAGTGGGAGACAGCAGGGAAGGAGTCATCTGGTGAAGCAAGTCAAATGGAAGAGATGTGTTTCTGAAGGGTGGATTCTGCTGTTTGTTTTCAGGTCAGTTACTACTTCCCGTTGAAGACCCTGTGGAGGTCATTCTTTGCAGCTTTGGTGGCTGCTTTCACACTGCGCTCCATCAACCCGTTTGGGAACAGCCGGCTGGTGCTGTTTTACGTGGAGTACCACACTCCCTGGTACATGGCCGAGCTGGTGCCCTTCATCCTGCTGGGGGTATTCGGCGGCCTGTGGGGAACGCTGTTCATCCGGGGCAACATCGCCTGGTGCCGGAAGCGCAAGAACACGAGGCTGGGACGGTATCCGGTGCTGGAGGTGATCCTGGTGACCGCCATCACGGCCATCTTTGCCTTTCCGAATCAGTACACCAGGCAGAGTACCAGTGAGCTCATCTCGGAGCTCTTCAATGACTGCGGCGCACTCGAATCCTCACAGCTCTGTGACTACATCAATGACCCCAACATGACTCGGCCGGTGGACGACATCCCAGACAGGCCGGCCGGGCCTGGGGTCTACGCCGCCATCTGGCAGCTAGCTCTCGCACTGGTCTTCAAAATTGTCATCACCATATTTACTTTTGGCATGAAGGTAAGGGCAAACAGCAACAGGCCAATCCACCTCATGTGACCCTGATTGGCAGAGGACAAATTAACCCGGTGTGTTTAGTGTTCACAGAGTCCCTACAGTGTGGAGGCAGGTCATGCGGCCCATTGAGTCCACACACCCACCCTCCGAAGAGCAACCCACCCCTCTACCTCATTCCCATGGCTAACCAACCCAGCCTGCACATCCCCAGGCACTGTGGGGCAGTTTAGCACGGCAAATTCACCCTAACCTGCACACCTCTGGATTGTGGGAGGAAACTGGAGCACCCGGAAGAAACCCACACAGACACACGCGCACACTCCACACTGGTAGTAACCTGAAGGTGGAATCGAACCCAGGTCCCTGGCCTTTTATCTTTGTAATTTGCTGCACCAATATTAGTTACCATGAAGAAGTGACAGACATTGGCTTGATTTCCATTGCTGACTGACTTGACAGGGGAGTTGAACACTGCTAATGCATCCAGTGTTAACAACCCCTTACAGAATAGCCTTCCAGCAGAGGTCAAAGCAAAGGTGGGACTGTAGGGCTGTTGTCTCGTTAGACAGAGGGATGATTGGTTACCCCACGTCAAGAAGGGGGAGAGGTTGAGAAGGCGAGTCTCTCGTGGTAACCTCTGCCGGTGTGGGAATTGAACCCACACTATTGGCCTCACTCTGCGTTGTAAACCAGCCGTCCAGCTAACTGACCCCTCAGCAAGGATGTGTCAGCTTCTCTTCTCCTCATTGTTTCTGCAGATCCCATCGGGGCTGTTTATTCCGAGCATGGCTGTCGGGGCCATAGCTGGCAGAATGGTTGGTATTGGTGTGGAGCAGATGGCCTATCACCACCATGACTGGTTCATCTTCAGGAGCTGGTGCAGGCCTGGTGCTGACTGTGTCACCCCAGGCCTCTATGCTATGGTCGGTGCTGCCGCATGCCTTGGTGAGTCATTCCCAATTTGCCATTGACCAGTGACACTCTCTTCAGCAAAGCCAACCATCTGTGGACTTACATCTGACTTTAACATCGTGTATTTTAGAATCTCTTGTTAGCATTCTGAATCTTGACCTGTTCTAAATGTGTGGCACCTTTGAGTTGACAGGAAACACTTTGCAACTATAGCAACGTCTTCCTTCAGGCAAGTAAATACAGGAGCTTGCCTAATGGAATGTCAGTTGGTCAAGTCAGAAGGTTGTGGGTTCAAGTCCCTACTCAAGTAATCCAGGCAAACATTCTCCACCCAACTCAGAGGAAACAGTATAATATCTGAAGTGCTTCTTTCTGTTGAGCTATTAAACCAAGACATTGTTTCCTCTCTCAGGTCATAGAGATGTACAGCATGGAAACAGAGCTTTGGTCCAACTTGTCCATGCTGACCAGATATCCTAAACTAGTCCAGTCCCATTTGCCAGCACCTGGCCCATATCCCTCCAAACCCTTCCTATTCATGTACCCATTCAAATGCCTTTTAAATGCTGTAATTGTACCAGCCTTCACCACATCCTCTGGCAGCTCATTCCATACGCGTACCACCCTCTGCGTGAAAAAGTTGCCCCTTAGGTCCCTTTTAAATCTTTCCCCTCTCACCCTAAACCTATGCCGTCTAGTTCTGGACTCCCCTACCCTATACATGCCCCTCGTGATTTTATAAACCTTCATAAAGTCACCCCTCAGCCTCTGATGGTCCAGGGAAAACAGCCCTAGCCTGTTCAGCCTCTCCGTATAGCTCAAACTGTACCTACAAGCTCCTCAAACAATTTGATGAAGAGAAGTAGGGGTCTCCCGGTGCCCTGGCCAACATTCTGTATGTATGTGACCAAGTCCTTTAAGGTATCAGGGCAGTGGTTAAAGTGGTTAAGAAGGTATATGGGTTACTTGTCTTTATTAAGTTAAAAAGCACACAACACCAGGTTATAGTCCCAACAGGTTTAATTGGAAGCACTAGCTTTTGGAGTGCCGCTCCTTCACCAGGTGGCTGTGGAGCAGCGCTCCGAAAGCTAGTGCTTCCAATTAAACCTGTTGGATTATAACCTGGTGTTGTGTGATTTTTAACTTTGTACACCTCAGTCCAACACCGGCATCTCCAAATCATGTCTTTATTAGCCCTGCTCTGGAGTTGAAGAGCAGGTAGGTTCTGAAAAAAATGTATAAAACATTGATGAGGCCACTGCTAGAATACTGTGAGCAGTTCTGAATATCACAATATAGGAGGAATGTGATGAACACTTGAGAGGGTGGAGAGGAGATTTCCCAGGATGTTGCTTGGGCTGGAGAGTTTCAGTTATGAAGAGAGATTGGACAGGACAGACTGGGATTGTCTTATTTTGACTGGAGGAGGCTGAGTGGGGATATGATGGAAATGTTTAAAATGATGAGGGGCGTAGATAGGGTAGTCAGGAAGAAACCTTTCCCCTTGATGGAGAGTTCAGTGTCCAGGGGGGGGGGGGTGTAGATTTCAGGCAGGAAGTTTAATTGGAAATGAGAAAAAGCTTTTTCACCCAGAGGGTGTTTGGAATTGGGAATTCACTGCCTGTAAGGGTAGTAGAGACAGAAACCTTCATAATATTTAAAAAGTATTTAAATGTGCACTTGTGATGCCAAAGCTCTGCTGGAAAATGAGATTAGAATAGTTAGGGAGTTGTCTTTGACCGGTGTGGGCACGCTGTGTGCTGTAGATCTCTATGGCTCGAACAACCAACATCACAAGAAATACCCCAGATTCTCCTAGTCATTGTTGCATTGCTGTTTGTGGGAGCTTGTTGTGCACAAACTGGCAGCAGTGTTTCCCACTTTTCAGCAGTGACTATACTTCACCAGCTGTAACATGCAGTGAGGCCTCATGAAGTTGTGAAAGGTCCTTTATGGCTGCAAGCCATCCCAATTGAGCTATGGTTGCGGAAAATTATACAGCGTGGAAGCAGCCATTTGATCCACCGAGTCCGCATCTGACGTTCCGAAGAGCGTCCCAACCAGAACCATCCCCCTACCCTGTCCCTGTAACCTTGCATTTCCCATGGCTAATCCACCTAATCTGCATATCCCTGGACACTATGGGCAATTTAGTATGACCAATTTACTAATGTTTTTGACAATTTTTAGAAAATTATTCATTCACGGGATGAGGGTGTGGCTGGCCAGGCCAGCATTTATTCCCCATTGGGCAGTTAACAGTGAACCACATTGTTGTGGGTCTGGAGTCACAGGTAGGCCAGACCAGGTAAGGATGATAGTTTCCTTCCCTAATGAATGTTAGTAAACCAGGTGAGTTTTTCCAACAATCGGCAATAAATTTAAGGTCATCATTAGATTCTTAAATCCAGATACTTATTAAATTCAAATTCCACCATTCTACCATGGCAGAATTCAAACCCAGGTTCCCAGAACATTATCTGGGTCAATAATCCAGTGATAACACCACTAGACCATCACCTCCGCATCTTTAGACTGTGGGAGGAACCCAGAGCAACCAGAGGAAACCCAAGCAGACGCAGGAGGAATGTGCAAACCTCCCACCTGGGAGATATGGTGGCTCAGTGGTTAACACTGCTGCCTCACAGCACCAGGTTCAATCCACCCTTGGGTGACTGTCTGTATGGAGTTTGCACGTTCTCCCCGTGTCTGCATGGGTTTCCACCCACAGCCCTAAGACGTGCAGATTAGGTAGATTGGCCATGCTAAAATTCCCGGTGGTGTTCAGGGATATGTGGGCTAGGTTGATGAGCCACGGGGAATGGTGGGTTTGGATGGAATGCTCTTTGGAAGGTCAGTGTGGATTTGATGGGCCAAATGGCCAGTTTCCACACTGTAGGGATTCTGTGAAGCCACACAGGTAGTTGCCTGAGGGTGGGTCGGGAGGAGAAAGTAAATATCACGAAGTCAAAATAAATGAGATATTTTTGAAATAAAGACCTTGCTGTGTTGCAGTGGATTATATGTCCTCAGGCCATCTTAAGGCATGTTCCATCCTGTTAAGTATGAAGTGTTATCAGTTTTATTTCGTGATTAAACTCAGTAACCAGTTTGTCCACAGCACGATGCACAAACTGCAGTGACAGAAATAAGAAGATAAATTGTTTTCATCGTGCTGTTTGAATGATAAATATTGCTCAGAATTCTGGGAGGTCTCTCCTCTTTTCACTTCGGGACTATGTAATGGAATCTTTTAACTGAACACAGAGTCTCATCGAGAAGATGGCACCTTTTGACAGGAGAACAATCCCTCTAGTGAAGTGTATTAAATTTTGGTTAGGCCACATTAGGAGTATTGTGTGCAGTTCTGGTCACCTCACCATGTGGAGGTTTTGGAGAGGGTGCAAAACAGAGTGCATTAGTGATAAGGAAAGGTTGGACAAACGTGGATTGTGTCAGAGGCTGTGAAATAACTTGATTGGAGTATATTAAATTATGGGAGACATGGATGGGGGGGGATTGTCAGAGTCTTTTTCCCAGGGTGGAAATGTTAGTATTGGGGGCAGAGGTTAAAGATGATGGGAAAATGTTTAAAGGAGATGTACGAGAAAAGTTTTTTGCACAGAAGATGGTAGGTGCCTGGAACATGCTGTCAGGGGAGGTGGTAAAAGCAGATACTATTGCAGTGTTGAAGAGGCATATAGACAGATACATGAACAGGCAGGAATTAGAAGGATACAGATCACGTGCAGGCAGATGGGATTCGTTTAGAATGGCATTATGGTTGGCACAGCCATGATGGGCCGAAGGGCTTGTTGCTGTCCTCTAGTGTGTTGGAGTGACAGCCTGAGATACTTCTCCAAAACCTTGAATTCAGAAGCAGCAAAAACAGATATTTTCAGCTTTCAGCCCGGGAATTTGAATCCGCTAATTAGAGGCAGTTGCTTCAGTTTCTTCTGCATCGATCTCGAGATTTCACTCTGTGTCCCTCTTAGCCTCTCTCCCTTGCTTCCTGCATTTAAGACCCTCCTTAAAACCTCTCATTCTGTTCAAGCTGTTGGTGATTTGATCTATACCTCCGTGTACATGAGTGACTCAGAGTTATGTTTTGTTGTAAAATTCTCGTAAGGGTAAGATGCTGTAAGTTGTTGTTGCAGTCAGACGTGGCTCAGTGCTGACACTCTTGTTTCTGAGTCAAACCTCATGAATTCAAGATAAAAAACTGAAAGAACTGCAGATGCAGCAAATCACAATCAAAAACAGAAATTTGCTGGAAAAGCTCAGCAGGCCTGGCAGCATTTGTGGAGAGAAATCAGGGTTATTGTTTCAGTGCTGAAAGGTCACGGGACCCGAAAAGTAAGCCAACAACTTGACCGGAATGAGAGGTTATAAGGAGGGTCTTAAATGAAGGAAGCAAGGGAGGAACACCGAGAGAAGTCCAGAGATTGAGACATAAGAAATTGAAGCCACTGCCTCTGATTAGCAGACTCAAATTCATGTGCTGAAAGATTCAGAATTATGTGATATCTTGGAGGATATGGGGCTGGTAGAGATTACCCAGATATGGAGGGCTGAGCCATGGTGGGTTGTAAAAATAAGGGTGAGAACGGTTGAGGGGAGATGTCAGAGGTTGGCTCTTTACACAGAGTGTGGTGGGTGTGTGGAATGCACTGCCAGCAGTGGTAGTAGAGTCAGATACATTAGGGACATTTAAGCGACTCTTGGATAAGCACATGGATGATAGTGAAATGAAGGGTATGTAGGTTAGTTTGATCTTAGAATAGGATCAAACATCGGCATAACATCGAGGGCCGAAGGGCCTGTACTGTTCTGATGTTCCAACCAAAATATGACTTGACTGGGAGCCAGTGCCTGTCAGTGAGGGCAAAGGTCAGAGGTGAGGTGAGCATGACTTGGTGTGGTTTAAGACACAGGCCAGTAGTGTTTTCGATAATCTCAGGAGGGTAGGATGTGTAACGTTAGTCAGGAGGGCATTGGAATAGATACATCTAGAGTATGCAGTATCGAATTTGGATTGAGATAGGCATACTGTGTGAACTCAATTACTTCCAGCTCAGAAGTGAGAGTTTGAGAGGATTACACAACACACATTTATGTAGCGTATGTATCTTAATTGACACAGTTAAATATCGCAAGGTAATCAGACAAGTAAAACTGATGAAGGGCTGATG
This sequence comes from Hemiscyllium ocellatum, assembly GCF_020745735.1. Taxonomy (NCBI): domain Eukaryota; kingdom Metazoa; phylum Chordata; class Chondrichthyes; order Orectolobiformes; family Hemiscylliidae; genus Hemiscyllium; species Hemiscyllium ocellatum. The sequence continues at coordinate 24,408,391 of NC_083412.1, forward strand.
CCCGAAACGTCGAATTTCCTGTTCCTTGGATGCTACCTGACCTGCTGTGCTTTTCCAGCAACACATTTTCAGCAAGTAAAACATGACACCAAGGCACATATGGAAACAGGAGAATCTTGGTCAAAAGTTGGAAGAAGTGGGATTGACAGAAAGGAGACAGAGAGCGGGAAGCTGCAAAGGGATAGAGAGGGAATCCTGGACCTGAAGGGGACACCACCGAAGGAGCAGAGAACATCGCAGGTGCACAAGAGACCGGAGGTGTGAGAGTGCAGAGATTTCAGAGGGTTGTACAGGTGAAGGGGCTTACCAAGACAGGATAGGCTGTGAAGGGATTTGAACACAAGGAGGAGAATTTAAGATTAAATACTGGGCCAGCTTTATCACTTTCTCATTTGTTGAGCCACTGATTTTATCCAAAATGTTTAAAGCTTGTTCTAGCTCTTGACAATTTTGCCGCAGGTGGAGTCACTCGAATGACGGTGTCCCTGGTTGTGATCATGTTTGAGCTAACCGGTGGATTGGAGTACATTGTACCGTTAATGGCTGCAGCAGTGACCAGCAAGTGGGTGGCAGATGCCTTTGGGAAAGTGGGCATCTACGAAGCACACATCCACTTGAATGGCTACCCTTTCTTGGATTCAAAGGATGAGTTCAGGCACCGGACCCTGGCCACTGACGTGATGAGGCCCAGGCGGACTGAGCCCCCGCTCTCAGTGCTGACCCAAGGCAGCATGACCGTGGAGGATGTGGAGACCCTGATTAAAGACACAGATTACAATGGCTTCCCTGTGGTCGTCACCAAGGAATCGGAGCGGCTCATTGGCTTTGTCCAAAGAAGGGATCTCATTCCTGCAATCAGTGAGTTTTCCACTTAGTGCATGTTATGATTACATTGCATGGATTCAGCCCAGAATTGAGCCTTACAGACTCGCTTCGCTTGGAGTGTTTCACGTTGACGCGAGTTGTTGGTGTTGGTCTCGAACCATGCACCAGACACTCCTGGCCATAGGCGAAACGTGTGAGCTCAGAGCAGGCCCATTCAGCCCCTCATGTGTGCTCTCTCACTCTACAAGGTCGTTGCTGATCTCATTGTGCCCTCTAACTGTGCACTCCGGCTGTCACCCGATCACCACACACTCCTGCTGACACCCGATCACCACGTACTCCTGCTGACACCCGATCACCACGTACTCCTGCTGACACCCGATCACCACGCACTCCTGCTGACACCCGATCACCACGTACTCCTGCTGACACCCGATCACCACGTACTCCTGCTGACACCCGATCACCACGCACTCCTGCTGACACCCGATCACCACGTACTCCTGCTGACACCCGATCACCACGTACTCCTGCTGACACCCGATCACCACGTACTCCTGCTGACCCCCGATCACCGCACACTCCTGCTGACACCCGATCACCACGTACTCCTGCTGACACCCGATCTCCACACACTCCTGCTGACACCCGATCACCACGTACTCCTGCTGACACCCGATCTCCACACACTCCTGCTGACACCCGATCACCACGCACTCCTGCTGACACCCGATCACCACGCGCTCCTGCTGACACCCGATCACCATGTACTCCTGCTGACACCCGATCACCACGTACTCCCTTAAATTGTTAGCCTAGGGCCCGATCTACTTTGGCTTTGTAAATATTCAGTGAGTCTGCCTCCAGAGCTCTCTCTCTCTCTCTGGGGAAGTGAATTCAGGGACTGTCATCTCTCTGTCATCTCACCTGTTCCTCAGGTGCCACTAAAATATCTGAGATAAAATTCAGCAGAATATTCATGTCCAGTCGGTAATTGTCATGCCCCTCACTTCAAACATTTGGGTTTTGTAGGGCTCCGAGCAGCCCCCTGCTGTATCGAGCCCACACAACCTACTGGCTGGTGGTGAATGGGGAATGCTCCTATATTAGATTAGATTAGATTCCCTACAGTGTGGAAACAGGCCCTTCAGCCCAACCAGTCCACACCGACCCTATGAAGAGTAAACCACCCAGACCCATTTCCCTCTGACTAATGCACCTAACACTCTGGGCAATTTAGTATGGCCAATTCACCTGACTTGCACATCCTTGGACTGTGGTTGTGGATGGGTTATGTATGGTGTGGCCTGTCAGAGGCTTAACCGACCTGCCCATCCCTCCCCTCCAAATGAATTTGTTCCAGGAAGTGCAAAACCAGAGTCTGAGCTAAAGCTGACTGGCACCTTCAATGGAAACTTGACACACATCCGTCCAGACTCTCAGTCCGATACAAGGCAGTGAAGTGTGAAGTTACTTTCTAATTCAGGTCCAGGGAGTCATCTTCTTCACTACCAACAGAAATGAATCAGGGGGAACCCCCATCAGAATTTGCTGAGGGTACCAGGCTGTATTTGTCACAGGCTTCCTGATTGTGAGGGCAGTAAAGTGGCTGATTAAATGAAGTGGGGTTGCATTGAAGGGATTAGGAAGGGGAGCAGGGACAGAGGCTGCCCCATCATGGCTCAGAGGTTAAAGCCTTTGACAAATAGCATTGTACAACCCAGACTGGAAGAGGTCAAGTCGATGGCCTGGTTTGAGATGAGTTAGTCTAGTGCTGGTATTTGTAAAACTCTCAGCTAGTGCTCCTCCGCACCTCCAGGCTGGAACATGTTTGTGTACTTTGGAATAAGACCATTGTGGTAAGGTCAATGGCCCTTACCAAACGTAAGCTTGTACAAGGGGTAGTGAGAGGGTGCATCTCTGGAACTGCCCTATTCTATATGGTCTTATGCTACCATGATGTAGCTCCTCACAAAGATGCTCAGGAGTTATTATCGTTATGGGCTGGGCCTGACCCCCTCAAAATATTTTCAGAAGGTAGCCTAGAGCCTATATTGTTCTTATTTTAAAGGCAGATGTAAAGTGAGTATCCCAGGTGTGATGCAGCTGGTCAAACCTCTCGGCTTTAAGCAAAACAGAATTTATTTAAACACTACAGTTGAAACGCGAGTGAAAGAAAGCAGAACTTAGAATACCTTAACTATTGGAAAACTGAACTGACCTAATATAGCAACTTAATTGGGTGGCACGGTGGCTCAGTGGTTAGCTGCCTCACAGCACCAGCATCACAAGTTCGATTCCAGCCTCAGGTGGCTGTCTGTGTGGAGTTTGCACATTCTCCCCGTGTCTGCGTGGGTTTCCTCCGGGTGCTCTGGTTTCCTCCCACTGTCCAAAGATGAGCAGATCAGATGAATTGGCCATGCTAACTTGCAGGAATTGCAGGTTAGGTGCATTAGTCAGGGGTAATGTAGAGTAATAAGGTAGGGGAATGGGTCTGGGTGGGTTACTCTTTGGAGAGTCAGTATTGGGCCAATTGGCCTGTTTCCACACTGTTGGGATTCTATGATTAATTAATTAACTGTTCCAATCCAGTAACATTCCATAAACAATCCTCTTGGCAGAAAGGTAAATTCAAACACAGATTCTTTTAGGCAGGCGGGAGCAATATCCAGAGGGAGATTTCAGAGGAATCCTTTACTGAAGCTTGCAACACCTCTGGACTGAAGCATCCTGTGACTGCTACAGCTAAAACAAAAACTAGAGCAAACCTGAACTGGGAGAAATGGCCACTTCCCTTCCCTTGTTTCGCTGTTAATCCCTGCTGGTTTGCACACCTGCCTTTATGACCTCCCTTCAAAAATAGCCAAGGACAAAATAACCTTGTTAAAGCAGTGGCATCGTCACATTAGAGTTAAGCTCTTGTTAGCCCTTTCCTGTAACTGGTGCCCAGGACTACAGGTTGATTAGATTAGATTCCCTACAGCATAGAAACAGCCCCTTCAGCCCAACAAATCCTCACCAACTCTCCGAAGAGGAACCCCTCCAGACCTATTCCCCTACCCTATATTTACACCTGACTAATGCACCTATGGCCAATTTAGCATGGCCTATTCACCTAACCTACACATCTTTGGACTGTGGGAGGAAACCAGAGTACCCAGAGGAAACCCTTGCAGACATTGGGAGAATGTGCAAACTCCACACAGACAGTCACCCGAGGCTGGAATCAAACCTGAGACGTTGGCACTGTGAGGCAGCAGTGCTAACCACTGTGACACCGTGCTGTCCACTTGAGGCACGAGACAATTGATAATGCCCATTTGGTAACATAGTCCACGATGGAATAGTGCCATCTGGAAAGGAAGGGAGAAAATGGTTTGTGGATTTGTATGTGTGCATACTCATGTGGCTTAGGGGGAACCAACAGCCGAACCAGCCAGAATGCGAAGGTTTTGTGTTTGCTCAGTGTTTGTTCTTTGCCTCCCCCTTGTCAGAAAATGCCAGAAAGGTACAAGATGGAGTGGTCAGCAACTCCATTGTGTATTTCACTGAAGATCCACCACCATTACTTGGCAACAGCCCATGCCCGCTCAAACTGCGGAGGATTCTCAACCTGAGCCCCTTCACGGTAACGGACCACACGCCCATGGAGACGGTGGTGGACATATTCCGTAAACTCGGCCTCCGACAGTGCCTGGTCACTCGCAGCGGGTGAGTCATGTTTGGTGATGCAAAGGACATCTTCTCAATGCGTTTTCTGTCTTCCCACACAACAGCCGTCTGCAACAGTGACACACCGAGGGGCACCATATGATAACGATGCCCTAGGAAGCTATGACAGAGGGGTTTGGGGACCCCATGTATAATTCACAAAAAGCTAGTATAAAAGTCCAATGGGTAATAGGAAAGGCAAATGACATCCTTGGCCTTTATTTCAATGGGGATGGAGCACAAAAGTAAGGAACTCTTGCTAAAACTATACCTGCCTCTCGTCAGACCATTGCCTAGAATACTGCGAAACGTTTTGGGCCCTTTATCAAAGGAAAGATATACTGCCATTGGAGGGAGTCCAAAAAAAGTTCACTAAATTGATCCCAGGTTTGGAGGAACTGCCTTATGAGGAGGGGTTGAGTAGATCAGGCCTGGAGTTTAGAAGAATAAGAGGTGGCCTTACATACATAACTTTCAGGAGGCTTGACAGGGTAGATGCTTAAAGGCTGTTTCCCCTTGTGGGAGAGTCCATGAGTGGAGGGTGTGATCTCAGGATAAGAGGTCATCCATTTAAGACAGAGATGAGAGGAAACTTCTTCTCTCAGGAGGTCATGGATCTAGATGTGGAATTCTTTACCACAGAGGGGCTTTTGAAGCTAAATCATGACGTGCATTCAAGGCTGAGGTAGTCAGATTTTGACATCACTAAGGGATTTGAAGGGAAAAGGCAGGAAAGTGGAGTTCGGATTATCAGATCAGCCATGATCTCATTGAATGGCAGAGCAAACTGAATGGGCCAATGGCCTATTCCTGCTCCTATCTCTTTTGATCTTATGATTAGGATAACTATCATCTTGATGAAAACCTTCCAAGCATAGAACAAAATGGAGGTTATGATATTTTTTTAAAACACCATTAGCTTGTCTTTATAGAATACATTTGATGTAATGAAACATCCTAAGACATTTTTAAGAACAGTATTAGCCAAAATTTGGCAAAAGTCTGCATGAAGTCTATGAATAGGAAGGGTTGAGAGGGATATGGACCAAATGCTGGCAAAAGGAATTCCCCAGGACCTGATCACGTGTACCCTAGAACACTGCGGGAAGCAGGGAAGTGATTGCTGGGCCTCTTGCTGAGATACTTGTATCATCGATAGTCACAGGTGAGGTGCCGGAAGACTGGAGGTTGGCTAACGTGGTGCCACTGTTTAAGAAGGGCGGTAATGACAAGCCAGGGAACTATAGACCGGTGAGCCTGACCTCGGTGGTGGGCAAGTTGTTGGAGGGAATTAGCGATAGGCAACATGGCTTTGTGCATGGGAAATCAAGTCTCACAAACTTGATTGAGTTTCTTGAAGAAGTAACAAAGAGGATTGATGAGGGCAGAGTGGTAGACATGATCTATATGGACCTCAGTAAGGCGTTCAACAAGGTTCCCCATGGGAGACTGATTAGCAAGGTTAGATCTCATGGAATACAGGGAGAACTAGCCATTTGGATACAAAACTGGCTCAAAGGTAGAAAACAGAGGGTGGTGGTGGAGGGTTGTTTTTCGGATGGAGGCCTGTGACCAGTGGACTGCCACAAGGATCAGTGCTGGGTCCACAACGTTTTGTCATTGAAATAAATGATTTGAATGTGAGCTGAAGAGGTATAGTTAGTAAGTTTGCAGATGACACCAAAATTGGAGGTGTAGTGGTCAGCAAAAAGGGTTACCTCAGATTACAACAGGATTTGGACCAGATGGGCCAATGGGCTGAGAAGTGGCAGATGGAATTTAATTCAGATAAATGTGAGGTGCTGCATTTTGGGAAAACAAATCTTAGCAGGACTTATAAACTTAATGGTAAGGTCCTAGGGAGTGTTGCTGAACAAAGAGATCTTGGAGTGCAGGTTCATAGCTCCTTGAAAGTGGAGTCGCAGGTAGATAGGATAGTGAAGAAGGTGTTTGGTATGCTTTCCCTTATTGGTCAGAGTATTGAGTACAGGAGTTGGGAGATCATGTTGCTGCTGTTAGGCAACTTTTGGAATATTGTATGCAATTCTGGTCTCCTTCCTATCAGAACAATGTTGTGAAACTTGAAAGGGTTCAGAAACGATTTCTAAGGATGTTGCCAGGGTTAGAGGATTTGAGCTAGAGGGAGAGGCTGAACAGGCTGGCGCTGTTTTCCCTGGAGCGTCGGAGGCTGAGGAGTGACCTTATCGAGGTTTATAAAATCAGGAGGGTCATAGATAGGGTAAATAGACAAGGTCTTTTTCCTGGGGTTGGGGAGTCCAGAACTAGAGGGCATAGGTTTAGGGTGAGAGAGGAAAGATATGAAAGAGATCACAGGGGGCAACCTTTTCACGCAGAGGGTGGTACGTATGTGGAATGATCTGCCAGAGGAAGTGGTGGAGGCTAGTACAACATTTAAGAGGCATCTGGATGGGTATATGAATAGGAAGGGTTGGAGAGATATGGGCCAGGTGCTGGCAGGTGGGACTAGATTGGGTTGGGTTATCTAGTCCGGACGAGTTGGACCGAAGGGTCTGTTTCCATGCTGTCCATCTCTATGACTCTAAGTGAGATTGGGACAGATAAGCACGAGCCTGATTAGTCTCTGTTCATGCACTGGTTTTAAATCTCCTGTAATTTACTTCTGAAGTTTCTCCTAAAAATCATCATAAGACATAGGAGCAAAAATTAGGCCATTCAGCCCATCACGTCCGCTCAACCATTCAATCATGCTGATATGTTTCTCAACCCCAATCTCTCCCACTTTTTCCCTGTGACCCTTGATCCCCTTGATAATCAAGAACCTAGCTATCTCTGTCTTAAATATACTCAATGACCTGGTCTCCACAGCCTTCTGTGGCAATGAGTACCACAGATTCACCGCTCTCTGGCTGAAGAAAGTTGTCCTTATCTTTGTTCGAAAAGGGTCTATGGAAACAAGTTGGAGTTGCAGCTGAGTGTGCTGGATGGCAACGTCAGTGAGAAAGTGAAGTGAGGCAGAGTTTATAATGAGTTCCTTTAATAAAAAAGAAAGACTTGCATTCATGTAGCACTTTGGAATACCGCAGTCTGTCATGAAATGTTTTACAGCCAGTGAAGCACTTGTGGAAGTGCAGCCACTGTTGAAAGTGTGGTTGCCGTTTTCAATGTTGAGAGTCGTGGTCCCTTTAAGGATGAAGCAGGATGTTCTCCAGTGATATAGGGAGCTGCTGACCTTTTTAACCACATTTTAGTTTAGCCCCTTCGCCTCTCCACACATTTCCTCAGAAATAGTTTCTGAACCCTTTCAAGTTTCGCAACACTCTTCTGATAGGAAAGAGACCAGAATTGCACTCAATATTCCAAAAGTTGCCTAACAGCAGCAACATGACCTCCCAACTCCTGTACTCAATACTCTGACCAATAAAGGAAAGCATACCAAATGCCTTCTTCACTATCCTACCTACCTGCGACTCCACTTTCAAGGAGCTATGAACCTGCACACCAAGGTCTCTTTGTTCAGCAATGCTCCCTAGGACCTTACCATTAAGTGTATAAGTCCTGCTAAGATTTGCTTTCCCAAAATGCAGCACCTCACATTTATCTCACATTTTTAATTAGAAACACGAGTGATTTGGTTTTTAAAATCGACCTAAAATGTATGCAGGTACATGTGACAACAAAAGATCAAATCACCTGCAACTTCGTTGGAATTTAATTCCACACCCCCCAACTAGTTTTGTTGTCATCTGGTGGGCAATGCTTGCAGTATGTTATTTGTTAATTGGATGATGTGATGGTGAATTTCCAAAATTACAATGAAACGGATACTTTTCTCCAGTAAGAGGCATTGTTCAGGAAGGGGATCAAACAAATTGGAGTTCGTGTTGAGCTATGAAATACAGATAAGCCATCTTTGGAAGACTGAATGATTCCTGATGATTTAGCAATTTAACAGCCCAAAGCAAACCTCCCGCAAACAGTGATGTGACAGTGAACAGACAACCTGCGCTGTCGATGTGGATCGAGGGGTACATATTGGTCAGGGACACCAGAAATTCTTCCAAAGAGTGCTATGGGATCTGTTACATGGAGCTGAGCAGGTCGATGGGGAGGCCTTGCATTAACTCCTTCTCTGATGGGCTCTGTCAGAATGGTACTGCACAGTAGCCCTGACCTTTATGCTCAAACCTTGACTTGGGTCCTCAAGCCAGAGTCTTGTGGTTCGGGGTGAGGAGTGCTACAAACTAAGGCATGGCCGACACTCTGAGCCTGTCAGTGGATGCTTTGAGAAGCTCAGAGGCAAGATGGGAGCTGACCTAAGGTGGAGTCAGGTCCAGGTTGCAGCAAAGGACCAACAAATTGGAGGAGTAATGAAGGGTGGGCATTGGGAATTGTGACGGCACAGTACCTCAGAGAGGAGAAGTGAAAGCAAGCACAATAATCTTGAATGGAGTCCAGGAGGGGTGAAGACAACAGAAGAGGAGTGAGCAAGAGGAAGGGGACAGAATGATGATCTCAGACGTACAGCAGCAGTCAAAATGTGTGTGCAAATACATTTGGGAAAGCTAAGTTGTAGTAGGCCCGGTTAGATTAATATTAAGATTCATAAAAACCTAGCAACAAAGAGGAGATAGTAGGTAGGAGTGCAGAGTTAAAGTCCAAGCTGCTGAGGTGGGATAACTCTAACATTGCCAGGATGGGATCATTGCAGAGCAGCAACAAACCTCTCAGAGTTGGGAAGTGGGTGTAGCAAGTGGTTTCCCACTGTGGAGTGAGAGTGGTGTATCAGAGACCACATGGATGGTGGCATTTTCATGGGAGTGAGGACTTAGGGCATGGCCAGAGTTCATCACAAGGTGATGGCTAAGGACACCATAGACATTGTCATGATGCTTCTTTAGAGCAACTCAGGATTGGCAATAACCCCAGCCTTGCGTTGACAAAATCTTTTACAACACTCCAGAATGGTCTGCAGGAAAATCATCAGATACTTGTAACCTGTTCTGTACCCTGAACCACATGAATGCATTTAATAAACACATTATTGGTATTTTTCTTCTTCTTTTTGCAGACGTCTCCTGGGCATCTTAACTAAAAAAGATGTGCTAAGGCACATGGCCCAAATGGCCAATCAGGACCCGGAATCCATCATGTTCAATTGACCACTCGTGTGCCCACTGTTGCTGCCTTGCCCAATTCAGTTTTCGAAGCTAAATGGCAGGACAAACTCTCAGGACATGGTGGCTTCTCAGTGAAAGGAATTTTGATCACAGGATCCACCAGAACTTCTCGCAAACACAAACTTGTTCAGAAGAGGACTGGACTAAGAGGTGGAGACTGCCTCATGGCGACTTCACTGAGTTCTTTCAGATGACTGGAGAATGAGGAGCTAAAACTGCAGCTGTGTTGTTAAGTCTCATGTTGTATCTGATGTTAATGGCCAGCTTTGTCCCCGAACTGCGCTCACTAGGGGTACAACAGTAGAGATTAATCAATGTAATAGCATGTCGATATTGGTCAGTGGTGTAGCAAACACTAGATAAGAGCAACAATACGAGGCAAAAAAAGGAAATAGTCCTTAAATCTGTTTGGATTGATGCTTAATATAGAAAATGTCAGTATTAAAAATACTCACACAATTTCCTCACTTATCCATCAAGTTTGAAGAAGTATGATGAGTGACAATAAATTGTGTTCACGTCAATGTGTTATGTAGAATTCTACAGCCCATGTGCTAATGTTTATAATCCCCTTGGGCCTCTGCCTATCCAATTTCTTTTCAAACTATGAGCACCTCCTTCTTTTCATTTCCTCTCATGCATTTACCTTCCCCTTAAATCCATTGGTGTGAACACACTCTGCTCTAGCCTAAGCAACAACAGTTTAACTCAATCAAACCATGGTATCCCTATAGTGAATCTGCAATGTCCCCCTACTTCAAGGTCAGTATAACTTTCTTGTGATGGGCAGTGGGAGGAGGGCTGTGAGGTGCTCTGACCTGGGAACAGTATTCTAAAGGGGAGCTAACCAGAGCTATGTAGTTTCCAACCCTTAGTATCTCAGTCCTCATGAGCTAAATGCTATCAAGTTATGTTTAGAAACACTTGACAGTTTTGGGAGGGAGGAGCTGCACTATGCCAATAGAATTCCTTCCCGTGCCAAGTTTTATAATCCACTGCTTTAGACTCAGAACTCTATATGACTAGTGTGCACCTTGAGCATTTGATCTGTTGTGAGGCCCCACGTTCGATAGGAAAGTTTTGCAGAAACACTGTTCCCATCATGTAAAGCTCTCCTATAGTCGCTTTCAAAGGTAAAATGAAGGCTTTGGAATTAACACTGGATGTGTTCATAATTTAGTTGCCATATGGGGAAAATTGCTCGTGCCTACTTCAGGAGATGTCTTGCTTTCATGACTGTTGCATTGTGCAACTTGCTTTTTTCATTTGGACACCATCAAAATTGACTAACAATTATCCGTGGTTAACCCAATGTGTCCTGTGAGTTTCACACTGAAGATACATGTATTGAGGAAATTGAAGCCTCGGTATTGAACAATGTCACAATGACTGCTCACCTGACTTTTCCTACTGTCTTCTGTCTGACTTCCCAGCTGCAATTCTCATCCCAAACAAGTTGAATCACTTCCAGCAGAGCCTTCCTCATTGCTGTGACACGTCTGCAACCCTACCCCCCTTCGAGATCCCTACATCCCTCCAATTCTTTGTTTTTGCACTCCACTCCACCAGCAATGGCCATGCCTTTGGCTGCTCACACCCCGGGTTCTGGAGCTTTCTCGTTTAACCACTGCTCCTCTCTACTTTTCCTGTCCTGTTAAGCCACCCCGTAAACCTACCTCTTTGACAACCCTTCTGGTCATTGATCCTGATATTGCCTTAGTCGGCTTGATTTTTTTTTAGTCTGGTAGTGCTCCAACTGCACTAAGCGTGCTATATTAATGCAAGTTGTTGTTGGGATAGGTTGCAATCAACAATGGAACTTGCCAATTTCAGGTGTAATTGCAATGTAATTGACGGTTTGTGAAGCTGGAAAGCACTGAGTCTTTGATGCGGTATTTGGAAGCCCTCTGTCCACAGGGGGATTCCCATTTTGTATTAAAATGGGAGCTATGGACTTTAACCAATGGTTAAGCAGAACCGTTTCTTTTTAAAACCTTTAAGCACTGCATCAAATAAGAATTATTCTCAGTGTGTCATCTGCATTTGGTTCAGGGGAAAGCTGTAAAATGACACAATTGTTTGCATGTTGAAATGTGTTAAATTAGTAATGTTACTCATGATGTACTTCACCAGGAAAACTGAGCTGAACTTGCTGATAGACAGCGATTTGTGAACTACACTGTATCGATGTCAGTGTGTGAATCCAGGGCATTGTTCTTTCAAATTCCATTCTCCTGTGTCCAATGATCTATTTTAATATGGGATAAAATTTCCACTGGAGTGTCAGGGAGAAAGGATTCAGGACAAATGTGCTGAGTATTTACACCACAACGAGGTGGAGATCTTGACAAGGTAACTTCCAAAACTCCATTCTGGGGAGAGCTCAGAAAATCAAGGGGTTAGCAATGGCTCTAACCTGTTAGTAGCTGGCAACTCAAGACTTGATTTCAACCCCCTTGGCTTTTCAGTACATTTCATTGTTAAAAACGTGCCAAGTCATGCTTCAAAATGATTTATTAACTAACTACGTTTCAGTAACTAGGTTCAACTAGCATCAATGGTATTCTGTTTCAGAGGACATGTTGGGATTTTTGAGGATGTGAACGATTGAATATCATTCCGTGCTGTTTAACTACCAGTGGATATTTTTGTTGCACTTGACATGTCAAGGCCAGTGGGTTTTCAAATGTTCCTGTAAACATAGGGACGACAGATAAAGCAAAAACGGAGAGTTTTTGAAAGCATGATGCCATTTTGAGGTTAAAGGGAGATGAAGCAAACCCAATTGCATGCCCTCAGAGATGGCTGAGCCAGCCACTAAATATAGAGGCACTTAGGGATGAGCAACTATTACTGGTCTCATCAATGATGTCCATAATCCATGAAGAAAGAAAGGAAGGTTGAAGATTTGTAGCTCGGGTGTCCATTGTTGTGGTTCTGTTCGCCGAGCTGGAAGTTTTGCACTGATGATGTTCCCTAGCCAGGGAACGAAACGTTTGCAGCAAAAACTTCCAGCTCGGCGAACAGAACCACAACAAGAAAGAAAGGAAAATGGTTGCCCCGATTTGCAGCAGTTGAGGATTCTCAAAGAAGCTGGAGGAGGGGATTGACCATGGTTTGGTGTACCACCCTCACTCAGATTATCTCCAAACCAGAATCTTTAAAAATCCAGGCTGACAATTCAGGGGGAGGGTTGTACTGATGTCTCAGAGAATAATTAAAGATCCCACTGCAGTCTGAACAAGTGCGTAGTTAGCCTTCTTGGTATCCTCGCCATTATTTACCCATCAGACAGCATCAATAAAACAGCTTGGCGGCTGTTGTCAGAATTATGTTTGTCAGATCTTGCTTTGTGAAAAATGGCTGCTGCGTTCCCTGCCATATTACTATCAGCGACTGAATTTCACATTTACTTTGTTGGCTGGAAAGCACTTTAAGACATCTTGAGATTAAGCAAGATCCTGTGGAAATGCAAGGTTTCAATGAGAGGCCAGATAAACAAGGCAAAAAAGACTGGTTGTGACAGACTGAGGTTTACCATAGCCCTGAAAACGAAGAGGGAATAGCATCTTGCTGCCTGTCAGAGGTCAGAGAAATGAGGTCACTTCTTTTTACATTCATGGCCTCCCATAAGAGGGCACATCTAGGGCACAGGCTATTGCATAAGGCCAGAGTCCTGGTGGATGAGGCTTAGCTGGGTAGAAAAATATCATTCTCAGAAACAGTGCAGACTTGGCCTTCCTTAGTTCCAAGTCTCTAGGGAACTCTGAGCCTTGAGTGGGCACTGAACTGCAAGTGACCTCCCACATCCGCTGGAGAGTTAACCTTCAAATATCATCTGGTTTATCATAGACTGACATTGGAGGGCAGAGTTGGTTGGGAATTTCCAGCATGGGCTTGCCTGCTCCACTCACTGTTGTTGTGAGGGGCAGGCACCTTCTGTAGTCTGTCCCCAAAAACAGTGGGGCTGAGCCAGGAGTCAGTACCCTGCTGTTGCACTGACGACCATTCTGACAGAGGCGAGATAGGTCACAGAACGCATGTTAAAACCGTCTCATCAGAGTTCTGCTGGACCAGTCACAGGTTTGGGGCCATGTATGTTTTGAATTTCCAGGTGTTTAAGTGTATCTGATCACTAAGGATGCCCATACCTCACCTTTAATAAGTGTGTGGTGAAGTGTATGATGGTTTTGGTTGCACATTCAGGCAAGTATAGGACACCAGGCCTGCTAAACGTCTTCAGCCAGAGAGTAGTGAATCTGTGGAATTTATTGCCACAGAAGGCGGTGGAGGCCAGATCATTGAATATATTTAAGACACAGATAGATAGGTTCTTGAGTATCAAGGGGATCAAAGGTTACAGCGAGAAAGTGGGAGAATGGGATTGAGAAACTTATCAGCCATGATTGATTGGCAGGGCAGACCTCGATGGGCTGAATGATCAAATTTCTGCTGCTATGCCTTATGGTCTTGCTTTATCAAGATCCTGAAGGGGAGGCCTTGGGGTCCAAATCAAGAGTTCCAATTGTAGTCCATGCTTGTTGTGTGGCAGTCAACAAGAGAGATTAGTGTCCTTACATAGAGGATTCTGTGTGAACTTCCCATTGAGCTCTGAGTGCCTTGCTTAGCTAATTCAACTGTGAGTTACCCACATTGGTGTGGGACTGGAGTCACCTAGAGGCTTGACAGAACAAGGCAGCCATCTTCTTCCTTCTCTGCAGAATGTTAGTCAAGCAGTTGGGGTTTTATGTGAAAACATTACTGTTAAAGGACTTGGATTGGTCCGAACAAAACAATGTCAATGTTGATGGGATGTGAAGCACATCCAAAAAGGGTGGGGAACTACGGTTTAACATCCTATCCTAGTAACCTATTTGCTCAAGTCTCCCAAGGTTTCAGTATTCCTCCAACCCTAGTTTCGTCTGGATGGCCAATTTTCTTCGAAGAAGCATGTACCTTCAACTGTCCAAACAAAGGCTGTGGAAGTCCCTCTCCAAATTCCCCATTCATCTCTGCTCCTTGCAAACCTCCTCTGTTTCGCAAACCTCTGGTCACCCCAGTTCTCATGTTTCCTCCTCCGGCTCCGTGTCAATTTTTGCCGGATTTCCTGTGAAGCGGTATTTATCTATGTATATAATTGCGAATTGTTGTTGTTGCTGTTGATGGAATGCCAAACATTAAAGAACAAATTTGAGGAAGTGAATTATTCAGACACAACATCTTCAGGTCCACCGGCTCGGATTAAGTGTTCAGGAACCTTCTGAGTGAGAAACTATCTATCAATTTACTCACTCCTGACTGAAGTACAAAGGCGTTTTTGTGCAAATGTTGGTCATTGGGAAGATTGCAGCAAATGTACGGTGATCAGGTCAAAGGTACAACTGATCACAGGTTGCAGTCGTCATGGATAGCAGTCAGGCCTAGTTTGACCTGCTTCAGGAGACTGGATGTTCTGAGTGCTTACCCAGAGTCAGGTACCTTCCATGTCACATGCACACATCAGACACAAGGCTCTCCCACTCTTCTGTCCATTCATAGCATTCAAATGATCTCATATTGGAAAATCAAATCCCAATGATTGTTTTAACAGTGTCATAAGGATTGTTTAATATGCAGATATCCAGTCACTTGTTTGTTACCTGTAGCTGTAGACCTTCCTAAAGCTGATAAATAATTTCCATTTAACAGGATCTAATACTCAATCCAAATACCTGAAGAAATGTTGAGTAACTGGCTATTAAAGGTTATCCAACACATTAGTGGAGCAATGGGTGAGCTGTTCCCAATCTGTGCAAAGGCTGCTCCCACCACTAAAGTGGTAAGCTGATTCCTGTTTTTTTAAGGCATCCATGAAGGTGTTGGGGTGTTTGAATATGTAAGTTAGAGTCTTAATGTCTGCTATACAATACAACCCACTTTGACAGTTTGGCCCTCTTGATAAATAAAAAAGCAAAATACAGCAGGTGCTGGAAATCTGAAACAAAGACAGCCAACTCAGCAACTCCTGCAGCATCTGTGGACAGAGACACAGAGTTAGTGTTGTGAGTCTGGTATGACTTCTTCTGAACTGTAGTCATGGGTTAAGGGCCGGGCTTGATCCTCGCAGTTCTTTAGTGATTCCCGTGACTAGAAAGGCATGTGTTTTCTACCGGAACAACTTCCTATGGGTGCAGCAGGATTGCTCCCTAGATCTCCGGAGTCAGGGCTCACCTGCATGCTCATTCTGACCATGTCTCCCTGGGCCTTACTGAAGGGCCTCAGGAAGGCAATCAGCCTCAAGTTGACATCTTGTTGCCTCCACGGGCAGCTTGATGAGGTGGAGGCCTAAGAATCAAGTTATTTCAGTACATGGGAGGGTTTTAATGCTGCAGGATAGAAAACTGCCTGTGCTACTTTTGATTCCATTGAATTAGGAGTGCACAAAAATTCCTGGAAACGAAGGAGATTACGGCGTGTTATCTGTGGTGGTCCCACCTTAACTGTCTATGGACTGATTGGTTTCCCTTGTCAAAGGCTTTGGCTTCTTCCGGTTGGGAGGCCAGGGCCAATCAGCTTTTGCACGTGGCTGCATGAAAACTGAAAAGCTGGCAAGAGGCCCAGTCTGACAAGAGCGTTAAAATGAACTGATGTTGGTGACTGGAATGTGGTTGGGCGGAAAGCAATTTCCAGTGTGCACACAGCAGTCTTGTAAATGAGGATGTAATATTCCCAATTACACCTTAATTATTTAACTCATAAATCTCATGCGTGACTTTGGGTTGCCACATGCATTTGTGTGTAAAATGAGCATGATTAATCTAATCGAGATCCAGCATATGCCTCCAGCTGTCCAGGCTCACAGGCTGAGTGATGTGCTGTAGACTCATTGACTGTAGTGTTGCGAGTCAGAGCATAGCTTTTGAATCCAATTAACATCTCAAAGTCCCAAATTAATTGACCTTCCACTTCACATGTGATTAAAAGGTCAGGCCAGCATTTCAACCGACCTCTGATTACCTCCTGATCCTTATGATTGCCTATGTTCATTGTAGAGTTGATTACATCTAGCCGGAGAGTGCAACACTAAGTGTGGTAGCATTGATTGATGGAAACAATGTGGTTAAAGGTACTCCCATAGGGGACATGTGCAATAGCTCTGCATGTGTCA
The DNA here is from genome assembly GCF_020745735.1 of Hemiscyllium ocellatum. Taxonomy (NCBI): domain Eukaryota; kingdom Metazoa; phylum Chordata; class Chondrichthyes; order Orectolobiformes; family Hemiscylliidae; genus Hemiscyllium; species Hemiscyllium ocellatum. Next base: position 24,425,233 of record NC_083412.1, read on the forward strand.
AAACATCATACAATTTCTGTTCATTCAACCGATCACTGTATCTAACCTTTTCAGGTGTCAGATAGCATTTTCCATTCCTAATAATTCTGAGGTTATTGTTTGATGTGCATCCCATTCCAAAGATACAAGCAGTAGGAGGATTTAGCGGTTGAGCTATGTACACCGCAGTCTTCTGATATCACAATTGATTTAGGGTGTAGGTTTGCTCGCTGAGCTGTAGATTTGACATCCAGACGTTTCGTTACCTGGCTAGGTAACATCGTCAGTGGCGACCTCTAAGTGAAGCGAAGCTGTTGTCTCCTGCTTTCTATTCATAGATTTGTCCTGGATGGGGTTCCTGGGGTTTGTGGTGATGTCATTTCCTGTTCGTTTTCTGAGGGGTTGATAGATGGTATCTAGATCTATGTGTTTGTTTATGGCATTGTGGTTGGAGTGCCAGGCCTCTAGGGATTTTCTGGCATGTCTTTGCTTAGCCTGTCCCAGGATAGATGTGTTGTCCCAGTCGAAATGGTGGTTTTATTCATCCGTGTGTAGGGCTACGAGGGAGAGAGGGTCATGTCTTTTTGTGGCTAGCTGGTGTTCATGTATCCTGTTGGCTAACTATCTTCCTGTTTGTCCTACGTAGTGTTTGGTTTTGTTCATGGGTTGTAGTGGGACCCAGTACAACCCATGGACAAAACCAACGTCATCTACAAAATTCCATGCAAGGACTGCCACAAACACTATGTAGGACAAACAAGATGAAAGTTAGCCACCAGGATAACGAACACCAGCTAGCCACAAAAAGACACAAACCTCTCTCCCTTGTAGCCCTACACACGGATGAAAATAACCCACCAATTCAACTGGGACAACACATCTATCCTGGGACAGGCTAAGCAAAGACATGCCAGAGAATTCCTAGTAGCCTGTCACTCCAACCACAACGCCATAAGCAAACACAAAGATCTAGATCCCATCTATCAACCTCTCAGAAAACAAACAGGAAATGACATCACCACAAATCCCAGGATCCCCATCAGGACAAACCTATAAATAGAAAGCAGGAGACAACAGCTTCACTTCACTTGGAGGTCACCACTGATGATGTTACCTCGCCAGGTAATGAAACGTCTGGATATCAAACCTACAGCTCAGCGAGCAAACCTACACCCTAAACCTCAACCTGAGCTACAAACCTTGCATCACAATTGATGTGCTTTGGGATTGTACAGCCTTGACATTCTAAACAGCAGCAGCCCACAACATTGACATGGAGACAGTGAGGGCTGCAGATGCTGGAGATCAGAGTTGAGAGTGCGGTGCTGGAAAAGCACAGCAGGTCAGGCAGAATCCGAGGAGCAGGAAAATCGACATTTCGGGCCAGAGCCCTTCATCAAGAAGCTGGTAATTAAGCCAAATTTACAGAATTTAAGTTTCCACTACCTGTGAAATTTGTATTTGCGTAACTTCTACAGGTACTGTTGCAAATTCATATCTGCTATTGATATTCTCTAGTGTGCATGCTGACGATCTCGCTTCCAAATGGACCTGGGTGGCCTATCAAGCTATTGAAAATGTTACAATATGTTAAAACATCGCAAAATTCTTACATTGAAAACAGCCATTCATCTCGGTGCGGAAGATATTGGAATCCATTTTCCCCTAGGTCAGGTATTTTGAACTCTTATTTAAGGGAAAATCTTCATCATTGTTTTATTGTGACTTTTAGTGGGTCTTCATACAAAATGTTGTATTGACGTTATCACCCCATATTGCATCTGTTGAAAAAATTTGTTCTTGGTGAGCATTGAATCAATTCAGTTCAATTGTAGGGCAAATTCATTGGATACAAAGAGCAATACACACATGAACAGGCCCTTCGGCCCTCCAAGCCTGCATTGACCCATTTTGCCCTTCCATACTAAAATGGTTTTCACATACAGGATCCCTATCCCTCTATTCCCTTCGTATTCATGTAGCTGTCCAGGTGCTTCTTGAATGCTGCTATTGTGTCTGCTTCTACCAACTCCTTCGGTAGCACGTTCCAGCCTCTCACCACCCTTTATGTGAAAAACCTGCCTCGCACACCTCTTTTAAACTTGCCCCCCATGTAGCTTGAACCTGTGTCTCCATAATTGACCCCTCCACCCTGGGAAAAAGTCTCGTACTTTCCACTCTACCCACGCCATTCGCAATCTTATAAATGTCTATCAGCTCACTTCTCAACCTCCTGCATTCCAATTAAAGCAAACTCAGTCGAGCCATCCTTTCTTTCATAGCTAAAATCTCGCAAACCACAAAATATCCTGGTAAACCTTTTCTGCACTCTATGCAAAGCATCCACATCCTTCTGGTAGTTTGGTGACCAGAACTATACACAGTATTCCAAGTGTGGCCTAACTAAAGTTCAATGAAGCTACAGCATAACATTTCTATCCATATAGCCAATATCCCTTCCAATGAAGGCAAGCATGCCCAAGGCCTTTTTTACGAGCTTAAATACTTGCACTGGCACCTTCAGTGATCTGTGGACCTGCACACCCAGATCCCTCTGCATATCAATACTCCTAAGGCTTCTGCCATTCACTGTATAATTTACACCTGTATTTGGCCTTCCAAAATGCATCACCTCAGATTATACTCCATCTGCCATTTTCCTGCTCATGCCTCCAACTGATCTGTATCCTGCTGTATCATTTGACATTTCCCCTCACTATCCACCAATCTTTGTATCACCCGTCCCATTTTCCTCCAAATTATTTATGTAGATTATGAACAGCAGAGGTGCGAGCAGTGATCCCTGTGGAACACCACTCGTCACATACTGAAGACTCCATTACGAATAACTCACAAGGTTTATGATATTAACTTTTATTAGAATAAATAGAACACAAACTTTAGCTGCCAATGTCTAATGCTCGACCTGACCACTTCATAGGGTGACATTCCTGATAAAGGGCTTATGCCCAAAACGTTGATTCTCCTGCTCCTTGGATGCTGCCTGACCGGCTGTACTTTTCCAGCACCACACTTTTCAGCTCTGCTCTGCAGCACCTGCAGTCTGCAGTTTCCCCTCTGAAAATGCCTTGGCCTGATAAAATGGATAGACTTGTCTGAAATATCCTTTACAATTGATACAAAGGCCATAGACTGGTGCTCAAAATAGCAATGCTGAAACCATTGTTTTAATTTCAGATTTCAAACACTCTCAGTATGTTGTTTTTGTAATTCTTGAGGATAGTTGCATTTCTCCAGTGCTGGCCTCTTAAATATCTCCAATTTTAATTACTGTAACTTTGGCACCCTTGCCTTAGTGAGGATTATAGCAACAGAATTCTCACTGTGCCTCAGGACCTCTCTCTCTGTGCTTAAAGACAAACTCAAAACCTATCTGTTTGACTGAACGTTTGGCCCTCTAATATTTCTTTAGATATATACAGTGTCAAATTCTGCTTGAACGTGTGCCTTCAGAGATTTGACTGTATTAGCAGGACCACGTAAATGTTGCTCTCCTTTCCTGTTGATTTCACTGGAGGAGAAACCTGGTTTCTAAGACATTGTCACCTGTTTTTGCCTCAGTGCTTTGCACTGATTCCAAGCCTGCACATTTCAACTTTTGACATTGAATGACCTTGTAACAGGAAAGGAATCCAGGGGACTGTTCCCAAGTCACTGTGCGAGGTCGGGCTACAAGTGGGCCAGCAATTGTAAAGTACACTTGTCTTTCGTCGAAAGATAAAGTGATTCTGGGCAACAATGACCTTGGCTCTCATGATTACATTGGTAATGCAAAGCTGTACATGGGCAATGCTGTCATCCATAATTCAGGTAGAACACTGCTTCGGATCCTGATAGGAACAAATTCCTGCTCATATAAATACAAATCAATTCTAGTGAAACAGAATGAAGCAGTGCACATCTCATGTTGTTAATGTCCATTAGATCCATCATGAAGTGGACAGTTTTCACTTTTGATGTTAATAGCTTTTTTATTCAAAAAAAACTGCAGCATCTCTTTGGATTTTTTAATGTATGTGAGAAAGAATTGCAGGCTGTCATTAGCTAAAGGGCAGCAGAATTCAAGAACTTCCTTTTCCCAAAAGGGTATGGGCACTGAGTGAATGGAATGCTTGTTTTTTTATGGATGTGATGCAAAGTTGGATGAGTGGGATGTGGTACAGATCAGTCATGACCTCACTGAATGGCAGGTCAGTATTGAGGGACTGAACGGCCTTAGCTATTCCGTTCATGTACATTGCTTTGTTGTCATCTGTTTATGTGTGTCCATGATGCTCACTATCTCAATGCTTCAAAACAAACTCTTCAAGAGTTTTAACAGGAACTGGGCCTCTGACAACATCGGGAAAGTGTTTTGTTGTTTGTGGATGTAAGTCATCTGGAACAGGGATGAAGATTTCATTTGGTATGAAGATTTGAACAGATGTTCGATATAAGACTTTTAATAACATTGTGTCTTTCATCAATGATGTAAAAGTAGAGAGGAACAGGTCTCAATACCAGAACTAAAATCTTGTTAATCAGAGACTGTCTTCTGTTGCTTTGTCATGAAATTCCCTGCTTTGTAAGCTCAGGAATGGGAATCTTCACTTATTTGGCTTCCCTCGTAGTGCAGCAGCCCATCTCCATAGCGCGTGAGCAGCTTTCATTCCTGAGCTGAGAAATACTGGGTAATACTGCTGCTACATTGTCAATATCCTGGACGGCATGGTGGCTCAGTGGTTAGCACTGCTGCCTCACAGCGCCAGGGACCCAGGTTCGATTCCTCGTGTGACTATCTGTGTGGAGTTTGCACATTCTCCCTGTGTCTGTGTGGGTTTCCTCCCCCAGTCCAGAGATGTGCAGGTTAGGTGAATTGGCCATACTAAATTGCCCATAGTGTTTAAGGATATGTCAGTTAGGTGCATTAGTCAGGCGTAAATGTAGAGTAAGAGGGTAGGGGAATGGGTCTGGGTGGGTTACTCTTCGGGGGAGTTGGTATGGAAGTGTTGGGTCAAATGGCCTGTATCCACACTGTAGGGAAAAAGTGAGGACTGCAGATGCTGGAGATCAGAGCTGGAAAAGTGCAGCAGGTCAGGCAGCATCCAAGGAGCAGGAGAGTCGACGTTTCGGGCATGAGCCCTTCTTCAGGAATGAGGAAGGTTTGTCCAGCAGGCTAAGATAAAAGGTATGGAGGAGGGACTTGGGGGAGGGGCATTGGAAATGCGATAGGTGGGTTGGGACTGAGACAAGGTGGGGGGAGGGGAAATGAGAAAACTGGAGAAATCTGAGTTCATCCCTTCTGAGGAGGGTTCCTAGGCGGAAGATGAGGCGCTCTTCCTCCAGCCGTCGTGTTGTTATGGCCTGGCGATGGAGGAGTCCAAGGACCTGCATGTCCTTGGTGGAGTGGGAGCTGAAGTGTTGAGCCACAGGGTGGTTGGGTTGGTTGGTCCGGGCATCCCAGAGGTGTTCTCTGAAACGTTCTGCAAGTAGGCGGCCTGTCTCCCCAATATAGAGGAGGCCACATCGGGTGCAGCGGATGCAGTAAATGATGTGTGTGGAAGTGCAGGTGAATTTGTGGCGGATATGGAAGGATCCCTTGGGGCCTTGGAAGGAAGTAAGGGGGGGGGGGGCGCAAGTTTTGCATTTCTTGCGGTTGCAGGGGAAGGTGCCGGGAGTGGAGGTTGGGTTGGTGGGGGTGTGAACCTGATGAGGGAGTCACGGAGGGAGTGGTCTCTTCGGAATGCTGATAGGGGAGGGGAGGGAAATATATCCCTGGTGGTGGGGTCCGTTTGGAGGTGGCGGAAATGACGACGGATGATACAATGTATATGGAGGTTGGTGGGGTGGTAGGTGAGGACCAGTGAGGTTCTGTCCTGGTGGCGATTGGAGAGGCGGGGCTCAAGGGCGGAGGAGCGGGAAGTGGAGGAAATGCAGTGGAGGGCATCGTCGATCACGTCTGGGGAGAAATTGTGGTCTTTGAAGAAGGAGGCCATCTGGGTTGTACGGTATTGGAACTGGTCCTCCTGGGAGCAGATGCGGCGGAGACGAAGGAATTGGGAATATGGGATGGCGCTTTTACAGAGGACAGGGTGGGAGGAGGTGTAGTCTGGGTAGCTGTGGGAGTCGGTCAGTTTAAAGTAAATATCCGTGTTGATTCGGTCGCCCGAGATAGAAATGGAGAGGTCCAGGAAGGGGAGGGAGGAGTCTGAGATGGTCAAGGTAAATTTGAGGTCGGGGTGGAAAGTGTTGGTAAAGTGGATGAACTGTTCAACCTCCTCGTGGGAGCCCGAGGCAGCGCCAATACAGTCATCGATGTAGCGGAGGAAAAGGTGGGGGGTGGTGCTAGTGTAGCTGCAAAAGATGGACTGTTCCACATATCCTACGAAGAGACCGGCATAGCTGGGGCCCATGGCCACTCCTTTGGTTTGGAGGAAGTGGGAGGATTGGAAAGAGAAGTTGTTCAGAGTGAGGACCAGTTCAGTCAGTCGAAGGAGGGTGTCAGTGGAAGGGTACTGGTTGGTACGGCGGGAAAGGAAGAAGCGGAGGGCTTTGAGTCCTCCATTGCCAGACCATAGCAACACGACGGCTGGAGGAAGAGCACCTCATCTTCCGCCTAGGACCCCTCTAACCACAAGGGATGAACTCATATTTCTCCAGTTTCCTCATTTCCCCTCCCCCCACCTTGTCTCAGTCCCAACCCTCGAATTCAGCACCACCTTCCTAAGCTGCAATCTTCTTCCTGACCTCTCCGCCCCCACTCCCACTCCGGCCTATCACCCTCACCTTCACCTCCTTCCACCTATCGCATTTCCAACGCCCCTCCCCCAAGTCCATCCTCCCTACCTTTTATCTTGGCCTGCCTGGCACAGTCTCCTCATTCCTGAAGAAGGGCTCATGCCCGAAACATCGATTCTCCTGCTCCTTGGATGCTGCCTAACCTGCTGCGCTTTTCCAGCAACACGTTTTCAGCTCCACACTGTAGGGATTCTGTAAGTGGATATAAATGTCTAGGTGTGTCAACTGAGCCAGTGATTGTAAAAACTAAATTGCTCTAGCCTGTATCTTAAATGAAGAAACTGACAGATTATTTTTAAGCAGGTCATAAGCTTCAGAATAACTCAGGAAAAGCATGCAGACCCACTCAGAATAAATATATTAAATCGACAAAGAGTCTATTTCAATGGGAATGGGAATGGTCCAGGTAAATTTGAGTAAACAATCAGTAGGCTGACTGTAGTTGAGAGAGGCCTCGGAAAGTAAGATAGTTCCGGAACGATTGCCAGATATATCCATGAGGGGGTATGTCGGGACAAGTCAAACCCAAGCTTCTGCGTTACTGGAAGAGAATAGTGATTGAGGTGAAGTGGAAAAAAGATGCTTCTGACAGAAGTCAGGTTAGTAATTTGATGAAAATGAAACTGAATATAGAAAGGCAAACGGGAAGTAAAAAAGACTGAGAAAGATCATCAAAAGAAACTGGTAACTGAAATGGGAACCCTTCTATAAATAACAAAGACTAGTAAGAAGAAGCCCAAGGTTATCTAGGTACCAAAACATTGATCTATTTTGTATAGTTTGCAGGGCGTTTGCTTCCTCAGGAGAGATTGTCAATTCTGGTGGCACTACTGGGGCAGCTAGAGTTTGGGCAGTCATTCTACACCAGAGGTCAAATATAGTCGCAACTTATTAATAAGGTGCTACTGGTAAAATTGAGGGATGTGACGATCGGTGGGCCAAGCATTCACTGACATGAATTTTCAATTGTTTTTAAGAACATCAACTCAATTCACAAAATTCTACCTGTAAGGTATGAGAGAGGGTACGAATGAGTCTTTGTTAAAATACCGGTTTCGAGTCAAATGGAGGCATCAATTTGAGGGATGTGAAGGAACCAGAGAGAGTGCAGATTCAGAAGGATGGTTTCAGAGATGAGAGATGCCAGTTCCGTGGGAAGGTTAGAGAAACGAGAGCTGTTCTCTTGAAAGCAGAGAAGATTGCACGGAGATTCGATGAAAATCAAGTCTGCCTGGTCGGAGTAGATAGAGGAACTGTTTCCATTGGTGGAGGGGGTGGAGGGTCAAAGGGCACAGACTGTGAATGTTCAGCAAGAGATGCAATGCCAACATGAGGAAGAGGAGAAAGTGAGGACTGCAGATGCTGGAGATCAGAGCTGAAAATGTGTTGCTGGAAAAGCGCAGCAGGTCAGGCAGCATCCAAGGAGCAGGAGAATCGACGTTTCGGGCACAAGCCCTTCTTCAGAAAGAAGGGCTCATACCCTGCTCCTTGGATGCTGCCTGACCTGCTGCGCTTTTCCAGCAACACATTTTCAACATGAGGAAGAGGCTATTGTGACATGGCTGGTGGGCAGGGTCTGGGATCTAGGGCCCCAGGTGGGGAGTAAGCAAATTCAATCATAGATTTCAAGAGGCTTTAGAGAATGCGAAAGGGCAGGGTCATTGGATTAGCTGTTGCACCACACACAAAATGCATTCTCTTTGTCACCACTCTATGATTATTTGAGTTGAAGGATCAACCTGCATTTATATGGCACCTCTTTGTGACCTCGGGGGTTTTTAAAAATAAGTTCATGGGATGTCGGTGTCACTGGCATTTATTGCCCATCCCTAACTGATCAGAGGGCAGCTGCATTTCTGTGGGTCTGGAAGGATGGCAGATTTCCCTCACTGAATGATAATTGACAGTGTGTTTACACAGTTATCATTAGACCTGATTGTGTAAGCCAGATTATTTTTATTGAATTCAAGTTTCACCTTCTGCCAAACCCCTATCGCCAGACTGAGTCTGGAGTTCTGCCTTACTAGCCTGGTGACACTAGCACTATGCCACTTGTAATGAAGTACTTTTTTGGGAAATGAGATGATCTTGAAGGGCCATTCTTGAATTCAGAAGCTGCAGCAGCTGATCTCTGTGTATTAGACATTTTTACTGGGCAAGCATTAGGAAGAGAGTACACCTGCTGTCCTCCCAATATTGCCATCAGACCATTTACACCATACGCAGAGAGGTAGATGAAGGTGCCTCACATTAGAATCACATCTGGAATAAATACCACAAAATATTGATGTCGTTGATCCTCTGCAGTAAGACAGAACCCTCAAACTTTCTAATTCCAAAGCAAGAGAGTGATCGCATATTAAAAAAAGAGTTGAAAGCTGACTTTAGACAGTTGGGAAGAGCTGTTCTCTTCTCCAGGAAATTGATTGTTCAGAGAAATGTCATACAGTTCGTACTTTTAGGCCGGGTCAGTTTTCCCTGGAGCCCGGAGGCTGAGGGGTGACCTTATGGAGGTTTATAAAATCATGAGGGGCATGGATAGGATAAACAGACAAGGTCTTTTCCCTAGGGTGGGCATGTGTTTAAGGTGAGAGGGGAAAGATTTAAAAGGGACCTAAGGGGAAACGTTTTCACACAGAGGGTGGTACGTGTATAGAATGAGCTGCCAGAGGATATGGTGGAGGCTGGTACAATTACAACATTTAAAAGGCATCAGGATGGGTACATGAATAGGAAGGGTTTGGAGGGATATGGGCCAAATGCTGGCAAATGGAACTAGATTAGGTGAGGATATCTGATCAGCATGGATGAGTTTCCGTGCTATACGCCTCTATGACTCGTCATTTATATAAATGATTTGGATGTGAGCATAAGAGGTACAGTTAGTAAGTTTGCAGATGGCACCAAAATTGGAGGTGTAGTGGACAGCGAAGAGGGTTACCTCAGATTACAACAGGATCTGGACCAGATGGGCCAATGGGCTGAGAAGTGGCAGATGGAGTTTAATTCAGATATATGCGAGGTTCTGCATTTTGGGAAAGCAAATCTTAGCAGGACTTATACACTTTATGGTAAGGTCCTAGGGAGTGTTACTGAACAAAGAGACCTTGGAGTGCAGGTTCATAGCTCCTTGAAAGTGGAGTCGCAGGTAGATAGGATAGTGAAGAAGGCGTTTGGTATGCTTTCCTTTATTGGTCAGAGTATTGAGTACAGGAGTTGGGAGGTCATGTTGCAGCTGTACAGGACATTGGTTAGGCCACTGTTGGAATATTGCATGCAGTTCTGGTCTCCTTCCTATCGGAAAGATGTTGTGAAACTTGAAAGGGTTCAGAAAAGATTTACAAGGATGTTGCCGGGGTTGGAGCTACAGGGAGAGGCTGAACAGGCTGGGGATGTTTTCCCTGGAGCGTCGGAGACGGAGGGCTGACCTTATAGAGTTTTACAAAATCATGAGGGGTATCGATAGGATAAATAGATAAAGTCTCTTCCCTGGGTTAGGGGAATTCAGAACTAGAGGGCATAGGTTTAGGGTGAGAGGGGAAAGATATAAAAGAGACCTAAGTGGCAACGTTTTAACACAGAGGGTGGTGCGTGCAGAGGAAGTGGTGGAGGCTGGTACAATTGCAACATTTAAAAGGCATTTGGATGGGTATATCAATAGGAAGGGTTTGGAGGGATATGGGCCTGGCAGGTGGGAGTAGACTGGGTTGGGATATCTGGTCAGTGTGGATGGGTTGGACCGAAGGGTCTGTTTCCATGTTGTATATCTAGCTATTGCTGCTATCTGGCATAACGTTGGTCACGGTTTAGTTCATTCCCAGCAAAGAATGAATGAAGTTGCGTTTATGTGAAATCTATCGCAGAACCTTGAAACAAATAATTGACATCTGAAGTCACTGAAGTCAGTTTGCGCTCTGAAAGGACAGGCAAGCAGCAAGTTAATAACCAGAGGATCTGCTTTGGGTTGATGGTTTTAGGAACAGCTCAGTGGTTAGCACTGCTGCCTCACAGCACCAGGGATCTGGGTTCAAATCCACCCTCAGGCAACTGTCTGTGCAGGCTTTGCACGTTCTTTCAGCGTCTGCGTGGGTTTCCTCCGCGTGCTCCGGTTTCCTCCCACAGTCCAAAGATGCACAGGTTAGGTAAATTGGCCATGATAAATTACCCATAGTGTTCAGGTGACGTGCAGGCTAGGTGGATTAGCCATGGGAAATGCAGAGTTATAGGAATAGAGTGGGGGGCAGGGGCGCATCTGGGTGTGATGCTCTTCAGAGGATCAGTGTGGACTTGATGGGCCGAATGGCCTGCTTCCACTCTGTAGGGATTCTATGATAACTGAAGAAGGAAGGTTGACAGGAGCTCAGGAGAACTTTGCTCACTGGATCTTGTGATTGACCTGGAGAGTGTCTTGCTTTATTTTTCTCTTCAAAAGGTGGCTTAGAAATTAATCTGGGTCCGTTTTCACACCAAAACACAGCAGTGTGCTTCACTGGCTGTGCTTGAGGCTCAAGGATTGAGAGAAATTAGTCCACGGACTCCATTGTATTGTACCCAATGACAGGGGTAGGTGCTGATCTCCCTCCCATTACTGCTCAGCCAAGTGGAGCTATCAATGTCTGGGGGCCTCCTACATCTGGGAGCTGCTGTCATACAGATAAACCCTGAGAAGAGGGGATTGGAACAAGCTTCACTGAGGGAGCTAATGATGTCCGTAACATCAGAGGGAAGCACTCCTGCTCCTGAGTCCACAAGAGAGGTTTTGAAAAGCACAATGATTGCTCGTTGGTCAAAGTGGATGACCATGGAGCCTGTTGTGGGTCCAGAATGGGGTAGGCCTGACTACCAATGGACTCTCCAGGTCCCTTTTCCTGGAGATGATACAACACTATGTGGAAAGGTATTTCTGCTGCCACCTGCTCCAAATCTTGAAGAATTAATCTTTCAGCGACGGTGATTTGCTTTGGAGCTTTCACATACTAATGGTAACCTTTTCCAGAAAAAAATTGAGGTAGCATGTTCCATCATCTACTCCATAACTGTTCTTATATCATCTCTCACTAGCGGATCTTTCCCATCCCTCAGCAACCCTCCTTAATTCTCCCCTCATTACTCATGTTCTCGTAGAATACTTTACTTTCAATGTCACTTGACATTTTCATTTCCCATTTGAGCCCTGAATTCTTATTAAGCCTCCTTCCCAAACTCAGGGTCTCCCTGTGTACAGGAACGCTCAAAGGTACATGGTTCGGAGCATCCACATGCTGACCCATACCTTCGGTCTCCAAGCTCACATCACTGTAGGGGTGAGGTTATGGCAATGCCTTTAAATCCTGGCAATCCCTAGTTGGCAGCATGGTCGAAATACCTTCATACAGGCCTGACACCAACCCCTCAAGGGGCAACTGGGAATGTGCAATTTGTATCAAACTTGCTCATTCCAAACAATGAAGAGAAATGCCAATCAGTTCTTATTTTGACAGGCAGTGAGAACATAGCCTTGGGAGAAAATCTGACCCACTATAACTTCAGAGGCCGAAGGGATGACAATGATTAGCACCAGGGACCTGAGTTTGATTCCAGCCTTGGGTGACTGTGTGAAGTTTGCTCCTTCTCCTTATGTTTGTGGGGGTTTCTGGAGGTCCTCCCACTGTGCAGGCTGGGTGGATGAGCCATGGTAAATGTGGAGTTACCAGAGATAGGATCTGGGTGGGAGGGTCAGTGTAGACTCAATGGCCTGACTGGCCTCTTTCTGCACTGAGTATTCCATTATTCCATTTTACCCACCACGGTGGGTATTCCATTATTCAGTACAGGTTGAACTCAATTGAAGAACAGATCTTTCAGCCGCAGTAGAAGTCAGTGTTTTATCCTTTCCAATGTGTATTTTGTCATATCTTCACTAGATGGCAGACAAATCCAGAGTGCAGAGCAGCCTCCTCCAGTCATTGAAAAGCAAAATATTAAAAGTGCTGGAAGTATGAAATAAAAACAGATAATGTTGGACCTAGAGTCACAGAGATGTACAGCACAGAAACAGACCTTTCAGTCCAACTCATCCATGCTGACCAGATATCCCAAACTAATCTAGTCCCACCTGGCAGCACATGGCCCACATCCCTCCAAACCCATATACCCATCCACATGCCTTTTAAATGCTGTAATTGTACCAGCCTCCACCATTTCTCCTGGCAGCTCATTCCAAACACACACCACCGTGAAGAAGTTGCCCCTTATGTCCCTTTTAAATTTTTCCCCTCTCACTTAAATCCATTTCCTCTAGTTATGGATTCCTCCAGCCCAGGGAAAAAACCTTGTCTATTTATCCTATTCGTGCCCCTCATGCTTTTATAAACCTCTATAAGGTCACTCCTCAGCCTCCAATGCTCCAGGGATAATAGCCACAGCCTATTCAGCCTCTCCCTGTAGCTCAGATCCTCCAACCCTGGCAACATCCTTGTAAATCTTTTCTGAACCCTTTCAAGTTTCACAACATCTTTCCGCTAGGAAGGAGACCAGAAGTGCAGGCAATATTCCAACAGTAGCCTAACCAATGTCCTGTACAGCCTCAATGTGACCTCCCAACTCCTGTACTCAATACTCTGACCAATAAATGAAAGCAAACCAAATGCGTTCTTCACTATTCTATCTACCAGCAACTCCACTTTCAAGGAGCTATGACCCTGCACCCCAGGGTTCAGCAACACTCCCTAGGATTTTACCATTAAGTGTATAAGTCCTGCTCTGATTTGCCTTTTTAAAAATGCAGTACCTCGCATTTATCTAAATTAAACTTTATCTGTCACTCCTCAGACCATTGGCCCATCTGATCAAGATCCTGTTGTAATCTGAAATAACCTTCTTCGCTGTCCACTACACCTCCAATTTTGGCATCATCTGCAAACTTACTAACTGTACCTCCTTTGTTCACATCCAAATCATTTATATAAATGACGAAAATCAGTGGACCCAGCACTGATCACAGGCCTCCAGTCTGAAAATCAACCCTCCACCACCACCCTCTACCTTCGACCCAGTTCTGTATCCAAATGACCAGTTTTCCCTGTATTCCATGAGATCTAACCTTGCTAACCAGTCTCCCATGGGGAACTTTGTCAAATGCCTTACTGAAGTCCATATAGATCACGTCCACTGCTCTACCCTCATCAATCCTCTTTGTTACTTATTCAATAAACTCAATCAAGTTTGTGAGACATGATTTCCCACACATAAAGCCATGTTGACTATCCCTAATTAGTCCTTGCCTTTCCGAATACGTGTTAATCCTGTCCCTCAGGATTCCCTCCAACAACTGGTCCACCACTGACATCAGGCTCACTGGTCTATAGTTCCCTGGCTTGTCCTTACCACCTTTCTTAAACAGTGGCACTACGTTAGCCAACCTCCAGTCTTCCAGCACTTCACGTGTGACTATCGATGACACAAATATCTCAGCAAGAGGCCCAGCAATCACTTCCCTAGGTTCCCACAGAGTTCTAGGGTACACCTGATCAGGTCCTTGGGATTTATCCATCTTTATGCATTCTAAGACATCCTCCTCTGTAATATGGACATTTTTCAAGATGTCACCATCTATTCCCCCACATTCTATATCTTCCATGTCCTTTTCCACAGTAAATACTGATGTAAAATACTTGTTTAGTATCTCCCCCATCTCCTGTGGCTCCACACAAAGGCTGCCTTGCTTATCTTTGAGGAGAGAAAGTGAGGTCTTTGAGGGGCCCTATTCTCTCCCTCGTTACCTTTTTGTCCTTAATGTATTTGTAAAATCCCTATGGATTCTCCTTAACTCTATTTGCCAAAGCTACCTCATCTCCCTATTTTGCCCTCCTGATTTCCCTCTTAAGTATACTCCTACTGCCTTTATACTCTTTTGAGGATTTACTCAATCAATCCTGTCTATACCTGACATGTGCTTCCTTCTTTTTCTTAACCAAAACCCCAATTTCTTTAGTCACCCAGTATTCCCTACACCTACCAGCCTTGCCTTTCACCCTGACAGGAATATATAATCAAATTCCGAAGTACTCATTGGCCTGAAGCATTTACTCTGTTCCTTTTTCCTCCCATTTCAACCTGGAGGTACTCAGCGATTGTTATGGGGTGAAAATCTTTATTTTTGAGAGCAGTGTGTGGTAGTGAGAAGCTGAAAGCCTGATCAATGTGTGGTGATGGTTTCTGAAAGTTTGACTCACGACCTAGCAGACACAGGGAGAAATTCAGCTGCATGTCGACAGGGAGTGACTGAGCAGCACAGGCCTGAGGCCTAGCAATGATGGAGCAAAAGGTGTCTCCTGCCAATTCTGGCTCAATCATTGGGGGAGGGGCGGGGGTGTCAAATTCTGCTCAACTCCAACACCGAGCTGATGCTTCCCAAATGAGCCCTGACAGGGGAAATTATGAGGCTAATGGACTGCAGGTGGATGTTAGGAGAGGAGCCATTGATGAGGTGAAGAAAGTTGGGCATCTAATGGGTTTCCAAGTTGGGGGGAGGGGCAGGTATATGTCCAATCCACTGGTTAGGAATCCCTATAGTCTGGAGGCAGGCCAGTCAAGTCCACACTGCCCCTACAAACAGCATCCCAAACAGACCCACCCCATTCCTGTAACCCTGCATTCCCCAAGGCTAATCCACCTCGCTTGCACATCCCTGCACACTATGGGGAATTTAGCAAGGCCAATCCACCTAACCTGCACATCTTTGTACTGTGGGAGGAAACCGGAGCACACCCACGCAGACACAGGGAGAATGCATAAAATTCACACAGACAGTCGCCTGAGGCTGGAATTGAACCCAGGTTCCTGGTGCTGTGAACCACCATTACCACCCCTTTATTAATACTGTAATATCACATTGAGCCTTTGAAATGAGCTTGACCTTCTTACTGAGGGGTGAGACTGAGCCAGGATTGATAATGAAGGCTGGAAGAAAATCAAAGGTTACAAAAATAGCAGTGCACTGAGTGCCTGTGGGCTGTCATGGCGAACAACTCCTGTGAACGGCAACAACCTTTCATTCTCAATGTTCTTCAGAGCACTGAGGATTTTTAACTGGGTCCTGGGGTCCTAGTTTGTCCAGACAGCATATGAGCAAGCATTACAGCTTTCAAGTACTGCAAACCGGGGAGTTGCTTCTCAGACAGTTAAACTGTGTGAGAAATGAATGCTCGATTGCATTGCTTTTGCCAACGTATATGCACTCGACCTCCAGCACTCAACTTGACAGGTCCGAACAGACTGGCAAATTGCCCTACAACAATTGCGAACAAATGAGCAGAATCTGTTTTTCCCATCGCCTATACAAGGACTCACAGCTCCTGATGAATACATAATGTTGTCCAACCAGTGTGTTTAAATCAACCGAGCTGAAAGAGAAAGGGTGGTCCTTCCCCCTGGGTGAAAGGACTGCGGGCTTTACTTGTGCTGGTACTGTTGTATCCAATTATAAACCGTGCCTGTTGGGTTCATCAGATCTAACAGATGTCACTGGCGCAGAAGTGTTGCCATCAAGATAGGTTCCCGGTGCGTTCATGTTTGGAAATAGTCCCACCAAACACTTTATTTTCCCTTCACTCATCACACATGGGGCCATTCAAGCAGCAGGTCATATTTGGGGCTGTTTGCTCTCTTCAACTGTGTAGACTCTGCATCAGGAGAAAGTGAGCACTGCAGATGCTGGGGAGTCAAGAGTCGAAAAGTGTGGCGCTGGAAAAGCACAGCAGGTCAGGCATCATCCGAGGAGCAGGAGAATCAACATTTCTCACATCAGCCCTTCATCCGGAATGTGGACATCAGCCTGGCTCCAAGGTCTCTACCAGCAGAGGGAGGTAGCTGCTATTAAGGGTGTTGGGGGAGGGGGGAATCTGCTTGTCCCTCCATTCCCATCAGCCACTGCTTTCCGGCCCACTTCCAATCCCCGGGTGTGGTTTGATCCCATAGACCACGGACTCATGGGAATGCCGTGGGCACCATCGGCAAAAATGAGGGCGGCCATTTAGATTAGATTACTTACAGTGTGGAAACAGGCCCTTCGGCCCAACAAGTCCACACCGACCCGCCGAAGCGCAACCCACCCATACCCCTACATTTACCCCTTACCTAACACTACAGGCAATTTAGCATGGCCAATTCACCTGACCCGCACATCTTTGTGACTGTGGGAGGAAACCGGAGCACCCGGAGGAAACCCACACAGACACGGGGAGAACGTGCAAACTCCACACAGTTGTCACCTGAGGTGGGAATTGAACCCAGGTCTCTGGCGCTGTGAGGCAGCAGTGCTAACCACTGTGCCACCGTGCCGCCCCCTTCCTTGTCGGACCGAGTGGCTTTTCCTGTAATTGTCGTCACCATGTGGTTGCTAAACTGCTGGCGTGTTGACGCCATGTTGAAACCCAGTCTTCAAAATTCAGGGGTAGACAAGCATCCAACAGCAATGTGAGGACAGGTGTCACATATGCTGAAAATGTGTTGCTGGAAAAGTGCAGCAGGTCAGGCAGCATCCAAGGAGCAGGAGGTTCGACGTTTCGGGCATAAGGCTCAATGTGATATGCCCGTTTCTTCAGCAACTAACCACCCGGAAAGATCATTCATTAGGGAACCAGGCAGGGTTCCGGAACAATCTGACAGCGTTGAGTTCATTTTCATGGAGCCAGGCCCACACGATTCTGTTCTTGTTGCTAAGGGCTGTACAGTGGTGATGACTTCTGTTGTGAGCACCATCAGATGCCAGTTTGGTGAGGGCCTGAGGTGCACAAAGAGGGAGCTGTTGCCAGGTTGTGTAGTCTATCAGAATCTAACACTGAATAGAGGGCCAGCATTGCCATTTGAAAGCTCAATGTCCAGCCTTTACCTCGCACACATCATGGTCAGCAACTGGCAAGTGGGAATGAGTGTACGAATGAGTATATCAACAAGTGAGTGAGTGAGAGTCAGAGTGTGTGTGAAAGAGGGTGAGTGAGTGTGTAAGAGTTTGAGTGAATGAGTGAGTGAGAGTGAAAGTCAGTGTGTGAGTGAGAATGAGTGCGAATGAGAGTGCGTGAGAGTGAGAGTGAGGATGAGTGAGAGTGTTTAAGTGAGAATGTACATAAGAGTCAGAGTGAGTGAGTGTGGGAAATATGAGGGTAAGTGAGTGAGGGGGGAGTGGGAGTGAGAGTTAATCTGGGTGGAGAGGGGCATTGTGGATTAGAATTTGGGAGAGAAGGAGGGGGATTCAGGTGTAAATGGTGGGGGATTTGGTAACTGGGAGCTCAGTGGGGGGAGGGGAATGTATGTGAGCTCAGTAAGGGGGAGGGGAGCTCGTTGAGGGGGAGGGGAGCTCAGTGAGGGAGAGGGGAGTGTGTGGGAGTTCAGTGAGGGGGAAGAGAGTGTGTGGGTGGTCAGTGAGGGGAAGGGGAGTATGTGGTGTTCAGTGAGGGAGAAGTGAGCTCAGTGAGGGAGAGGGGAGTGTGTGGGAGTTCAATGAGGGGAAGGGGAGTGTGTGTGGGTGTTCAGTGAGGGGGGAGTGTCTAGGTGTTCAGTGAGGGGGAAGTGAGCTCAATGAGGGAGAGGGGAGTGTGGGGGTGTTCAGTGAGGGGGAGGGGAGTGTCTGGGAGCTCATTGAGAGGGAGGGGAGTGATTGGGTAGTCAGTGAGGGGGGGGAGCTCGGTGAGCGGGAGAGGAATATCTGGAGACTCAATGAGGGGGATGGGGGTGTCTGGGTACTCAGTGAAGGGGGAGGGGAGCTCAGTGAGGGGGAGGGGAGGGGAATGTCTGGGTGTTCAGTGAGGGGGAGGGGAGTGTCTGGGTGCTCAGTGAGGAGAAGGGGGTGTCTGGGTACTCAGTGAGGGGGAGGGGAGTATCTGGGTAGTGACTGAGGGGGAGGGGAGTGTCTGGGAGCTCAGTAAGGGGGAGGGGAGTGTCTGGGTACTCAGTGAGGGGGAGGGGAGTGTCTGGGAGCTCAGTAAGGGGGAGGGGAGTATCTGGGTACTCAGTGAGGGGGAGGGGAGTGTCTGTGAGCTCAGTAAGAGGGAGGGTGGTGTCTGGGTGCTCAGTGACGGGGAGGGGGTGTCTGGGTGTACACTGAGGGGGAGGGGAGTGTATGGTTACTCAGTGAGGGGGAGGGGAGTGTCTGGGTGCTCAGTGAGGAGGTAGGGTGTGTCTGGGGGCTCAGTAAGGGGGGAGGAGATTATCTGGAAGTTCAGTGGGATGTAGGAGCAGCACTCCGAAAGCTAGTGCTTCCAATGAAACCTGTTGGACCATAACCTGGTGTTGTGTGATTTTTAACTTTGTACACCCTGGTCCAACACCGGCGTCTCCACATCATGATAAAGTGAAGACAGCAAACGGGGGATGAGATGGTCCGCAGTTAATGGTGGGGATGTTTATAAATACTGAGAGTTGATCTGGACTGTACGGATGGAGGCTTCGAGTGAAGTTAGTGTGTGTATGTGTGTATGTGAGAGAGTGTGTGTATGTGAGTTTGAGTGTGAGTATGAGGGTGTGTGTGAGTGTGAGGGTGTGTGTGTCTGCATGTGAGTGTGTGTGCGTGTGTGAGAGAGTGCGAGGGTGTGTGTGTGTGTGTGTGTGTGTGTGTGTGAGTGAGTGAGTGTATGTGTGTGTGAATGTATGTATTTGTGTGTGAGTATGAGTATGTGTGAGTGTGTATGAGTATGTGTGTGGGAGTGTGTGTGAGTATGTGTGTGTATATGCGTATGGGAGTGAGTGTGGATATGTGTGTGGGAGTGTGGGTATGTGTATGGGAGTGTGGGTAAGTCAGTGTGAGTGTGTGTGTGTGTGGGAGTGAGTGTGACTATGTGTGTGTGGATGTGTACGTGTGAGTGAGTGAGTATGTGAGTGAGAGTGTGTATGTATGTGTATGTGTGAGTGAGTGAGTATGTGTGCGCGAGTGAGTGTGTGTGTGTGTATGAGGAATGTGTGTGTACGTGTGTGTGTACGTGTGCGTGTGTGTGTGTGTGTACGTGCGTGTGTGTGTGTGTACGTGTGTGTGTGTGTGTGTACGTGTGTGTGTGTGAGAGGAGTGTGTGTGTGTGTGAGAGGAGTGTGTGTGTGTGTGTGAGGAGTGTGTGTGTGTGTGTGTGTGAGGAGTGTGTGTGTGTGAGTGAGGAGTGTGTGTGTGTGAGGAGTGTGTGTGTGTGTGTCTGAGGAGTGAGTGAGTGTGTGTGTATGAGGAGTGTGTGTGGGTATGAGGAGTGTGTGTGGGTATGAGGAGTGTGTGTGTATGAGGAGTGTGTGTGTGTGTGTGTGTATATGAAGAATGTGAGTATGTATGTGGGAGTGAGTGTGACTGTGAGTGAGTGTGTGTGTATGTGTGTATGTGTTGTGAGTGAGTGTGTATGTGTGTATGTGTTGTGAGTGAGTGTGTATGAGGAGTGTGTGTGTGTGTGTATGAGGTGTGTGTGTGTGTATGAGGTGTGTGTGTGTGTATGAGGTGTGTGTGTGTGTATGAGGTGTGTGTGTGTGTGTGAGGAGTGTGTGTGTGTGTATGAGGAGTGTGTGTGAAGAATGTGAGTATGTATGTGGGAGTGAGTGTGACTGTGAGTATGTGTGTGTGTATGTGTTGTATGTGTGTGTGTATGTGTGTTAGTGTGTGTGTGTGAGTGTGTATGAGGAGTGTGTGTGTGTGTGTGTGTATATGAAGAATGTGAGTATGTATGTGGGAGTGAGTGTGACTGTGAGTGAGTGTGTGTGTATGTGTGTATGTGTTGTGAGTGTGTGTGTATGAGTTGTGTGTGTGTGTATGAGGAGTGTGTGTGTGTGTATGAGGAGTGTGTGTGTGTGTATGAGGAGTGTGTGTGTGTGTATGAGGAGTGTGTGTGTGTATGAGGAGTGTGTTTGTGTGTGTGTGTATGTGTGTTTATGTGTGTGTGTGAGTGTATGAGTGAGTGTGTATGTGTGTGTGTGTGTATGAGGAGTGTGTGTGTGTGTGTGTGTGTATATGAAGAATGTGAGTATGTATGTGGGAGTGAGTGTGACTGTGAGTGAGTGTGTGTGTATGTGTGTATGTGTTGTGAGTGTGTGTGTATGTGTTGTGAGTGTGTGTGTATGTGTTGTGAGTGTGTGTGTGTATGAGGAGTGTGTGTGTGTATGAGGAGTGTGTGTGTGTATGAGGAGTGTGTGTGTGTGTGTATGAGGAGTGTGTGTGTGTGTATGAGGAGTGTGTGTGTGTGTATGAGGAGTGTGTGTGTGTATGAGGAGTGTGTTTGTGTGTGTGTGTGAGTGTATGAGGAGTGTGTGTGTGTGTGAGTGAGTGTGTATGTGTGTGTGTGTGTGTGAGGAGTGTGTGTGTGAGTGTGTGTGTGTGTGTATGAGGTGTGTGTGTGTGTGTGAGTGTGTGTGTGTGTGTATGAGGTGTGTGTGTGTGAGGAGTGTGTATGAAGAATGTGAGTATGTATGTGGGAGTGAGTGTGACTGTATGTGTGTGTGTATGTGTTGTATGTGTGTGTGTGTATGTGTGTTAGTGTGTGTGTGTGAGTGTGTATGAGGAGTGTGTGTGTGTGTGTGTATATGAAGAATGTGAGTATGTATGTGGGAGTGAGTGTGACTGTGAGTGAGTGTGTGTGTATGTGTGTATGTGTTGTGAGTGTGTGTGTATGAGGAGTGTGTGTGTGTGTGTATGTGTGTTTATGTGTGTGTGTATGAGGAGTGTGTGTGTGTAACTGTGTATGTGTGTTAGTGAGTGTGTGAGTGTGTATGAAGAATGTGAGTATGTATGTGGGAGTGTGTGTGACTGAGTGAGTGAGTATGAGTGTGTGTATGTGTGTGTGTGTGAGAGTGTGTGTGTGTGTGGGAGTGAGTGTGACTATGTGTGAGTATGTGTGTGTTTGTGAGTGACTGATGGAGTGTTGCTGTGCCCATTCCTTAGCTCGTCAGTGACTTCACTCAGACAGTATTCAGGAAGTTGTCTTCCAGCTGCCACTCTCCTCAATGAGTGAACTTGCTTTCCCCTCTCCCAGGTTTCACTCCAGCCTCTTTATGTGAAGCTGGAGCTCTCACTTTCTCATCACCAACACCAAATTCAAACCAATATGCTAACCAAAAAGGCCATTCAGCCCCTTGAGCCTGCTTTTCCATTCAATGAGATCATGGCTGAGTTAATTGTAACCTCAAAATCACAATCCCGCTTACCCCAGTAACCTTTAACATCCCTGTTGAACAAGAATACAGCATTCAATTCTGGTCTCCCTGCTATTGGAAGGATGTTGTGAACCCTGAAAGTGTTCAGGAAAGATTTACAAGGATGTTGCCAGGGTTGGAGGTTGAGTAGGCTGGGGCTGGTTTCCCTGGAGCGTCAGAGGCTGAGAGGTGACCTTATAGAGGTTTATAAATCATGCAGGGCATGGATAGGGGCATAAATAGGCAAGGACTTTTTTTTTCCCTGGGGTGGGGAGTCCAGAACTAGAGGGCTTAGGTTTAAATTGAGAAGGTAAGGATTTAAAAAGAACCTAAGGGCAACTTTTTCACACAGAGGGTGGTGCGTGTATGGAATGAGCTGCCAGAGGAAGTGGTGGAGGCTGGTACATTGCAACATTTAAAAGGAATTTTGATGGGTATATGAATAGGAAGGGTTTCGAACGATATGGGCCAAGTGCTAGCAAGTGGGACTAGTTTGGGTTGGGATATCTGGTTGTCATGAACAAGTTGGACTGAAGGGTCTGTTTCCGTGCAGTACATCTCTATGACTCTAAGAATCTATTTACCTCTGCCTTAAAAATATTCATGGGGCTTACCCGCCCCATCTTTTCAGGAATACCCTTCCAAAGAAGGATCTATTTCCGTGGCTGTAAGACCACTGACTCTCGGACACATCAAAGTTCACCGCACCTCAGTTTTATTTGGGCGAGCCCTGACTCTTAAACTGTAACCCCTCACTCTAGATTCTCCTGTAGGGGGTAGAAGCCTCTCCTCATCCAACACAATGAAAACCCGGAAGAACTGTGGACGCTATAAATCAGAAACAAACAAGCAGAAGTTGCTGGAAAAGCTCAGCAGGTCTGGCAGCATTTTAATAGATTCCCTGCAGTGTGGAAACAGGCCCGTCGGCCCAACCAATCCTCCGAGGAGTAATCCACCCCCCTCTGATTAATGCACCTAACACTATGGGCAATTTAGCATGGCCAATTCAACTGACCAGCACCTCATTGGATTGTGGGAGGAAAGTGGAGCAAACCCACACAGGCACAGGGAGAATGTACAAACTCCACACAGACAGTTGCCCAAGGCTGGAATTGAACCTAGGACGCTGTTGCTGTGAGGCAGCAGTGCTAGCCACTGCACCACCCTCTATGAAGAGCGATCAGAGTTAACGTTTCAGATCTGGTGACCCTTCCTCTCCACATCCAACTCGGTCAAGTCTCCTCAAGGTTTTATCTGATTTAAACAAGTTGTCTCTTACTCTTTGAAGCCCCAGTGGACACAAACTTTTCTTTAACGCGGAGTTGTTTAATCTTGTTTGGATGAGGCTGCTGAGGGGGGGGGGAGGGGATGAGCATGTTTCAGAGGACCGTGTCACCTTGAGTGAGAGGCTAGTTTATCTCTGTCCACTGGAAGCTGTTTTAGGACATATATCTTTGTAAGATTCTCCTTAAATGAAACGAATGTGGATCATGTTGAGCCCCTTCAGAATTCCAACCTTTCCCAGACGTTTTATTTCATATTAGAAGGCTTTGTGAATGTCAGGAAAAGAAAATGTTACGTCAGCCTCTATATATTTACGATACCTGAATCCTATTATGGAGCTTCAAATGAGCAGTGTTAATTAAGTGCGTTCTCTGAGAGCTGACATTATGAAGAGCTGCAGATAGTTTTGGAATTTCGAATGAGTTCATCATTTCAACCAGTTGTTTTCACTTAAGCAGTAATGTCTTCCATGTTCCCCATCGCACAAGGACTGGGCTGAGATTAATACAAGCGAACATCTCCTGGGAAGTGTTCCAATCTTGTGGGGCAGGGGAGCTCTAACAACAGGGGAGAGTCTGCTCTGACTAAGCAGTCCATCCAAAATCATCTCCGGCAGGTGACTTTTCCCCGAGGATGGGGGGGCTTTCGAGATGACGGGGCACATTTTTAAGGTGAGGGGAGAGAGATTCAAAAAAGACCTGAGGGGCAACTTTATTTTAAACACAGAGGGTGGTTCATGTGTGGAATGAACTTCCAGAGGAGGTTGTGGATGTGGGTGCCATTACAACATTCAAATGACATTTGAATAAGTGCATGAATAGGAAAGATTTGGAGGGACCTGAGCCAGGAGCAGGCAGAGTGGGGCTAGTTTAGTTTAGGATTATGGTTGGCATGGACTGGTTTGACTGAAGAGCCCATTTCGGTTGTGTGTGTGTGTGTGTGTGTGTGTGTGTGTGTGTGTGTGTGTGTGTGTGTGTGTGTGTGTGTGTGTGTGTGTGTGTGTGTGTGTGTGTGTGTGTGTGTGTCCATTAGTTTCCCCACATAACCTCATGGCTATTTGTGGGATCATGCTGTGCACAAAATGTTTCCTCACATCACAACAGTGATTACAATTAAGGTGCTTTAGGATATCTTGAAGTGAAGATAGCTGCAAGATAGCTTCCCCCATCTCCCTTGCTCCAATTTCAATTGGTTAATACTTGGACAGCTATTAATTGACTGTTGAGCATTGTGTTTGTTTACTGTAGAGCTGTCGATGCTTTCAGCACAGAAGGGGCCCTGTGTGTCCGTACAGCTCTCTCGTGCAATCCAAAACCATCCCCACAAAAGCCTGCAGCATCATCTGCCTGACATATTTACCGCTCTCAGCAGTCTCTTCATGAATAGAAATGATCCACAAATTAGCTCTGCCTTTAGAATTGGAGATAGAAATCAGTAGGTAACAAGGGGAATGTATTTATGCAGTAATTTATGATGGTCTGGAATGTACTGCCTTGAAGAGATAGTGCAAGCAGCTTAAACAGTAACATTCGCAAGGGATTTGGAAAAATAATTGAAGAAGAAGCATGTGGGGCAAAGGGCTAGGGGGAAATAACAAGGGAGAGGGCCTAATTAGATAGTACTCTCAAAGAGTGATGGCATGGTGCCTCAGTGGTTAGCACTGCTCTCTCACGAGACCGGCTTCGATTCCAGCCTCGGGCGACTGTCTGTGTGGAGTTTGCACATTCTCCCCGTGTCAGCGCGGGTTTCCTTCCACAATCCAAAGACCTGCAGGTTAGGTGGATTGGTCATGCTAAATTGCCCGTAGTGTCCAGGGATAAGGAGGCGAGGTGCGTTAGTGGTGGTAAATATGGGGATATGGTGGGGGTCTGGGTGGGGTTCTCTTTAGAGGGTCAGTGCAAACCTGATGGGCCATATGCCTTCTTTCCACACTGTAGGGATTCTAATAGTTACCACTGACATTGGGGAGGTGGTGGGGGATGGGGGCAAATGGCTTGGTGCTGTGCTGTAGATGCCCTGATGTCAGAGTCACCCTGACGTTGGTATTCATCCTGAGATTTTCTAACTTGCTTGGAGGATGGCTAAGGATAAAATCCCACAAAAAACTTCAAAACGGTTCCTGAGCCAGCTGGAATTCTGCTGCTGAATGGTTCATCCCCAGTTCAAGTTCTGTTGGGCCGGTCTTGGAACAGTTCATTCGATGTGGTACTGCCGTGGTTAACACTGTCACCGGAGGCACCTTAGCTGTTGTGGTACTGTGTACGCCCCTACCAGAAGTTGCTGGGGGAGCTTTGATCTAACACTATCCTGACAGCACGTGATGTAACTCCAGCATTCCAAATGTGGCCGACGCTCCATCTGACAACAAATTTCCACATTAACTTGAAGAAAGAAGCATCGTAAGCAAAAGGATGTGATGGAATACTCCCCATTTTCCTGAATGGATGCAGCTCCATCAACACTCAAGAAGCTTGACACCATCCAGGACAAGACAGGTCACTTGACTGGCACCATATCCACCATCTTCAACATTCACTCCCCCCATCCTTCACCGTGATGCATAGTAGTAGCAGTGTGTACCATCTACAAGATGCACTGCAGCAACTTTTTAAGACTTCCATTGATGGCATCTTTCAAATCAGTGACGTCTACCACTTGGAAAGACAATGGTATTAGATAACATCACCTCAAGTTCACCTTCGAGGTACACCATCCCGACTTGGTACCCCTTGGCCATCTCTTCATTGTCACTGGGTTAACATGCTAGAAATGTCTTCTTAGCAGCACTCTGAGTGTACCAGCATCCCACACACTGCAGTGGTTCAATAAGGCAGCTCACCACTACATTAGGGATGGGCAATAAATGTTGGTCAGGGTGATAAATGCTGTCCAGCAATATTGTCCGCATGAAAATGAATCATAAAACAAAAAGTTTCTCTCGAGCTAATCGGTTCAATTGAGTAAATCAGATGCTCAGTTGGTTGATTAACAAACAGCACCAGTAGGAGGATGCTCAGGTGTGCAGTGGAATCCTGTCTGCACTTACCCGTGCCCAGACGGAATTTCACATTGGCCCCAACGTCCTGTAGTTCCTGCGGGAACCTGAGCCACCCCTGGAACTTTATTTTTTGTCCCCTTCAGGGATGTATCACGGCGGGTTGCTGCTGCACACCGTCCTCCTCTTCTCCCTCATCCACCGCCCGGACACGCCTTGGCGTGCCCATTTGCCACCGGGCGGTGGGGATCCCCAGTGGAGGGCTCTCTATGCGTGAGTCCTCCCCCACTTCTCTCGGGGATCTGGGGTGGAGGGTGCTGCACGCAGCAGTCCCCTGCAAACACAGATTGCGGTGGTTCACGGACTCCCAGCCCAACTGCTTGTTCTGTGGCGCTGTGGAGTCCGTGGACCATGTATATATGAGGTGTGGGAGTCCGCACTCCCTTTTTAATTTTCCTTAAGGATCTTCTCCATTTTTGGCTGCACTGCAATCCCACGCTCCTGATCTTTGGGCACCTGCTACAGAAAGGGGAGGGCAGGTCTGAAGATCTCCTCGTGGGTCTGCTCCTGGGCCTGGCCAAACTGGCCATAAACAGGTCCAGGCAGCGGGCCGTGGAGGGGGTCGTTAGGGCCGACTGCCTGCCCCTCTTCCATGGGTATGTCTGAGCTCAGGTGTCCCTGGAGAAGGAGCATGCAGTGTCTACCAACACCCTGGAGTTGTTCAGGGAGAGGTGGGCGCCGCAGGGAGTGGAGTGCATTATTTCCCCCTCCAACTCTATTTTGATTTAGTCCCTGCCCTCCCCTTCACTGTTTGTTCACACAGCATTGCCCTTTGATGTGAAGGGCACTGCTTGTCATTGGCTACTCGGGTCTTTCCTTTCTTCCCTGGTGGTGGAAATTAAATAAAGATTTTACACATGTGTTGTTCTTCACTGTGTCCTGCACACACAATGACATGGGTGCTGGGGAATAAATAAACACTGCCGCTGTTGGGCAGTAGTGTGGGGGTTTGGAAGAAGAAGCAAAAACGTAACGAGGAAATTTAGAATCTCCCCAGTTCAGGGGACTGACTCTGAAAACAACATTAGGCAGAAGTGGGTACTGCAGATGCTGGAGATCAGAGTCAAGATTAGAGTGTCGCTGGAAAAGCACAGCAGGTCAGGCAGCATCCGAGGAGCAGGAAAATCAACGTTTCGGGCAAAAGCTGATGAAGGGCTTTTACCCGAAATGTTGATTCTCCTGCTCCTTGAATGCTGCCTGACCTGCTGTGCTTTTCCAGCACCGCACTGAACTAAAAAAAAATTAACAGGCTTGTGATTATTTGAGCCTATTATAAAGTTTTTCATTGTATAGAGTCCCTATACTGTGGAAGTAGGCCATTTGGCCCATCAAGTTCATGCGAACCCTCCAGAAAGCAGTCCACCCAACCCATCCCTGTTACCCTGTATTTCCCATGGATAAACTGCTCACCCCTGGTCACTACAGGTAATTTAGCATGGCACAACTTTGGACTGTGGGAGGAAACCCACGCAGATACGGGGAGAATGTGAAAAGTCCGCACAGAGAGTCACCCGAGACTGGGATCGAACCTGGGTCCTTGGTGCTGAGGCAGCAGTGCTAACCACTGAGCCACCGTGGCACCCGTTTTCTTTTGCCCTAATCAGAATTTTTTTATTGGTGATGGATTTGTGATGCTTTAGAGATGTGTCAGTGCTGAAGCGTGGGATGCAATGTTTCTGAAGCGCACTTTCAGATATGATAGGATGGCCACTAAATAGCTTTGTGACAAATAATAATTGGCCTGTAAGTCTGTTTTTTCCCAGTTTCCACCAAACTGTGTGGACAAGCTTGGAAGGGTGGTTATTGAATCACACAGAAGAGGCAGCTCTCGGGCCAAGCTGAGGTCTCTGATGTAAACGATGGAGGCAGTGTAATGTCTGTGACCCTGGTCCAGCTGGGAGGCACATTAATTCGAGTGACTACATCTGATTCCGGCTCTGCGGTGTCTGCTGGAAGAAAGAAGCAGAATTTGAAAGGAGAACTGATCAAAGCTGTGGAGGGTACCATCTTAGAATCATATCGTCTGTCTCACGTCACTCTCAGTGTGGACTTTTCACAGTCTCCCCGTATCTGCATGGGCTTCCTCCCACAGTGTCAGAAACATTGGTGACAACCCTCCAAGCCCTACACCTCAATGTTAACCCCTTTAGGCAGGAAGGGTAGGGGCATTAAAGGGTTCTGCTCAGAGGGAGGGAGGGAGCAGCACACCCACTTTTATATTTTTTTGAGAAGTCCTTCAGTAAACATTGGGAATATTTTGATTGAGTTCGTGGGGAAGCCGAAATATAAACACAAAGTTGTGGAGAGGATTCTGGCAGCTCATTGCTGAAAGCTGGGACACACCAGACTGTCCAATACTGAGTGAACACCATTTCATTGGATCACTGCAAAGCATGGTCGCAGTAGGAGTCTAGTTTAGGGGCAATTTGTTTCAGTAATGCTCACGATACGTTTCAAATGCAGAGCTGACTGACCTCTTTTTAAGACGCGTGTACTATTTTATCGGACGCTTGCTTGCTGTCACTTGGGCTGCTGTTAAAACCCGGCCACGGAGGATGGTTGCTGGGGGTTACAGGGGGACCCCTGAGGAGCTCAGCACCTTTATGCTGCCTGGTTAATCCACTTCAGGGAACTGTCTGTTTGCCAGACTTGCTCAGACACCGAAAATGCATTCCAGGCCTCTGCTTTAGAATGGTGCTCCTGTCTGAAAACGCCAGCCACTGTGCTTGAGATGAAACAAACATTGATGTGAGATCCGACCAGGTTAACCGAATAGAAACGTCCCACCTGGTGAGGATTATCTCGTGAGACCCAACTGTTCTTCCCTGTACCTTGCTGTTTATAGTGGGTGTGGCTGGTATTAATGCGATTAGCCCGCACCACATGTCAAAGGATGAAACTATAACAGGCTTAACAAAAGTACCATATTAACAAGAACAGTTGCCATAGTTTATGAAGCCCTCTCACCTTTCATTAAAGATTTCCTCCATCTTTGTTTTCCTGTGTTTTGGTTGTTCTGTGAGAGATTGTATGCCACAGAGCAGCTCTGAACTCTACTCCCTGAAGAAGCAGTCAATACAGACAGCAGGAGACAGAATGAGGCAAGTGACTGACTGGATTCTCACTCTGTCCCCTGTGCTAACTCCTTTGTCAGCAGATCATTGAGACTATTGTGGAGGATCTATTCATGTAGTTCATGTTTCCAAGTGGACATAGATCGAGCAAGGATTGTGAGCTGAAACTGTTCAAAGCGGATCGTGGGCAGGTTGTGCTGCCTCTAGTCACAGAGAAACTGGGCATCGAGGGATTGAAATCCCCTTGCGATCAGGAATGGGGCTGGATGATGCTAGGGGGGTCTGCGTGGCACGTGTGTGTGCGCAGTCCCTCGGACCTGAGAGAACACAGTGATCGTCGCAGATCCCACAACTCGGGCACTTTGGTGAACTGGACAAATTGTATTGTTTTCCTGTGGGCATCAGTGATCTGATATGGGCTGCCAACTGGGAGGATGCCACACATGATGCCAGCTGGGGTTTGAAAGGAAGGGGCTCAACGGAGCTAGGATTGTCAGTGCCACAGACACAAAGAAACGGCCACTCCACTCCATCGGCTGGGAAGCACTTCAGGACGTCTTGTGTGGTGGGGAGGGTGGGGGACAATGCAAAGCCTTTCGGTAGTAGATCCTGCTATAGAGCCTTGTAGCTGTAGATGACAGTGTCCCTGGTGTATGCTGATGTGTCCAATATTCCGTTTCCATAAATCTGCAGGCAGTTGCTCACAGAAGGCCCTGGCTTCCTCTCCAGGTACTGCCTGTTCCTTGAGCCCTACGGCCTTGGAATCTGCAGCCTCCCTCATGGGTTCATCGCCACATTCTTAACCTTCAGTTACCTGGGCCTGGGAATGCTCCTGAAAGCCTGCCTCTCCATCATCACCACCATCACACGCACTGGTGATGAGTCTCTAGGTGCCTTCTTCTCCGAATGGACTGAATTATGGGGTCAAGTCGAGAGGTTGGTATTCAGGGTGTAAGGTTTATTGGTCTTTCTTCTAAAGTGAGTGCCTCCCTTCAGTGCTAAGCCAATGACTGCATGCTTATGTAACAGTACTGTTCAGATTCTGAGTTGATTCCTCAATTGGGTGTTTTCCCGTTGTGCAGGAACAGGTGTGGACAAATCTTGGGATCTTCCCGTTTGTTTGTGGATTTCCCATGGCCCTTCTATTCTGAGCTGTTACAGGGAAAATAGCCCCAACCTTTTCGGTATCTCCCTATTACAACCATCTGCTGGTCAAAAGCAGACACTTAACTATTCTGCCTGCATTGTAGTTGGTGTGAGCACAATGTTAGCATCGCAGTAACAAATCAGCACGGAGGAAAAAGAGAGACAGATGTTGGTTTCGACAGAAATATACTTGTTTAGAGTTAAATAATGATCAAAGGTTCGCAAAAAGTATTGAGCAAGATGAGAGAGCACCCTTTAATCCCACAGCAAACTGTAAACCACTATCATTCTCATCAAATTCCCCATTCAGTTCTCCCCCGAATCTTTGATAGGCTTATTAATGAAGTAACAAAAGCACATCTGCACCATTATCTGTGACTAAGGTGTGTGTGAGATCAAAAGGAATTTGACACTTGCTGGATGAAAGGAGGCTGGTGCCCAGGTAATTACACTGTTGCAATCAGAGTCATCAGCATTATTCTTTTTAACTATGACTCATTTTTACAGAACAGCTCAGATTTATTTGAACTCGTGTGTACCCGATGTGCAGAGGAACCCGAGACCACAAGAAGCTGTCAGAAAGGCAAAAAAAAACAAACGAGCTTTGATTCAGTTATTTATTTCAATTTGTGAGCCAGCCTTAGGTTTAGTTACATTGTCACCTCTGAGTCAGAAGATATTGGGTTTGAATTCCACTCCAGACAATGCTGGTGATTGGAGACCTGGCTCCAAATTTGTTTTGACTTCCGGAAGGTTCTTTGAAAAGGTTGGCACCCACCCCTGCCCTCGTCTGACCTCACCACTCTCCAGCCTCTGCAGTAAATGCCATGCTATGCTGCATAGCACTAACCATCCCACCCAGATTTACAAAGATTACATACAGGCACTGAAGGACCATTCACATTTTGACCAGTGAGTTGACCTGAGAATTATATCCAAGGGCTGGTGAGGAGATATCAAATTATCAACCTCGCTAAAGGGAACGAGAAGCTGGCAAAAAATATGCTACTAAGGAGATCAGAATTTAAGAAGATTGGCGCACAAACCATAAAGGAGAGATGAGAAGAATTTATTCATAATACAGTCTGAAATGTGCTGCTTAAAAAAAATGGTGGAAACCGATTCAATAATAAACTCACAGGAGTGGCTCAGTCAGCTCCAAAAACAGAAGTCGCTGGAAAAGCTCAGCAGATCTGGCAGCATTGGTGATGATAGGTCAGAGTTAACGTTTCGGGTCCGGTGACCCTTCCCCAGAACGTTAATTCTGATTTTTCTTCACTGATACTACCGGACCTGCCGTGCTTTTGCAGCGAATTCTGCTTTTCGCCCCCAACTTACAACAACGCTGTAGGGTCTTAGATTAGATTAGATTGCTTACAGTGTGGAAACAGGCCCTTCGGCCCAACAAGTCCACACCAACCCGCCGAAGAGCAACACATGCAGACCCATTCCCCTACATTTACCCCTTCACCTAACACTACAGGCAATTTAGCATGGCCAATTCACCTAACCTGCACATTTTTGGACTGTG
The DNA here is from genome assembly GCF_020745735.1 of Hemiscyllium ocellatum. Lineage (NCBI taxonomy): Eukaryota > Metazoa > Chordata > Chondrichthyes > Orectolobiformes > Hemiscylliidae > Hemiscyllium > Hemiscyllium ocellatum. The sequence goes on from NC_083412.1 coordinate 24,457,232, forward strand.
GGAGGAAACCAGAGCACCCGCAGGAAACCCACGCAGACACGGGGAGAATGTGCAAACTCCACACAGTCACCCGAGGCGGGAATTGAACCCGGGTCACCGGTATTGTGAGGCAGCAGTGCTAACCACTGTGCCGCCCATGATGCTTATTGGCAGGATTTAATAACCTCAGCAGTGTGCCGACCCATCAGCTGAAGATCTGGTGCAAATCCTGGCCACAACCATTCTCGGGAGCTCCAACCTGATCAAGACGCCTACCTGCTTGATGCCAGAGTTCCCAGGGCCAAGCTGATGGAGGTTCCACCTGAGAGTTGCTAGCGAGTCTGGGTAGGCACTAGCGGCACCTCCGGAGGCGGTGGCCACTGCCGGTACTGCAGTGAGCCCCAGGAGGAAGAGCAGTTCTGAAACCCTGGTAGAGGTGGAGGACTCGCCTTGGGTTCAGGTTCAGGTAAGGGGCATGGGGTGGAGGGGAGGAAGGATTGATATAGAAGCCCCCCTTGAAGAGGGGTTAGGGTAAAAGATGTTGAGCCTGTAGTCGCTCTTTGGCCCACCCATTTCCCCATATACTGTGGCATTGCCTATCCCTGGTAGTATTGCAGAGGAGTGTGATCATGCATTCAGCTGGTTTTAAAGGGCTGAGTTAGCTTCTGACTGGGATGGTCATTGTTGACTCTTGCTTCCCAGATGGGAGTTGGGGGGAGGGGGGGGGGTGTCAACAAGATGATTGGCTCTCCTCCCCAATCCTTCTGCCCAATGAATGACTGTCAGAGAAATTTGCCCAATAGGTTAGAGACCATGAAACACAGCTCGGAGTGAAATTGACAAACAGTTTATTACAAGGATATCACAGGAGGAGAAATTCACTAGGCCACACAGAACTGACAGCCTGCATAGGTAGATCAGATTTCTCCTCCCAGAGCTGAGGATGAGGCCAGTTTTATAGTAATGCTGCACAATGACACTGATTAAGAAATGGAAAACTACAATGTTTCTGGAAATGGAGTAATTTAGTTACAAGGAAACCAGTTTAATTGGATAAAGGTCCTGTTCCTTCACACAATGCAACCTCCTGACAGTATCATGGTTCATTCATCTCCACAGGCAGCTGTTAAAGTCTCTTCTAAAGTGGTGAGGTGCTTCCATTATCCTGTTCCTGGAGCATGTCCTTGCTGGTGTCTGTCTGTCTGTCCTGCTCTTTGTGTAGCTCTGGTATTGCTGGGTTGTGAAACTGCCCTTAAGGTTTTGACATATCTGTGGTGCTCTGTCATGTCCATGGGAGCTTACAGTGTATTCCCTTGTCTGCGTGCTCTCTGATCCAGCTAGTGAGCTGTGCGGGAATTCTGGGTGTTCTGATACAATTTGACCAATTTTGCTTTTGTGGGCCTATCGGGGGTAAGCAAAGCTTTTCCCACAAAAACCCTCCCCATTCCCTCATCCCCATTCTGTCCTCCCAGCCTACTCCCTCAGGAACATGGAAGTAAACATCAGCACAAGTCTGAAAACGTAATTGTTTCTCGCATACCAGACAGACTCAAGCCTTGTTGTAAATCCTGGTATGATCCATGGCCAATGCTGTAAAGTAGACAGGGTGGCACTGTGGAGATTCCGAGCTTTAGCTCAGAACATATCTGATCCACTGCTGCAGATGGAGGCTGAATCCTCCTGGATAGACAAGAGGCTCAACCAAAGGAGGCAGGCAGCTTTTAGTCAACGGGAGCTCAGAACATAACAGGTCCATGGGCCTGCCAATGTACGCTCCTACTCACAGACTTGTGATGGGATTTTCCGAGCAGCAAGTGATGGTCTGAGGTGGATTCACGAATCAGAACTTGCAAGCAGCTTCTCAGGGAAAAAAAGAACTCTTCAGTGAAGATTAAACTGACAATGGGCCAGGATAGAAGCCCTGCTCTCGAAAGAGCTTGTACATTGCGACTCTCTGCCTGCAGTGCATTGTGGGAGAAACTGAGCACAACAGATGCTGGAGATCAGAGTCAAGAGTGTGGTGCTGGAAAAGCACAGCGGGTCAGGCAGCATCCGAAGAGCAGGAGAATCAACGTTTCGGGCAAAAGCCCTTCATCAGGAATGCGATGATGAAGGGCTTATGTCTGAAACGTTGATTCTCCTGTTTCTCAGATGCTGCCTGACTGGCTGTACTTTTCTAGCACCACACTTTTTGACTGTAATGTGTTCTGGCTGGGTTAGCTATGTCATAGTGACTGATCGCTAAAGAAGGACATAAAGTAAAATCTTTTCATCTTGTACTCAGTTCAGACTGAAATGCAAGAAAAGAAAGGAAATGCTAATTGATGCAGCGCGGCGTAAATTTTGCTGGGGGGGGGGCCTCGTTTTGAAAATTGTCACAGCCCCTCAGTGGAAACTGAGAGGTGGCATTTTCAGAGATAAGAGCTGTGAGAGTTGAAGGACAGTGGGTGGGGCTCATTGCTACCTCAAAGCGCACAACTCCAATGTTTCAGCTTGTGACCCCCACCCGAGCTCTCGAGCTCTGCTATGGGAAACCCCGGCATCATGTACATAGTTAGAGACAAAATAACCGCAGGTGCTGGAATCCAAAATAGACAGGCTGGAAGAACACAGCAAGCCAGGCAGCATCAGAGGGTGCATAAGGTGACGTTTCAGGTGTTACATGCAAAACATCGACTTCTCCACCTCCTGATGCTGTCTGGCTCGCTGTGTTCTTCCAGCCTCCTGCCTGTCTATCATGTACATAGTAACATTACTATGATCCTAGTAAAATGCTCAACATGTGCTCTGCGATTTTAATACCCTGAAACCCTTATGGACCACATTTTTTTAGTGAAAATGGCTTCTATGATTCCCTGGTCAGGTTGAGCCAAACTCATAGACCCAGCTGTAAACAAAGATCTTACTGAGCTAAAAGTCAAAAATCACATCACACTGGGTTATAATCCAACAGGTTTATTTGAAATCACCAGCTTTCTGAGCCCCTGCACCTTCCTCAAGAAGCTAGTGAGAGAATACATCAGAAACAGAATTTATAGTAAATGATCAAAGGGTCTTTCAACTTATGCAAATGAATTGACAAACTTAGATGATAATAAGTCTTTAATCAGTGCAGGGTTCCATTGATTAATATGTAAATCCCAGAATTTCTTTCAAGTCACTGCCCCAAGATAACATCAGGTTTTATCAGAATAAAGGTGACACCTCTCGTTAGACAATGTCCTTTAGGTATGAGGCCATGTGTCAATCTGTTCTTACCTGTCAGATACATTGACTGACTGTCTACAGATGGTGTGCTTTTTGAATAAGTGTATAAATAGAATGTATCTGCAAATACAAATTCACTCCATAGATTTTGGTGTGTTTGTGTGAGTGTGTACATGTGTGTGAGAGCATGTGAGTGAGAGTATATGGGAGTGTGTGGTTTGACTGAGAGTGTGCGAGAGTGTGTCTGCTTGTCAGAGAGTGTGCGTGAATGTGAGGGACTAAATGCCTTTGAGAGAATGTGAGAACGAGTGTGTGTATGTATGAGAGAGGGTCTGTGAGAGTGTGTGCATGTTTGTATGAGAGAATGGGTTAGTATGTGTCCATGTGCATGAATGTGCGTGTGAGTGTGTATAGTGTGGCAGGGGTACCTATAGTGCAACAACTCCCTCACACTCACGCATGCTCCCTCTCAAGTATACACACTCTTGCATATGCTCTCACACACATACACTCCCTCACACGTGCACACTCTCCCTTGAGCACACACACTCACACGCATTCTCTCATACATATATACTCCCTCACGCTCTCTTTCAAGAAAGTGCAAACACATGCATACACACTTTCTCCCTCATTCACACACATATACACACTCACACACACACATTCTCTCTCTCCCTCATTCACACACAGAATCAGACTCACACACACGCTCTCTACCTCATTCACACAAATACACACACACACACTCTCTCCCTCTGCCTCATTCACACACATATACACACACAGTCTCTCCCTCATTCACATACATATACACACACACACACTCTCTCTCTCTCCCTCATTCACATACATATACATATACACACTCTCTCTCTCTCTCTCCTCCTCATTCACACATATGTACACACATTCTCCCCCTCTCCCTCATTCACACACATATACACACACACACACACACTCTCTCTCCCTCATTCACATACATATACATATACACACTCTCTCTCTCCTCCTCATTCATATACATGTACACACATTCTTCTCCTCTCCCTAATTCACACATGTATACACACACACTCTCTTTCCCTCATTCACACACGTATACACACACACTCTCCCTCATTTACACATGTATACATACACACACGCTCTCTCCCTCATTCACACACATATACACACACTCACACACACTCTCCCTCATTTACACATGTATGCATACACACACTATCTCCCTCATTCACACACATATACACATTCACTTACACACACTCTCTATCTCATTCACACACATATATACACACACACACACACTCTCCCTCTGCCTCATTTACACACATATACACACACATAGCCTCTCCCTCATTCACACACATATACACTCACACATACTCTCCCTCATTCACACACATACACACACACACACACACACACACATACACTCTCTCTCTCTCTCTCTCTCTCTCTCTCTCCTCTCCTCATTCACACACATGAACACACACTCTCCCACATCTCCCTAATTCACAGGCATATACATACACTGACACACACTCTCCCTCATTTACACATGTATGCATACACACACACTCTCCCTCATTCACACACATATACACATTCACATGCACACACTCTCTACCTCATTCACACACAGATATACACTCACACACACACACTCTCTCTCTGCCTCATTTACACACATGTACACACACATAGCCTCTCCCTCATTCACACACATATACACTCACACATGCTCTCTCTCCCTCATTTACAAACATATACACACTCACACACACTCTCCCTCATTCACACACATATACATATACACACACTCTCTCCCTCATTTACATGCACACACACTCTTTATTTCATTCACACACATATACACACACACACTCTCATTCACAGGCATACACAGTACATTGACACACTCTCTCTCCCTCATTCAGACACACACACACACTCTCTCTCATTCACCCACATATATACACACACATTCTCCCTCATTCACCCGCTTATACGGTATACTCACACACACTCTCTCCCTCATTCACACATACATACTCCCTCATTCACACACATACACACTCTCTCTCTCCCTCATTCAGACACACACACTCTCCCTCTCTCTCTGTCTCACGCACACATATACATAAATCTATGGGGCATAATTGCATATGCAGATTTGTATTTGCAGATACAGTCTATTTTGTTCAAAAAGCACTTAATCTGTAGATAGTCAGCCAATGTTGCATAAATTCCTAGTTTGGAAATAAAGCCACTCTGTCTCTAGGATGAGAACAAACAGGTTGAAACATGACCTCATACCTAAAGGACATTGTCTAACCAGAGGTGTCACCTTTATTCTGATAAAACCTGAAGTGATCTTGGGGCAGTGACTTGAAAGAAATTCTGGGATTTGCATATTAATCAATGGAACCCTGCACCTCCACTCTAACTGATTAAAGACTCCTTAGCTATCTCGGTTTGTTCAATACATTTGCATAAGTTGAATGACCCTAGATCGCTTACTATAAATTCTGTGTCCGATGTATTCTGTCTCACTAGCTTCCTGAGGAAGGTGCAGGGGCACCGAAAACTGGTGATTTCAAATAAACCTGTTGGACGATAACCCGGTGTCACGTGATTTGTGACTTTGTCCAACCCAGTCCAACACCAGCACCTCCACGTTTGAGCTAAAATTGCCATTGTCATAAAATGCACTGAAAGTCGCATCTGTAGCTCCAGGCTGATTCACATCTTCCTGGACATTACACTTGGGGGTGAAAGTCACTTGCAGATCGCAGTTTAGTGGGCGGCACGGTGGCACAGTGGTTAGCACTGCTGTCTCACAGCGCCTGAGACCCAGGTTCAATTCCCGACTCAGGCGACTGACTGTGTGGAGTTTGCATGTTCTCCCCGTGTCTGCGTGGGTTTCCTCCGGGTGCTCCGGTTTCCTCCCACAGTCCAAAGATGTGTGGGTCAGGTGAATTGGCCATGCTAAATTGCCCGTAGTGTTAGGCAAGGGGTAAATGTAGGGGTATGGGTGGGTTGCGCTTCGGCGGGTCGGTGTGGACTTGTTGGGCCGAAGGGCCTGTTTCCACACTGTAAGTAATCTAATCTAATCTAATCCTCCAGTTTGGAAAATAAATGGCGTCAGACACCAATCCACAAAGTAACTGTATCTCAGGTCCGAGCTTTTGCGCAGCACAGCGGAGAGGAATAGAGGTATGAACTGGTCACAATAAAAAGCTGGAGGTCTCTCCCTGACTATCTTGCTCGACCTTAAAATCAATGCCAGTGAATATAAAATTGGGGACAAGAGGAATTCTCTAAGAACTCAAGATCTGCAAACTTCCAACTGCTGAGGAACACAATGCGACAGTTAAATAATATGGCTCAAATTTAAAATCAAGCTTTTCAAAGGACTTTGAACTTGTATTTCTCAATCTTTCTAAACTAGACAACTTCCTCCTCTCCCTCAATTTCCCGATATTCTTATTACCTGTGTTTGTGTATGTATGTTTAACATTATGTTTTTATTTTTTTTGAGGCAATAATTAATAAAATTCCTCCTCCTTACAATTAAGGAAAGCTTGTTATTTTCCTTTGTAAGCCTTTGTAATTTGTAACTGTCCTTCATTTTGATTGAGTTCATGCATATTAATTGAGGAGTGATAGCTGTGTGTTAGAAAAAAAGATTTGCAGCTACCGACCAAGGGGGAATTAAAAGATGGGGGGACAATCACCCCTCCTCATATGAACAGAATAATATCGTGTAAAATATAGCAATAGGTTGTGCAGTTGTGCGAAATAAGTGGTGATAATTTGTATACTGATCATCAGAGCATGCAGCAACAAGCAATTTGAATTTGTGCCTCACTGATATTCTCCAGAAAATGACGTGTCTGTGACTGGGTCGCAAGTGTCTAGCCATGATGCTGCAATCACTCTGAGTATGGAGTAGGCCTGACAGATTAATTGGTCTGTTCTCGCCCACTCTTATGTTCAAATGTGTTTTGTTTTACTTTAAAGGAGGAGTTTGTTGATTCTCTGAAATGGTTTGGTGAGTTGTAACTGTGTCGTGGAAATTAAATTGACTCGACTCAGCTATTAGCAAGAGCAAAGAAAAGAGCTTTATTAATTTTTTAACCTCTGCCGTGCAGAGGGACCAATACGCTTGGCAAAAGTACCTTGTGTAAGGGTCCTGAGCATAATTCAGAAACTCTTCTTATACCGTTCTTATCACGCTCTCAAGGGCAAAGACTGGGAAAACTCAAGTTGTTATTTTTTCATTCCTTTTTTGTGGACATACTGTTCTTATGTTTTCCTTAGCTCAAATCTGAAATCAACTGCTCACAAGGCCAGTTTGAATGTTTACGCAGTTCCACAGAGACAAGCTGTCCCTCAACTGCAGACTTCAGCAAGATTACAACGTGTCAGAAAAGTTTCAAATTTAGAAAAGCATTTCAGATTTCACAGTGAATGTTAAATTTGGTAATTTTCCATTACAACTGCATGCGAGGTACTTGATTGGTGGTGGTGGGGTGCGGGGGGATGCTGACTGCATGGATAGGGTTGTCAATTCTTCACAGACACACTCCAAGAGATATTGGCAGAAGTGACGCCCCCCCCCCCCAAAAAAAGGAAGCTGACGGTGTGGCGTAAGTAGTCCTGAGGGAGTGTGAGATAGAAAAACCAACGAGGCTTCTCAAACCACTCCACACCGGTTCACACCTCCTGTATAAATTCCCACTAATTTGTACAAAGGTTTTATTCGATTAAAATCAACTCTATTTTACTTCGAGTCTCAGTGTGTAAGAGGAATTTCTAGGCTTAGCTTTCTCACTTTTCCTAGAGTGGTCTATGATACCAACCATAGCCAACATGTGATGGGTAGGTTGATGACACCATCCCCTTTGTCATTGGATCGAAATGGACCTTTTTTTGTTTCTGTTTCTTTAATTTCCGGCTCTTGTTTATAATCCAAATTATTGGGTTCTACGATGGCGCCAGAGAGTGGTGACTCTACACTTTTCACTGTACTCGGGTACACATGACAATCAAATCTAATCTAATCCAAAGGGCCGACTTGGTCTACAATAGTCGAGTTGTTGAGCAAGAGGAGGTGCATGTCGTAAACAAGATGGAGTCTGCAATCAGATAGAAGTTACATCAGCAAAACTCACGTTGTGACTGATACTATTGGGAAGCCGAACATGATGGATCTGTCGCCTTTAAGTTCCAAAGACATCCATCAGATTGGGTAAAGATAAATGCAGTCTCCTGCCAGCACCACTATACCCAGTCTTGCCTTCTTTCAATGCCTGTCCTCCAACCGTTCCAGAAATGATTAACCTATCCCCTGACTCTCCCAAAGCCTATCCATCATCTGGTCAGGAGTCTGGTGCATGCCTGGATGGGTACAGCTCCAACAACTCTCAAAATGTTTGACACCATCCAGGACAAAGCACCCTGCTTGATTGGCACCAAATCCAGAAGCATTCGGTCCTTCCACCACCGACACTCAATAGCAGCAGTGTGGCCTATCTACAAGATGCACTGCAGATTTACCAAGGATCCTTACACATCACCTTCCAAATCCATGGCCACTTTGATCCAGGAGGATAATCATCGAATTATAGAATTCCTACAGTGCAGTGCACTAACCCTCCAAGGAGCAACCCACCTCCCTACCTGTAACCCCATTTTCCATGACTAATCCACCTAACGTGCACAGCCCTGGACATTATGGGATAATTTAGCACGGCTAATCCACCTAACCTGTACATCTTTGATGATGGCAGCAGAATGGAAACACCACCACCTGCAAGCTTCCCTCTAGGCCCCCTACCATCTTGACTTGGAAATAAATCAGCATTGCTTCACTGTTGCTGGGTCAAAATCCTGAAATTCACTCCCTAAGAGCATTGTGGGTCAACCGATAGCCCATGGACAGCAGCGGTTCAAGAAGACAGCTCACCAGCAGCTTCTCAAGGGGGTAAAAAATGAGGTCTGCAGATGCTGGAGATCACAGCTGAAAATGTGTTGCTGGTTAAAGCACAGCAGGTTAGGCAGCATCCAAGGAATAGGAAATTCGACGTTTCGGGCATAAGCCCTTCATCAGGAATCATTCCTGATGAAGGGCTTATGCCCGAAACGTCGAATTTCCTATTCCTTGGATGCTGCCTAACCTGCTGTGCTTTAACCAGCAACACATTTTCAGCTTCTCAAGGGGGAACAAGGGTGGACAATAAAAGCTGGCCAGATAGTGATGCCCATGTGCCATGAGTGAAGAAACAAAAAAAACGGTGAGTGCAGAACAATTGCCAGTTTGTGGTTTATGTGCTCTCACTGTTAGCTACGCTACCCTTTTACAATGAGTGTTGAGCTGCTATGTACGAATGATTGAGCATAGGAGTTTACTTGCTAGAAATGTTTTACATTTCGACCGGGAGACTGGCTCCCAGCCAAACTGGGAGCGTTTTCACCCTCAGAATGGATGTTCTATAGATCACGCTGTACAAACATTGTACCATTGACCAACATGCTTATTCATGCCCTCCATTTCAAGTCACTTCACAAACAGACTTTCCCAGTCGCTGCCCCCAGCTAGTGAATCACACAGGCACACTTCAAAAAGAAAACTTGCCCGCGGATCACTCGAGCTGCCTCTCAACTTCCCAGACCACAGGCACTGCACATCAAAGAACACAGTGTGTTTACCAGGTTCCAGCTGCAGAGCTATGCAGTTGGACAATTGTAATTATCTTTTTTCCCATGGAGGCAGGGAATACAAATTCTAAGCGTTTAGCCTTGGCTCATTTAGGGTCAAGATGTGTTTAACTTTTAGCGCAGGTTTAACACTCATCCCTAATACAAAAAGAGTTTTTGTTTGTATGTAATGGTGCAAGGAAGCTGCTGTTTAGAGAGAAAAGAACATGCATTTGAATTTTCCCATCCATATTTCACACCTTTTACAACCTCAGGAATCCCCACAACTCTTTATAGCCAGGAAGATACTTTTGCAGGATGATCACCGCTTTCATGCAGGAAATATGGAATCATGGAGGGAATAGTTTGGGAGGCAGTTCTCTGCTTCCAAAGGAAAGCTGCTTCCTGCACGCTTGCTCCATTTGTTCTCGAGAGGTGAGCATTACTGTTAAGACTGCTATTTATTGTCATTCTTCATTAGCCTGAGAAAGAGAGGGATTGGGCCGGAGTCCTAATCAGCTTGTGTGTGTGTGTGTGTGTGTGTGTGGAGGTGAGGTGGGGGGGTTGGGGGCGGGCTTTTGAAGCATCTAGGAAGGCTGCTTACTGACTGCAGGAGGGCTGCTTTGGGTCTCAGTCAGCAGGTGGGTAAGAACGTCAGTAAACCAGATGGGCTTTTTTGACAGGAATTTCGACGTTTCGGGCATAAGCCCTTCTTCAGGGCTTATGCCTGAAACGTCGAATTTCCTGTTCCTTGGACGCTGCCTGACCTGCTGCGCTTTTCCAGCAATAATTTTCAGCTCTGATCTCCAGCACCCGCAGACCTCATTTTCTCCTCGGGATTTTTTAACAGTCTGACTCAGTTTTACTACTTCCAGTTTTTTTTATTTCCAGATTTTCTTAAAGGTTCTCTTCTGTAGCTGCTCATTAGACTGAGTGGTATGGATAATGGCAGTGAATCGGGGCCTTTCAAAGACAATCATAAAAGTTAAGTACAAACATTAGCTGTTACTCAATAATGAAATAAGTGCAATAATAAACCTGCAATTATTTTGTATCCCTGTCCTTTATAACTAACCAATTACTTCTTCAAGTGTGGTAACTGTTATCCCTCAGCTACAATCATTCATACAGATTGACTTCTATTTATCTCATAGGTGTTTGTGTGAGTTTGCTGTGTAGGTGTTAGTCACCATGTTTCCTACATTATAGCAGAGACTCCATTTCCAAACTGATTAATTGGTGGAAAACAATTCGGGGCATAGCAAGGATGTAAGATTCGCTGTTTGTAATTAATAGCTTGACATAGCCAGACACTGAAGTGCCTGTGCGTATAATGTATGTATCCATCAGGAGCTGTAATAAAAGCCTGTTGATTCTTTTAGTAACATATTACCCATATAGAACATGGAACATAGAACAGTACAGCACAGAACAGGCCCTTCAGCCCACGATGTTGTGCTGACTATTGTATGCACTCATGTATGCACCCTCAAATTTCTGTGACCATATGCATGTCCAGCAGTCTCTTAAATATCTCCAATGACCTTGCTTCCACAACTGCTGCTGGCAACGCATTCCATGCTCTCACAACTCTCTGTGTAAAGAACCTGCCTCTGACATCCCCTCTATACTTTCCTCCAACCAGCTGAAAACTATGACCCCTCGTGTTGGTCATTTCTGCCCTGGGAAATAGGCTCTGGCTATCGAATCTATCTATGCCTCTCATTATCTTGTATCCCTCAATTAGGTCCCGTCTCCTCCTCCTTTTCTCCAATGAAAATGTCCAAGCTCAGTCAACCTCTCTTTATAAGATAAGCCCTCCTGTCCAGGCAGCATCCTGGTAAACCTCCTCTGAACCCTTTCCAAAGCATCCACATCTTTCCTTTAATAGGGCGACCAGAACTGGACGTATTCCAAGTGCGGTCTAACCAAAGTTTTATAGAGCTGCAACTAGATCTCACGACTCTTAAACTCAATCCCCCTGTTAATGAAAGCCAAAGCACCATATGCTTTCTTAACAACCCTGTCCACTTGGGTGGCCATTTTAAGGGATCTCTGTACCTGCACACCAAGATCCCTCTGTTCCTCCTCACTGCCAAGAATCCTATCCTTAATCCTGTACTCAGCTTTCAAATTCGACCTTCCAAAATGCATCACCTCGCATTTATTCAGGTTGAACTCCATCTGCCACCTCTCAGCCCATCTCCGCATCCTGTCAGTGTCCCGCTGCAGCCTACAACAGCCCTCTATACTGTCAACGACACCTCCAACCTTTGTGTCATCTGCAAACTTGCCGACCCATCCTTCAATCCCCTCATCCAAGTCAATAATAAAAATTACAAACAGTAGAGGCCTAAGGACAGAGCCCTGTGGAACACCACTCACCACTGTCTTCCAGGCAGAATATTTTCCTTCTACTACCACTCGCTGTCTTCTGTTGGCCAGCCAATTCTGTATCCAGACAGCTATGTTCCCCTGAATCCCATTCCTCCTGACCTTCTGAATGAGACTACCATGGGGAACCTTCTCAAATGCCTTACTGAAGTCCATATACACCACATCCACAGCTCGACCCTCATCAACTTTTCTAGTCGCATCCTCAAAGAACTCGATAAGGTTTGTGAGGCATGACCTGCCCCTCACAAAGCCGTGTTGACTGCATTTAATCAAGCCATGCTCTTCCAGATGGTCATAAATCCTATCCCTCAGAATCCTTTCTAACACCTTGCAGACGACAGACATGAGACTTACTGGTCTGTAATTGCTGGGGATTTCCCTATTTCCTTTCTTGAAGAGAGGAATTACATTTGCCTCTCTCCAGTCCTCAGGTACGACTCCAGTGGAGAGCGAGGATGCAAAGATCTTCGCAAGTGGCGAAGCAATTACATTTCTCGTTTCCCAAAGCAGCCGAGGACAAATCTGGTCCGGGTCTGACGACTTGTCAATCTTAATGTTTGACAAAATTTTCAGCACATCAGCTTTCTCTATCTCTATCCATTCCAGCATGCACACCTGCTCTTCAAAGGTTTCATTCACTCCAAAGTTTGTTTCTTTCGTAAAGACAGAAGCAAAAAACTCATTTAGGGCTTCCCCTACCTCCTCAGACTCCACACACAAATTCCCTATGCTATCCCTGATCGGCCCTACTCTTTCTTTGACCATTCTCTTATTCCTCACATAAGTCACATATCTGGTGCTTATGAGAGCCAAATTAATAATTTTGGTTATTCTGAAATCCTTATCACAATGGTCCATCAGATTATAGCAAATGTAATTCATTTGTGTTAAACTGAAGAAAGTGAAGACTTCGCCAGTTCCCTCATCTACCCTCCCTCCACTCCATCTCAGATCCAACCCTCCAACTCGGCATTGCTGTCTTGACCTGTCAGACCTGTCCATTTTCCTTCTCACCTATCTGCTCCACCCTCCACACCGACCTATCAATATTACCTCCCACCTGCATTCACCTATCGCTTTCCCACCTACCTTCCTTCCAGCTCTACCACCCCCTCCTATTTATCTCTCAGCCTCTTCCCCCTCAACTTCTGCCTGAAACGTCGATTCTCCTGCTCCTCAGACTCTGCCTGACTTGTTCTGCTTTTTCCAGTGCCCCACGTTTCGATTCTGGGTTAACCAGAATACAATCTGGAAGCAGGGACAGGCGTTATTCACCTCTAGATCGATGCTCCATCGTTAAGCCTCAAATGGCTCTTTAGTGAGAAATTAAAGCAGGGAATTAAGGAACTGTTGGGATCTGGGTATGGTTATCAGGATGCCATAACCAAAACGGTTTTGAATGTTTCAAGCATTACCAAAACCCCATAATGGTGTAATGCTGGATTAATATGATTCCTCACAATTTATTATGTAGGCTGGTTATATCCAGTTATGGATAGGCTTTTACCTCCTTCACTCTTGCTGTCCCCTCCTGGCAATGAGGACCAACCTGGATTTTTCAACATCCATCAGACAGTCAGAGAGCTGCACAGCACGGAAACAGACCCTTCAGTCCAACTTGTCCAAGCCAACCAGATATCCTAAATTAATCTAGTCCCATTTGCCAGCATTTGGCTCATAACCCTCCAAACCTTTCCAATTCATATACCCATCCAGATGCATTTTAAATGTTGCAATTGTACCAGCCTCCACCACTTCCTCTGACAGCTCATTACATACACACACTACCCTATTAGGTCCCTATGCCCTCTAGTTTTGGAGTTCCTTAGCCCAGGAAAAAGGCCTTCACCCTGTCCATGCCCCTCATAATTTTATAAATCTCCTCAGCATCCGACATCCAGGGAAAACAGTCCCAGCCTATTTAGCCTCTCCCTATAGCTCAAATCCTCCAATCCTGGCAACATCTTTGTAAACCTTTTCTGAACCCTTTTAAATTTTACAACATCCTTCCAATAGGAGGGAGACAAGAATTGAATGCAATATTTCAACAATGTCCTGTACAGCCACAACATGACCTCCCGACTCTTGTACTCAATACTCTGACCAATAAAGGAAAGCATACCAAACGCCGCCTTCACTATCCTATCTACCTGTGACTTCACTTTCAAGAAGCTATGAACCTGCACTCCAAGGTCTCTTTGTTCTGTAACACTCCCCAGGACCTTACTAATGTGTATCAGTCTTGCCCTGATTTGCTTTCCCAAAATGCAGCACCTCGCATTTATCTGAATGAAACTCCATCTGCCACTCCTCGGCCCACTGGCCCATCTGGTCCAGATCCTACCACAAGGATGGTGTTTCATGACTCCATCCCCTCAGTTTGTTGTTGCACATCCTTTTGTTGTTGATTTATTCTGTCGGCTGAAAAGCAGTGCAGAGATGCTGCAAGTACATACAATACTGACGCCATGCTTGCAGCTCACCATTGTGTGACAGGGTTGCCAACCCTTGCTAGACCTGGTGCTGGAGACTTTAACACAGTACATTCTGCTTACAAATACCCAGCCGTCATTCTCTCACTCAGCACAGTCTGCTGTGCAAAACACTAAATTGAACAGACATTTCACTGACCAAATAAATAAAACCTTTAGTCATGTCTCCGATATTACCATAATTAATAAGTGAATGCCTTCAGGTACATTTATAAATGAATACCTTGCCGCAACGTTCCATATGTTTGCCAGTTCCCCTTCAATTCTGAAAGAGCAGTAGCTGACATCACATGTCTCTCAGTATCACAGCAAATTAATGTGTAAATTTTAAAGATGCAGTGACAATTCTGATGTTGTATGAATAGTTCTTGCGGATCATATATCGGGTTGTTTCTGAAAGATTGTGTGACAAGTTTCAGTTATAAAAGGCAGTTTGAATCTATCCTGGTGTGGTCCTATGAAATGCTCCTTTGAAGAGGTGGTACACTCTTATTACAGTCGAGGAAAATTCAAGCTGTAAGCATTGGTGGGACCTCAGACGTGGCCATGATGACAGATCGGTATCGCAAAGTACTTGAACCTTTCCTTATGGCATTTGTATCAACAAAGGAGGTGCAGTCAAAAGGTGGTGTGGCTGTAAATTCAGTGACTGTCCAGAGTGAGAGAGAGAGAGATACCCTGAATGCCACACCTGATGAGATGCCAAGGCAGCTTAAAAGAGATGGATGTGAAAGGGAGAAAATGCACCTCAAAGTGAACTGTAATCTCATGGGGAGCTCCCTGAAGCTGTGAATATGGTGGGAGAAAAGCCAGAGGAGACATGTATTGTGTCTTCTCATTTCAAGAACGTGGGTTAAAAGACAACTCAATCCTGGTCTTTGTGTGCTAGTGGCAGAAGGTGTATTTGGGACCAAAATTCCTGCGTTTACATGTGCCAGTGGACTGCGGAATTTCTGTGAACTGCTTTGGTTTTGATCAATAATGTGCTTTGGAAGACTGCAGTCAAAGAACCACACACTAGTCACCCCTGCATTGCAGGTAAAAGAACATAACTCAGTGTGTTAGAAGCCAACCAGCCACCAAGCCAATCAACAGGAACTGAGACAAGAAGGACTCTCTCAGTGTGAGCACTGCCAGCCAATCACTGTCAAAGGAACCATGACAAAAGAATTTCAATTAACATTCCAAGGATCCCAAAGCCACTTGCATCAGTATTTCACTATCCATTCTGCATGAATAAACCTCTAAGACTGACTTATATATCTTTTAACATTGATTTTATTTCTTATACTCACTTCTTATTCTTGTGTATGTGCCTTGCATTAATGTTTCTTCTGGAATTTTGTAATTAATAAATTATTTTTAAAAACTCTCCTTTGAAAATACCAATGTATTTGAGCTGGGAGAGAATTATCCACAAGAGAGGCGATCCTTTCTGAATTAACCTTGTTGTGACCAAATTTGGGGGCAGATGGAGAAAAAGGGAAAGTCGGTTCATCCCTCCTCACCGTAGGCTTGACCATTTGTGCGTAGTCTTTGTGGAACTAGAATGATATAGAGGTGCCAGTGCTGGACTGGGGCAGACAAAATCAGAGGTCACACAAACGCAGGTTATAGTCGAAGGGGCAGTGCTCTGAAAGCTTTTGTTGGACTTTAACCTGGTGTTGTGTGACTTCTGACTTTGGAACTGGAATAGGTTGGCAACACTCCTGCAGCGTCTAGTAACAAATTTGGATATTAGACCGAATAAATTGTCACTTTAAAACCAATTGGAAAAGGAAAACTGCATGATGCTTTAGTTAAGTTGGCATAGCTACAGTATTTGGGCAGCTTGGTGGCTCAGTGGTTAGCACTACTACCTCACAGCACCAGGGTCCCAGGTTCAATTCCAGCCTTGGGTAACTGTCTATGTGGAGTTTGCATGATCTCCCTGTGTCTGTGTGGGTTTCCTGCAAGTGCTCTGGTTTCCTCCCACAGGTCAGGTGTTAAATTGCCCATAGTGTTAGGTGCATTAGTCAGAGGGAAATGAGTGGGTGGGTTACTCTTTGGAGGACTGGTTGGGCCAAAGGCCCTGTTTCCATGCTGTAGGGAATCTATTCTATAGAGGTGTTTGCGTTCAATGCTCGCATGCTCTGAGCAGAGTTAGGGACAGTTGCTTTTGGAGGATTTAAACATTCCGTCCCCTGAATAGTTAAAAGATTTAGCAAGGCACAAGAGTAGAATTTTGCTGAAAAGAACAGAAACATGACATTGTAGTGGAAAGTAGCCAATGGTTTGTAAGACAATAAAATTGATAGAGTACCATAAATTATAGTGATCATTTTGCCCAGACCTTTCATGTAGACCTATCAATGTCTCCTGTTGAAATGGATATCCAATGCCCTCTGAAATTGTTAGATCTACCGTCAATAGGTCCGTTCTGTATGTAGCATTGTACCTACTTGCCAGTAAAGACATGATGAGCTGAATGTCCCGTTTTGTGCTCTTTGGTTCTATGGTTATGGTGTTAAGAAAGTTACTGAGATTACAATATTAACAGTGTGACTGATGAGACCCAGAATGCTAATTGCACTTTTCAATCTTTTCATTCGACCTGAGCGCGCAAGGTCACGGGGTGCTAATCAGTATCTAATTGACCCTCCTGCAATTATGTCATTGCTATGGCAACTCTGGAGGATATTGACTAATTTCAAAATAAAACATCACTTGTGCTGATGGGATTGAATTAAAAAAAAACCATCAGTTCTAGCTGGCTCATTAATAGCTCCAGCATCGCCACATGTAATCTGAGCTACTGCTGCCGCCATGGAAACAGGTTTAGATTTACGTGGAAGAATGAATTATTTTGAGGGGGCCACAAAGCTCTTGCTGTTTCAGGAGCCCAGGGTGCACATTACAGTAATTAGCTTCTGTTCTTCATTTTTGAAAGGATGGCGAGGCTGAGACACAGCCTTAAAATGAATGCATCGTGTGAAATTCCTGAGAAATTCCAGTCAGCGGGCTCCGGAAATACAGGTTACCAGCCTCAGGTCAATAAGGTAGCAGCTCCTCTTGCGGACATTAACTTTTTGGTGGTCATTAAGAGTGATCAGGTTGGAGGATGTTGATAGGATGACAGCAGAAACAGTCCGGGAGGTTCAGTCTGCTTTGGGTTGACAGTTCATTGACAGAACTGCATTGGAGACTTGTCATTAATTTGTGTTTCCAATGTTTTGGATAGCCATTGCATTCGTGTAGTATTCCCGCCATCTTGAGGAGCCTTCAAAATTTGTAATGCTGGGAGTCAGTGGAAGGACGTTCTGCAGTAAGACATCAACACTCATGTTTCCGGCATGGAGTGGGCTTTCATATAAAACCATAAGACATAGGAGCAGAAATTAGACCATTCAACCCATAAAGTCCACTTCGCCATTCAATCATGGTGAAGGGCTTATGCCTGAATCACCGACTCTCCTGCTCCTCGGATGCTGCCTGACCTGCTGTGCTTTTCCAGCACCACACTCTCGCTTCTGATACGTTTCTCAACCCTATTCTCCTGCTTTCTCCCCCTAACCCTTAATCCCCTTGAAAATCAAGAACTATTTATCTACTCTTAAGTACATCCAATGACTTGGCCCCCACAGCCTTCAGTGGCAATGAATTCCATAGATCCACCACTCTCTGGCTGAAGAAGCTTCTCCTTATCTCCATTCTAAAAGGTCTTCCCTTTACTCTAAGGCTTTGCCCTTGGTTTCAATGGAAACATTTTCCCAACATCTACTCTCTCCAGGCCATTCAGTAGTCTGTAAGTGTCAATTAGACCCCTCCGCATTCTTCTAAACTGCATTTGTCATGTAAGGTGTCCTCAAAACCTCGGATTCATCTGTCTTTTTGGATTTGGTTTTGTTGCTATTCTTCCATTTGGGATACATTGAAACTGACGTTGTCTTGGGAGTTCCTCACAGTACTGCCCAAGGCCCAATTTTTTTTCAGCTACTTCATCAATGACCAATGATAAGGTCCGAAGCAAGGATGTCTGCCAATGATTGCACTGTGTTCATTCAGCACCGTTCACCACTGCTCAGATACTGGAGCAATCCAGGTCCAAATGCAGTCAGACATGGATTGGCTTGAGCTGATGAGCAAATAACATTTGTGCCGCACAAGTGCTGGACAATTACTATCCCCATGAAGAGAGAAATCAATCGTCACCCTGTTACGCCTCACTGGGAAAGCATGGTCAATCTCTAGCTCAGTTCGTCCTGGAGTCATCGCAGAAGTTAGAAGTTGTATAAAATTTTGCAAAATTCTCCAAGTTATCTGTCTTTTAGTCCAGGTTGACAGAAAAGATGGACCAGATTTGATACTTAACATGAACTACTATATAATACAAATAAATAGATTCTTGCTACAGATAAATAATGAGGAAGTGTTGACATTAGAGCGCTAACACCCTTGTAAAACTACAAACACAGACACACATCTAGACAGCATATAAAAACAAAAATCATAGTTCCCTTTGCTCAAATCAATATGTGATCTATTCCTGACTGTACACCCATCCCCGGCTCCAGCTCATCTGAAAGTAGACATCCCCTGCTACTTGATCAAATAGCAGTGTAAACAATGCTTGCAATGAGTGTCAAATGCCTTGCTTTCAATCTTTCAACAATTTTTAACTTTTCTAACAGTCTTTTTTCCCATTACAGTCCGCAATCTGAAATTATAAGAAAATAACAAGTTACGGTGATCACATGCCCTTGCCATTTAATGCTGGTACCTTTGCTAAATCCACCAACATTGACATCCTAGGGGTTACCAATAACCAGGAGCTTAATGGGACTAGCCATATAAATCCTGGGGATACAAGAATTCCCAGGTCAGAGGCTGGGAATTCTACAAGAAACAGCTCACTTTCTGATTCTTCAAAGCCTGTCCATCTCACACAAAGCGCAGTTAGGAGTGTGATGGAATATTTCTCACTCATGTGGATGGACACAATGCCAACAATATTCTAGAAAATATTCTAGAAGCTTGACACCATCCAGGACAAAACTCAATGTGTGCCTCACCCCCCCACCATAAATGTTCACCCCCCCTAGCACTGCTGCTCAGTGGCAGGATTACGCGACATCTATACATTCACTGGAATCTCGACACAATCCAAGTCAAAGCAGCCTGCTTGATTAGTACCACATTCAATGTTCAATCCCTTTCCCATTGATGCACAGGGATCCACCTACATGGTGGAGTGCAGTAATTTATCCAGACTCCTTTGGTAGCACCTCCCAACCCACATCATCTACCACCTGGAAAGGCAAAGGCAGCAGATGCATGGAGCCACCTCTATATTTCAGTTCCCCACCACCTTGAGTTAATTGGAACTATATCACTGCTCCTTCACAGTCTCTTCATGGAGATAGTCACAATCACCTATGAGCATCCTTCCTAACAGCACTGTCCCTACACCCCCAAAGATAGCAGCATAGACTCATAGAGTTATAAAACTTGGAAACAAACTCTTTCTTCCAACTCATCCATGCTGACCAGATGTCCTGAACTAGCCAGTTGCCAGAATTTGGCCCATATCCGTCTAAACCCTTCCTACTCATATACCCATCCAGATGCCTTTTAAATGTTGCAACTGTAACAGCCTCCACCACTTTCTTTAGCAGCTCATTCCATACATTCACCAACCTCTGTGTGAGAAAGTTGCCCAGTAGATCCCTATTAAATCTTACCCTTCTCATCTTAAACCTATGTCCTCTAATTTTGGACTCCCCTACCCTGGGAAAAATACCTGCATCCCTCACGATTTTATAAACCTCTATAAGGTCACCCCTCAGCCTCCAACTCTCCAGGGAAAATAGCCCCAACCTATTCAGTATCTCCCTATTGCTCAAACCCTCCAACCCTGGCAACATCCCTGTTTCTGAACCCATTCAAGTTTAACAACATCTTTGCGAAAGCAGGGAGACGAGAGTTGAACACAATATTCTAAAGGTGGCCTAAGCAATGGCCTGTACAGCCATACCATGATATCCTACCTTATATACTCAACGTGCTGGCCAATAAAAGCAAGTTTATCAAATACCTTCTTCACTATCCTGTTTACCTGTGGCTCCACCTTCATGGAATTATACATCTGCACCCCAAGGTCTCTGTTTGGCAATACCTCCCAGGGCCCTATCTTTAAATATATAAGTCCTGCCCTGATTTGCCTTTCCAAAATGCAGCACCTCACAATTATTTAATTTAAACTCCACCTGCTACTCCTTGGCCCATTCACCCATCAGATCAAAGTCCTGTTGTACTCTGAATATTCTGCATTGTCCACTACACTACCAGTTTTGGTTTCATCCGCAAAATTAACCATACCTCCTATATTCTCATCCAAATCATTTATACAAATGACAAAAAGCAATAGATCCAGCAGTGATCTTCACAGCATACTGCTGGTCACAGGCCTCCAGTCCAAAAACACAATCTCCACCACTACCCTCTGTCTCCCACCTTCAAACCAATTTTGTATCCAAATGGTTAGCTCTCTCTAGGTTCCAAGTAATCTAACCTTGCTAACCAGTCTACTGTACACAACCTTATCAAATGCCTTGCTGAAGTCCATGAAGACAACATCCACCATTCTGCCTTCATCAATCTTCATTGTCACTTTTCCAAAAAGCTCAATCAAGTTTGTGAGACCCGATTTCCCACACTTAAAGCCATGTTGACTATCCCTAATCAGTCCTTGCCTTACCTCAGGATTCCGTCCAACAACTTGTCCACCACTGACATCAAGCTCACTGGTCTATAGTTCCCTGGCTTGTCCTTATCACCTTTCTTAAACAGTGGCACCATGTTAGCCAACTTCCAGTCTTTCAGCTCCTTACCTGTGAATATCGATGATACAAATATCTCAGCAAGGGGCCCAGCAATCACTTCCCTAGCTTCCTATAAAGTTCTAGGATACACCTGATCAGGTCCTGGGGATTTATCCATCTTTATGACATCCAGCACCTCCTTCTCCATAATATAGACATTTTTCAAGATGTCACCATCTACTTCTCCACATTCTATATCTTCCATGTCCTTCTCCACAGTAAACACTGAGGCAAAATACTAATTTAGTAGCTCCCCCATCTCCTGCAGTTCCACACATAGACTGCTTGCTGATCTTTGAAGTGACCAATTCAGTTCAAGGAGGCAACTTTACGAGGATGTGTAATAAACGCTAGCGTTATCAGAGCATTCACATCTCAGGAACAAGTGAAAAGGCAGCATGTTGTGTGTGAGATCTGTATGCACTGAAAGGGTTACACTGAGGGATGTGGTTTCCACTTGCTTCTTTTGTAGTTGTCCTCCAAGAACTTTATCACTGAGAATAGGTGGAAGTTTCACTTATTGCCCCAGCTGTAAGAGAATGTCTAGACCGGACAATGGGGAGTGGGGGAGGGGGACAGAGCTGAGGATGTCGGGGGGAGGCGGGGTGGGCCAACCTGCACCTCTTTGAGAGAACATGTATTCATGTTCCAGTGGGTGGAGGTGCCTCAGTAGGAATATGTGAGCACTTGAAAAGGCCACCATTGGGCAGAGAGCACACTCGGAGTGGCAGAGTAAATGCAGAACGTCAGAGAACAAGGTATCACTAAACCTGGAAGCCCTCTGCCTTGCCTGAGGCACCTATTTTTCCTGACCTTCAGTCAGCCGCAACGTGCTTCAGTCCTCCGCAATCCAGTCCAGTCCGCCCCAATCCAGTCCAGTCCGCCCCAATCCAGTCCTGTGGTTTAGTTGGGGTTGTGTAGGAGGGTGGTTATGGTGGCAGTGAGTATGGTGTCCCCATTACATCTAGTCACATGTCTGTGTGTCCAGCCCATCGTATTCTTAACCCAGAGACGGTGACTCCTAGCCTAGCTGCCTTTTTAGCATACCTAACTTGTATAGAGTTGTATAGAGTCATACAACACAGAAACAGATCCTTCAGTCTACCTGTCCATGCCGAACATAATCCCAAGCTGAATTAGTCTCACCTGCCCGCTCCTGGCCCATATCCCTCCAAATTTTTCCTATTCAAGTATCCATCCAAATGTCTTTTAAACATTATAATTGTACCCACATTCACTACTTCCTCAAGAAGTCCATTCCACATGCAAACCACCCTCTGTGTAAAACATCTGACCCCATGTATTTTTTAAACCTTTCTCCTCTCACCTTAAAAATATACCCTGTTGTCTTTAAATTCCCCCATCCTAGGGAAAATACACCTACCATTAACATTATCTATACCTTTCATGATTTTCTAAACCTGCATAAGGTCACCTCTCAAGCTCCTATGATCCTATGAAAAAAGGTCCCAGTCTATCCGTGATTTGGAGATGCTGGTGTTGGACTGGGGTGTACAAAGTTAAAAATCACACAACACCAGGTTATAGTCCAACAGACACAACCACCTAATGAAGGAGCAGCGCTCCAAAAGCTAGTGCTTCCAATTAAACCTGTTGGACTATAACCTGGTGTTGTGTGATTTTTGACTTTGTCCAGCCTATCCAGCCTTTCCATACCCAGCAACATCCTGGTAAATCTCTTCTGAACCTTCTATAGCTTTAATAATGTCCCTGTTATGACTAGGACTGGACACACCACTCCAGAAGACGTCTCACCAACGTCCTGCACAACCTCAAACCTTGGTTGCCATTGCGATGGGACTGTTTCAGAAGCGACCCAAGATTTCTCAGGTAAATTTGACGGTGCATTCAATGTATGTTTCAGGCAGTTGCTTGCTCATTCCATTCTGCCGGACTGTACAGTATATGCATATTGCTGAAATTCAGAAGTAAGACGGCATAATAATACAGCCCATATGGACTTGCTTCCTCTGAGTAGCATGAGCAGAATTAAGCATCGTAATTTTTTAATTAAGATAAAATAGAAGCTTGTGTTGAGTAAACGTCTCAGAGACCACAGCTTCATGCAAGATAAATGACTCCATAGATTGTTTTTGAAATCTCCCAGGAGTTCCAATAGCTGTGGCTAGAATGATTTATTTGGTCTCCATTGTTATTTTATAATGAGCATTGGGTTTGTCCAAAATAAAACGCTGGAAACTCCAGATGAAGTAGTTAAGCAACCATACAGCATGAAGCAAAGTCTGCAAATTGGCTTAAAGAAATGGGCAGAATGCCAGGAGAAAGAGATTCGTTAGGGGGCTCGTGTTTTGGGGGCTGCTGGATGGGAATGTTGATTGAAATGTCGAGAGAAGACAGGGGTTTCAGTTGTGATGGGATGGATGGATCAGTGGGGATGTTTAGGAACAGAATTCCAGGGAACAGGATGGCCAGTGCTGTAATGATGGGATACAAGTAGAAAGGTGAGTAGACCTGCAGTTATCCAAGTGGGAATGATCTCTGTTTCACACCGAGGAACAGAAAGGACAGTCACTGTAAACAGGCTCAATCATGGGGAACATGTTTCAGGAGAGAACAACAACTGGGGGTGGGGACAGAAGTGTGTGTGGGGGAGGGGCGTCGCAGAGGCAAAGAACCAAGAAGGAACAGATCTGAAAGTTCCTGATGGGCTTAAATTCCCAAGCCTACTTTGGGATGGCATGGTGGCTCAGTGGTTAGCAATGCTGCCTCACAGCAGCAGGGACCCAGGTTTAATTCCAGCCTCAGGTGACTGGGTGGAGTTTGCACTTTCTCCCCGTGTCTGTGTGGGTGTCCTCCTGGTGCTCTGGTTTCCTCCCACAGTCCAAAGATGTGCTGGTCAGATGGATTGGCCAAATTGCCCATAGTGTACAGGGATGTGTCAGTCAGCCATGGAAATGCAGGGTTACAGGGTTGGGGGCGGGGGGAGGATCTGTGTGCAATATTCTTTAGGAATGATGGGCTGACTGGCCTGCTTCCATACTGGAGGGATTCTATGATTCCCTGGAGCTCAAGGGAAGTTCAGCAGAGGGCAACCAGTGTCAGAGGCTTGTGTCATCAACTGTATCAAAGATTGTGAATTATTCAATGATGGTGAGTAAAGACGTTAGGCTGAATCTTCCCAGACTGGGAATTGGCGAGAAAGTTAGGAGGAAATTGTGAGATAGCCAGCGCTGTGCAATGGAGAGTAAAGAAAGTCCAATGTCCAACTGGAGATGACATTCTTGCAGTGAGGTGCTTATTGCACACACTAATATGACCTAATCTCACCTCTTTAACACAGTTTCTCATTCCCCTGACTGCTGGATAGAAACTGGATGGTGACAATTCCCAGTGTGTAAGTCCGAGCAGTTGCCTAGTCACTCCAGCTTGGCACGGGCTCCTCCAGATCTCCAGCAATCACCAACATATCAGGGCACCCTGCTATGGGAAGAAACTTCCTTCATCCACCCACCCACCTCCCATCTATTCAGTGGAACAGCTAGCTCCCTCTTGGCAAAGCCAACCTCCTGTCCAACATGTCTGCGACAAATCAATGAACAGTGCAGGGCAGCTACAGGCTGACAGTGTCTGACCGTGTGCACGGCTAGACTTCAACGATGGCAGTGGTGTCAGGAATCCTGGTGGCTTCAGCAATGGCTGAATGTATCTGCTGATGGTGGGTGGGAGAATACAACAGGTGGGCTCCCACAGGGCAATGGCTCAGAAATAATGAGGTGAATATCAGAAGACAGTGTGATAAAACCTGTGAGGACTCGCAGAGAGAAACTTGCCAAAAATGATACTTAGCTGATTCCTGCAAAGATTCCACATTCACAACTGCGGGGGTTATCATTTGTACATCTGAGAGCGGTGTTTGTAATGAGAGCAGGAAGCGAACTGGAGAAATTCAATTTGAGAAAGAGTGTGACAGAACAACATATGTGGAAGTAAGGGAGAAGAAGGACCCTGGTTCAATTTGATTTGATTTATTGGGCGGCATGGTGGCTCAGTGATTAGCACAGATGCCTCAGAGAGCCAGGTTCAATTCCCACCCCAGGCACCTGTATGTGTGGAGTTTGCACATTTTCCCCGTGTCTGCGTGGGTTTCCTCCAGGTGCTCTGGTTTCCTCCCACAGTCTGAAAATGTGCAAATTAGGTGAATTGGCCATGCTAAATTGACTGTAGTGTTAGGTGAAGGGGTAAATGTACAGGACTGGGTCTGGGTGGGTTGCTGTTCAGAGGGTCGGTGTGGACTTGTTGGGCTGAAGGGCCTGTTTCCACACTGTAAGTAATCTAATCTAAAAAAAATTATTGTCCCGTGTGCCGGTGTACAGTGAAAAATTTTGTCTTATGTGTTTTACAGGCAGACCCTACTGTACAAGTGCATTGCAGAGTGTAGGATATAGTGTTACAACAGCCAAGAAGGTGCAGAGAGAGATCAACATTAACATTAAAGAAGTCCATTCAAAAGTCTGATAACACCAAGTCCTGAGGCAACCGATATATCTGATTGGGAATGGGGGGTTTATTTAGAGAGCGTTTGCTGTTGCCAATTTTGAAGGGAGGTAGGTTAAGAACTCAGCTGGGCAGCAGAGAAGGTGGAGGAGATAAGTGGAGGTGAGTTAGAGGGAACTATTGTCGAGAAACTGAGCTAAGAGCAAGTAGGAACAGCAATAGGGAGAAACTGCAAAAATACACTGTCAAAAGAATCTATTATAGCTCATTACATTACTTTGATCCTATTTCCCTCCACCTCTTCCTACTTAATTCTTTTCCAATGATTTATCCATTCCTTTTAAACGGCGTTGTCACTGTAGTGCATGATTCTATATTGCCTTTGGAACAAAAATAACTTACCTTTCATCCTCTTCATGCTAATCCCAAGTTTATGTCTGTTTTAAATGTATAATATCCATTATTATTGTCTAGACGACATCACGTGTTTGTGTTAAAGATCAAGATATGACACATCGGGTGACATCATTTAGATTACATGCTTGAGGCTTAAGTCTGAACGAGGTCTCTGTAACTCCTCCTCATATTTGTGGAGAGCTGAATATTTTAAATGGTCAAACATAATCCCTCATAGGAAAAGTACAGTTCAGATATGTTCTGACCCAGAGTAACTTATTAATGTGTATTTTTTCAGAATGTTAATTTTCAAATTATGGGCTAAGCCATCACTTATTCACCCATCCCCAGGGCCAATTCATAAAAGAGAAATTAGGGAGAAATGTCTTTCCTCAGGGAGTGCTTGGGCTATGCAACATGCAACCACAGGACGTGGTTAAGGAATCCTAGATTCCCCTACAGTGTGGAAACAGGCCCTTCGGCCCAACAAGTTTACACTGACCCTCCAAAGAGTATCCCACCCAGATGCATTTCCCTACCCTATTATTTTCCATTTACTCCTGACTAATGCACCTAACCTACACATCCCTGATCGCTATGGGCAATTTAGCATGGCCACTTCACCTATAACTGTACATCTTTGGACTGTGGGAGGAAACCCACGCCGACACAGGGAGAATGTGCAAACTCCACACAAACAGTCACCCGAAGCTGGAATCGAACCCAGTTCCCTGGTGCTAACCACTGAGCCACCATGCTACCCTACTGGAGATATTTTCAAAAGGAAGCTAGATGAATATCTGGGAGCAGAGGGAAAGGGAAGACATACTGAAAGGCGGGAGGAAATTGATGAAAGGAAGGAAGCTCATTCAGAATTGCACCTTCTTGTGAAGTTACTCAATTTCACACAGATCTTTCTCACATTGTGAATTTATATTCAAAAGAACAGTGCTGCACCTAATTGCTCTCATGTTCCACACATTCTGCCTACTTAAAGAAAGAACTACCCATCTTGGATTTGTATAGCACCTTTCACAACTTCAGGGTTATCCCATAAATGTATTAAGTCCGTGAAATGTATGATGGATAAGGCCTCCTAAAAGTAGGGATTGTGTGTTCAAGTCCCATTAGGGGTCAACTGAACCTTGTCCTGAAACACCTCTGATTTGGGGTGGCATGGTGGCTCAGTGGTTAGCACTGCTGCCTCCCAGTACCAGGGACCTGGGTTCAATTCTACCTCTGGGGGACTGTCTGTGCAGAGTTTCCACATTCTCTCTGTATCTGCACAGGTTTCCTCTGGGTGCTCTGGTTTCCTGCCACAGATGTTTGGGTTTGGTGGATTAGGGAGCGTGGAATTCTCTTCAGGGGGTTGGGGGTTGACTTGATAGGCCAAATGGCCTGTTTCCACTCAGCAGGGGCTCAGTAAGATGCCTTCCCAAATCAGTAGTTCTGATTGCAATGTGGGAGACTTGGCAATTTTTGAACAGCAGGCTCCCACAAAATACTGACCAGTTAATCTGATTTGCTGACGCTGGCTGAGGAATAAATATTATCCAGCACACAGTGGAGAATACTCCTGTTGTTCTTCAAATAGTGTCATCCCCAGTCTTATCCAAGACAGAATTCTGATAGCGTAGCATTGGTTGTGTAATACTGCGCTGAATTATCAGCCAGATTGAGAGTTATAAGGTAGCCAGGAAGGATCTGAAGAGAGAGCTAAGAGCAGCAAGGAGGGGACATGAAAAGTCCTTAGCTGGTAGAATTAGGGAAAACCCAAAGGCTTTCTTTAGGTATGTCAGGAATAAAAGAATGACTAGGGTAGGAATAAGTCCAGTCAAGGATAGTAATGGGAAGTTGCGTGTGGAGGCTGAAGAGATTGGGGAGACACTGAATGAATACTTTTCGTCAGTATTCACTCAGGAACAGGACATTGTTGCCGATGTGAATATTGAGTCACAATTAATTAGAATGGATGGCTTTGAGGTACGTAGGGAAGAGGTGTTGGAAATTCTGGAAAGGGTGAAAATAGATAAGTCCCCTGGGCCTGATGGCATTTGTCCTAGGATTCTCTGGGAAGCAAGGGAGGAGATTGCAGAGCCATTGGCCTTGATTTTTATGTCCTCGTTGTCTACAGAAATAGTGCCAGAAGACTGGAGGATAGCAAATGTGGTTCCCTTGTTCAAGAAGGGGAGTAGGGATAACCCTAGTAACTATAGGCCGGTGAGTCTCACTTCTGTTGTGGGCAAAGTCTTAGAGAGAATTGTAAGGGATAGGATTTATGAACATCTGGATAGGAATAATGTGATCAAGGATAGTCAGCAAGGTTTTGTGAAGGGCAGGTCATGCCTCACAAACCTTATTGAATTCTTTGAGAAGGTGACTAAGGAGATGGACGAGGGTAAAGCAGTAGATGTGATGTATATGGATTTTAGTAAGGCGTTTGATAAGGTTCCCCATGGTAGGCTACTGCAAAAAATACGAAGGTATGGCATTGAGGGTGCGTTGGAGGTTTGGATTAGAAATTGGCTGGCTGGAAGAAGACAGAGGGTAGTAGTTGATGGTAAAGGTTCATCTTGGAGTGCAGTTATGAGCGGTGTTCCGCAAAGATCTGTTTTGGGACCATTGCTGTTTGTCATTTTTATAAATGATCTGGAGGAGGGGCTAGAAGGTTGGGTGAGCAAGTTTGTGGATGATACGAAAGTCGGTGGAGTTGTTGATAGTGAGGAAGGATGTGGCAGGTTACAGCGGGATATAGATAAGCTGCAGAGCTGGGCAGAAAGGTGGCAAATGGAGGTCAATGTAGGTAAGTGTGAAATGATTCACTTTGGTAAGAGTAACAAGAAGATGGGGTACTGGGCTAATGGTCGGATACTTGGTAGTGTGGATGAGCAGAGGGATCTTGGTGTCCATGTACACAGATCTCTGAAAGTTGCCACCCAGGTAAATAGTGCTGTGAAGAAGGCATATGGTGTACTGGCTTTTATTGGTAGAGGAATTGAGTTCCGGAGTCCTGAGGTCATGTTGCAGTTGTATAGGATTCTGGTGCGGCTGCATCTGGAGTATTGTGTGCAGTTTTGGTCGCCATACTATAGGAAGGATGTGGAGGCACTGGAACGGGTGCAGAGGAGGTTTACCAGGATGTTGCCTGGAATGGTAGGAAGATCGTATGCGGAAAGGCTGAGGCACTTGGGGCTGTTTTCATTGGAGGAAAGAAGGTTTAGGGGTGACTTGATAGAGGTGTATAAGATGATTAGGGGTTTAGATAGGGTTGACCATGAAAACCTTTTTCCATGTAAGGAGTCAGCTATTACGAGGGGGCATAGCTTTAAATTAAGGGGTGGTAGGTATAGGACAGATGTTAGGGGTAGATTCTTTACTCAGCGAGTCGTGAGTTCATGGAATGCCCTGCCAGTAACAGTGGTGGACTCTCCCTCTTTATGGGCATTTAAACGGGCATTGGATAGGCATATGGAGGATAGTGGGCTAGTGTAGGTTAGGTGGGCTTGGATCGGCGCAACATCGAGGGCCAAAGGGCCTGTACTGCGCTGTATTTTTCTATGTTCTATGTTATGCACCCTATTGTTCGGAGTGAGGGCGTGAATCCAGAGAGTATTACCTCAAAGCTAGAAATGACGCTCCCAATGAGCGTTGAAGGCCAGGCAGACTTGAGATTGTTGGGAATAGATCTCTTAAAGTCACAAGGGAATCTTTTGGGATCTATTGTGTTTTGGAGTATAAAATAGATTCAATAAATTTCAGTTCCTGGATGCTAGCCCATGGTGACTCTCACAGGATCCATCCCTCCTATATTCTGAGTGTCTCTAGTGCGTAGGAGAAAGTGAGGACTGCAGATGCTGGAGATCAGGGCTGAAAATGTGTTGCTGGAAAAGTGCAGCAGGTCAGGCAGCGTCCAAGGAGCAGGAGAGTCGACGTTTTGGGCTCATTGGATGCTGCATGACCTGCTGCGCTTTTCCAGCAACACATTTTCAGCTCTGTCTCTAGTGCTTACCAAGATTAGTAACAGACGTACCTGAAAATGTATATAAGATGTGTGCCAAATACAGGACTCTCCTTCAGAAGTAGTTAAAAGATGAGAGGAACAAACACCTTCTCAAAACCTGTTCTCTCAGGTCTACAACAACCTGATGAGCAGTCTTTCAGGGGACAAGGTTTACCTCCCACTGGGACAGAAATAAATCGCTGGAGAAACTCAGCATGTCTGGCAGCATCTCTGGGAAGAAAGCAGAGTCAATGTTTCACTTTCTCTACAGTTGCTGCCAGGCCTGTTGAGTTTCTCCAGTAAATTCTGTTTTCAGAGTCATAGTGTCATAGAGATGTACAGCATAGAAACAGACCCTTCGGTCCAACTCATCCATGCTGCCCAGATATTTTAACCTAATCTAGTCCCGTTTGCCAGCACCCGGCCCATATTCCTCCAAACCCTTCCTATTCATATACCCAAGCAGATGCATTTTAAATGTTGCAATTGTACCAGCCTCCACCACTTCCTCTGGCAGCTCATTCCATATACGCACCACCCTTTTATATCTTTCCCCTCTCACACTAAACCTATGCC
The DNA here is from genome assembly GCF_020745735.1 of Hemiscyllium ocellatum. Lineage (NCBI taxonomy): Eukaryota > Metazoa > Chordata > Chondrichthyes > Orectolobiformes > Hemiscylliidae > Hemiscyllium > Hemiscyllium ocellatum. Next base: position 24,488,323 of record NC_083412.1, read on the forward strand.
CTCTAGTTCTGGACTCCCCGACCCCATGGAAAATACCTTGTTTATTCACCCTATCTATGCCCCTCATAATTTTATAAACAACATCCACAGTTCTTTGTTTGTTTGTTTCATTTTCTTCCTTCTGGTGTGATGAAGGTGGCAGTTTCTAGGATGAGTGTGTGTGTGTGTGTGTGTGTGTGTGTCCCATAGTTCCTATATGTCCGGTGCAGTTATCCTTCTGTTGTAACCATCCAACAGAAATAGATACACCTAATTGCATTTCAACAACGACTATTCTTTGAAACTACATCATTGACTGTACAGTACAGTGCTTTGGGATATTCACTGGTTGGAAAAGTGCTGTATAAATGCAAATGTTTCTTTCACATTTTGAAAACATCTTGGCTTATCCTTATTTTCGGGTGAGTGAGTTTTTGCCCAGTTATTGTGCAATTACGTTTTAAGGGATAAGAACGTAAGAAACCCATCTGACAATGACTGTAAAAGTAACAAACCATGATGGCAATTTATACTTCAACTTTCAATGCACCTTATGTCCTGCTGGTTCTTGATTTATTGTTGATTCTCGTTTGAGATGAAATGTATCTGTCTTCACTGGCATGGTTCCCCCTCTCACAGGCCGGTGCTTTGACTCTTTGTCCCCATAACTGGGAACTGTCCCTGTGTGAGAATCCAGGGAACTGTCTGTTGATGCAGTCATTAAGTAGACAAAGCCAGCGTTTTCCAGACCATAATATGATATTTATGTAGCTATTATGAGTAGCTTCAAAGGAAGGCCCTGGGGGGAAACACACTAAAGAAAAGGAAGACATTTGAATGCTCTCTTATTTCCTCAGATCTCTCTTTTACCCCTGGGAATGAAAGACACCAGACTTTGTTGCACTCTAGTAGCATGAAAATATAACTATATACACAGCGCAGTCTGTGTTTTAAAGACTCACTTCAGTTGTTTTGAACTATTTCATACCTTGCTGCTTGCTGGGTTGGACACCAGCCTGTTGCAGTTTCTAAATAAACTGCTTTCGTCTTTGTCTGAGAGTGACTGACACCAGGCAAGGGAATAACACCGTGTCAGCTTTGAGGACAAAGTCCCACGATGTCTATCACTGTCATTAACTCTGACAAAACAAGACCTGTGTTGAAAGGAATGCCCTGTGCTCCTGATTTCTCGAGCTCCTCAGCATTGAGGAGCCCATCTCAGTAACTAGCGACACCGAGAAAGCACGTTGTATTGTGCGGTGACTCTGGAGGTCAGGCTGATAAATTCTTAAACAACGTTTGTATGATAGGAAAATAAGATTACATTTGCCAGTGAGAATGGTTGAAAACTTAAATGCAAATGATTTGCTTAACTATGCAAGAGGATAGTCTTTTGCTCTACTTGAGGATTGACTTTAGATTTAATATTTAATTCATCATGAAATACAGAGTCAAGTCCGCATCAACATTTGGTCTGGGATTGTATTATCTTCATTGTTGCTTTGAGATTGTGGGTTTGGTCCATCCTCACTGAAGGATGTAGAAATTCTCTCTTTCCTGTGTTTATATCCTGGTGACTGACTGCCTGTTCACTCATGATTTACTGGGAGAAGGAGGAAGGGTACAGTGGAGTGTGAATGTACTCTCAATCCCAATGTTTTAACATAAGTGACTGTATGGTTAAGGGCAGCATGCACATGGGCTGAAACCTTTAGCCTTCATTCACTGTCAGAAACCCAAAGCTATTCCAGTATATGCTTTGTGTGCTCTGGTTCACAGGCAGAATTCCAAAGGAGATTAGAGATCAGGCCTGAGAGATCCTTCTGCCTGTCACAAACACAACCATCTTCTCTCTCACACACACACATACTCTCTCTCACACACACACATACTCTCTCTCTCTCTCTCACACACACACACTCTCTTACCCACACAATACTCTCTCACACACACTCTCACCCACACAATACTCTTTGTCTCACACACATACTCTCTCTCACCCACACAATACTCTCACACACACTCTCGCTTACAGACAATATCTCACACAAAGACACACTCACTTTCACACACCCATATCCTCTCTCCCACACACACACACACTCTCTTTCTCACACACACACAATCACCTACACAATGCTCTCACGTACAAATTCACGTACACACACTTTATCTCACACATACAGATACAGTCCCACACACTATTACCCACACACATGCACATGCTAACATTCTCTCACGCACACACGTGCACATACACACCCACACGCACGTATTCACATTGTCACACACTCACACAAACCCACACATGCACATTTTCTCTCCCTCACACATACACACACATGCATACACTCTCACAAATGTACTCATACATACACAAACTCATACACTCTCTCTCACAGGCACACTGTCTCATCTACACACACTCTCTCACCCACATTTCCTCTCACCCATACACATACTCTCACCCATACTCATACTGTCACACACACACTTTCTCACCCATACACATACTCTCTCATCCATACAATACTTTCATACACACTCTCTCACACACACTGATTCACCTATGTACATACACTTTCACAAATGTACTCACACATACACAAACACCCACACTCTGTCACACGCTCAGATACCCTATCTCATACAAGCACACTCCCTTGTGTGCACTTAGGTTCATATACACAATCTGTCACACACACGTGTGCATAGATATGCAGACTCTCACACATGCATATGTGCACATACCCTCTCACATAAGATTACTGACAGTGTGGAAACAGGCCCTTCGGCCCAACAAGTCCACACCGACCCGCCGAAGCGCAACCCACCCATACCCCTACATTTACCCCTTACCTAACACTACAGGCAATTTAGCATGGCCAATTCACCTGACCCGCACATCTTTGGACTGTGGGAGGAAACCGGAGCACCCAGAGGAAACCCACACAGACACGGGGAGAACGTACAAACTCCACACAGTCAGTCGCCTGAGTCGGGAATTGAACCCAGGTCTCAGGCGCTGCGAGGCAGCAGTGCTAACCACTGTGCCACTGTGCCGCCCACCAACGTGCACACTCTTTCACATACATACACTGCCTATGTGTCTCACACACGCTCTCTCTCTCGCTCTCTCTCTCTCTCTCTCTCTCTCCTTCTCCCCCACCCTCCCCACCAGCATGGCACTACCTCAGTGCAGTCCTTGTTATTCCTGGGGTATAGGAGCATGATACCAGTCCTGTGTACCTCTTCCATGCTCTGTGTGCTCAGACTGGACGGGTCAATGGGAACAGAAAAGATGGACGCTGTGCCTGGCCTTGGGAAGAGCTGGATCTGGGGATAAGTGAATCAGTGAAGAATGAGGATTGAGTGTCATTGTTTATCAGTCAGGATTGACAAATGTCTACCCTGGGCCTCGGATCTACAACGTTTTGACTCAGAGGTGTCGACCCTTCCCGTGAGGCCTGGCTGACATGCTTGGTGCTGTCTTGTGAACAGTGATGCTTCGTGTTAGTGTACAACACCAGAGACGAGGAGTAATTTCTCTCCTGCTGGAACATACTGGCACGTTGCCAACTTGGTCTCTGTAATTCGTCAAGCCCCACCATCTATTTCGCATTTCACTGCATGGTGCAGCGGTTTGATGTTTTTTTTTAAGTGTTCAGTTTGCTGAGTGTTGATCAGAGGGAATGCAAGAATGATTGTTACCTTGCCTACAAGTCACGCGTGAAGTAATCAGGATCAAAACCACAAGAGCACTACTGTCGAACAAATAGTTGCATGATGTGACCTTTCATGATAGAGGGAAATCATGTTTAAAGAAAATAGGGTCCGTGGTAAGGCAGACTGAGTTACACCCGCTATCTCTGAGTTTGTAGTTCTGATTGGAGCTTGGACTGATACTTAATGTTGGTGGAGTCTGCAGAGTCTGGGTGTGATCTGGGAAAGTCTCAGCTATTTGATTTGCTTTAAGTGGGTGGCATGGTGGCGCAGTGGTTCACACTGCTGTTTCACAGTGCCAGAGACCTGGGTTCAATTCCCACCTCAGGCGACTGACTGTGTGGAGTTTGCATGTTCTCCCCGTGTCTGTGTGGGTTTCCTCTGGGTGCTCCGGTTTCCTCCCACAGTCCAAAGATGTGCGGGTCAGGTGAATTGGCCATGCTAAATTGCCCGTAGTGTTAGGTGACGGAGTATGGGTGGGTTGCGGGTCAGTGTGGACTTGTTGGTCCGAAGGGCCTGTTTCCACACTGTAAGTAATCTAATCTATTGTAGTCACAAGTACCTAAGTACAGTGAAAAGTTTTGTTTTGCAAGCTGTACAGGCAGGTCATAGCAAACAAGGACTTACAGATCACAGGGTGAATGGAGCAAGGAATACAGGGTTATGGCTGTGCAGGAAGGTGCACAAAGCAAGGTCACCATTAGCAAGATCAACATTATTTACAGTTAGAGAGGTCTATTAAACAGTCCAATAATGGCTGGGAAGAAGCTGCTCTTTAACCTGTTGTTGCGTGTGTTCAAGTTTCTGTATCTCCTGCCAGATGGAAGAGGTTGGAAGAGAACATTATCAGGGTAGGAGGGGTCTTTGATGATGTTGGCAGCCTTTCCACAGCAACGAGACGTGAAAATGGAGCCCATGGATGGGAGGTTGGCTCTTTGATGGGCTGGGCTGTGCACACAACTTTCTGTAGTTTCTTACAGACCTGGGCAGAGCAGATGCTGTACCAGGCCATTATACACCCAGATAGATTCTATGGTGCATCTGTAGACGTTGATGAGGGTCCTTATGGACGGGCCACATTTCCTAAGCCAGCTGAGGAAGAGGCAGCGTTGTTGTGCCATCTTGCGTCATAACTACGCAGGAAGTCCAGGACAGGGCCCTTCAATCTTTCTGTCAGATCCACTTGTTCCCTCTCGCAGGCCACCTCCTGGAACAACAGGTAAGGTGGTCAGGGTCGAGAGAGAGCAGCATGAGGGGCTGGAAGAGGGATGGTGAAGGGGAGTGAGGAGCACAAGGGGTTGGATGAGGGACAGTGAAGGGGAGAGTGAGCAGCACGAGGGGCTGGAAGTGGGACAGTGAATAGGGGAGGGCTCTCAGCTGGAGATTCTACAGGCTCATTGGGCAGCAATCCTGCAATCACAGTGTGAGCCAGGGCAGTGGGTACTGTTCCCTGATGGAGGTGCTCATTAGAAGCTGCGTGTTATTGCAGTGTCTGAGTAAGTTGTGGATGCCATTGTGGGTAAGTATAATGGTCATGATGATCTTGAGGCTTGTGCGCTCCTTCCAGCTTGCTGTAGGCCCTGTCTCCAAGATCTCCTGGTTCGTTATCACAATGTATTATAACGTTGTACGTGATCGATCACTGTGGGAGGGCGGGGGGCTCTGTACCTGCAAAGATTACGCAGAACGTACATTCTCTCTTTCTGAAGAGCAGCAGGGAAAGCTTTCATGTGAGGTCTGCAGCATGGCAGCGATGCCCAGCATGGTGAGGCCTACTGCAGCCACAGAGACCCTGCTCAATGTCCAGCCAGGGTGAAAGCACATTTTCAGACTGTCCCGGGTATCCTCTGGTTGTGCTGCATTGGAGTCCAGCCATCAAGACACTGCATCCTGCTTAAACCTTCATTGCATTGACTGTGCATCAACCATGCTTCATTAGCTGCATGTGAGAGGCAATTCTGAAATAATAGTATGCTGCTGCCTTTGATTGATCTGTATCGAAATACTGACTGCTGGAAATCGGAGCATGGCGTATCTGTCTCTACATTCCCGGAGTCATACACGCTAGTGTCTGAAATGAAATTGTAAGTGATTCTAATTCTATTGGGTGGCACAGTGGTTAGCACTGCTGCCTCACAGCACCAAGGATGCAGGTTCGATTCCAGCCTCAGGCAACTATCTGTGTGGAGTTTGCACGTTCTCCCTGTGTCTGTGTGGGTTTCCTCCCACAGTCCAAAGATGTGCAGGTTAGGTGAACTGGCCATGCTAAATTGCCCGTAGTGATATCAGGGATGTGTAGGTTAGGTGCATTAGTCAGGGGTAAATATAGGGTAGGGGAATGGGTCTGGGTGGGTTACTCTTTGGAGGGTCAGTGTGGACTGTTTACATACTGGAGCGATTGTATTCTATCTTCTATAGATTCCAGAGCACAAAACTCACTAAACCTCATTGCGTTTCTACCGATTCTGAAGAATAAATCCATCCTTGTGTCTCCAATGAGGCTGTGACTTCATGCAAACAGGAAAGAATAAATCAGTTTTGACATAGCAATGAAGTGAAACAAACGTCTCTTCAAGAACCCATGCCAAAGGCCTTTCCATAAATGCTATGAGGGTGATAAGGGCAGTGGGAAGATGGAATGTGAACATGACAGTGCTGTTGGTGCTTCAGGGCCTGGTAGTGCACAGGAGCCCACGAATGAGGGCACTCTTCCATACCCATCACTGGGGCCTGCACTTGCATCTGTTGTCCAGGCTTCCCGGGGGAATTCCCGGGCAGAAGCGATGAAGGCTCACGCGAGTCTAGAAGAGCAATGGGGTGATCTTACTGAGAGGTTTCCGATCCTGGGAGGGATTCCACAAGGTGGATGCTGAGGGGGTGTTTCTTCTGTGGGTGAGACTCGAACCATGGGCCCAGCTCCAAAGCCTGGGGGCTCCCGTTCACGAGGCAGAGGGGAGGAATGCTTTTGTCTCAGAGGGTCGTGAGTCTTCGGAGCGCCGTCCCCCAGAGCCAGGATGTTGAATTCTTTTCGGCAGAGGTAGGTAAGTGGTGGCTGACAAGGAAGTCAGAGGGCAATGAGGCGCAAGAAGGGATGTGTCTTTGGGCCCACAGTGGGATCAGCCATGATCTGAGCAAAGGACAGAACTGCCTCAAGGGGATCGAGGGCCTATTCCTACTCCTGCTCGATGGTTCATATGAGCCAACTCAACTGAACTACATGAAGTGACACAGCACAGATGGTAGTTGACAGAAGGACCAAAGCACCCGGAATCCCGGTTCATGAATTCTGATGTCCTTTCGGTGCTTTCACAGAAAGTATTGCTGTCATCCTTCTTGGACACCCATGGCAAAGCAGTGCGGGTAACACCAGCATGTGTCAAGTAGAGATAGCAGACCTCCAGAAGCAAGGTTAGTGACCACCTAGTTCTGTAGGAATCACCTGGCCATGCAGTGACAGTCAACACTCAGTGAACACTCCAGAAAGGGCCACCCTTCCACACGGGGAAGCAGCTGTCAGTCTCAGGAACAATGGACGCTTTGTTCCCATCATTCATCAGGCTTCCCCTCAATTGTCCCCATCCTGGAGTGCACAAAGTCTGCAATGTCTGTGCACCCACTCTTACAATTGAATACCCTGATGTGCTGAAGTTAAATGCAGAGTTTAGCAGTTTGGAGCCAGGTTCCTTGTCTCCTTAAACATTTTTAAAACTGCCACGCACTCCCAGACACGTACACTAGCTGTTGGGTGTTTACACTGGGAAGAATGACTGAAACAGTGATCAAAGGTAGTCAGGAAGAGTGCACAATAAGGAACTCAGGAACATGGGAGGAGCTGTAGGCCAATCAGACTATTCCTCTGGTCAATCACAAGGCCAGAAGAAAAGTCCTTGATATGAGTCTTAACTGTGTTTCTCTCTCTCTCCATCTGTGTCACTTTTTATTGAGACCTCCATTCAACTGGATCTGAGGTGTACTGTGCTTTGAGATTAATGCCCCCACCTTGCTTCTATATCTCTAAATAGCCTGACCTAACAAAACTCCAGCAAGCTCAGTTTTGACCTTTTCAATTCACCCTGCTCATTGCAATGCAGGCTTCAACCTGGTTATTGCTGGGAAAATATTCTGTGATCATCCTTTTTGAGCTACCTCTCACGTTAAGATTAAATCTGCTTGGTTGAGGTTCTCACACAAGAGGAAAGAGTTTAATCTGCCCTATCAAAATCCTTTAATCATCTTAACATCTCAGTCAGATCAGTCCTTAATCTTTGATACTTACAGGAATATAAGCATCCTGGTCTCACAGCTTAACCCTTTCAGCTCTGTTATCAGTGAATCAATTTGCCCAGTACTCTGTCCAAAATCAGTAGCGTATATCCTTGCTGAGGTGTGGTGCCTAGAATTGAGTGTAGTATCCAGACGGATTCTAACCAGAGCTCTGTACAGCTTTTACATACAGCTCTGTCATTCTGTCCTCTTCAGATAAAAGCTAGCATTCCATTAGCCATTAGTTTTTGTAACTGTGCCTGTCCATCAGTGATACATGGACTGCTTCTGTGGTTGTCTATTTTAGATTAGATTAGATTAGATTACTTACAGTGTGGAAACAGGCCCTTCAGCCCAACAAGTCCACACCGACCCGCCGAAGCGCAACCCACCCATACCCCTACATTTACCCCTTACCTAACACTATGGGCAATTTAGCATGGCCAATTCACCTGACCCACACATCTTTGGACTGTGGGAGGAAACCGGAGCACCCGGAGGAAACCCACACAGACACGGGGAGAACGTGCAAACTCCACAGTCTGTTGCCTGAGTCGGGAATTGAACCACTGTGCCACTGTGCCGCCCACAACTGTGCCACCGTGCCGCCCACACTGTGCCACCGTGCCGCCCACTTGTCTTCAGCACAACACCAATTTGTTCTTTTTGATAGCTGGAGACAGCAGTGAGAGCTCCTCTGTGAGCCTCAAGACACCACCTCTTATCCCACTTCCTTGAAAACATTTCTCAGAGTGGTTTAAAACATCGAGATGTTCATTGTGGAGGGAAAATCATTCTCTTGCTCAAGAGAGAAAATAAATAGGCTCACGGATTGAGCCTTGCAGTAAGATAAGAGACGGTGGTTTGTTGAATAAGCTACATGCTTCCTGACAGATATTTTTAATCCACAGGTGCCAGTGTATAATGGATTCTGTAGATATGCATGTGGTATCAGGTTTGCACAGTTATGCGTTTCAGGCAATTTGATTACAGGAAGACTGTGCTAGCTGTGGGTTTTTTTTTAGATTAGATTACTTACAGTGTGGAAACAGGCCCTTCGGCCCAACAAGTCCACACCGACCCGCCGAAGCGCAACCCACCCATACCCCTACATATACCCCTTACCTAACACTACGGACAATTTAGCATGGCCAATTCACCTGACCCGCACATCTTTGGACTGTGGGAGGAAACCGGAGCACCCGGAGGAAACCCACGCAGACACTGGGAGAACGTGCAAACTCCACACAGTCAGTCGCCTGAGGCGGGAATTGAACCCAGGTCCCTGGCGCTGTGAGGCAGCAGTGCTAACCACTGTGCCACCATGCCGCCATTTTCTGTAATGGTAATGGAGTTCGAGCTGAGATTGTGATTGCGTGTCCAGATACGACTCTCATTGGCCCAACAGACTGATCCTTTACAAGAGAAAAATGGTAAATTTTATTTGTGTCAGAATGCGGATTGTTACATGTCTCATCTATGTCAGGTTACAATGTTCATCTGACGATCAAGGCTCTGAAAGAGAATATTCAGCTATCTTGTGCAGGTTTATTTTTAATTACATAGAACATGCAGCATAGACTGTTCTATTTCATGTCGTTAATCTATGCCCCAGTTTTTACCTCCACATGAGCTGACCACTATCCATTTCAGCATCTCCATCTAACCTTTGCCCACCATGTGCATAGGTGTCCTCCTCCTTAGAAAATGACGATGCTATTCACCTCTTTATCAATGTCCTGGGGGGGGTTCCATCGTCTAGAAGCTACGCTGGGGTACTCATTTCTACAAGAGCATGTCAGAGGCAAGGAATACTGCAATGAGTAACTCACCTCCTGACTCCCCAAAGCCTGTCTACTATCTACAGGGCACAAGTCAGGAGTGTGATGGAATACTGCCCACTTGCCTGGATGGGTGCAGCTTCAACCACACTCAAGAAGGTTGCTCCATCCAGGAAAAGCAGCCTGTTTGATTGATGCCATACCCACCAGTAGCAGTAGTGTGTATTATCTATGAGATGAACTGCAGAAATTCACCAAGGTTCCTTGGACAGCAACTTCCAAATCCATGACCTTTACCATCAACAACAAGGGCAGGGGCAGATTCCCCTCCAAGGCACTCACCATCCTGACTTGGAAACAGATCACTGTTCCTTCACTGTCACTGGATCAAATTCTGAGAACTCCTTTCTCTCAGGGTCAACTACAAATTGAGGGGCGATAGATGTCAGAGGCAGGTTCTTTAAGCAGAGAGTGGTAAGGGCGCGGGATGCCCTGTCTGCCAATGTAGTTAACTCAGCCACGTTAGGGAGATTTAAACAATCCTTAGATAAGCATATGAATGATGGTGGGATAGTGTAGGGGGAGGAGCTGAGAATAGTTCACAGGTTGGCGCAACATCGAGGGCCAAAGGGCCTGTTCTGCATTGGATTGTTCTATGTTCAATGTTCTATGTTCTATGTTCTATGTTCTAACTGACACCACGTGGACTGCAGTGGTTTAAGAAAGGTGTTCACCAACACTTTCTCGTTGAATGGTGGAACACCTGGATAGCCTACTCCCATTCCTACGTTGCTATGTTCCTATAATGAGAGATGGGAAATAAAGGCTGGCCCAGCAGTGACATCCTCATTCTCAAATGAATCTTAAAGAAATAATGCATTTCAACTCTCTACCATTTTCTTGAGCATACCGTGAAGGCATTTAAAAAATTAGGTGCAAAACACACATTGCCAAATCACCAAAAATATGTGCTGTCTGTTGCTGGAAACTACTGGTGCAAAATGGCAGCAAATTAAACGTAATCATCACCTACAAGTTGTCTGAAGATGCTGTATTTCATCTGACGATGTCCACATGGAAACTTGGTGTCTGGTTTTCAGATACCACTCCAACCTGTATGTGGTATTTGGCTGAGGATGGATTGCTCCCCCGCCAGTACTCCTTTGGTTGTGCTGAGTCTAAGGTCTGTCTAATTATCAAGGGTAGATCACTGGGTGAGTCTAAACAGAAGAGGAACTTGTCTTAGATAAGAAGGTAATTTATTGCATGATAGCAATAGGTCCAGTTTACATCAACTTGCTAGGTCCACGAGCTGTTCGCAATACATCGGCTCAGTCTGTGTACTCATGCAAACCTTAACTTTCTCCAGCCGAATGATGCCATCAGATTGCTGAGACGTAATGTATCATGGAAATTACTCCATCAGAACCATTACCTCCTACAAGATTTGGGGTCTCAGCATTCCCATGATTTCTTTCTTGTAAAAGACACTTCTTTATCCACACATCTATACTTCCTGGTTAACTCGGGATGTTTGGCGTTGAACAAAGAAGAAGGAATATTTGGATATATACGGTGCCTTTTGTGACTTCAATACTTTTCAGTCAGTGAAGTACATTTCTGAAGTGTACTCGGTGCTGTTCCATAATGAGCACTAGACAGTTTGTGCACAGGAAATTCTTACAAACTGCATCATGATAATAACCAGATCATCTGACCCAGTGCTGAATAAAAACTGAAAGAACTGTAGAAGCTGTAAATCAGAAATAAAAAAAACAGAAGTTGCTGGAAATCACTGTTCTGAGGAAAGGTCACCAGACCCGAATTGTTAACTCTGGTTTCTCTGCACACATGCTGCCAGACCTGCTGAGATTTTCTGTTTTCACATTTGTTCCAGTCACCTTGTTTTGAAGGATGAACACTGGGCAGGATACCAGGGAATCCCTCTTGCCCTTCTTTGAGATAGTGCAATGGGATCCTTCTCACCCAATCCAGGTGATCAGCTCCCTCTCAACCCCACCCCTATCCTCCCCCAAGATGGAGATCCCAGGTGACCAGCTCCCTCTCAACCCCACCCCTATCCTCCCCCAAGATGGAGATCCCAGGTGACCAGCTCCCTCTCAATCCCACCCCTCACCTCCCTCAAGATGGAGAACCCAGGTGACCAGCTCCCTCTCAGCCCCCCCTAAGATGGAGATCCCAGGTGACCAGCTCCCTCTCAACTCCACCCCTCGCCTCCCCCAAGATGGAGAACCCAGGTGACCAACTCCCTCTCAACCTCACCCCTCGCCTCCCCCAAGATGGAGATCCCAGGTGATCAGCTCCCTCTCACCCCCCCCTCAAGATGGTGAACCCAGGTGACCAGCTCCCTCTCAACCCCACCCCTTGCCTCCCCCAAGATGGAGATCCCAGGTGACCAGCTCCCCCTCAATCCCACCCCTCGCCTCCCCCAAGATGGAGATCCCAGGTGATCAGCTCCCTCTCACCTCCCCTCAAGATGGTGAACCCAAGTGACCAGCTCCCTCTCAACCCCACCCTCGCCTCCCCCAAGATGGAGAACCCAGGTGACCAACTCCCTCTCAGCATCCCCCCCAAGGTGGAGATCCCAGGTGACCAGCTCCCTCTCAACTCCCCCCTCACCCCTCCCCCAAGATGGAGAACCCAGGTGACCAGCTTCCTTTTAACCCCACCCCTCGCCTCCCCCAAGATGGAGATCCCATGTGATCAACTACCTCTCACTCCCCCCCCAAGATGGAGATCCCATGTGATCAGCTCCCTCTCACCCCCCCCTCCCTTCGAGATGGTGATCCCAGGTGATCAGCTCTCTCTCACCCCCACCCAAGATGGTGATCCCAGGTGATCAGCTCCCTCTCACCCCCCCTCCCTTCGAGATGGTGATCCCAGGTGATCAGCTCTCTCTCACCCCCCCCACCCCAAGATGAAGATCCCAGGTGATCAGCTCCCTCTCACCACCCTTCCCCCCGCGATTGAGATCCCAGGTGATCAGCTCCCTCTCACCCCTCTGAGTATGAGAATCCGTCTCTTAGAAACACTGGAAAAGATAAGCAAGCAGAAACACCTAACACCAAGAATAACTTCCTTTCAACTTTCAGAGACGTGCCTGATGTGATGTTAGTCTTCTGTAGTTTTTTATCCACGTTCTGGAAATGTTTGGAAACGGAACTGCTTCAAACGTTTCCAGCACTTGGAAATGAAAAACAACTTCCCAATAATTCGATGGAATTGGAGGCTCCTTCAAATTCCAGACAGCTTCCTCAGGATTGATCCCAGGTTTTCCAGAATGAGAATGAATAAAGTAAAGCCAGATTCATTTCAGTGCCAGGCTGTCCAATCCTACCTGAACCAATACCACACTGTGTATGGCACACTAACAAAACGTGTGGCCCTCTTGTCAATGCTCATTCTCAATTCGAGCCTCCCCCTGCCTCACTTCAGGGTATTCCATCGACTCCTTTAATCTTTTTGTGGTTCTTTAGCCACTCCCTCAATGCTACACTGCAATCTGTCACAGTTTCCCTGTCTTCGGAGCGATAGACAGTACAGAGCACAGTCAGATAGACAGATATTACAGAGCAGAGCCAGAGAGACAGACAGTACAGAGCACAGTCAGAGAGACAGACAGTACAGAGCACAGTCAGAGAGACAGATATTACAGGGCACAGTCAGAGAGACAGACAGTACAGAGCACAGTCAGATAGACAGATATTACAGAGCAGAGCCAGAGAGACAGACAGTACAGAGCACAGTCAGATAGACAGATATTACAGAGCAGAGCCAGAGAGACAGACAGTACAGAGCACAGTCAGAGAGACAGATAGTACAAAGCACAGTCAGAGAGACAGATCGTACAAAGCACAGTCAGAGAGACAGACAGTACAGAGCACTGTCAGAGAGACAGACCTTACAGAGCACAGTCAGAGAGACAGAAATTAAAGAGCATAGTCAGCAAGACAGACATTACAGAACACAGTCAGAGAGACAGACAGTACAGTGCACAGTTAGAGAGACAGACATTACAGAGCACATCAGAGAGAGAGACATTACAGAGCACAGTCAGAGAGACAGAAATTAAAGAGCACGGTCAGCGAGACAGACATTACAGAACACAGAGAGACAGACAGTACAGTGCACAGTCAGAGAGACAGACAGTGCAGAGCACAGTCAGAGAAACAGACATTACAGAGCACAGCCAGAGAGACAGACATAATAGGGCACAGTCAGAGAGACGGATTACAGAATACTGTCAAAGAGACTGACATTACAGAGCACAGTCAGAGAGACAGATATTACAGAGCACAGCCAGAGAGACAGACATTACAGAGCACAGTCAGAGAGACAGATTACAGAACACTGTCAGAGAGACTGACATTACAGAGCACAGTCAGAGAGACAGATATTACAGAGCACAGCCAGAGAGACAGACATTACAGAACACAGTCAGAGAGATAGACATTAAAGAGCACAGCCAGAGTGACAGACATTACAGAGCACAGTCAGAGAGACAAACAGGACAACGCACAGTCAGAGAGACAGATATTACAGAGCACAGCCAGAGAGACAGACATTACAGAACACAGTCAGAGAGATAGACATTAAAGAGCACAGCCAGAGTGACAGACATTACAGAACACAGTCAGAGAGACAAACAGGACAGCGCACTGTCAGAGAGACAGAAATTAAAGAGCACAGTCAGCGAGACTGACATTACAGAACACAGTCAGAGAGACAGACATTACAGAGCACAGTCAGAGAGACAGACATTACAGAACACAGTCAGAGAGAGAGACATTACAGAACACAGTCAGAGAGACAGACGTTACAGAGCACAGTCAGAGAGACAGACCTTACAGAACACAGTCAGAGAGACAGACGTTACAGAGCACAGTCAGAGAGACAGACCTTACAGAGTACGTAGAACATGGAAGATTACAGTCCTGTAGAGGTCCTTTGGCCTTTGATGTTGTGCCAGCCCGTGAAACTAATTTGAAGTCCATCTAACCTATAGTATTTGATTTTTGCCAATATATTTATCACGAGTCTACTGCTATTGCAGGCAGGGTGTTCCATACCCCTACTTCTCTCTGAGTAAAGAACCTACCTCTGGCATCTGTTCTATGTCTGTCACCCCTCAAACTAAAGCTATGTCCCTTCATGCTAGCCATCGCCATCCGAGGAAAATATTTCTCACTGTCCACCCTATCTAACCCTCTGATTATCTAATATGTCTCGACCTTTCTCTTTCTAATAAAAACAGCCTCAAGTCCCTCAGCCTTTCCTCATAAGACCTTCCCTCCATACCAGGCCACATCCTAGTAAATCTCCACACCCTTTCCAAAGCTTCCACATCCTTCCTATAATGCGGTGACCAGAACTGTACACAATACTCCAAGTGCGGCTGCACCAGACTTTTGTACAGCTGCAGCATAACATCATGGTTCTGGAACTCGATCCCTCTACCAATAAAAGCTAAAACAACGTATCCCTTCTTAACAACCCTCTCAACCTGGGTGGTAACTTTCAGGGATCTATGTGCATGGACACTGAGATCTCTCTGTTCATCTACACTACTAACAATGTTCCATTACCCCAATACTCTGTATTCCCGCTGCTCTTTCCAAAGTGAATCACCTCACACTTTTCTGCATTAAATTCCATTTGCCACCTCTTAGCCCAGCTCCACAGCTTAGAAATGTCTTTCTGTAACCTGCAACATCCTTTGACACTATCCACAACTCTACCAACCTTAGTGTCACCTGCAAATTTACTAACCCAACCTTCCACGCCCTCATCCAGTTAATTTATAAAACTGACAAACAGCAGTGGACCCAAAACAGATCTTTTCTGTACACCAACACAACTAAACTCCAGGATGAACATTTCCTATCAACCACCACCCTCTGTCTAGCCAATTTCTGATCCAAACCCTCAACCCCATGCCTCTGTATTTTGTGCAATAGATTACCATGGGGAACCTTATCAAATGCCTTACAGAAATCCATATACACCACATCAACCGCTTTACCCTCATCCACCTGTTTGATCACCATCTCAAAGAACTCAATAAGGTTTGTGAAGCACAACCTCTCAGCCATCCACGGCTCCTTTGCTTGACCACTTCCTCCCTGCCTGACAGTAGCTGTTCCTTGAATAAGCTCCACATTTCAATTGTGCCCATCCCCTGCAGTTTCCTTCCTTGCAAAATCATGTTGACTATCCCTAATCAATTTATTCCTTGCTAGATGATTATAAATCCTATCTCTGGGAACCTTTTCCAACACTTTAGCCACAACTGAAGTAAAGCTCTCTGGTCTATAATTACCAGGATTGTCGCTACTCCCCTTATTGAACAAGGGGACAACATTTGCCATCCTCCAGTCTTCTGGTACTATTCCTGTAGACAATGATGACATAAAGATCAAAGCCAAAGGCTCTGAAATCTTCTCCCTGACTTCCCAGAGAGTCCTAGGATAAATCGCATCCGACCAGAGGACTTATCTATTTTCATACCTTCCAGAATTGCTAACACCTCCTCCTTGTGAACCTCAATCCCATCTAGTCCAGTAGCCTGTATCTCAGTATTCTCCACAATATCATTGTCTTTTTCCAGTGTGAATACTGACAAAAAATATTCATTTAGCGCTTTCCCTACCTCCTCGGACTCCACGCACAACTTTCCATTACTGTCCTTGATTGCCGTTAATCTTACTCTAATAATCTTTTTATTCCTGAATTATCTATAGAAAGCTTGAGGATTTTCCTTGACTCTATCTGCCAATGACTTCTCATGTCCCCTCCTGGCTTTTCTTAGCTCTCTCTTTAGGTCTTTCCTGGCTAACTAGTAACTTTCAAGCGCCCTAACTGAGCCTTCATGTCTCATTCTAACATAAGGCTTCATCTTCCACTTGACAAGAGATTCAACTTATTTAATAAACCATGGTTCTTTCACTCGACCACTTCCTCCCTGCCTAACAGTAGCTGTTCCTCGAATAAGCTCCACATTTCAATTGTGTCCATCCCCTGCAGTTTCCTTCCCCATCCTTTGCATCCTAAATCTTGCCTAATTGCATCATGATTGCCTCTACCTCAGCAATAACTCTTCACCTGCGATATATACCTATCCCTTTCCATGACTAAAGTAAACATAACTGAATTGTGGTCACCACCACCAAAGTGCTACACCTGGCCAGGTTCATTACCCAGTACCAAATCCAATGTGACCTCGCCCCTTGTTGGCCTGTCTACATACCGTGTCAGAAAATCCTCCTGCACACATTGGACAAAAACTGACCCATCTAAAGAACTCAAGCTTCAGTATTTTCAGTCAATATTTGGGAGGTAACACACCAACCATGAGTATCTCTCGTTCCCACAGAACCTCCTATCTGTCCCCCTAACTATGGAGTCCCCAATGACTATTGCTCTGCTCCTCTTCCCCTTTCCCTTCTGACAGCAGGGACAGACTCTGTGACAGAGACCTGTACCCCAAACAGTATCCAAAACGGTATACGTGTTATTGAGGGGAATGGTCACAGAGCATCCCTGCACTGCCTGTTGGTTCCCTTTCCGCCCCCTGACTGTAACCCATCTGCCTTTTTCTTGTACCTGAGGTGTTATTACCTCCCTGTAACTCCTCTCAATAACCCCCTCTGCCTCCCAAACGATCTGAAGTTCATCCAGCTCCAGCTCCAGTTCCCCAACAGTCAGACAGCAGATGTTGCAGAGTACTGTGAAAAGATATGATTTGGAGATGCCGGTGTTGGACTGGAGTGTACAAAGTTAAAAATCACACAACACCAGGTTATAGTCCAACAGGTTTAGTTGGAAGCACTAGCTTTTGGAGCGACGCTCCTTCATCAGGTGATAGTGGAGGGCTCGATCATAACACAGAATTTATAGCAAAAATTTACAGTGTGATGTAACTGAAATTATACATTGAAAAATTGATTGTCTGTTAAGCATTTCATCTGTAAGAATACAGTGATATTTTCACTTCTTTCATGTGTAAATCACAAAACCTTTTTTTTAAAAGTTGCATTCTCGGGTTAGCTGTTAACAATGGTGATAGCTAGACAATATGTTGAAGGTGTTAGTCCCCTGTGTTCTCTGTCTATGCCATGATGTTTAGATTGATTCTAATCTAAAACGTGAGATAACGGAGTTCTACATAAATTCATGCAGTTTTTGAGCTCAGAATTCTACATGAATATATGCAGTTTTTGAGCAAAGTAAAATGTAACTCTGCAAGTACAAATTCACCTCACAAAATATATGTGTGCATGTGGGTCTTTGTCTGTCTGTGTGTGTCTGTCTTGGGTGGGGGTTGTGAGTGTGAGAAAGTGTGTGTGTGTGTGCAGTGAGTGCAGAGTGTCTTAAGTCTGTGAGGTGGTGCATGTGTGAGTGTGGGAGGGTGTGTTTCTATAAGGGTGTGTGCGGGTGTCTGTGTGTACCTGTGTCCATGTGTATGTGAGAGTGTGTGTGTGTGTAGTGCAATGGTGATCACCTGTAATGTGACATGAACCCAAGGTCCCGGTTGAGGCCCTCCCTATGGGTACCGAACTTAGCTATCAGCCTCTGCTCAGCCACTTTCCTCTGCTGCCTGTCCCGAGGTCCACCTTGGAGGATGGTCACCCGAAGGTCCAAGGCTGAATGTCCTGGATCACTGAAGTGTTCCCCAACTGGGAGGGAACCCTCCTGTCTGTTGATTGTTGTGTGGTGCCCATTTATCCGTTGTTGTAGCCTTTGCTCGGTTTCCCCAATGTACCATGCCTCCGGGCATCCTTGCCTGCAACGTATAAGATAGACAGTTTCAGTTACATCACACTGTAAATTTTTGCTATAAATTCTGTGTTACGATCGAGCCCTCCACTATCACCTGATGAAGGAGCGTCGCTCCGAAAGCTAGTGTGCTTCCAATTAAACCTGTTGGACTCTAACCTGGTGTTGTGTGATTTTTAACGTCAAAAAGATAGACATTACAGAGGGAGACAAACACATTTCAGAGAGAGAGAGATAGAGAGAGACAGAAAGTGAAACAGAGATTGAAAGTGAGACAATACAGAAAGTGGGTTTGCATTGCTGTGTATATTTTGGATAAAGGTCAGATTAAAAGTAATCTACTGGGTCTTCCCCTCAGAAGTGAAGGTAGAGATTATCCTGTACCCAAGGACTCCGCAAATTTCCATCTGCCTCTACTAGTCTTTGAATAAGTACCTTAATGATTGCACTGCATCTCCATAGTAACCATTGATGCGTGTTTCACTGAATGCAGTTTTACAAAAGCAGAAACTCTTCTAAAAAAGTTGTCATAACTGAGGTTGATATAAAAGTACCTAAAAGAAGCACCCTGGTAAAAGGTGGCAAAGGGCTAAGAGACTGACAGGCACTTAGAGTCACAGAGTCATAGAGATGTACAGCATGGAAACAGACCCTTCGATCCAGCCCGTCCATGCCGACCAGATATCCCAACCCAATCTAGTCCCCTTTAAGGGGTAGCACAGAAGTGGGTAGTTTGAGAATGAGCTGGTAATATTTGCAGGCAGATGGGTTAAGCTGCTTAGAGCGCCAAAATAGGAAAACCCTTTAGTTTTCATATGAATTAACTCTGTATGTAGGGATGTTTCAAGCACAAATGTTGTGATAAATTAACAAAAGGATGATCTCTTGGTACAACACTTGATGTGTCATGCTAACCTTTTTGTAATGTTGATCTGAATATCATACTTGAGGGCACGGTCTTGGGAAGGGGATTGGTGCAAAATGTGTACTCAATACATCAGTGAAAGCTGCTCTATCGACAGGCAGCTTTCTTTAATAAAATTCACTTCAGAATTTTAACTGGAATTGGCTGAACTTTGGTGCTGAGAATCTGCCCTAAACATTCCAACCCTTATTGAGAGCAGCAATGAAAGACAGATTATTTCTCTCTCATTGTTTCTCTTTCCGTAGCTGCCAGGAGTAAAATAAAATGACTCAGGCATTGAGCTCGATTTTCACCTTGATACCTGGATATAAAACTGGCATTAGGTGAAGGTGAGGACTGCAGATGCTGGAGATTAGAGTCAAAATTAAAGTGCTGCTGGAAAAGCACAGCA